>NW_022194792.1:3454137-4054137 GCF_900067095.1 Fusarium proliferatum ET1 | reverse complement strand
ATGGAGGATGGCGTCCTCTGGGGAAGGGGGATAATCGGTTTGGCGGAGCTTGAACCAGACTTTTTCCATTTTTTTCGTTGCCAAGATGTAAGAGGCGGGATGATGGATCTCATGGATAGCCTGGTTATGGAGCTGAATGGAATGCAATTGTGAGGCCTCTTGGGGACAACAAGGCTGTGCTGTGCCACCTGGCATAGCCAATTCGCCATCGCCTCTGCGTCAACTCTGCGTCGATCCTGTGTTATCTGCTATAGCACTGCCTTTATTGCCTCTCAAACTTCCAACTCTTTTCACGTAAGACCAAACCTCAAGTTAGTTGTTTTCGGCTACAGATCGAGAAGACTGGTGATTGCCCTAGTACAGCATTTCAAAATGATCCGACCCTTGAGATTCATCTTACTGCAGGTAAGCTGCATCATGACTCAGTCCACCCCAATTGAGTAGGCATTGCGATAGTGCATGTAGTCGGAATAAGTTAGCATAATGAGTCGCATACCGTGTCTGTAGGGCTGATGCAGCGGAGTCCTTCAACTACATCTGATCTCTCCATCGCGATGGTTTTAGCGGTTCAGTCAGTGAGCCGCTGTGGATATCCCGTCATTGTACGCGCTAACCAATCGGATGATTGACCTACGCTTACTCCAGTGAGTCGATCAGTGAGTCAACGTTATTTCTCACTAGACATCAGAAAGCCAATGAAGCCGAGTTCATGATGTAATGAGAATTGATTCTTTCAATCGAACATCGGATCACACACTGAACACTTCCTATTTAAGATCATAATCTCGTGGCCTTCCAATAGTTCTCGCCTCAGAACACAGCGTCTCCAAGCTTGAGTCCGTCCCCCAAAACAACCCCTCACTGTGCTCTCAGCACACAATTCACTCTCCCGCAATCATGAACCAATCCACGACTCCAGGCTTCGACAAAGCCTTCGCCCAAACCCTCTGCGATCTCCAAGTCCCCAAAGTCATCAAATTCTCCCCTAATGGCCGACAAATCTTATACTCCACCAGTCTCATCGGTGGCCACCGCAAAGGCAAGACCGCCCTCTCAACACTCTGGATCGCATCATCCACCGAACCAAACTCTTCTCGCCAACTAACGTCCGGTCTCTTCAACGACACTGAGCCAAAATGGCATCCTGATGGAAATAGAATTGCTTTTCTGTCAGATCGTGCCAAGGTTGGTGAATCTTCGGCGATTTACATGCTCAGGATGGATGGTGGTGACGCGATACCTATAACCGATGTTGAGAATGGGGAGGATATTGAGAGCTTTTTGTTTTCGCCTGATGGCAAGACTATTGCGTATGTTTCACCGGATGAGAAATCTGAGGAGGAGAAGGAAAAGAGTGAGAAAGACGATCCTGATCCTGAAGTCTGGGGCGAGAAATGGGATTTTGCAAGATTAAGGCTTGTTGATGTTGAATCTCATGAGACAAAGGTTCTCGTTGGCGGTGAGACTCACGTTGGCGAGTTTTGTTGGAGTCCCGATGGCAAGAAGATTGCTTTTATGAGTACAGAGAACCCTCATATCGAAGAGGCGATGTTGACGGGCACGACTATCTCAACAGTTGATGTCGAGACTGGCGAGGTCACAGAGCTCTGTAAGATCATGAACGAACCGTATGATCTTATCTGGGCGCCAGATGGACAGGTTTATTTCATCACAGGTGTGCCTGCTGATAAAGATTCTGGAGGAAGAGCTGTCTACAAAACTGATCCCAAGGCCGACACTGGGGACTTCGCAAAGGTTGCATGTGGTGTCGATGATGATGCCGGAGGTCTTCATGTCGTTGGTGACAAAGTCCTTGTGAACCGTCAGGTTAGGCTCGTTGATGTGATCAGCGAAGTAGGAGGCGACGATCTGTTCGATGAGGAGAAGGAGTTCTGGGTATATGATATTTTCATCGGCCAAGAGACTGGGACTTCGACTCTTGCAGCAAGCTTGTCAGATGTTGGAACCCCTTATGACATCTTCGTTATCGAGAAAGGCAAAGAGAAGATCAAGATTTCCAACCACGGAAAGCCACTTACAGACAGATCCCTCGGTTCATGCACAGTTCTCACCTGTCGTTCCACCGACGATGAAGTCGAACTCGACGGTCTCTACCTCACCCCAACTTCCAAAGCAAACTCCAACAAGACCCCAGCTGAGCCCCTCCCAACATTCGTCCTCATCCACGGGGGCCCAACATCTCGCGACACCGATACCTTCGATACGACATGTTTCAACTGGGCTCCATACATCCTGTCAAAAGGCTACGGCATTCTCCTCCCTCAGTATCGCGGCTCAAGCGGTCGCGGAGAAAAGTTTGCTTCGTACAGTATGGGAGGGCAGGGGAAGTATGACTACGCTGATGTGGTGGCTATCACTGATAACGCTATCAAGAAGGGCTTTGCAGATCCAAAGAAGCTTATTGTCGGGGGATGGAGTCAAGGTGGTCTCTTGACGTATCTGTGTAGTGTGCGTAATGGTCTCCATGGTCTTGGGTGGCGCTTCAACGCAGCTATCGCCGGAGCAGGTGTCTGCGATATTGAAAGTCTTGCGCTTACAGCTGATCTCGGATCAACGTATGAAATCGAACTTGCGGGTGGCGATACGATCTGGACTCTCAACCGCGACGATACAAGAAATCGACAAGGCAGTGCGCTCTGGGAAGTTTCCAGTGCAGTAAAACATACGCAAGAAACAGGGAAGATGGTTATCCCGCCCATGCTGATTCTTCATGGTGATAAAGATGAGCGATGTCCGTTTTCACAGGCGGAGGGGTTTAGGAGGGCGTTGAGGCAGTGGGGGTTGAAGTGTGAGTTTGTCAAGTTTCCCGGAGAGGGGCATGGGATTGAGCAGCAGAGGTATTGGTTTGATATGTTTGAGAGGATTGGGAGGTGGTGTGATACGTATATTGGGGATGGACAGGAGGTGAAGCTGGCGATGAGATGAAGTGCCAGTGTTAGTATGCAGCTGAGAATGATTCAGTTGTTGCCAAGGCCCTTGTCTGTTTTCTCAGTGGTATTGAGGGCATTCCCTTTTGTTATACATGTTCATAGCGCTCAGACGCGAACACAATGACAGTGGCAGAAACCTCTTCTCGCAGTGTCTCGACACCTGAACAGTGAACACTCTGACTCTACTATTCACTCTAGTATTTCCCTTCATAAGAAACCAAGCTCACTCGTAGAACCCAACCTCAACTCAAACCTTTCATCTACCTCCAACGTCTCCATCTCAGAAACAATTCAGCATCTACCATCACAGCAAACCAAACACTCTTCGTCACAACAGTTGTAAACAATTCATATCACCATCATGCCTCACCCCCTTCTTCAGACCGAGACTGATCACACCGCCCCTGAGCCTTCCAACATCTCAACCACTACCTCCAGCTCCCCCAAGCCCAACCCAATCTATCTTCGCTCCTTTCTCCGCTACGCCATCGGCACCGCCGCAACATCCACCAACGAATCCATCACCATACGCGTCATGAAGCACGACCCTGTCCTCAACACCTACAACCTCATCCCCATGGCACAATCACGCCTCAGAAAGCCCGGCGATATCGAAGTCGTCGTCATCACCGCCGAGGAAATGGTCAAGATGCCTGACCGCTTTGGAGGCAAGATCACAAAGGAAACCACGACCCGCACTGGTCCGAGTCTCGCCGAGATTCCTGTCTTTGGATACACGGTTCCTGAGTTTGAGGGTCTGAAGGAGCAGGGGCTTGAGGTTCTTGCGTGGAGAGTTTTTGGGAGTGGGGATAAGGTATTTATGGATGCGGATGGGTATGGACTTCCAGGAGTGTCGGGCATGGTTCAGGCTTGGTTCGAGCGTATCTGAGTGAGAAAGGTCGGTCTTGGAGTTATGAAGGACTTGGTTGTGAGTATGTAGGTGCTTGTGATTCTGTGCGATGTGCTGGGTGATGACCTTGGCGAGTGTACATTGAGGAAGATGTGGCTTTGGCAGGAATAGCATCAGTGTGACGGTACTTAGCAGCCATATACTATGAAGAATGATAACCAGTTGCCGAGAACGTCTCGTCTCGTTCCATCTTTTGAAACAATGAAGCCTAAGAACGCATTACACCTTTAAGACACCATGAAATAGTGCATCACGGCGCTTGCATTTTAAACAAGTAAGCCTCTGCTTTTGGCGCGCCTACTGAGTTCCAAGGCACGGGATCCTAAAGAATACCTCATGTGTCAACCCGTAATAGCTAATGTAATAGTTTAAGTTATATATAAATCAAGGTTCTAAGACCTGCAAATAAGAAGTGCTTTATGATAAACAAGACTGTTTCCTTATTTACTTTATAGGTTCTTATTTTGAACAAGGGTTTCCGCGCTTAGACACTATAGGAACGGATAATCTGGACCATAGATTTCCCGACACGTGTACTTGCGTTGTGATTTGTTGTTGGTGGCGCTTTATCCTCAGCTCATCAGCCTCAAGTCGACATTTAGCAGTTAAATTTTTCTCAGAGCGCCAAAACTTGACATAAATTCTCAATCTCGAAATCCGTATACTGCACGCTCATACCATGGCCTCTCAGGAGACTGTCTCCGAGAGCCCGTCAAAAAACATCCATGAATTCCTCCAACGTCATCCTCAGGTCGGCAGAGGCGCCGCTGGGAAAGCCGAACTGGACAATCTCCACCAGGGCCGCGAAACATTCTGCATCAACTGCAAGATCTTCGATAACGCTGTTCTTCACCGAGACTATGATTGTGATTCTATGAAACTCGTCTTGGCCTACGTCTACGTCAACGATGAGCAGGCTGTGGAGGACTCTGTAAAGGACGCTGAAGTCTTGGTTTGTGATTGTGGTGTTGGGAGGGAGGAAGGGCCTGATCATCATCTCCATGAGTTTATGAGGGTTGCGGAACCGGATTGTAAGGTTCATAGGGAGGGGGATTCAAATCTGGAGTGTAAGGATTGTCGACCTCTGTGGTTTGGGAGTAATTGTCGCGGGGTGAAGGGGTGTGATCGAGGATGGCTTTGGGGCATGGGTGTTAGTTGGGCGGGATAAGATGCGGAGGACGTCATTGTTGAGAGGATATTGCAGGTTGTCGTACTATTCTCATGACCAGGTTGGGGAATGATTCTTGATGAGGAAGCTGGATGCAATCTATTCTTAGTTGAGTGACGCTTCAATGGTCAGGGCTGTTTTGACAGGAACTGCTTCTATGCCTTTGTATGGAGCTCTTAGCCTCAACTCTCGGTAGATCTATGGGTTCTTGTCCAAGTCCTATGAGGATTTATGCCTCATCATTGGGAAAGCTCTGATCTGCAAGGTTTTGAGTCTTCTAGGCCTGTCTCTCGACATAGTCTAAGCGTCTAAGTGTATTCTCATATCTATCGTGCTTTGTATCTAGTTGTATCCCAAGTCTATCCTTCTTTATGCAGTGTCGCTGAAAACAAATACGTAACTCTACGTCATGCCCAACCAATTCTAAAAAGCTCATAATGACTCTCATCACCCCTCCCAACACCACTCCTCTTATCCAACGTCTGCCTCTCCAAAATATCCAACCTCCTTCCATCCTTCCCCCGCAGTCTATCTCTCTCCGCAAAAGCAGCTTCAACAGTATCCCCAATCCCCGCAAACTTCCCATTCGGTCGTATCGTAACCAATAACCAGAAAACACCATCATCTGCAAGAAGGCGTGTTGCGCAATCACGTAGCCAGCGTGCGTGCTCGGGAGCGTATACTACGTCTGTGGCGAAAAGCATGTTTGCAGGGATGTCGAAGGGGGCGGTATTGGAGAAATCGGCCCAGTCGAGGGGCGATGCTTGTACGGGAGAGGGGGAAGGGTAGTTGATGGATATATTGGACTCGAGATTTGAGAGAACGGCTGGGTGGTAGTCTGTCGCGATGATTTTGGAGTCGTTGATGCCGAGTGCAGGAATGAGTTTTCCAAGGACGAGGCTTACGAGCCCGGTGCCTGCACCAAGCTCGACAATGCGATTATGCTCGGCAGCATCAAGGTTTGTCAGACCGAATCTTTGTGGATCTGTACACATGAGATCCGAAAAGACGATCGAGGCACCCCAACTTTGAAGTCCAACGTCTTCAAAGTCTGTATCATTCGTCCCAGCGAGTCCATCGTTCAGTTGAACAGAAATTTGCTTCGTCTCCGCCCCGGGGACATTGCCCTCAAACGAAAATTCCCTTAAAAACGGAGAGTTCTGGTCATCTTCATCCAAGGCACTGGCGAAAAGTGACTCAAAAATATACGCCGCCTGGTCCAGCGCCCGCTGACTCTCTTCCTCCGATGAAAAAATCTCCAAACCTTCAACGCGCGAGATAAAACCCGTCAACCAGCGCTCAGAAAAGGATTTCTCATGGACGTCCGCCCGAATAGTCGCAGGTGTCAGTTCCGCCTCGTCATCTTCGTTCCCAGAGGTATATCCCGAATCCACCTCGGCAAAAGCATGCTTCACATCCCCCAACTCCTTCGAAAAAGGAAACGATAAAGGACAGTAAATAGCCGCCAAGTAATGCAGCGCGTTGAAAATATCTGCCTCGGAGCGTTGAGAGAGCGTGAACAAAGGCGGTAAGCTGCTCGACGGCAGCGCGAGGGTGCTCATCTTAACCCAGTCTGCAGTAATTAAAGATCGTGGAGTAAAACAGGGAGTGGAATCCGGGGAGAAAGAAAAGATAAGAGAAGGAGAAAAATATTAAAGTGGGTGGCGGGACGCTATCTTGAAATAGGTCTAAGCCCGGAACTTGAAGCTATCGTGAATGAAAAAAAAATCTTGCTGATAAGTTAGAGTCCCCACGTGGGTCCACTGTTAGGTTGGCGTTAGAAGGTTTCGGGGGCTTCCATATGCCTGAGCATCATGCACTAAATTTGACTGACAGTGCTGAAATGTCGGTATGGATGTGGGTCTTTTTGCCCTAGCGTATCGGTGTTTGGTTCCGATCACCTGGTTAAGGTTGGAGAGTTCATGATTGAGGTGACATGACTCACGGAACCAAAGCCCAGACCCAATAGAATTGTGTAGGATTTCGATGACTTTTCGCCTTAGAAAGTAACTGAGCCAAGATTTCACTTTTTACGAAGAGTTCGCCGCGTGCAACACTTCGGCCCTCCCTCCAGGTTAGCTTACTGGATGACCAAGACTGCTGTGTATTGTAATGACCGGACTAATTCGTTCTTATTATTGTGCTGTTTCTTCTAAGGGGTCTGAATATCGACTAGCCAAGACAGACACCACCACTTGACAATAACGAAAGATCTGACAAAAATAACAAGTTCCGTTATCCATATCAACAGCCTTCAACAGCAACCACTTGGTCGAATCCATTTTTACAATGGTTTTCGGCCCCAAATAAAACGCATGGGAAAGTAAGCCCCTATGTCCTTCAGCTCTGTCTCTAGATCTTGCACAAGGCTGTCCAGCGTCTCATCCGGCAACGGCCTCAAAGAAGGAATCAAGCCTATCACGATTAGTTGTGACCCCTCAGATCGTATCCAGACTCACCCTTAGCACCCGCCGCAAACCCCTTTGCGATGATCAAATCCGCTCCAACCCCCAATCTCCCCAACTCCTCATCCGTATTTCTCTTACCGACCGCCCTCATAGCAGTCATCTCGTGTACGTCTTCCAATCCAGCTTCAACCAACCAAGACTTCATCTTTGGCGCTTCGAGAGGATCTAGGCCCGAGGCTTGGCAAACTGCCCTGATACACGCAAACATATCGTGATATCTCGGGTTCTCAGTCTCAGTAGTTGGACAGATACGGTCGCAGTCGCCGATTTGCATCCATCCACCTGGTTTGAGAAGTTTGATGTGCTCATTCACCACGGCGCGTTGAGCTGAGCTGGAACCAGCGGCGATGAGAATCATGCGCATGTTGATGAGATCAAAAGACTCGTGCCATAGTTCCGGTGGAGGATCCTTGATATCTTGTTTTACATAGCTGATACCTTGCGTAGTTGTATTTGGGAAGAAGGACGTATTGATATCAGTGCCAATGAAGGTATGTTCACCTTGAGCTGGTTTAGCAACTAAAGACTGAACCTCACGCATCCAGAGACCATCCGCAGTCCCAACATCGAGTATAGCTTGAGGTTGCGTCGAGAAGTCAATCGACGGGAATATTAATTTCCCCTCTGCTGCCTGCTTGAAACCGAGATGATAAATTGTCAGGCGGCCTATGTCGCTGCTCACATCTTGATCCTGGGCTTTGAGATACCACTCTGGTGTTGAGTATACGGCGTCTGACATTTTAAGTTGCTTGAGATTTGTGAATGAGTCAGTAAGGTGAAGTTAAAGGATGACGCTTGAGTAAGATACTTTGCTTATCTTTTGTCGCGTTTGATGGCACGTGCCTGCTGAGCGGCGCAGCCATTGCTTGCGTCATTGCAGACTTTTTCGAGGGAGTGACAGCCAATTGAAGTTTTGCATAGTGTTCTAGACAGGTGATATCAGCCCTATCAATGAAGCTAAGTGCAGTTCCCGACTCCTAGGACGATCCATATTTGTGGACATGTGTCCCCATCTGAGCTTGATAGAGAACTTTATGTCACAACGTGTGGATGTGCTTGGTGGCCTTATAAATTAGCTTGACGGTTTGAGCTTAAGTTCGCACGGCACCACGAGCGCGATCGTCGAGCAGTGCATCTTGAGGCCGGTCTCAAAAGCTCTGAGCTATAGAATATACGAAATTATTATTCTTGCAATCGCTTGGGAAGATATCATCAATGTCGCTGCACTTGAAACCTGGATTTTGTCTTTAGTATATCGCAATAATTGTTATAAAGGTCTTTGCCTTATCATGAATCTTCCAAATCGCTCGCTCAGATAGAAGAACCTTCTTTAAACCTTGATACTCGGATAAATTACAGCTGAATGCCCTCCACAACACGAAGCTCAAAATTCCCCTGCAAATCCCCTTGCTATGCTCAATACCTTCACCTTCACGGCGTCCAACACGCTAGTAAACCAGCTTTCACTGACCTCTATGCCATAAGCCATGGCGAAGAACTGGGTGAAGCAGAAGCCCTGGCTACCCAAAGACATGGGGCCAAAGCTCCATCCCTTCGATGGCAATCTAATGGATCCTAACGCCATATTCCTCAAAGCCCTCGACGTCGACTCTGCCCACGGCGTCGTCGTGAAGGCACGGATCGGCCGCCATCTCTACGCCATAAAATTCGTAAGTCGTCATACTCCCTCAATACATCATTCTAATAGCGCGCAGTTCACCACTCCTCAAGAGGATATCAACACCAGAGACATCTACGGCCACAAGGGATCATGGAGCTGCTGTGACGGATTTGACTGGTATTTCTCACCGTTTGAGAATGAGTGTCGAGCTTTCGGTAGACTGAAGGAGCAGAAAGCCGAGTCCATCGCTGTCAAAGTCTATGGATGGGTTGCTCTCACGGCAAGACAGATTAGAAGAAAACTCGCTGCTGCAGGTGCCCAAAAGTTAAACGGATTTCCGCCCGGGCTACTCTACGGTATTGTCAAAGACTGGGTCGAAATGACTCCGTACCATGACTCGAAGCAACGGGATATGTATGACCAGATGGTAGCGGTGAAGTACTTCGCCAGGATGCTCAAAGATCTGCACAAGCTTCATTTCCTGGGAATCGTCATTCGCGACTTGAAACCAGATCAGTACATCGACGGCATACTTATCGATCTAAGCCTCGCCTCTACAGTTCCCCATCCCTACGGTCCCACGGCTGAAGGCCCCGAAAGTCCCTGGCAACCACGCTGGACGTACGAAAGCCTCGCAGCATACGATCTATATAACTTCCAGGTGCATGTCATTGACTTCTGGAGGTATAACCAAAAGTTCTGGTTCAGCAAACGGACGCGAAACGGGGTACAAACAAAGTGCAATGTTGACGCGTATCCGGCTGCTAGGTGCAAGAAACGCTGCTTCACGCACACGAAACAGTTCGTGCCGCTTTTGAATTACTATGAGGAGGTGTTGGCGATGGTGACGAAGCCGATGTATGATCCGCTGGACTTTTTGAGGAGAAATCCCGGGTATCCGGTGCGTATTGCCCAGTTTGGGGTTCCGGCGAGAGGGCCGCCGCCGCTGCCGACACCGAGACGGACGTTTACACAGATCGGTTGTTGTGCTGTTATGTAGCGTGAGCCTTATGTTAGTCATTGAGAAATCGGTATTGAATAGATTGTGAGCGTTGATCGGTGAGCATCTGGGCTAAAGGCTTGGACAGCGAATTTGATATGATCTACATGAGATGTATCCGATCAATCTAGCGTCTCTTTATCCAAGAAAGACTGTTGAGTGGCGCGTATGCGCTAGACACAGCATGGCCTACTAGTGTAATCCAATCCAGGCACCTCGTTCAAAAGTCCCGCGGTAATGCAGTGAATATGTTATTTCCAGAAATATGTTCAAGTGAAGTAATGAATAGAGCGCATTAGCACATCTTATGCCATGTTTACACCAAGGAAACCACCCAACCCAACTGCCACAACTCCCCAGCTCCAAGAAGTGATAGATCCCGCCGAACACCCATCGTCGTCATTGTTCTTCTTCTTCGTAGGGCTCGCGGATGAACTGCCACTATCGTCATCATCATCGGCTGCAGATCCAGAACCGCTCTTGGACCCGCTGCTGGAACCACTGCTGTCATCACCACTGCTTCCACTACTTCCGCTACTTCCACTGTCTCCAGAGTCCGAACTTCCATGGGGAGTCTTCCTCTTGCAAAGCTTGTTGCTCGCTGTCTCTGTTGCTTTAGAAGCTGTTGATTTGGCACTCGTGGTCTTCCTCTTATTAAGATCAACAAAAGTGATAGGCGTCATCCAGCGTTCACTCTCCGACGAAGGAATCGTTCGCGACTGCACGGACTCAGTCTGAGTAGCGGTAATGGTTGCGCAGACTGCTGAGCCTGAGCCCAGGGAGCAGTCATATGTTGTTGAGCTGACAGCAAGATTCATGCTCGACTCTTCGTAAGTCACGGTAATACCGTGAAAGTCTCCATCGCAAGAGTATGAAGTGCCGAAGTTTGTCTGGCAAGCAAGGAGATATTCAGTCTTTGATCCAGTCTCCGTAATAAGGGAGGCGTAAATATTTGTTGCACTCCCAGTTTTTCTCTGAGGTAAGAAGACTGTTTCAGTAGAGTATTTGGTGGTACTCTTTGCCGCATCAGCCATGTACGGCGCGACAGCGAGAAGACCGATGGTAATCGAAGACCGCATAATGGTGTTTGTAGGTCTGGCTGAGAGAATTAAGTCTACTGAAAGTCGGGAAATGAGCTGAATATTTATCCTCAACCCAATTCAACCTCAGGAACCATGTCGTCCAATAATCAGTGGCATTCCCCTGCAACGCCACTGGCAACCCTTGCTTACAACTCAGCCCTGGGGAACAGGGGTAAGCGAGTGAATCATCTCGTCTAACAAGCTTGTTTGGTGGCAGTTTATGCTTGTTTTCCGCAGCCACTACCATCCCGTTATGGTATTTCAAAAGAGGCGTGGTATCAAAGGGGTAATTGATCCTCAAATGATGGAATTGAGGTAGCCCGCATCTGTGATAGCCAGCTTGGTCTGACCAAGTTTGTCGACGTGGCTGTCTGCTATCCATTCAGAAAGGGGATATAGGGACCTTATGAATCGCTGGTGTGCATAGCCTACGTCAATCAATTACCTATTCCCCGATATTCACCGCCATGCCTTTGCGGGATCTTGGCGGGTTGTCGCTATTCAGCCCTATCATTTCGCTAGGCATCCTCTGTATCAGAACATGGATCACCGAGGCTATGGTAATCCCCCCTCGTGTATATCGCTCGATTGAGTAGGTGTTTTTACGATTGCAATCCTTTTGCAGAGGATTCGCCTCAACTGCAACTTCACGTACCATTGCCATCGAACCGAGGCCTCCAGGTTCAGTCGCCCCACTCCGAGATGATAATCCGAGCCGATGAGCTGAGCTTCAATGACGTAGAGTAGCTGATTAACTCTAACTTCGTGATAACCTCACTTCAAACTCAAAATGGCAGACACAAGCTCCCGACGTGCCGCCGAGGTTCTCTTAGAGCCTATAGGCTTGAAGATCACATCATTCCAAGAGATTCAGTCACTGTGGGCAGGATACGGCCATATCTGCGCACTCACCGCAAAACCAAAGGACGCTGAAACAGCTGGCAGAGTGCGCAAGTACCTGCATGCAGCCGAGTCGAACAATACGTTCTTCTTGATCCTAAAGCTTATATCGCCGCCGCCTGGTCCCACAGATGAAGGCCATCTGCGGAAGATATTGAGTTACGACGTTGAGCAGTATTTTTACGAACATGTTGCTCCTCAATTGGATGACGACGTCGCAGTAGCTCACTGTCTGACCTCAAGCTGGAAATCAAAACATGAAGATGGAGAATTACGGGGCCTCACTGCTACGATTCTTACCGATTTGAGAGTCAAATTTCCTGTAGAAGGAGGGAAGCGATCTGTTCTGAATCCCCGACAAGCTGAATCTGCTCTAGAATGGCTTGCCAGGTTTCACAGCAACTCTTGGAAATTTCTCCCCGCAAAATTAGACGAGTATCTCCTCCCTCCTCTGGATGAGTACAAAAGACGAAATGCGGGTCAACCTGGAGGAAGCAAGTTGTGGTTGAACGGAGGATACACTTATCTCGCGACTCGACGTACAGAGTACAAGTCTCTTGCTGGCGATACATACTCCGAGTGGTCAGATGCATTTTGCGCGCCTTTTCAAGGATCGGGTAAGTCTACTGCCGAAGTGGTAGCTGACTTCCTCACACCAACCGGTCGGCCTTTCGAGACGTTGATTCATGGCGATGTCAAGTCTGAGAATCTCTTCACTACGGAGTCGGGAGATGATGTCTGCTTCTTCGACTTTCAATACGTCGGCCTCGGACTGGGAGTCTGCGATTTGGCCAAGTTATTCACATGCTCTGTCCCTCTCGATATGCTAACCGACTGTCCATCCCTTCCTGAAGAAATGGACATGGACCGGGGTGAAAAGGCTTTATTGTATCTCTACCATGAGACATTGTTGAGCCGCCAACCTTCTGATAAAGAGCCCTTGGACTATGATTGGGATACTCTTGTTCGGCATTGGGAGTGCGCCCTTGTTGATTGGTGTCGCTTCCAAGCATCGTGGGGATTCTGGGGAAATACGGAGTGGCTTGAGGCGAGAGTTAGACATATTCTTAAAGATGCTGGTTGGAGAGAGTGGCTGCAGAAGGAAGTTTCAGATACAGGAAGATCTTCAAGCTTATAAACGATAGACAAATAGATCTGAGTTGACCAGTATGCTCACCATTACAGCGCATGCTATCTGACAAGACTCACCAATCTGCTAGGCTGAAGAGTCCTATCCGGGACACTCTTGTCAAGCTCAGTTTGGATATATTTAACAGATTCGGCACCGCCTACACATCTATTCTGAGACCTCGCTATCAAAGTCTTCGTAGGGGATTTCCTCTAGGTCCAACAGCACATCCTGATCGCCAATACCATCATCCAAACTAATCTCCTGAACATCCTCATCCTTGGGAACATCATCTTCAACCCACTCACTCCCACATCGAACAAACGACGAATGTTCAGGATGTATCTTGTCAGCATTCCTGTGGCATTTGAAACAAAGACTGAAGTCAAAGCAAATCTGACAGTCGAAGAAAATACCATGAGACTCGATCAAACAACAATCACAGTAGTGAGACTCTGGAGCACTACCCCGTTTTCTGGACCTGATTTTCATATGAGTTGGCTGGTCTATTAAGTCTTCGACGCTAGAACATATTAGCTTTTATTAGTGTGGATAGTAGGAAGTGCTTACAAGTCGGCGTGGTGATAGTATGCCACCTCACAGACTGTCCAATCTCTGTCAACACCGCACCCCTTGATACCAGGATCAGCTCCATGCTTCAAGAGGAATGCTATCATAACACTGGCCGAACCCTCGCCCTCGAGCTGTCGATTCCAGATCCGTGCTGCACGAGCAGCCCAGAGCAGTGGTGTCCAACCATCATCGTCCTTCACATCAATCCCAACACCAACCCTCTCAGAGCGTTCTAGCACTACCTCCAACAGTTGGACATCCTCTGTCATCACAGCATAGTGTAAAGGTACTCGGCCAGCCACATCCCTAACCGCAAAGTCCGAGTCAGGAATCTCCAGGAGGTTGACAACCGCAAGAGAATTATAGCACGCCAGATGGACTGCCTTGCGATTCAAGGAGTCCTGATCTTGGGGCGAGGTGTCTGAGTTGAGGAGCAGTTTGATAGTATCGGCTGGGCAAGATAGACATGCTGAGATGAGAGGGTATTGGAATAAACCCCCTGTAGTCCTTGGGTTTGCTCCGTTCACGAGGAGAAGAGCGATGATGTCGCTGGCTAGGGGAGATGACAGTAGGTCGCTGCGGAGTGTTGCTGATATCAGGGGTGTTCCATACAGCCCTTCGCAGCATGAATTGATGTCCATGTCGTGGTCTATCAGTGACCGAACCATAGCCAGTGATCCAAACCTACACGCCTCGTGAAGCGCTGAGACCCTTTGCTGGGACGTTATAAAGTTCTGCGTCAGTAGCGAAGGCTCCTTTTTCAGCATATAGAAGAACACATCATCCATCTCAGCCCCAATAGCCATAATCAATGGCGTATTCTTATCAGAATTCAACACGTCTAGTCTTCCACCAGCGTTGACAACAAGTCGGACCGTCTCGAGGGTTGTGAATCTGGAAATGCAGTGAAGTGCCGTATTCTCCTTCTTGTCTCTTATTTCCAGATCAGGATTGTATTCGAGAATCTTGCGGATCATGGCACTGTGCACATTAAGCTTGATAGCACTCGCCAGTAGTGATTCGCCCTTCTCATTGGTATTGTTGACGTCAACGCCAGCTTCGAGCATCGCCTCAACAATCCCAATGTACCCGTCAGAGATCGCCATGCGTAAATCCCCGTAGATCGCGGCTGCATTGATATCAGGCTTAGTCTTGGCGTCAAGAAGAACTTGAACAGTGGCGAGATGGTTTGAACAAATGGCAAAGTTCAGTGCTGTTCGTGAGTCTGCGTTGCCCTTGTTGATGTCTGCGCCGTGCTCGAGAAGGATACGAACTATCTCAGGATGGGGACACGCTTCGTGTAGCGGCGTGGTTTTGTTTTCGTGGTAGATGACGTTCACGTCTGCCTTTGCACCCACTAGCCACTGTACCATGTTTGTATGTCCGCCGCTTACCGCAGAGCCTATCACTGGGATTCCGTCCGAGTCTCGAGCATCGGGGTCTGCTCCCTTCTCAATAAGATACTGGACAATCTCAGGACGGTTCCAGTCGACGGCCACTTGCACTATAAAAAGTTAGTACTGTGTCCCGTTAGACATATCAAATACGTACTCGGTGTGCGTGACCATCCGTCATCAGGTGGCGCTTCACGCTTGTCTATCGTGGCTTTGTTCTCGATGAGCAGCTTGACGATATCCAAGTCTCCCTCAGAAATCGCCTGGATAAGGGGCGTATTAACTTTATCGGGCGTCAGATCTGGATCAGCATTGCTCTCCAGCAACATCTTGCAAATATCAAGCCTTCTAGCCTGAATAGCCATCCTCAACGCCGTGTCACCCTTCGGGGTAACAATGTTGGGGTTAAAGCCATGGCTGAGAAGAAGCGCCAGACACCTCTTATTCTCGTTCTCGACAGCGAGATTTACCGGGTGTAAGTCTGGCTCATACTCCATGCGCTCAATCTCGTCCTTACGCGAGAGCATGACCTCTAGAGTAGTAAAATCTCCCCAAATAACAGCTATTTCCAAGGCCGAGCGGTCCACCAAGTCTCTGTCGGCTATGGAAACACCGCATGAGAGCAAGAACTCGACTGTGTCGCCAGAAGACCACCGGGCGGCTACATGCAGCGGAGTATATCCCTGTATATTCTTAGCTGATGGGCTTGCTCCTGCATCGACAAGCAGCTTGGCGATGTTCACATGGGAGTTGATCAATGTTGTGTAGATGAAGCTACTGCCGTTAGGGGTCGTGCCTTTTGTGGGTTCAGGCCCTACTCCCAGTTCGAGTAATTTGGTGACAACATCAATCATTCCTGACCTGACTGCTCTGTGCATTGGCATCATAAGCCAATCATATGGGCCGGAAGTATGCTCATCAGGCTCAAGGTTTGTAGCCTCCTGATCGTCCCTTGTCACCTCTGCCGGTGGATGTTCTTGGATAATGTTCTTCTCCTGATTCTCCACTACCTTGAGCTTCTCTTCAGACTCTTCTGCCTTCAGGGGGGATTTTAAAGACTCAGGTAACCCCTTGACAAGCTCCCTGAGTGCTTCATCGTTGTATGATAGGCTTACAACTCTGGCAGCTTCATGTAGATGGTCATCCCCAACATCGAGACCATCTGAGTATGAGCCCATTAGATCCCTGATGACTGTGTCGTGTCCCGCTCTGCAAGCCTCAACCAATGCCTGACCTCTGTCATCGGCCATGTCTTTGTTTCTTTCGACAAGCGCTTCTACAACAGTTGCAAGGCCCAAGTGAGCTGCAACAGGAAGAGCCTTGACATTTGCTGGCGAAGGCTTCAGTTGAATATTGGATAAAGCGAAAAGTGACTTGGTCCAGAATCGAAATAATAAGTCGTTCTCAAACAAGTCCAAGATTTCTGTTTCGGATTTCCCTGTCATATGCCAGTGTTTGGGCCAGAATTCAAGAATATAGGGAATAGACTGGATCGCATCTTCTGGCCTCCTAGCTGCATCTTGGATATAGGCTATGCAAGCCTGCAGCACCCTCTCATGGCAGCCAGTCTCAGATACATCATACCACAACTCTTCACTGCTGGTAGAGCTGTGGCTTTTAAGCCATGAGCGGGTAGCCGGGTGTCTGAATCTGATCTCTCCATTCACAGAAGTGATCAGCCCGTGAAAATGGCGTCGGATATCAACTGAAGCTGGGCGTGTAGTTTCACTCCCCCTTAAGTGAAACCACACAACATCAGAGACGCGGCAGAACTCATCATATAGCAGAGGCCTGTAACAAACCAGAAGCCAAGACAGCAGAAAGTTGGCCCAGGGTCGAAGAGCCTCGGTAATGTCTTCTAGTATCTCTGTAAAGAGTAGAGCTGGTGTGAGGGTTTTGTCGAGCAGTGTTTTGGCACGAGCGATTTTCTCCGTATCTGATCCGAGCCACTCAACGACCAACTCGCTCAGATCATAGTCATCTTCACAACTTGAGAGTATGCGTTGTACATCTTGATGCAGGTCAGTCCCAGCACAGGCCCCCAGCTGACTTATGACTCGAGATGCTCTGGTCTTGACAGGAAATGACGCAGGCTTCTTGGGACGGCACTCAATAGTCTTAACGAGCTCTTGAGGAAACTTCGATAACATAGAGGCAATATCCATGTCTCCTTTCGTTCCTTTTGTCGTGGTTATCAACATCCTGAAACAATTTTCGCTCCTGGAAAGAAGTTTGTGAATCTCGGAAAGAAACCATATCGAAGACTCGTCACATTCATCAAGGCATCCCAGGACGTAGAAACCAGCCTGTAGAGCTGTAGCAAGTTAGCTTCTTCAAGTAATCGTTTTGGCTCGGTCTCTACTTACCCTTTGTGCCCTGTATATCCCACAGCTCGCTAAACAAATTTGTTCGGTGCAGCGCTTCGCATCTGACAAATGTATCCAATGGTCTGCTCACGAAACTGCCA
This sequence comes from Fusarium proliferatum ET1, assembly GCF_900067095.1. Taxonomy (NCBI): domain Eukaryota; kingdom Fungi; phylum Ascomycota; class Sordariomycetes; order Hypocreales; family Nectriaceae; genus Fusarium; species Fusarium proliferatum. The sequence goes on along the minus strand of NW_022194792.1, from coordinate 4,036,474 downwards.
GTCTGCATTCTGTTGCTTAGGAATCGTGCAAGAAATGTCCGCAGCATAGCGTCACAGTTGTTGAACCGAGTATCATGAGCGTCGAACTTCATGTACAGCAACGGATCGTATATGCCGCTTCTGTTCTTGTCCAGAAAGTAGCTTGCGTTCTCGGTTTCTGCCTCGGTACCAGAAGAACATCTCATATGCATTATGAGCGCTTCTTTTTGCTTTGGTAATTCAAGGAGATCTGAGTTGTGCCAGTCTTCGTCGACTTTCTGATATGGCTGAACTGGCGAGGCTTGACTGATCATTTTACGAAGAGCTACATGCTGGTCGTCTGTCAAGTCTCCCACTAGCAACAATGTTAACGATTGTCTTCTGGTCAATGAATAACCTACTAAGCCAGTCTCCGTCCGCGAGATCATTCACCGGGTGGTACCCATCTTCTGTGGCAAGGATCAAATCACAGTTTGATTTCTCCATCTTCACCACTCGCTCGAACGGAATGGCCATGGTGGACATGCAGAGAGGGAAGATCTTTGTCAGTGTAATTAGCAACCAGTAGCCTCACAGATCTTGTCATATTGCCAAGCTGTTATACACGAACCTGTTGTGCTGGGTACAGGTGGCGATTAGAAACCACGTTGATGAAGTTGACCTGAGTAAGCATCTGGGTACCGAGAAACGCGTCGTTCACTTTAATGGTTGTCTCTGTGAGACTTTTGGCGTATCCAACCATATGGCCAGACCATTTCTGATGTTGCTGGGCCATCAATCGTAACACAGCCTCCTCCAAGAGGCCAAAGGAGGAATATCTATGTGGATAGCCGAAGAAATACTATCAGTTCCCAGTCAGCGCAACCCACAGAGTACACCTGACCCGAGCTTCATACCATAGCACGTGTACAATACAGTATATCAGCGTACTTGTCGTGGGCGCTAGAAGCCAGCGCCATCGCCTACGTCGATTAGCTCCAGTTCCAGCCCGCCACTGCAAGAGTGCTTACCGCCTTCACGATAGTCCCTCCAACATCGTGAGAAAAGAAATGTATCGGCCGTCTAGTCTCCTTTGAGACATGAGTTAGTAGCGTCGGGGAAACTAATCAAGGTGACAAACCATGATCTCGGATGTCCGCAGCTTTCGAAGAGCTTCCAAAAGAGCTTCCGCCTCTTGATAGACACCGCAGGGAGTGTAGTATCTCCCAGCCTCGATATCTGTACGATAACCGTAGGACAATATTCGTCCTTTGTTCTCTGATGCGCCAGCAAGGGCTTTGTTGATCCATATTGTGTCAGATCCTTCAGTTGTCCACGAATTTGGACTTGAACCATAGATTCCGTGAACAAGAATGACACTACAAAGCCATGCAGTCAGTAGTCAGTAACACCTGTGAACCGATTCGCCAGTACTCACTCAAAAGGAACAACTGGGGTCTCATGATTTGAAGCGTCATCAGGGTTCGGCTCCTGTTCTCCATCTTGGATTACATTCAAACCGACTTTGCGAAGCTGTCAGTATATACTACATTCACAATGAGACTCCTTCAAGTGACTTACACTTCTGAAACTGCTCGTCATGGTTCTCATCCACTGCTGTCTGGATCTCCAAAGCAGGTTTCTCAACCTCGGGAACCACTATCTCGACCATGGTCACAACAGAACAGAGCGTCCAGCTCTGCTGGTTGAGATCAGGCTTCTCACCGATAACACAAATCAAGTATCGCTGGGCACTCAAAGCCTACTGCGAGAGCCTCACAAAGATTGAACAAGAGATTGTCCTTCCAAAGAGGGGGAGGCACACTAGGCACGGACATACTTCCAGGCGGCGCTGCCGATAATCAGTGTGACTAGTTTGCGAGGTGCAGGTATCCCCATGATCCCTGTATCTTACATGCATATCCCTGCCCTAAGCCTTTGGGCGGGCACGGGCCGATTCGGGATGGTCTGTGACTCAGTGAGGCTACAAGTAATGGGTTGATAGAATGATTACTCCCACAGACTGACTAAATCTATCACCAAATATCCATTCCAGAGTCTTATTTAACAGCAAATGGAGCCTCTACAGCCATCCTCACTTTGCACAATTCGTTCAAATCAACACTCGCCAAGTCTTTGGCACCGTAAGACCTCCCCTTCTTACTAGGCCCCCCTGTCTCTCTAGGATTGAAAAGAATCGGGTCATCCAATGGAATCTTTGAAAGCCTGCGTTCCCACCCGGTGACCCAGTCAACGTCAGCTTGCAGTGTGACCTCAGCGTTAAACCGCTCATCTGCAGCTCGTCGCACAAGAATCGCAGTCGTTACTGAATCCGGCACGCCCGTCTTACGGCGCTCGTTCTCCTGCAGATTCCACACTGCCACTGTCGACTCGCCCGAGTTCTTTTCCGTACTGAGGTTTATGCCGCCTGTAATGGTAGTCGCACCGGTGACATCCCTGCTGTACGATCTTTCGAGACTTGCTGTAGCACCGGCCTCGAGGAGTGGTACGCCTGAAGCACCCAGGTTTAACTGACCGCCGCGCGTTGTCGTCTCTGTGTCGGTGGTCGGTATCACTGTCCAGCGTTCCTCGGGCGCAATGGCATCTACCTCGAGATACGAATCGTCCGTGGCGAAGAACTCGATTTCGACTCTGGCTCGGATGACTCTTCGTGAGCTCTTCTGAGGGTCAAAGCGGAAACGGAAAACCATGAGTGTGGCTTTGTCTCCTCCTTCGCTATATGATCCGTGTATGACTGAGAGCAGCTCAACGCGAGTATGGATGCTGCCGCTGGTGCGTTCAATGATGTTGCGTCTCTCCCAGTCGCTCATCGAGGCATTTTCAGTTCGTACAGTGTCATCTTCACCGATGACCTGGTGCTCCAAAGGTGTTTCGAAGACCAAGAGCGGCTCATGTGCCTGGTCGTAACTTTGTGAGGTTGCCATCACTGTCAAGATTCTGATATGTACTGATACTGTGAGGATATAGTACCTTTAAGTGTCTGATTCATTACGCGATAATTCAAACCTTTATTCCTCGCGAGGCCTTCCTCTCGCTCACAAGGGTCTTCGATCTGGAGACGCCTGCAAGGGTACCTAGCACCCAGGTCATATCGCCCCGCAGCGAGTGGCACATGCTGACCATGGAGAGATTTGGGCGGTTCGAGAGCCAATAATCAGAACTTAGGTGGATGCCCCCAAGAGGAGGCTGATAACCCCTGTTGTCAGGCGGCTCAGGCCTGTTCAGTTGACAAACCCGCTCTAACTTATGCACGTAATCAACCTTCTCATTCATTCTCATCTTCCAATTGCATACCATTTCATGAGTGTTGAGTCACTATGAACCACAGCGATGAAGCCACCAATGGGTTCTCCCAAGCGCATGAAGAAGATGATGACGAAGTTTACCTTGACGAAGATGAATTCCCAGCTGCGTCCGTAACACTACTAGACGAAGATCCCGTCAAAGCCAAATTTGAGCGTCATGTCGAAGAGGCACGAATACTATCTAATAACCTACAATCATCTGAATCAAGCGACAAAGCAAGCCAGCAGCTCAAATTCGTCAACGACAGGTTTAGTGAATGGCACAAAACGACCGAGGAAGGGAAGAACTTTCTTCACTTTCTTGCAGACTACGATCACAGAATTCACAAACCGCCCGTTAACCTCCAATGGCTGATGTGGCGAGCCATTCGCAAACTCCCAGCGCACTTACTCTGGTCACCGGATAACAACAAGCGCATTCCTCTTACCAGCGCGCTGTTGGCTAATAACTCGCTGTTCGGTTGGTCAGTATGCTTAAAGATTAAGGATGCTACGTGCCAAGAGTATAATGCTCTGTTGCAGAAAAGATATGAGAACAGGGATGAAAGTAGTGAGACTACTTGCTTGCATGCCGCTGCGACTTGTATCTTTGACAATGGAGTCAAGAGAACAGAGTTCTTTACCAAGATATGCGGCTTTGTGCCTAGAGACATGTTCTTTGTACGGGACACAAAGCGTCGCACTGCTCTTCACCGTGCAGTCGAGTATGAGTGCTGTTGCAACAGTCAAGTCGAAGTGGTCAAGGAGATCCTACGCTCATGTCCTGACCTCTTGGAAGAACCTATTCAAGATCCAGATGACTTCAATCGCACTCTATCAGTCTACCAATACCACCATCTCACCCGGAAGAAGTTCCTGGAGAGTCGACGAAGACGTGCTCAGGATCTCGCCGTCCAAGAGCCAGCAGCAGCAGCCCCAAAGAGAGTAGAGTACAAACTTGAAAGAGGCGTAGATCCCAAGAAGGATGCAAAGAGAGTCGTAACAAGGACAGAAAAGTCGGGCTCAGAAAAGACAAGCATGGGTCCTCCGCCAGGTGTCAAGCGAAGAGGTTCCATTGCTGCAACTCCCCAAGGCGCTACAACTCCAGTGCAATCTCCGTCTCTGACGCCGATAACTCGAGTAAAGACAGGGACAGCAACTCGACCAGACATAGTGCAAAAGCCTGGGTCGAAGGAGAAGGAGATGGAAGATGCAGCGAGAACGATCGGCAACCTACTAAAACTTGAGACCTTGCGGAAACTAAGCCCAGAGAGAGCAGCGGATAGTTTACGATTGCCAGATGATCCAGATAAAGAGTTTTGGTTTGACTTTGGACCACCCAACACAGTCAGCCAGGATGACTTCAAGAAGTATTTCGGGCATTTGCAGTTTGACACAGCACTACAGTACGTTGGGTTTCCGAGAGTTCGGCTCAAGGGGGGTAGGGAACAGCCTGATGTGAGGCATCAAGGAAGAAAGGTGAGAAAGACTGTTTATGCGAGATACTTGGTCGCTGACAGAATCAGGATATGACATTCTTTTTTGACTGGCTACGAGGAAAGTCTGTCACTCGAATCATCAAGGTGAGATATCCAAGAACCTATTTAACTCCTCTTACGAATAATGGAACAGGTTGTTGTCGAGGACATGGAAAAGCCATCACACAGTGACGAGGCAATCGAGGAGTGTTTGAAGGACCTTGTAAGTTTCGGTTATCCTGGGGATTGTCAATCACTGAGATATTGTAGGGTGTCGAAATTCTCGACTGGAGACGTCTCGATCTCGATGCACTCACCCTTCGCAAGATCGGGACTCATCTACGCGAAGTTCATCTCCAATGGAGTGGCAGCAACTCGACTCTCAGAGCGTGGTCCGAGAAGGAAGGTCTAGCTTCAATTCCTACGCTGGAAGTCATTCACTTGTTCCAACATGAAGTGCGTCTACGCCTAAAAGGGCCCTAGCTTGTCTTATCACTAACATGATCCATTAGGGGCTTGAGTCTCGCGAACGAACCATAGAGAATCTCAACGCCTTTGAGAAACGATTACATGACTCCTGGCCCGAAGGAAGACCTAAACCTCAAGTGATCCCTCCCAAAACAGGCGGTGGCGTGCGCATGGCAACCGTCCAAGTCCCAGACGCAAGACCTCAGCCATTGCAACGCTCAATCGATCCTCATAAATGGATGGAATGCATGACGAGCTTCTCAAAGCGCTTCAAGCAGATCAAAGCTCTCAGGGGCAGTAACCCTTCTCTGCCGCCGGTCGAAGTGGCGCTGATTGACGATGGCGTTGATATCATGCATCCCGATCTAAATGACACCAGAGATCGCACGTTTCTAGGCCAGAGCTTTGATCACCAAACTGGAGGCTCGACACCCCGTGTACCGCCATACTGGAGTTCACCTTCTGGCCACGGGACGCTGATGGCCAGGCTTATTCATAAGATATGTCCCAGTGCTATTATCCATGTTATAAAGCTACAAACTTTCTGGTCAGGAAATTCCAAGAAGCTTCAGATCAAGCCCGACAGTGCCGTAAAGGTGAGAGACATCCTCAGTGATTTTGGCTCAAGATTCTAACGAGCTAGGCTATCAACTATGCTGCCAAGAGGGGATCCCAGATCATCTGCATGTCATGGACCATCAAACCCCCAGAAGAACCACTAAGAAGCCAGTTCGACACCGCAATCTTCAACGCCATCGGCAAACACGGCTGTCTCATATTCTGCGCAGCCAGCGACCAAGGGCAGTCCGCAGACGTCAGCTATCCCCACGCAAGCAGCCATCACTGCTTCAGAATCGGCGCCGCAAAAGCAACCGGCAACATAGTCGACACAGTCGGCGACTCCCAGACCGTCGATTTCATCTTCCCCGGGCACGAAGTTGTAATTGATAACAACGAAACGAAAACTCAGTTAGAAAAGTTCGACGCTCACTCTGGTAGTTCTGTCGCCAACGGTCTAGCAGCAGGCCTAGCAGCGCTTGTGATCGAGTGCGTGAGATTAGGAGCCCTGTATACCAGAGAGTATAGAAAGCTGGAGCCAAAGGTTGCTATAAACTACAGCCATATTTCCATCGATGAGGAGGATTTGAAGAAGATACGGAGCCGTGCGCAGATGGCATATGCGTTGAATTGGATTGGGACTAATCAGAACACGAATAATAAGTATATAGAGGTTTGGCACACGTTTAGTGCCGTCGCGGAGAAGTTGTCGAGGAGTGAGGGTGTTTCACTCGAGCAGCTGGAACATATAGCGACGCTTGCTGGGTTCTTCCTGAAGAAGGGGATGTAGTTGGCTTTCCTGTCAGGGAAGAGGGCCAGTATCACTATTGGGGCTATTAGCCCTGCAAATTAACATCCAAGGTCGACATCGATCTATGAAGTACGAATTCGCTGACGTGTTGTATCACTGTCTGAAAGTCTGGTTTGAGGGATATGAAGGTTAAGCCTAGGATAAAGAAATCGACTAGAGTATCAACGTAAACCAACTTCTGATGAGTCGTCAGAACTTGGTCAGTTATAGCCAACAGAGTCAACTCCTTGCCGTATACTTCCCACGCTATAGCCAGAATCACAAGATGTTACAATCCCCAAGACAGGTTTTGCCATCGTGGAGGAGAACTGTGTCAAGTCATTGGACTGTTGAGTCGTGGCAGCTGGGTAATTAGGCAAAACATATCAATACGAGTGCTGTGCCGCAGCAAAGGCGGCTGCCTGAAGCATTCCCACGCACCACTACGTGCAGCTCTCTCGTATACCAATTGAAACAATTCCAAGGTCATCTGACTATATTACGGCCATGTCCGAGTTAGGTAAGCAGCCATCATCAGCGTGGTTGAAGCTTCTTTCAACCCCCCGGCTTCGTCGCAGGACCATTTTACCTATAAAAAAGGACGGTGGTAACCTACACTACAGATGAATTTCTTCTTCATAATCTAAGCACTTGTTTGCCAAATAAATACTCTCAACAACAAAAATGCCTGTCACAGTCACCATTCCCAATAGTAAAGCCAGTTCTTGGCAACACCCCAAAGCTGAAAACACTTCACAGCTCTTACGAGGAGCTAGTTCCCAAGAAGCAGATGGATGCAAACAAATCATCCAAAGCTCATTCTCTATCAACGGGTCTCTTGAAGAAAATCATGTATCAGCTTCGAGGAATGGTCTCGTCTGGTCATCGTTCTACGCATACAGCACCCACCATCATCTCGCCATTCGCCCCGAAGATGTCTGGTTCGCTATAATCACTCAACTCAGTGCTTACATCAACGCCAATTCTGAAAGAATGCGCGATTACTTTGTTAGTCACGCTGGTCAGAAAAGGCTTGAGGTCATCGATTTCGCGACTCTGCATACTGCTGATTACGGAGCGCTCTCTCAGAAAATGACCCTCGAGATCGGAAAGAACATCAAAGATCCTGCTTTTCGAGAATGGATTCTTCCGTCGTTCTCGACAACCACTGACAATGATCGGGTTGTTGGCTCTGTGCTCCTCATGGGCGCGCTGCAGAAGTACTTCTCTTACGGAATGCGTACGGCGTGTGGTATCCCTTCAGTGACACTCCTCGGAGAAGTAACCGACTACGAAGACATACTCAATAGACTTGATAAGCTGGATGAAATGGGCGAGGAACCGATCCAGTTCGCCAAGCTCCTGCGTCCAATTCTTCGAAACATGATTCTCTCCTTCACTCAGCCTTCCGACCCAGCTATCCATATATTCTGGAACCAAATTGCCAATATATATCGGATGTCGGGTTCCAAGAAGTTGACAGGCTGGATCACGGCATTTTGTTACTGGGACGACGAAGGAAAGGCTGGGCACCCCAGTCGAGGAAATGGCACCCTTGGGGATTTGATGTATCTCCGCGTCGAAACGAGTGACATTCCTTGTGGATACGTCACTGTTCCGGTTGAAGTTGACGATAATGGCACTGTGTATGATTGCAAGATGATTGCTGGATCCGTTGGTATGCAAGCTGTCCCAGGCCCTGAAGGTCATGTCCCTGCTTATGAAAACAGAGGGCATAACGAGGAGGTGGATGAGACGAGACTGGGGATAAAGCCTGTTACTGGGTGGATGATCTACGAGTTTGCTCAGCAAAGCCGGTCATATAACAGAGGGCCCTTGCAAATGTACACAGTGTAGAGATTCACACTAACAACCAGGTTTGAGTCTCGGAATTTCTTCATCTTAGCGGGCAATCTAAGTAGTTGGTTTTCACAGCTTGGCCCAGGGTCAGAAGCTCTTTCGGTCTCTTGGGGCTGAACATTCTTACTATACACATAACTAGTCTGTTATGTCACATACACTCAAATCAGTTTTGAACCTCGGGATTACACCTTAACGCTTGCGCAAATATACTTGCTTTGGTCTTATGCATAAGGAGCATGGCGTCAATCAATTTCCGTCTAAAGTATGGAAGATATAAGCAAAAGTGCAAATTGCCGAAAGCTGGGACTGATGTTCCTTTTGTGATGTCTTGTTCGTTGAACTAATCCAACTGTGTCGACTCAACCGTGTAGATTCTTGCTTAGGGTAAGCAGAAATGTAAATTCCTCTACCCCTGGTCTTATTACCAGTGATCTCTTACTGTCCCAGTCGTGAAAAGGTGATTGTACAGTACTCTCGCCATCGCATACTTCCATACTATTCAGAGCTTTCCCTCCAAACTTCGCTGATGTCATTCTCATACTCTCGCTTCCAACACTCAGGTATGCTTATCTCCGCGTTTCAACAACAAACCCGCAACCGTATCCCCACGGGGCAGGTAAGAAATGCAAGATACGCCAATTATGGGTCTTGATAACAAAAGGTCCACGATATGATTCCTCCCAAACAGACTGTTCACACTGAATGCAGTGCAATGATTCAGTTCTCGGCTTTCCAAAATGGGACATCCGCCGATGAGCATGTAAACCAATCAACCAACCATATTTCATCCCTACCACTGCTTCAAAGTCAAAGGAAATAACTGCCTGAGACCAACTCCACAAAAACAAGTGGTTCCTCGGGGTAAACGCGGAGGACTCCTCCGGGCGCTTCTCCAATTTTAATTATTCTGAAAGGAAGGGATCGTCATATTGGTGGTATCCACGGGGTTTGGGTAAGAGTAATCTAATCTCCAAGGGGGACTTGGGGGAAATGTCGGGGAAAGAGTTTTCGCCACACGCTGTAAATTGGAGAATAGATGCGGAGATCACGGTGTAAGTCGTCAAGGTAATGGGTTAAGGTTGATGCTCGTTATAGTGGTCTATTGATCTATAACTCTATAATGCCAAATGGCTCCAAGTCTTTATGACTCTAAAGTAAAAAAGGGTATCCAAAATGTGTTCTAACACAAACGTTTCTATATGAAACAAAACTCATGAGTGAATCTAAGACTTCTCAGAGTTGAAGCCAGAGTCGTCGCGGACTGTGCCGCTCTCCTCATTTGGCTTCTCCAAAACTCCACCGCGGCTTGACTCATCAACAAGACCAAGTCGGATAGCCTCGCGCTCGACTTCCTCGTGAGAAAGGAAGGGGAGCTCCTTGGCGGCTTGAACATATGACATCTTCTCGACGAAACCCTTGGCGAAGATGATGTCGATTTCCTCGAGAGATCGGTTGGCAGTCTGTGATTTGTTAGTTGTGATTGCAGAGACGAAGTGGGGATGCTTACCTCGGGGTAGAACCAGTAAAGGATGGGGAAGAATGTGGCGTTGGCGCAGCCGAAGAAGAGATAGGTTCCCCAGTGGATGTTGGAGATCATGATGGGAACGATCATGACAATGACAAAGTTGAACAGCCAGTTGGTGCAGGTAGATGTAGCGTTGGCCTTGCCGCGGGTCTTGAGGGGGTTGATCTCAGCGGGATACAACCAGGGAAGAGGCAGCCAGGTAGCACCGAACGAAGCAATGTAGGTGAAGAGGCCAGCGATAGCACCCTTTGAGATTTGAGGCGCATTGTTACCAGGGTCAGAACCACCAGGGATGAGGAAACCCATTGTCAAGAACATGGAAAGCATCTGACCAGCAGTACCGATGAGAAGCAACTTGCGACGGCCAACACGCTCGATAAGGAACCATGACGAAGTCGCAAAGATGGAGTATACAATCATGTTGACGCCGCCGAGCAGAAGAGCAAAGTTCTTATCGCCAAAGATGTCGGTGCACAGAATAGGGAAGTAGTAGATAACAGCGTTGCAGCCGCCAACCTGCTGCATGAACTGCGATCCCGAACCGAGAAGCATACGGCGGAAGTGCTGTGTCTTTCCACCGGTGAAGAGGGCCTTGACGGGTGTGCTCTTCTGAGCAGCGAAACCAGAGGCACGAATTGAGTCGACGACACGGTCGCGTTCAGCGCGGGTCTCGTCACTGTCGACTTCGAAGCCGCGAATGGCGGCGATGACACGCTCGGCTTCCTCGTGTCGGTCGTGGGTGAGAAGCCAGCGGGGAGATTCTGGCAGCCAGACCATTGAGACGCAGAGGATGAGACCGAAGACGCACTGGAAGGCAATGGGGAAGCGCCATGTGAGGTCCTGGGGACCGTAGGAGCAGCCGTAGTCGATCCAGTATGCGATGAGGGTACCGAAAGCGATGATACCACCCTCGATGCAGATGAGGAGACCTCTGTTGGTGGTGGTGGAACACTCAGCTTGGTATGTTGGGATGGTGGATGTGTTGATGCCGTTTCCGACACCAGTGATTGTGCGTCCGATGATAAGCTGCGCAAGAGCCTTGTGGCCCTTCATAGCAGTGACTTGGATAATGACACCAACGATCATGATCCAACCACCGAGAATCATGGCCCTTCGACGACCAAGCAGATCACCAATCCAAAGGATGAACATGGCGCCGAGCAAGCAACCAATCTCGTAAATGGCCGTCACGAAACCCTGCATGGTACTGTCCTTTGTCTCAGGGAAGTAATCATGGAAAGGGTCTGCATCGATAATACCAGACATCACACCTTGGTCATATCCGAAGAGGAGGAAACCTGTCGTTGCGACGGTAGATATGGCCAGGGACAATTTCTTGCCCGTCAGGCCCGCAAAGGAGGGAGGCATGGTGACGGAGGGGGGCTATAGACCTGCTATGTTTGAGGGGGGAGCTCGTCTAGAGCTGGGAAGATGGGGGAGCTTGGTGAGGGAAGCATTGGGGGAGGTGAGAGGGTTTATATGTTGACAGCGTGCAGAGCGATTAGAGTGTAAGTGGGAGAGGGAGTCTGGGATGCGAAAATTCTGAAGTGAGTGTATTACTAGTTCTCCACATACGGTCCACTATCTCCACGGGTTGGAAGTGACGATCACCCTTGAAAGAAGTCGAAAAGTTGGTCAAAGAACGAAAAAGTCCCTTGAAAGACCTGGAGTGTCACGGTGGGTGGACCGAAGGAATATTGGAGATCCCCATGCCTGAGTCGTTCACAAGGCGTCCACTGTAACTCACCACTAAAAACCCATCAACAGCACTGGGAGCCGCTCTAACCACAGTAGGTCACTCTAACCACTGTGAGTCTCAGGCGCTGCCTTACAGGGCACGCACACTGCAGATGCCGTCTTCCGACTCCTTCGGATCTGCCAAGAAGCAGGGCAGGCAAACCTCGGTGTTACTGAAAGCAGACAAAGCCGTGACGTCAAGTGCAAGGCGGCAAAGGCGCCTGAAAAAACGGCATGTTTTTTTAGTGCTGGAGTGCTAGCGGATGAAACGTTCTATTTGGTCCCAGAGAACCCTTGTCGTGGCGATCATCTAGAGCGGCAGAGACGTCATTGGTTCAGGGGATATGTCCACGATGGTGCTAGTGATTAAGCATGATAAAGCCGAGGCTCTACACGTGAAGTTATACGATAAACAACGACCACAGTGAATGTGTTTCTGGTGGTTTATAATTGATGGTTCATGTGGATGACGATCAAAGGGTCTTCCCCGAAGTCCACAGCTCTCGTCTAAAAAATGGCGGAAAAAAACAGGAACCTGGGGATTGTGAAAAATATCGGGCCTCAAAGGTCGGGGGTGGGAACTGAAGATCATGTCCTTATGAGGAGCGGACAAAGAGCTCAATGCGTGATTGAGGTTCCAGTTTACGTGGAGAAGAGGCAGGATTTGTAGTTCGGAGTGGTTGTTGGTGACAAATTATCGTTGTGAGGAATTGCTCTGCCTTGGAATTGTTTAATTGGCGTGGAGAGTGCAATAAAGTTCAGAGTTTTCTCTTGCAAGCGAAAACAATCTCGAAGTGCGAGGTTCGCTACTTCAGTGGAGGTTAGGTCCATTCAGTGGTGTTTTCAGTGGACCTCACGCAGTGACATTCAACGATACAATTGGGTCTGGGGAAGATGATCAAAGGGTCCAGTTGAGCTGCTTGTCAAACCGTTGATCTTACTGACAATTCCATAGAATTGGATAGAAAATAGGGACAGGAAATGCACGTCGTTGAACGCACGTTTCTTGGCCGCGGGAGATCATCAGTTGGGGACCTGAACTTGTAAACTTGGCGATGCTAGAACATTGGCATCACCGCCAAAACTTGGCTGCACAGCATATGAACAATTGCATGATTACAAGTTTAACTTACTGATTCAGAGACTGGCATTGTTATCCATTGACCCGACATCGGATTATCTCCTATCTCAACCTATAGACAGCACTGATCATCCACACTCTCTTACTCAAGACCGTCGTATACGCCGATCCCTTTGCGCAATTAAACTTTACGATTCCTTTCAAGTGACTCTCGGGTTGCTTCTTTTGGTAATTGCGGTTTTGTGAGATTCAGATTCGTCAGCTTTTAAGCCGCAACTAATCTCAATCTCACCACCAACAACAACAACAACCACCTTCTACGGTACATGCAACATGCGTGCCAATGAGACTCGGAACCGCTCGTATCTTGGCGATCCTTCCGACGGAGAAAAGATGCCTTGGCAGGCGGATAGCGGCGCAAGAACGGGAGTTAGCCGAGCGTCTAGGCGGGCATAATGAGGGTTTAACGAGACTGCCAAGATGACGATGTTGGTGAGATGGGATATCCTTGTTTTGCGCTGAGGGACTTGTCAACTCATGCTCAGTGACAGTGAGCTATTGTAGGAAACAATTGTAGTAAACAAACATTAAATATAGCTAGTCTTTTACACCATCAGCTCTTCAACATGCCCTCCGGGTTCATTGCTGATGGCCTTTAATTGACTGACGTGCTAAACCTGTAACACGCGACCCAGTATTAAAAGTGTCACTCTGAACCTCGTGGACCCTTTTTATCTCACCCACAATGGAGTTGAGTGTGGGATTTTTCGCCGAGCTTTAGACCGAGAAGCAGGGACTTCTCCAGCTCCTGGGCCAACGTTTTTCTGGCACAAGGTTAAGTTGACGAGATGATGGGATGCGGAGGTTTGGGGTCTGGGGGAGGAGTTTTGATGCATGTTTGTGAGGGGATTGAAGCTGGGGAAAATCGCCACTCGTGAAGATCCAACGTCGACTTCATGAAATCGAGAATTGCGAATTATCAATCTCACGAGTGCAAAATATTTTTATTTTGATCTCGTTTTTACTGCATTACTGGTCGCGATGGTAGTTGTGGTTGTGAGCGCCCGTGGTGTCGATGGTCACTGAGAATGCGACCGTCAGCTCACACCTTCAACACAACAATGCAGTACTTGGTATAATGCTTTGCTTCCTTAAAACACTCCCCTCATTTTATCATCCCTTACTCATATGATTATTTTATCAAGAGTTTCTCAATGGAGGCGCCACTGTCTGGCAGTGTGTCATTTGCGGGCAGTGATTCACAGTCGCGAAATGGCAGCCTCTTCTGTGTTGCCGGTGCAAAAGACCGCCAGCAATGTCATCGCTCACATCAACAACAAAAGCCGGCCTCACGCTTCATTCATTTCTCTTCTGTTCATCTCACGATCGCAACGAGACAGCACTCAAGATCGCTGCGGTAGCTCATCCCGACTGCGTCAAGTCGGTGCGTCAAGATGGAAGAGCATCATGTCTACCACCATCATCACCATCATTACCACTACCATTACACCTACCCTTTCCCGCCTGGTCTACCTCCAAATGCGCCGCAAAACTATGAGCCTGTGAACCAAGAGGCGGCCGGTCACAACAATGAGGAGCCATGGGCTGAAGATGATGATGAGGAGGAGGAGCATAGTGAGAACGACGATACCGAAGACCAGCAAAACCCCGAGGATCGCTCTTCCAGCCCCACTCAGGAGGAGACCACAATTACCGAAAATTAGAGACTAGGTTTCGTGGTTTTCGATGACTCCTTCAGTATCCTCAACCTGGATGCCCTGTCGCCCGAAGCGCAAGCTCGCTTCACAACCATCCAGTCTGACGAAGACGACCACCAAGATGGCCCCCCGAGGAAGAAGGCCAGAACCAGCGGCTGCCCAGCGCGACCCAAGTCCCAGGGAGAATCCCAGCATCACTCTGCTGTCCCTCAACAAAGCGACAACATGACGGTCATCGACCAGGCTCGCATCATCTACGCCGACGGTAATTTTCGTGTCGTCAACTGTGACCCAGCTGGTCCACAAGTCAATATTCGCTGGCGAGTTCCTGGCCAGCGAAACTTATGGCTGTTGAGAATCCCTCTGTCTTCTATGGAGCGCTCTTTCGGCAGAATCTTGGACTTGCTCCGACCTGAAGCTCCAGGTGACATGCCTGCCTTTCACACATATGCAGCAACGCCCGATGACGAGACCGTCTCTATGATCATCAGCAGTAGCGGCAAACACAATCAGAACCGTTTCGAGCGTGGTGGGGGCATAGCTGTCCCAAGTGGTCCTGGGGATGTTTCTGCGCTTGGTAGACTCTTGGGATTTGAGGTCTTAGGAGGATGAGGGCGGTTTGAGGGATGTCGAAGCGATGGCAGAGGTATGGCCTGAACAAATGCATTGAAATGTAACAGAATGCACGAGAATTGATCTGAATCGTCAAGTTGCTGTGTGAAACTGTGCGCCCCGTGTAATTATTCACGAGTGTGAAGTGACAGCCTCACCCTCGTGTCAGTGCAAATGGCAGCTGATCAAGTCAGCTCACGTTCCACCCAAGCCATATCTTTCGTCATTAATTCCTGCTCCCGCTACAATACTCATACCACTCCAACAACTCAACCTAAGTCACTACAAAATGGCAAGACATCACCATCTTCACGAGCATCAACACGACGCTGTTCAGCCGCACACTCCAACAAGACGAGGCCGTCCACGACATTCTGACGATAATACCTTCGAAACAGATGATGAACCTCGCACGGTAGAAACTGTAGTCGAGGATGTTGACGAGTTGCCACGAAGCGGTTTAGTTGTCTTTGACGACTGTGTCAGTTACGTTCACATCAACAGTCTCCCCGAAAGAGCGCTGAATCGATGGCGCCAAGAAGAACGGCAGTACCAGCAACGTGCACAAGAACAAGACAGCCAACCTCCACGGAGCGAAATACCTCCAGCGATCTACGACGGCTCAGCCCCCGTCCTCTCCAGCCGTAGACTAACCCAAGTCTCCCGGGCATGCATCATCGCATCAGGCGGCTTCTACGTTGTCAACTGCGACACAACAGGACCCCAGGTTAACATCTGCTGGCGTGTTCCCGGGCCGCGAAACATATGGCTCGCGAGACTAGCAGCCAGCCCAGATGGGAGGAACACGAATCGTCCGCCTTCGATTGCTCCGGGGATGACGCTGTCGTGCTTTCGGAGGGGACCGTCGGGGGGTGAGTGTGCGTGGTCGATCATCATGGCGAAGTCTTGTGGTGATGTGGAGGAGAGGATTGGGCGTGGGGAAGGGGAGTTGATCTTTGATGAACCGATTAGTGAGGAGAGCTTGGTTGCGTTTGGGAGGGCTGTTGGGATTGAGGTTTTGTGTGTTCGAGAGTGATGCTGGGTTGTCAGCGAGGAACTGAGGTAGCGTGAGCGGATGAAGCATTGACATGGCACTTATATCGCGGCATCATTTAAAGTTGATTCGGCTGACTCTCTTTCTTTTCCTCATGGTGCTTTGAGCTGAGCTTTGGTAGTTGAAGCAATTTGTCAAGACATCTCCTGCGAAGGGACAACAGAGGGTTCACACAGACCGTATAAGAAATGAATAATGAGAAAATTAGTAGACACCATTGAGGTCAGTCGAAGCACACCCCTCAATAAGGTACTTCAGTATATGTGAGCATGGCCGAGTGCAGTTCATATCCTTTACTCTCCACCTTCGCACTGCCAACAGCCAACAGCAACACCTCGCAGCCATCCAAGTCCCCTCTCCTCCTTGATCCGTCAATCTCTTCTCATCATAGCACCTGCATGCGAATCCTCAACGTCAACATCAGCGACCTCGACAGAATGCGTACCAAGTCACACTAGGGACCTCGTCGCAGGACATATCTTCGCCGTGCTAAAGGCAATGAACAACATAATACCACCGTCTCCAGCCCTGGCAATTTAAATAATCCTATTAAAGAAACCTCTTAGCTTACGCTAGATTTACCTAAGTATTTTTATCACTCAGGGTAAAGGTCCTGAGCAAGTCTGATACTTCGGTAATGACAGAGGCACCCGGAGCTGAGGTGGTTGACTCCTTCTTTCATGAGCATCCAAGTGGAAGGTCGGACTTGGCTCTTACTTGTCCTCAATCATATCACCAAGTCTTGTCTAGTCTATCTTCTCTCATCAATATCATCATCAGTCTCTCGTTAAATCATCATTACCACAATGAACAGCTACCATGCATCCCGTCTGGCAAGATTACTCGCCAGCTCCCAAGATCAACGCTCCCAAGATCAACGCTCCCAAGATCAACGCTCCCAAGATCAACGCTCCCAAGATCAAAGCCCACAAGAACCCTCCCTTGCCGACATACTGAGTAACGCCTACTATCAAGCCCTCTTAACAACAGACCTCGCCCAACATTATCATCCCCTACCTCGCCTCTTATATGAGCCCCAAGACCGCATTGATGGTTACTGGACTGTCACGTGGACTCGGCCATCGTTTGTTCAGCTACAGATAACCATCAGGCCCGCTCTCCACAGCGATCCTCCCTCTCACCATTGGCGCAGCATGCGCTCAAACCAGATCCAAGGCCCCATCACATTCCGCATCTCGACACAAAACGCCATGAGGGAGTTGTCTGAACTTCGGCGGTATGTTTTCCCTTTTCCGAGGGTAGAGGTCATTCCGTGTGAAATGCCTACTTCCGATACACGGACCGTTATATAGCGTGCCCGGCACCGTGTCCCGCACCTGCCACCGATTCGGTAAGTCATCAGTTAGGCAGGCTTGCTTATATTGCTTGTATTGACGATAATGGGATTCAGGGCAGCAGAGAATGACTTAATCTGATGGTTTGGGGCTTAACTGAAGCGTTTACGATGCAAGTCGAGCTATGTTGGCTTCTCATAGGAGTTATCTGACATGACCTAAGGATACACTATCGAGTTGGGTACCAGCGACCGCGTTCCGTTCCAGATATTGCGACGACCGGTGGACGGTGACCGCATATGAGAGGGACCGAGACAGATGGGCGCATTTGACTCAGCGACGGTTTACAAGACATTCTTTGAAGATATGGGTAGACAATATACAACAGCGACTTGTTTTACGCATTCTGAACATCGGGATACGAAGCTGTAGAGAGCCTGTCCGTTGCTGTCTCGTGAAGATGCTCCAACCCGACTTACTAACGAACAAGAGAGACTACACGAAGCACATAGTGTCAGCGTCAGATGTCCTGTTCCATAACTGCTTCCAACGTGAAAGGCGTTGCGTGCGAAGACGAGCCGGAACATCCCCAAGAGCAACGCTCAACTGCACTGTGATCTCTTCCCTCATCAACGTCAACCCAAGACACATTTCTCTGATCACCGCCCATCTATACAGCTCCGGCACTCATTCCGCAAATTCTTTCTGTCTTACCAAGCTTCCTCTTTGTCCATCTCATCCCGGCGATGATGGGTACGTCGTATCCAGTAGAGCAATGGACAAGCTCAGTCTCCTACCAAGCACTTGATCCGATCGCATCTCAGCAGAGTTGTAATCGCTTGAGTCCTTTCACTTCTCATCTGACCCGTGGATGAAAAGTAACTCACCAAGGTTTGTTTACCGCGAGAAAACGCACCAGGGTCAATTGGATCAACATCGCCAGGTGTCCCCTCCATCAAGATGAAGTAGCCCAAGCGACACTCACTCACATCACAAGAACCACTGTCAATAAAAGACCTCAATCCTTTCCTTTCATTTATATTTCAGGCATTGTCGTTCCCAAAATAGCACAGACAAAGCATCCCATTCCCGTACCCAGCCCTCACCCTGCTTTCGACATAAGTCAACAAAGAACCACCCAACCTCCAGTAACCGTGCGTCCACTCCCAATACTTGACTCACTCTCAAACTTATCTCACATCAATCCCATACTATCCTAACCATGACGTCTCAACTATATGAACTTCCCTTTCTCTGTCCCTCCCCTCTTGTTCGATACTGTTTCAGCTCAAAGCAAAAAACCTGAAGTTCACACTCGCTACACTGACACTTGTCGCACTCGCGGCTGCTACTCCCCCTCCCGAGCCGGTTGTTCTCAAACCTGTTCCAGAGAAAGCCAGCAGCGGATGCTATCACTAGTACGTCTCCCCTCCCTCTCTATATCATGTCGTGTGTCCAAACCCAGCCTATCCTACAAGTCGCCCATCTCACTCTCTCTTCCTTGACCCCAACCTCCAGTCTCATTGGAGTATCAGTATCGATGACAACCTACTAACGATACCAGCGTAATCCCCAAACCAAACAACTGCTGTCCTCCTCGCCTCTGCGCCTGTCAAGATGGTACGTCTCCTCTCCCCTTTCCATCCTCCCCTCTCCCATCTTGTTCACAGAGCACATCCAACGCATGTCAGGCAACTACTACCAATTCAACGAAGACGCATGGAAACAGAAAATGAACGGCTGTGATCCTCCCTGGGGTTATCTCGGAAAGAAAATGCACAATATGCCCAGCTTCTGCTGTCGAGGATGGAAAGCCCCCAAGCCTGTATTTCCCACATAACTCTATACTAGTCCATCATATCCTTCTCTTCTTCCTATCATTAGATATTACAATTACAAATCCTTTACTTCCTGCTCCCCCTTCTCCTTCTCCTTCTCTTTCTCATCCCTCCCCTTCTTCCCCTCCTCCTCTTTACCACTCTCCTCCAACGCAGCCTTGCAGCTCACAATCCCCGCCGCGATCCCTCCCAACTCCTCACCACTGCCAATCCACGGCCCAGCGCTATAATTCGCATCAACACCTGCATACACGAACCACCCGCTCACAGGCTGTGCCATGACTCCCCCGGGGGTGTTCTTCTTCTCGACGCCGACGTTGCCTGCTACGAGATAGGCTTGTGTGTCGACGCCTGGTGAGGGGTAGTTCTTCATGAGTAGGGGCGCTTTGGCGTAGCCGATGCTGATGTCGGAGAGGGTGCAGGGGATGTAGCTCTGGCCGTCGATTGTGATGGACCAGTCGTTGGGGAAGATGCCCATCTGAACCTCTTCAGCTTTCTCCTCTTTCTTTTCCTCAGCCTTGGTATCGTCTTTCTTGACCTCTTCGACTTTCACTCCAGCTTCTTCTTCTTCATCCTCGTCGTCCCAATTATCATACCAATCCTCATAGACTCCCCTGACCTTTCCATCACGATCCCAATGCATAAATCCTGTAATCCACCCTGAAACATCCCACTCACTCGCCCCCTCCCCACAGGACCACTTCTTCTTCGCCCTAACAATCTGCTCCCAGAACAACCTCGTCTCCCCATCTCCCTCACCATCAACACCCCAACTACTAACAAACCTCTTCATAATCGGCCTCAACCTCTCCGCAAACCCAGCCGCCTCATCCCCAAACTCCTTCAACTTCTCAACCTTCTCCCCCAGCTTAACCCAATCCTCCCTCTCCCCTAGTAGTGTCACACTCGGTATTCCACATACCATCATGCCCTCATACTCAAAGAAATGCTGCATCAGCCCCATCATCAACACCGTAGCCGTAACGTCATCCTGAGCAGTCGAAGTGCTAAAACCGGGCTTTATCCAATCCAACAACCACCCGGTCTTAACCCTGCTCTGAATCTCCCCTCTAAACGCACCGATGATAGCGTCCCATGAAAAGCCCTCCACTGTAATCTTTTCCCGCCCAGAGTGATCAACGAATAAATGCCGGAGTGCTTCAGAGTGGGTACTCATGTACACATTCATCTGCGCCAGAACTTCAAACCAGACTTCATCAGGGCGTAGGATGAGATGCTCGTGCTTAGCCCACGCCTCAACAGCACCCCTCACGAACCCATCCGACGAGGGGAATACATTTCTTCCCGAGAGATCATCGAACGACGATGCGAGTAGTGAGGCTGTGTTATCCACTTCTTCTGGACAGCTCCGCGAGAAGAGATCAGCAGCTGATGTAGCGATACCTGACGCGCTGAAGGGCAATGGGTCGACGCGGTGGACTTGGATGGTGATTGAGGCGGTGGCCAGGCCAGCCAGCCACAGCGCTTTGAGCATCGTATACGAAGCAGTCTCTTCTCTTGGATATTCTCCGTATGCCGTGGGACCTTCAAGGGATCGGCTTTTGGTTGGTGTGGGTATGCAAATCGTGGTCTGATGCAAGATTACGGACCTCCCGATCGGATGGTTAAAGGTTAAAAAGGGGTCGCGCTAGCGGCTCTTAGTGGAGTTGTCCAGGGAACTGGGCCGAATCTCATCTCATGATATCGACGTATGCCTCAGACTATTCACGGCGAATTGGAAGTTGTTCCTCAGACTATTTCTGACAAACGTTACAACGAATGAGAAATTTCATTTCGGGGCATTGGCTGGCGACGGGATCGGATCTCCGTTGGCGACGTACCGAGATATGATCCCGGCTGCTACAGGGGAACGCAGCATCCGATCTCCGTCAGATGCAGGGTAGGACATGCGACAATTGGCATTTGACGAGATTAATTAATTGTGCATATCAACGTCGCCATCGCCCATGTTGGGCCGTGATTAATGCCGTAAGGCCCGATGGACGAAATGCCTCATCTCGCCACTATTTCCAGTCACTCTCCAACATTTCACCATTCGATCCATTTGAGCCACAAGTCACAGCAATCACAATTCATTGTTAACAAATGTAGTTGAGCAACCGATTTATTCAGTGCTATCAATCTATAATCATGCCTTAGGCTCCAATTGAATCCCAGTCCTTCCTGCGCCATGCTGCCATTGAAGCAAATTGTATGTCATATCTCGTAAACGCCATGCCATGCCACTTTGTACCTGTGGCTCCATCTCTTCTAGTTGATCGCATCGAATGAAAATCGCTTATTCCTCAGCGCTGTCGGCCTGGACGCGCTGGACAACGTTGACCAATTGAGGGAAGATCTTCTCGTTGTCCTGAATACCGCAGACCTGCTTGACAACGTCCTCAGGGCCGTTCTCGGACATGATCTCGGCGAGCTGCTTGGACTCCTCGTCATCGGGGACATCCTGAAAGCGGAAGGCCATCTCGATAGCGTCGAGGAGGTACTTGATGGGCTGATCGTTCTCAGCGAGCTCAGCAGCAGGGCCGATGAATCGCTCCTTGCGAGACAGCTTTCGGAGAGGAGCGCGGCCGACACGCTCGACGGCATCCTCAAGATGGGGGTTGCCAATTCGCTTGATGATCTTCTCAACGTAAGCGGCCTGGGCCTCCTCGTCAATAGCATGCTTGGAGACGATCAGGTTCTTGGTCTCCATAAGTGCACCGCGAACCTCAGCCATGATGTCCTTGTCCTGGAGAGCATCGTAGACAGTGCGCTTTCTTCGGTTGTAACCGTGGTAGGCAGCGGTGGCGTGGCCAGTGTTGACAGTAAAGAGCTTGCGCTCGATGAAGGGCTCAAGGTTGTCAACCCAGTTGATGCCCTTGATGTCGGGGATGCCAACATCCTCAAAGGGAGTGCGGTCAACGACCCACTCAAAGAACTTCTCGAGTGTCACGTCAAGACCAGCATCGGGGTCCTGAGCGGGAACAATTCTGTCAATAGCAGAGTTGGCATATCGGGCTCGGAGGTGGTGGTCCTCAAGACGAGAGGCATCAGTGTTGTTCTTGATGTGCTCGGCAAGGGTATCAGTGGCACCGATGGCGTTCTCGCAAGCAATGACATGCAGGGGAGACTCTTCTGTTGATCGGCGGTCGATACCCTTAGCAATGACAGGGGCGATGAACTTGAGGATGTTGGGACCGACTGAGCAAGTGACGATCTCAGCTGTGCGGATGGTCTCAATCAAGTCCTCCTCGTGTGTCCTTGAGTTGATGGCCTTGTAATTTGTGATAGTGTTCTCGACGGTAGCTTCAGAGCCGACTTCGATGACGCGGTATGAGGGAGTGTTGTTGAGTTGGTTGACGATTGAGTCGTTGACATCAGCGAAGACGACATCATAGCCAGAGTTGTGAAGGAAGCAGGCAACAAAGCCACGGCCTGGATAGTTAGCACGAGAGGTTAGAGCGTTGAGCGACAAAAGACATACCGATGTTGCCAGCGCCAAAGTGAACAGCAGTCTTGCCCATGATTGCGGTAGTGTGGAGTTTGTATGTAAGTGGATGTATGTGTGAGTATGTAAGAGTCTCAGATGTATTGAGTGCGAATGCCTCAAATAGGAAGCAATAGAAGAGTGCTTAGGAGTTGAAAGTGGTGATGGATGGAATGGATGAAAACGGTGACCGTATCGAGGGGGGAAGACGGGTTTATATGTCTAGACCAAAGCCACCCTCCTTGTCTCTTGTTGGAGGGTTGAGGGTGACGATGACAGGAAGGGGACCCATTGATGCCATCATGGTACGTACTGTGTCGTTCTTGCCCTGGTCAAGACTGGGTTATGGGTCCGGTCTGGTCTGGCAGGTCCCACCGAGTCAAGTTTGAGTTCGACTCGGGCAAGTGGAGACTCATGCCAAGTACAGCCCCCAGCCCAGCCCAGCCCGACCCGACTCACAGTCACAGCCCGCCCGTAAAGTACAGTACATTACGGTTGTATCAGTACCTGTACCATGCCATCATCGGTACAGTGGACTCTGTGTCCTTTTCGGTGACCTCAGCACTCTGACTCTTTATCTTGGCGCCGTCTGTTTGTCAAACAACCATCCAACACTCTAGCCCGTGTCCATCCCAGCGATGATCCATTGGATAGGTAGTTACCGTCTCTCTCACTGTTATCATTACACCGTAGCCTCGCCGAGACTTATCCAGTTCGACGAATTGTCAGTCGGAGACACAGATCAGTAACATGCT
This sequence comes from Fusarium proliferatum ET1, assembly GCF_900067095.1. Classification (NCBI taxonomy): domain Eukaryota; kingdom Fungi; phylum Ascomycota; class Sordariomycetes; order Hypocreales; family Nectriaceae; genus Fusarium; species Fusarium proliferatum. The sequence goes on along the minus strand of NW_022194792.1, from coordinate 4,012,952 downwards.
CACTCATACATGACAACTGTTCAACAGGCCTCCAATAAGCTGACAAACAAATAACCACAACCTCACCAATGTGGATCAACCCCCTCTACCGTTTCACCGACCGTAATGTAACTGGTGAAGCCGCCTCCACTGCCTTACGGAGGTTATCCGGCGCTCTACAGGGTGTTCGCACAGGGCCCGGGGTTGTTCTGCATGCATGTCCCACTGCAACCTCACCTCACCTCTGCCCGAAAGTGCCTCTTCTGTAGAGGGAAAAGGACCCTGTCTCACGCCACATGCTTTCATTTTCAGGGTATTCAGATTTTTAACATCGCCACGACTATTGTATTTACCCTGGCTTTATCTTGAGGATTCTTTCACGAGATATATACAGAAAACAACATCAGACAATAGAAAAAATTACTAAACCTAGAATCATCTAGATGCTGCTCGATCCGTGTCAAAAAGTGGATATTTTTGTCAAGTAAACCGTTTTCGTGTCAATCCCACCTCTGACGTCGACTGGCTGCATCGTGGGTCACCGTGAAAGAGACGGACTGTGGTTTTCCCTCTAACGCAGTGCAACACTAAGGTACCTAAACTAACAGTGTTACCTCCAGAACACCCCAGGTTTTCCACAATTACTCTTTTCTCTGGGGCAGCAATTGACATCACTTGTTCAATATCACGATGCCTTTCGATCTATCGTCCTTTTCCCCTATTTTATGACCTCTTCTTCAATAATCCATATTTTAATTCCCCCTTTTTTAATTCCATTTTTATGATTTAATCATCACCATCATATGTTTTCGATCATCGTCGGTATTTCGGCCATTCCCCTCCGTCTGAGCCCCAAACAAGGGTTCCCTCTCTGTCTGCTTTTTCTTTGTTCCTCGCGATGCAGGGGTGTGGAGATGGGGACATCAAATTAGACGGCGCTCACGGCGGCTTTTCGCGTGTGTCCTTTTTTTTTGAGGCTAGTCAATCAGAAGTGACTGATGATGATGAGTTGAAACGGGCGTCATGCATGTGAAGACTTTCGGCAATGCTTGGGGTATCACACATGCAGAATATTTCCGGTGCAGTAACAGCGCGAAATCTAGACTGTTCAGGTTTGCTGCAGCACGTGTAATTCTTGAGATAGTGATAGGACTTGTGGTGTATCTCGTGCTCTGCGTTACTGTCTCGTGGTCTAGGAGCAGTAATCACAAGTAAACAAATATCGTTGTCATCTGTGTAACTGCATCCGTCAGATACGGGCGTAGAGTATTGTCTTACTCTCCCAATGAAGTTCAAACTGCATACTAATACGTCATATCCTACATCCAGGGTTACCCCCTCCCCCTCCCTTGAGCCTCTGGTCTGGTTCCTGTTCTTCCAGGGGTCAAACGGATCATTTCTGCCACCGTATTCCTCTACTCTACCGTAGAATCACCGAACCATGCCACTATTCAAGCATAATTCCCTCAAAACCTCAAACTGGCTCAACTCTAAGGGCGTATTCCATCTGAGTGCATTTGTCTGGGCTTGAGGCATTTCGGATCAAGTCGTGACCCTTTTCCGTTCGGCCCTCAACCCCGACGAACCCGCTTCCGTCCGTTCTAGCATAGCCTCCCTCCGTAGATAACGCTGTAGCGAATCAACCGTCAGTGGAGCAGCAGAGCCAAGATGCACCGTTCAGGCGTTTCTCTCATTGTTTAGCGCCGTATTCTGATTGGCGATGCCTTCAGTTATCTTCGGTCGGTTACCGCGGGACCTGTTGATCTGGGAAAGGGAAACTGTATCTCTTCAGGCTGAATCTTATTGTCTATACGACTCAACAGATTTCGGAACTCAATTCCAAGCCCATCATCCTCGTCTCTATCTTCAACTTCATGCTCAGTTGGAGGTGTTGAACCGTTTGTTACTATCTCTCATCTCAAGGGTCTATAGTAGGGGTCCAAGCCACCATCCCTCACCGATGTAGCATAGCATATCTCCAACCAAGAAAAAAATTGCAGGTGAACCACTCAAACATCTCGTCATCGACGCGGGAACGAGAACATCGTGAAAAGCCTCAAGTTTCGACGTCAGAGGAGTTACCCACTCACACTCACCAATGACAATGTCCTGCACAAAAATTCTTCCGTGTCTTGTTGTATTGCATTGGGGGAGGGCTAGTGTGAGTGGAGTTGGGACTGACGAAATCAGAACGGACTTCGCAGTTTTGGTTCGTGATGTTGATTGGTAGAGATGTTTGGATGCAGTTCGCTTTGACTGCGGCTTATTCAGATGGAATCACCTTGACTGCATGCATGCAAACCTCGCGGATGCCGTGACTTCGATGACGATCTTTTGTTCTTGTTTCAAGAGATCGTCGCTTTGTAACCCAGACTCAGAAGATAAACATGTTGTTCCCGACATGAGCCGAATTAACTCCCGTGCACAGTTAATATCGTGATAAGCCAACGTCAACATCAAACATCACAGCACCTTGAACATCCAGACCCAAGCACTCACTCTCGCTTCAACCAACACACAACCCCCTAATCTCCATTTCCCCGCCCTCCATCTCACTCCTGCACTTCAGGTCTGGGGATTCCCCCGCGATAAAAAGCACCGTTATAACCCCGATGTGATAAGTCTCTGCGTGATATATCTCACAAACATACCACCGTCTACACCATCAGAGCAGCAATCCCCCCCTCTTCCCCATATTCCCCCGCAAAACTCCACATGCTTCAACCTCACCTGCTCGTCTCACCATTGACGCTCAAACGGGCCAATGTTCCTAAGCGCAGCATTCTCAATGCACCTGGACTCTAACGGTATCAATGCTCTCAAAAAGTGGCAGTGCCTCGATGCTCTTTGAATGGACCGATCTACGCAGACGCATTTGCTCAAGCAGTGACACTACCCAAAGCGGAAATGCACACATCTGCCGGAGACACGGAACCTCGATACAAACATATGTAAACACTCATTTGACCGAGGTGCCTTGTTCCACGTGTCATTAGTGTAAATCCAACTGATAAGGTGTTGCTATTTGATATGCAAATGTGAGAAATCGCGCAGGTGCATGGTATACTTGTGCCGTCTTCTTGTGCCGTGTTTGACGTTGCAATGCAATCGACATCTGAGAATAACAAGGAAATCTGAAAAAGGTAGGCAGATAATCACGATACACAGCGATCAATGCTACATAACTCTCTTCCTCATACTTACGAGTACCTTTGCGTCTCAACATGTACAGAGACTTCATACGCATGCACGGATATCAGACACAGTCCAGAGCATAGGCCGTCAAACTTATTCATGCTATCTTTAATCATTATCAACATCGTTCCACTCGCTACCCATTAACACTCAATCCTCCTTTTTAGTTACCATACTTCTTGAACGCCCCAATCAGTCCACCAGTAGAAGCATCGTGTCCCTCACCATTGCCCGCCTCATCAAGCTCCTTGAGAATCTTCTTGGCCAGGACCTTGCCCAGCTCAACACCCCACTGGTCAAAGCTGTTGATGTCCCAGATGGCACCCTCGGTAAAGGTGAGGTGCTCGTAGTACACGATCAGGGCACCCAGCTCGGCGGGACCAATGGCGCCGCCGACAAGGATGGAGGTCGTGGGTCGGTTTCCAAGGAAGCGCTTGTGAGGAACAAGCTCCTCGGGAGTACCCTCGGCACGGACCTGATCGTCTGTCTTGCCGACCATGAGAGCCTCAGCCTGGGCGAAGTAGTTGGACGCGAGCATCTTCTGGTGGAGATTGTCGCTGACAGGGTTGTGAGACTTGGCGGCGAGGATGAAGTCGGTGGGGATCAGCTTGGTGCCCTGGTGGACGAGCTGGAAGAAGGAGTGCTGAGCGTTGGTGCAGGGCTCGCCGAAGAGAATGGGGCCTGGGACGTTAGCTGGGTTTCATGCAGGAGGTTATCCACTTACCAGTGGTGTACTTGGCAGACGATCCATCAGAGGTGATGGTCTTTCCGTTGGACTCCATGGAGAGCTGCTGGAGGTAGGCAGGGAATCGGTGGAGGTATTGGTCGAAGCTATAATTGTTAGTCTACATACTCGCATATTCTGGCTGACTTACGGAGCGACAAGGTGAGTCTGAGCTTGGAAAAAGTCAGAGTACCAGACACTCAACAGACCACCAAGAAGAGGAATGTTGTCCTTGAGGGGAGTCTCGCGGAAGTGCTTATCCATGGCATGAGCACCGCTAAGGAACTTGTGGAAGTTGTCAAAGCCAACGTAGAGAGCAATGCTCAGGCCAATGGCACTCCAGACAGAGTATCGGCCACCAACCCAGCTCTCAAAGCCAAACATGTTCTTGCTGTCGATACCGAACTTGGTGACCTCCTCCTCGTTGGTGGAGAGAGCAACAAAGTGCTTGGCGATGTCGCCCTTGTTGTCGGTCTTTTCGAGGAACCACTTCTTGGCTGTGTTGGCGTTGGTGGTGGTCTCTGCGGTGGTGAAGGTCTTGGAAGCGATGAGGAAGAGGGTGGTCTCGGGGTCAGAGTTCTTGAGGGCCTCGGCGATGTGAGTTCCATCAATGTTGGAGACGAAGTGAAGGGTCATGTCTTCGGCGCCGTAGTGCTTGAGAGCTTCGGTGACCATGACAGGGCCGCTGCAAGGTGTCAGTCCAGAACAATACGAGCAATCGAGCGTCTTACAGATCAGAACCACCAATACCAATGTTGATGATGGTTGTGAGCTTCTTGCCAGTGTATCCCTTCCACTCTCCACTTCGAACCTGCTCAGAAAACTCCTTCATGTGCTCAAGAACCTCATTGACACCACCCTTTGTATTCATGACATCAACACCGTCAACCTTCATATCCCAGCCGCCGACATTTCGCAGAGCAGTGTGGTACACAGCGCGACCCTCGGTGAAGTTGATCTTTTCGCCGGCAAACATGGCATCGCGCTTCTTCTCAACGCCAGCCTGCTCGGCGAGCTTGACCAGGAGATCGAGGGTCTCATCTGTGAGGAAGTTCTTGGAGAAGTCGAAGAGGATCTCGGAGGACACGCCGTCGGAGGTGAAGGTTCGGGTGAAGCGGTCGAATCGCTGGGGGTCGGAAGCGAATGCCTCCTTGAGGACGAAGGACTTGCCGACGCTGTCGCGATGGGCCTGGAGGTCAGACCAAGCGGGGAGAGTGTTTGCGGGGGCCATATTGATGTTGTATAGATATAATGATGGGGAGATAGGAATGGAGGTGATGGAAAGAAGGGAAGAAATATCAAATCAGGAAATGAGTGGGAGGGGAAATGAGGTTATGTCTCTGAATTGTCTTGGGTGCGTCTCATGGCAAGGTAGAGCTCCGATGGATCCAATGTCAATGGAGGGGGAGGGGAAGAGCAGAGAGCGGCATGGGCGGAGTGGGGGCATTCATTCATCATCCCACTTCAACCATGATCAATTCTTTCTTGTTCTATAGGGACAGTCTATTTAATTAATACTATCATGATACCACTTCAAACTCCTTGAGGTCAATGATATGACATCTTTTTATCACTCATTTTACCATTGTCTCTCAATTGTTGTATCTTTCTCACAGATGTCAGCTAACCCCTCCAATGACAGCATGACGCTACACCATGCTCTCTAAACTAAAAACAAGAGCTCTTCAACAGCTTATAACTTAATGCCCCGCCTTACTTAACAATTGTTACCAAATTTACAAATCATCAAGGTTGGCTGACTGAACTTTTCCAAATCTTTTCGTCATGTCTCCATAATCATATTAGCCTCCTGTTCCTTTTATCCTGCATGCGTCATAACCCCAGTGGAGGCTCAGAGGCTCTACAGTCAGTCAGTCAAGGGGCTCCGGTTATGCCGCGCACTCGCCGTGGTTGGCCCGCATCACCTCCGGCTGAGACACCGAGGACAGCTTATTTATCGTGAGATGTCTCTATCAGTTTCCCAGTATATCCTAGCTCTGTTGGATCATGTATATAACTGGAGGCTGTAGAGCTTAGGAGAGGCAATTTATTGCAATCAGACTGGGATCTACTGCAAACTGAATAATATATTGACTAGCAACGTAGTAAAATTTCTCGATGTCCTCACCGAGCTGACTCTCACCTTTGCCCCAACACCGGCGATCTCTCCGATCTCAGCCTCAATTAAAACTTTTCCACTTCATTCAGCCTATAGCCTAGACTCTTCCAGCATGGGTTGTCATGATATCCCTCATCCATCATAAAGACCCCCAACGTGTTCCGAAAAAGCCTCATGGAGCCCCAAAACAGCTCACCTCAGTGCGTGATCTTCGAGTCGTGAAGTCGGACTTGAGCCCTGCTACGGCTCGGAAAATCACGTCTTTCTCAATAGCTCACTTGGCCGAGTGGTTAAGGCGGCAGACTTAAGCTCTCAACTGCTGAGGATTCTGCTACATTTAATGTGCGCAGGTTCGAACCCTGCAGTGAGCATTGCTCTTTTGCTTTTTGCCCTTCATGTTCGTTTGTTTGTTGATGATTGTTGTTGGTTGGTGATGGTGTTGTGGCAAATGTCGTTGGAAAGGCCATTAGAGTCATAATACCGAATAGCGTTGACTGACGCCGTTGGAGCTTGAATATGAAATTGACTCAATCCTTGCTTAAGAGGTTATGCTATAAGATGCAATGGCTTCTCCAGGTCAGTTGCGAATGCAAGTCCGTGTTGAGGCCAGAAGACAATGAGAAAGTGCAGTGAATACCAAAGCGCGAGGTCTTATAGTCGAGACTGGCCTCAAAAACAATGATAAAACAATACTCATTGTCACAAATGAAGAAAATAAACAGTAAGTCACAGATTCATCGATAAAGTCACGCAAGACAATCTACATTGACAGAATGACATATCCACAGAACTAACGAGTGTATCAAACTCCAACACGCCAGAGCAAATAAAGGCTTCTTATCTACATTCATCCTCTAGGTTTCCACCTCATAGGTTGTCCTTATCATGGCTTACACGTGTTCCCCTCCTCAGCCGGCTCATCGACAAGACTGATACCATGTCCGAGTCAGCCAGTCCTGCTCGCTGTCTACCCGTTGTCTCTCTGCCTCAGCGACTTATCGGTTATCTGTCAAACTACCGACAAATGATGGATCCTTGACACTGCCGCCTGCATCTCCGAGTCCAGCGATCGGACGGTTGTAGCTGAATCCTTGGAACTGGTTCTGCATAGTTTGAGAGAGCATGGGGCCCTCGACATAAGAATCTTGAGGGGCTTCGGATGTAAATTCGGGGTCAAAGTTGGCAGTATCCAGAGCGTCGGCCTAAAAATGTCAGTAGGATTCAATCTCGATTCGAATGAGGGGCACATACCACACTGGGCTTGAATGTAGGCTCGTACTTGCGCTGTAGAAGCTTCCTCCAGTCAATAGCATGGAAGAAAGGATGCGCCTTAATCTCAGCTGATCCATTAGCACCAAGTCGCTCCTCAGGGTTGCGGTTCAAAAGCTTGGTGAGGAGATCCTTGGCAGCTGGGGGAACTACGTCAGAGAAGTGAAGAGGCTCTGATAGAATCTTGCGGTACATCTCGTTGGTGTTCTCATCGTAGAAAGGTGGCAGACCTGTCAACATCTCGTACAGCAAAACACCAAGAGTCCACCAATCGACTGTCTTGTTGTAACCTTGACCCATCAACAGCTCTGGAGCGAGGTACTCGGGTGTACCACAGAATGTGTTGGTGCGGTCCTCATCCTTCATATCAAGCTTGCAGAGACCAAAGTCGCAAAGAGCGATATGACCCTGGTAATCCAGAAGAATGTTCTCGGGCTTGAGATCTCTGTAAATGACGCTGAAGCCGTGCAGACATTCCAAGGCGCACAGAAGCTCAGCAGTGTAAAAGCGGGATCGGTTGACGTCAAATCGGTGCTCCTTTTGCAAGTGATGGAACAACTCGCCTCCGTTGACAAAGGCGAGAACAAAGTAAAGCTTCTCCGGAGATTGGAAACTGAACTTGAGAGGTACGATAAAAGGGTTGTTGATCTGTGCCAGCACAGATCGCTCGGCGAGTGTATGGGCGACTTCGGATCGCGAGATGATGTGCGCCTTTCGGATTGTCTTGAGAGCGTAGATTCGGTTTGTGTCCTTCTTGCGTACCTGCATGACCTTGCCGAAACTGCCCTTGCCGACGACCTTGAGTAGTTCAAAATCCTCAATCTTGAGCTTACCTGCTCGAGTCTCGACATACTCGACACCGACCTTGATTCTACCAGTTCCATATTGCACGTCGACCCACTCAGCGCCTTGGTGACCATTGCGCGCTGCGTGCTCAGCAGCAGCCTTCTCGCGGTCCTTCTTGCTGGCCTTGGGGTCCTCCACGTATTGCTGTCTCTCTTCGAATCGGGGGTTGATGCGGACAACACCGAGGAAAATATCCTGGCTTCGTCCAGATCCGGGTGGCGCATTCGGGTTGCGCATATACAAGTGGATGACGAGCTCTGTCACTCTTGACACATCAAACTTGTACTGGGTGTTTCCACCGGCCCACAGAGGGTTCTCAGGATTTCCATCGACCGAGTTGACAAAGACCTGGACCTTGTCGAAGTCGAGGAGGGCGTATGGCATGTACTTTCCAGAAATTCGGCCGTGGTTGGTGGGGATGCCGTTGAAGCCGCCAGCGGAAGAGTGCGGTCGGTTACTGCCGTTAACAAATGATCCGGCTACACGTTGTGAGGATCCTGGTCGAACAGAGCCAGACATTCCAAGAGCGTTGGACGAAGACATCGATCCTTGGTGTGACGAGGCAAAAGCACTTCGGTGCTGCTCAGGAAGAGAAAATCCTTGACCTTCGTGGAGGGTGACAACGAGAATGCCGGGCTTGGGGGGCTTGACAACAGGGGCCTGTGTCATGGCCTCAGAGGCAGCTGTTCAAGTCAGATACTGACGGTACTCCAGTCCAATTTGCTCACCTATGGCATTTTCCGTTGTAGGCGTAACAGCGCCGCTGGCCTGGCCATCCTTTTCCTTTTCGGTGATGGTTGAAGTAGAGGGGGATCGAGAGAAGGGGCTCAAGGATTGACCCAGATGGGTTTCCTTTAACTCTGATGGATGTTAGTGGTGCGACAGATATCGGGCATGTAGACGTACTCTTGGTAAGCTTCCAAGACATTGTTGTTGATTTCAACGAGGTATTTGATGGTTGAGGTCAAGGATCGACAGCCAACAAGTGTTGCAGGATCGAAGGGTCAAGCAGCGAGCGTTCACTGCGCGCTGACAAACTCCTGATCAAGCAGGAGGCTGATGGCGTGGCAGAGTGTTCAACAAATGGATGATTTGTAACCCCGCATGCGTGGAAGCGTAAACCGGCCGCTGTTTGGTTGTATCAAGGATCGCAAGTCGACGAGACGAAAGGAGACTATGCGCCGACTGGTTTGAAGGGAAAGGAGGTGCAAATTGAACAAAGATGGTAGAGGCTGAATATGAGGAGGAGGCGAAGCACAAGAGCCCGAGACAAGACCAGCCGAGATATGAATGAGGTGGATACGGGGGATGGATGGGAGAAGGGGATTACCATGACATCCAAGGCCCATTGGGCGACAGCAGAAAAGGTGGATCTTCCCGTGGGCAGCCCGCACTGTGGGCTAGGGTCGATGGTGGTGCTGTTCTGGTGCTGGAAACACAGTGTCTCAGTCTGCGACACAGGAGCTCAGACTGTGGAGATGGTCTGGAGTAATCCCTTAAGGTCGATTTTAAGCCACAGCCACGGGCTCTAGCTTTGTTGATCAGCTAGAGAATGAGCCTAGAGCGAGGTCCAGCCAAATAATCCATAACATAAGGGGTAAATGAGAAGGAGAAGCGAGACTAGTTCATAAACAATACCATTAATGCCCAAGCAGCCAGCAGCCAGAGTGTCACTTGGTGTACAGTGTCTATAGTGTTGATAGCTTGATGTGAAGCAACCAACTTGTTGTACAGCCACACTATTCATCATGTACGAAGACGACGCGTGTCGAGATATCTTGGCTGAGTTGTGGAGGGTCTATAAACAGATCAGAATATTTTTGGAACATCTGAATGTGGCAGAAGCTGTCCAAGGACTGTCAAATCTCATCTTCACATGGCCATGTAATTAATTCCGACTGAGGACTTGCAAATGATACTGTTAATGTAAACGATTTAAAAAAGTGAACCAACAATTGACCTCACTCAAACAACTCAAACAACTTAACCACAGAAACTAATTAAGGAGAAAAGGTTAAAAAGAGATATGTACAGCCAACTCAATTCATCTTCAAACACCAATGCCTAATACCATGATATCTCATGGGGTTCTTGACGAGTTCTCACCTACCCTACAACCCCCTATTCTGGAGTATCCCTGATAAGAAGGGATAAGGAGGTGGAGCCTGACACTTCAGGCCAACACCACATCCATGGCCAGCCTGTCAAGAGCCGCAGGACACATTTCGGGGAGCTCCAAATCAATATACACAAGCTCAAGCTTTGTCAATTCAAACATCACGATTGATGATTAGCGTTTGACCCTCTATTTTTTTTCTGCCTCTCCCCCAATCTCTGTGCACTTGCGACCACCTGTCATCCCGCATGGTAGTCTCCTTCAGGGATTCTTAACTTCGACCCCACTACCTCGATATCACCGCCCTTGCTGGACAGCTTGCAACTTCAACTGCGCAACGCGACAGCGACGACACACGACAAGATGAAGTTAGACGTCAAGGTCAGTCTGGGGATCTGTTGAGTGCGCCCGACGATCAGCGTAGTGCTATTCACAGCGGGCGCACTCGATATCTGCGGCGGCAGCTTTACTTGTGCGATCTGAGCTGACACGTTTCGCAATACAGCGCCAGCTCTACGCTCGCAGTGAGCGAGTCAAGGGCATTGACTTCCATCCTCACGAGCCATGGATTCTCACAACCCTCTACAGCGGTATGTCCAGCTTGCCAGCTCGAGATCCAATGCTGACAGTATAGGCCACGTCTACATCTGGTCCCACGAAACTCAACAGATCGTCAAGACCTTTGAGCTCACCGATGTCCCCGTTCGCGCCGGTCGATTCATCGCCAGGAAAAACTGGATTGTCTGCGGTTCCGATGATTTCCAACTACGAGTCTACAATTACAACACCTCCGAAAAGATCACCTCCTTCGAGGCCCACCCCGACTACATTCGAGCTATCGCCGTTCACCCCACACAGCCGTTCGTCTTGACTGCCTCCGATGACATGACCATCAAGCTTTGGGATTGGGAGAAGGGTTGGAAGTGTGTGCAGGTCTTTGAGGGCCATGGTCACTATGTCATGGGTTTGGCCATCAACCCCAAGGACACAAACACCTTTGCCTCAGCTTGTCTCGATCGAACTGTCAAGATCTGGAGTCTCGGATCCTCTACTCCCAACTTCACCCTAGAGGCACATGAGACCAAGGGTGTCAACCACGTCGATTACTACCCTCACTCCGACAAGCCCTATCTCCTCACCACATCTGACGACCGAACTGTCAAGATTTGGGATTACACTACAAAGTCCCTGATCGCTACCCTCGAAGGTCACACCAACAACGTTTCGTTTGCTTGCTATCACCCCGAATTGCCTGTCATCATCTCCGGTTCCGAGGACGGTACGATAAGAATATGGCACGCCAACACCTACCGATTCGAGCAATCCCTCAACTACAGTCTAGAGCGAGCTTGGTGTGTTTCGTATCAAAAGGGCAAGCAGGGTGTTGCTGTTGGTTTCGATGATGGAGCTGTTGTTGTCAAGCTTGGTCGCGAGGAGCCTGCTGTTTCCATGGATGCATCCGGCAAGCTCATCTGGGCCCGACACAACGAGGTTGTCTCTTCAATCATCAAGGGAGGAGGTATGTACACATGTGCTGTACCAGTACTGAGTTAAAGCTAATAAGACAGATGCCTCTATTAAGGACAACGAGCCAATCTCCCTCCCCACCAAGGATCTCGGTACCTGCGAAGTCTACCCCCAAACGCTTATCCACTCCCCCAACGGTCGATTCGTCGCTGTCTGCGGTGATGGCGAATACATCATCTATACTGCCCTCGCCTGGCGAAACAAGGCTTTCGGTTCAGCACTCGACTTTGTCTGGGCCTCCAAGGACAACAGCAATGACTTTGCTATCCGAGAGTCAGCGATGAGCGTCAAGATCTTCAAGAACTTTGTTGAGAAGAGCGGCGGACTTGATGTTGGTTTCCAGGCCGAGAGACTCCACGGCGGTGTTCTTCTCGGTGTCACAGGTCAAGGTGGTGTCTCTTTCTTTGACTGGGCTACTGGTGGTCTCGTTCGAAGAATCGAAGTTGAGCCTAAGCAGGTCTACTGGTCCGATAGCGGCGAGTTGGTGACGATTGCTTGTGAGGATACCTTTTACGTTCTGCGATTCTCTCGCGAGAACTATATTGAGGCTGTCCAGTCTGGAGAAGTTGAGGAGGATGGTGTCGAGGCCGCCTTTGAGGTCATCACTGACATTAGCGAGTCGTATGTCCCCCGTTCCATTTTTATCTGCCATGCTAATGATATAGTGTCCGAACTGGTGAATGGATCGGCGACTGCTTCATCTACACCAACAGCACCAACCGACTCAACTACCTTGTCGGCGACCAGACCTACACTGTCTCCCACTTCGACAAGCCCCAGTACATCCTGGGCTACATTCAGCGCGATTCTCGAATTTACCTTGCCGACAAGGATGTCAACGTCACTTCGTTCGGTCTGTCACTTCCCGTTCTCGAGTACCAGACTCTTGTCCTCCGAGAGGATATGGAGACAGCCGCTGAGCTGCTACCGACAATTCCCCAGGACCAACTCAACAAGATTGCGCGATTCTTGGAAGGTCAAGGCCATAAGGAGCTTGCCTTGGAGGTTGCGACAGATCCTGAGCACAAGTTTGAGCTTGCACTGGCATTGAACGAGCTTGCTATCGCTTTGGACCTTGCTCGCGAGGCTGATGCCGATCACAAGTGGAAGACTGTTGGCGACGCTGCCCTATCAGCTTGGGATGTCGCCCTTGCTGCTGAGTGCTTCACCCACGCCAAGGATCTCGGATCTCTCTTGCTTCTCCACTCATCAACAGGTGACCGCGATGGTCTCGCTGCCTTGGCCGCTCAAGCGCAAGAAGCCGGCTCTCACAACGTCGCCTTCTCATGCCAATGGCTCCTTGGCAACATCGAAGCCTGCACAAAGATCCTCACCGAGACAGGCCGTCTCGCCGAAGCTGTCCTCTTCTCTCAGACCTACCAGCCCAGCTTGACTGTACCAGTAGTACACGAGTGGAAGGAGAACTTGGAGAAGAACAAGAAGGGCAGGGTAGCCAAGCTGATTGGCGTGCCTGGCGAGGACGACGAGCTCTTCCCTGAGTGGGATGAGTGGCTTAAGCTTGAGAAGGAGGGTGGCGTGAAAGTGGCGGAGCCCGTTAATGGACAGAAGGCTGAGAGCGAGCCGGAAGCTGAGGAGGAGGAGAGTGAGGAGGATGAGGAATAAGTGTGATGAGTGCTTTTTATGCTTAGATGGCTGGTGTAGAAAAGGATTGGTCATTTCGTCAGGGTTGCTATGGCATCAATGAGTATAATGAAAAGAAACATGGCAGTTATTTGTGATGCGTGATGGAGACTTGTGTTGTGACATGGATGACATGGCTGTGTTGGTGGACGGGGATAAGATGTGCCTTTGCGAAGTGGCTTTATTGAAGGCTAGCCTCAACTGGATCCCGAAATGGTGTTCAGCGTAGTCTGATCTGTATCGACGTCGTACGAGCTGAAGATGAGGCTGAGAGATCTCAAAATGGTTACTGTGCCGTAGACTTGCAGCTTCAGTCACTTCGTATAAGTCAATCGACACCCACAAAATCCAAAGAACGAATGACCTTGCGATCTTTTTATTTACTTCCCATCACCAAACACAGCAATCTCAGCAATACCACCAACACAATCCATCAGCAAAGAATGATAAATGACTGCTCACTCCCACCACCTCTCCATCCCACCACAAGCCTCCTAGTACTGCCATCCCTCGGAACTACCCCCAGGACATCCAGGCGTCCCGTACACACCGCCAACAATCCAAAGAATCATATCCACAAACGACCAGACACCCAGTCCGCCAATAGTGAGAAGTTTGAACACAGCGAGAGGCCAGTGATGCGCGTAGAACTGGTCGACGCCGAGAATTCCAAAGAGGAGGGAGAGAATCATGGCGGTGCGTTCTTGGCGGTAGCATTTCTGGGAGAGGGGACGTTCATCGAAACCACCCCAGCTTCGGGTTTGGAGGTAGGGTTGTTGTTCTGGGGGTGTTAGTGAGTGACGATGGAAAGGAAAGGGACAGAGGGGAAAGGAGACGAACTGTCGTGAAAGTAGAGAAGAGCACTTCCGATTGAGATGATGAAGATGTAGCTCAGCATGATGACCTTCCACTTGCGAGTTACGAAGTAGATGCCGTTGGTGAGCCCGCGGCCGAGTTTGTCGGCGATGGTGAGTTTTGCGTCCATGGTTAAAGTCGTAAGTTGAGATATCCTGGTTGAGCAGAGACGGGGGTACGATGTGGTATTTATGAATGATGAAAGAGGCAGATTAAAAGTCTTTGAGGCATAGGGAAAGGAGATGGAGGTGACGGGTCATCATCGTCTTTGTTGCATTTGGCACGAGTGGCTTGGCGCTGAGGGCAGAGATGACAGTGAATATGATGGAATGTGCTGTTTGTTTGTTAGTACATATGTTTGACATAAAATTGAGTGTCCGTGAGTCAACCAATGTAGTCAAACAAAGAATGCGGATCATGAAAATAAGCTTGAACTGTAGTGAGACCAAACCGTGGATGTGGCGTTACACTCAAACGGTTGTTAATGGACAAGCACTAGATTAGATGTCATGACTGCATAAAACTACATTCACGCATGTTTGATAGTGCTCATGAGACATCTAGACAATATTTGTGAAAGAGACATATGTTGTATTAAAAGCAGATAAACTTAAATCTCATAGATAACCAACCACTTCTCGTCAAAGACCTCTTACAGAGCAGCGACGACAACACCGGCAACAGCAGCAGCGGCGTAGATGAAACCACCCTCACGAGCAGCGCCGTTGGTCTCAACAGCAGCAGCAGAAGAGGTAGGAGTAGAAGCCTCACCCGCAGCAGAAGTCTCCTCACCCGCAGCAGCAGTAGTCTTGTCACCAGAAGAAGCAGAAGTCTTCTCAGGCTTCTCAGCAGTAGTGGTAGCATCCTCAGAACCACTACCCTTTCCGCCAAGAGCAGCAGTAGCGCAGACAGGAACGGCGGTGGCGTACTGGCTCAGCTCAGGGCACTCGGACAGCGCAGACTTGATCTCGTCCTCGTTCTTGCTGTACCAGCTGAGGATCTGGGAGCTGTAGCTGGCGTAGTCCTTGGAGAGGGAGGCCGGGGTGCTGAAGGAGCAGGGGTCGGTCTGGGGGTTCTCTGTGATGTCGGAGACGATGGCCGGAGGAGGCGTGGGCAGCGTCTTGTAGACGTCGAGAATGGCGGTCTGGCACTCTTCTGTGATGCCGCCGACGGCTGGGGCGGTTGCGCGGGGAGCGAGGAGATCGCGCTTCATGAGGGGGTGGGCCATGAAGTTGGCGCTCACGGCCGTGGCGAGGAGGGAGGTGAGGATGATGGACTGCATTTTGAGATGAGGTATCTGAGATAGATTGAAGATAGACTTGAGACAGAGAGTGTGGTTGTGAAGAAGAGAGAGACAGCAGAACAAGAGGATCAAGCCATCCTTTAATAGTGTATATTCCCCATTAAACGCCCTCTCTAGCACCAGAACTAGTCTCACTTCATTTCCACCCACCGCCTGAAGGATTCACCACGTCTCGCCAATGTGATATTAGTTATGGTCCCATGTGCCGTGATCCAGTCACGAATCAGCCCTACAGCACATTCAGGGGTAACGAAATGTTTATGGCGTCCCATCAAAAGCCTGAGCTGAAAGAATAGCGTACCTACTGACCAATCAGAGTCACCCAAGCTTGGGGCTGAAGTCTTGGCGTGCGTTTTGGTGCGGAGAGTGTTTTTGAGTCTGAGCGTCGATTGCCGTGGAATGTAGTATTCGTATTGAGTGAGAGAGATGCTGTATTGGGTTAAACTCTGGATACGAGATTGAGAGAGAGTTGAGATAGGTAAGGGATTAGTTGCGGACAGGGAGAGTATGCCTTGTCAAAAGACCAATGTTGACAAGATGCCGCTAGATTAAGGTTCACCCTCGTGGCTTGCATGGCTTGCCCCTGAAATTAACACGACTAAATTAATCACAACGCTCTGAGCATTAACATTAGCCAAGAATCGGCACAATTCATTCCGAGCATTTGCCATCGCTTCTGATGTCAGTACCGTAGATCAATGGGGGTCGGGGCTTTGCTCGGGAATAATATTACATCATCCTCCTCCTCCACTCTCCAACACATTAGTCTAGCACTCTGTATATACCCAATTAATTTATACACAGTAGACACACTAATTGCACGTCCCAAAATCACTCTGACAGCCCGTCCCACAATGATCACTCGTACTCCCACACCATCCCGCCCTCGAACAACATCCCCATCCACTCTCCGTACACCTCGCGCCCCCATGCGCAGCTCCACATCTCCCCGGCGCCGCAGGCTCCGGCGTGTCGCTGCACGTCCCGAACACAGGCTGACATCCTCTCCCGCAGTGATCGCTCGTCCCGCCGCACCAGCCGTTCTGCGAACAGCATGTCTCGCCGTTGGGCTCCCCGCGACATGTTGCGCCGCCGTGTCGTGAGCCGCAGCGGCCGTTTGTAGTAGCGGGGAATGTGGGTGATGATGAGGATGTTGATGTGGGCGAGGGAGAAGACGAAACGGTGCGATACCAGTTTGAGGGGGCGTCTTGGAGACATTGGCCTACTGTTACGGCGGTGAAGTTGTTGCGCCTGATGGAGCGGAGCATGTATTCTGTTAGGTTGTAGACTGTTTGATAGACAGGGTCGTGCTCGATGTGAAGCCATTTGTTGGTAGCTGGACTTCTACCCTCGACGGTGTTATCCCAGATTTGCTTGGATGTGCTGATCATGTTTGGACTATCGTGTAGATATCCTTCGGTATCCAGATTAAAGTACGTGATATGGTACCCGAGCTCATTCAGCCATGCATCTGTAGTGGTGTTGCTGGCAGAGTACGGAGGACGCATGTAGGTTGGGAAATAGCCGAGAATATCAGCAAAGGCAATCTCGTTGTAAATCATCTGGTTCCAGAATTTAGAGCGGCTCAACGTTGTGAGGCGTTGATGGGACCATGTGTGACTGGCGATCTGATGGCCGTCCCGAATCATGCGCCGAATGAGACCTGGCCATGGTGTATCGGGATCATTGATAGCGCCTTTTCCAAGGTTGCGACCGGTGATGTAGAACGTCGCTTTAGCATTATACCGCTGTAATTGTTAGAGAGATAAGAAGAAGTGAGGAGGTGTCATACCTGGAGTAGGTCGAGAAGGTCTTCGGTGTAAGTATACGGTCCATCATCGTACGTCAACGCAATGTCACCGTTGCGGTTACACCGATAAATAGCCTGGCCATACGGAATACTCCCAGCTTTCGGACGAGCTACATTTGTTGTATCAGGGCCACTTGGACGAACGTTTGCGTCACAGCCAGGACCATACTCGATCTGACACGAGGGAGCAGAGCAGTAAAGATAACCAGTTCCGCACCATCTTTGAAGGTCAGTACGTAATTGGAAGGGGAGTAAGTGGCCTACCCAGCGCTGGAACAGCATTCATTTTGTCCGCAGACTGTTCCGAAACCAGTCCCGCACCGTCCAGCTTGTCGTTTGTCAAGAGCGCGACTGAAGAGCGATGGCCATGGAGATGCAATGGCGAAAGTTGCCAGAAAGGCGACGAGGAGAGCGAATGACTTCATAATGGGGGTCTGAACGAATGACTGTAACGAATGGATGCCTTCTGGCCACTTGATGATCCAACACGGAACGACAAAGACATATCTTATATACCCATTTTACCTGTATCATGCTCAAACAATGACTTCTCGAGGTCCCATTGCAGCAAAGTTGAGGCGTGAGCCATTTTAACTTTTGGGGAGCACAGCATAAAACAGCACTCTTCACAGATTAAGAGCGGCTGACGAGACCAATATATTGCCAGATATTTTGAGGCCCGTCAATATCGCAAGCCACAGAGAAAGGATCATCCTGGAATCAGCTTTAAATAGCCAAGAATGTGAAGTGACAGATGGAAATCTCGTACTCTTAGATGAGAACCTTATCAACACGTGTCACAATGGCTTACGAACCACATGCTGTGCGAGAAACGGTATCTTCGGAGGTTTTTTTTGGGTATGCAGAGAATACGAGGACGCCCGTTGAGGAAGAGAATGGATTGGCTGGGGCTAGAGGAGATATCTTGATGACATGTAGACGACAATGAGGCGATAAAGATGAGCTAGACTTGAATCAAAGCTCCGTGGTTGAGGGTATAGACGGGATGATTTGGCATTTTCGTGGGTTGGACGAGGATAAACTTGTTCCTTGCAGTGTGATGAGGTGAGGTTTCTTGCAGCGGGACGACATTCTTGGGGGTGATGATTGGTGACTGATGACGAGATGCAGGTACCTGTTGGATATCACAAGATTATGAGTTCTTGGCTCTTTTTCAGCTTAGAAAAGATTGATAGGCATTGCTAGCACTGCCAAATGAACCGAGTGTAGCATGCATCGACTGCAAGGCGATTGACTGGGTTGACCTTGTTTCTGTCAATGTCAAGTGCAGCTTCGGCCGCTTCAATCAGAAGAGTAGAGGAACCTGGCTTGTGTCCAAGCTGATGATGTCTGGGCTTCGAGATGGACGTAATCTTGGGCGGGCCTTATTGTGCATGACAATTGACGAATTCATGCAATAATGCCCAGGCCGACCTCAATTGGGCCTACAAACGATGTGAGAAGACAATTGACCTCACAGAGCATCAAATAAACTTTCAACGGTTGAACAATTCACGGCATGTTCAGAGAACTAGAATTTAAACAAATAGCGCTAGGCTAGATCAATTACCATATTACGACATTACATACAACTTTTAAATACTTTTGACTTTTCTAAGCAGACGCCGAAGAACGCTCAGCAGCCGCACCGGGCTTCTCATCCTCAACCAAGTTCTGCTGATCGGTGAGCTTGGGGTTACGCAAGCACAGCGAGAACGCGATAAGAGGAACACAAAGACAGATACCAGTGATGGTAAGCAGGCGCTGGACGTGCTTGTACGCATCAATCATGGCATCACGCTCATCAGAACCAACAGGGAAGTCGAGAATGGCAGACAGAGGCTGAGAGTAGGCGTACACAGCCAGAGTCTCGTTTCCGAAGCTGGAGAAGCTCTGGGCAAGTCGCACAGGGAGAACCTGCGTCCAGATGGCACCGGAGACGGCATTTCCAAAGGCCGAGCCGACCTGGTACAGCGCGAGGTACAGACCCGTCATGACGGCGAGTCGCTCGTGGGTAACGTAGGCTTGGAGCGAGGCCTGCGCGGGGTACGGGAACATACCACCCGCGATACCGAGGAGGATCTGTGCGCCAATGACGCCGGATTTGTTGTCGGAGCTGGGGTCGCCACGGTATCGGATGAGGAGACCGAATGCGACGAGGAAGAGACATGTTCCTGATACGATGAAGACCTTGAAGCGGCGCACCTTGTACACGATAAGGCCGAGAATTGTGCCGGTGATGACACTTGCGAAGGAGTAGAGCGATTGAACCCGTGTAGCGGCCTTGATGCTAAAGTTGAAGGAGACCTGGAGAACGGTGTAGAGATAGTCGCCCTGCATTGTCCAGGCAAAGTTGAGCATGCAAGCAATTCCCATGGGGGCCCAGACGGAGCGATCCTTCATGTGGTGGAAGGGAACCAGGGGGTGAGGAGCGCGGAGTTCCCACACGACAAAGACGGGAATGCAGACGAAGCCGATGACGAGGGGGGCTACGACCTGAGGGTCTGACCACTTGCTCTCGAATCCTCCTGCGATGGTGAGAGGGACGAGGAGCAGGGCGAAGACGGCGATGAGGAGGATTACGCCGATGATATCGAGAAGCCAAAAGAGCTCGACGGTCAGTTTGTTGAAGCCGAGCTGTTGGAATGAAGAGCGGTAGCCAACGAGATGGCCGGCCTTCTTGGCGCGGTGTCCAACGACGAGAAGACTGATGATGAGAGGGAGCGCGCAGACGGGGTAGATGATGCACCACATGCCGATTCCCCATCGCCAAGTCGTAGCTCCAAGGACAGCTTCTGTGACATCGCCGCTGACCCAGGTGTTGATGATGAACGGCAGAGCGGGGATGTAACTAAAGAACAAACGCGATCGCACAGACGTGATATCTCCAATGATGACCTCCACAAGCAAAAGAATCATGGTATATCCAATCTGGTAAATAACCGCACCAGCAGAGTACGTATCCAGATTCTGTGCCGCAGCCTCAATGACAGTTCCAATGGTGTAAAAGAACACAGAGATACAGATAAGTTCCACACGACCAAACACATCAGCGATCTTTCCCGCAGTGGGCTGCGCAGCTGCTGCGATGACGGCGCGGAGGGTATTGACGGAGGACTGGAGCGAGTGTTCCTGGAAGCTGTTGAGCGCGGAGGGCTGGTAGGCGTAGCGCACGGTGCCGTCGAGGCCGTAGGCGTAGGCGATTAGGAAGACGCCGAAGAAGATGAAGATGCGGTCGGTGAGGGTGATCACTTCGGACATGGCCTTGATGCGCTGCACACCGGGGGATGTGATGTCCCTGACGGCGTCGGCGGCTGAAGGGGGGACTTCATGGCCGTGGTCGTTGTCGGAGGATTTCTCTGGGGAGGACATTATGAATAGTGAACCTCAAGAGGAGTTCATGCACTGAGAGAAGGGTTCATGCAAACAGAGAGCATGGTGGAGGAGGTACGGGGGGAGGATGGAAGGTTTATAGGTTGGGAGGGTAGATCCACTCGAGATTGATTAGATAACTTTAACGTGCCGAGTGAAGAACTTTTCGGAGGATCTGATAGGGAGTGGAGGGGGGCGTCATGCGAGTTTGGGAGACCACTGATGCGCTATATTAGTGTCGTCCGTAGCGTGCAGCGACGGGGATTTTTGGTGATGATGAAGGTGGCGGATGATGTCTACTGAACTGTACTCAATTATACGTTACTGTCTGCGTTACTGTACTCGAAGCATCGTGGAGTACAACCCGTGAAGCGACTTTCTGATCTTCATCCCAATAAACTTTCGTATCACAGAGTTTCACTGATTAGCGACTGTCTTCACTCTTGGCGTTAGTCAAGTCAGCCCAGGGCAACGCAAACCCACTGATCCACAGACTTATTTCCCTTCTGTCAAATACTAGGACAGGGATGTCTTAAACAGTTGCCTGCGGTTTCGCCGATGCAATCCCACAAATGGAAGGGATCGTCTTTCCCTCGGCGCTGTCCGCAAAAATGCAACGTTCCACAAAATCCTCTGGTTGGAAAAATCTGATAGTACCCGGATGACGCGGATATAGACTGCTTTGGGTTAAGGGACTGATTGATAACATGCCACCTGAGAATCCGTCTCTTGGCTGGCACTTTGAGGGTCCAATTGCAACAAGCTCTGCGTAAACCTAAGCTTCTTGGTTGACGGATGAGTTCCTCTTTGGGGGTTGTCATTCCACATCCTCGGGTCCCGAATTTTCTTGGCGGATATAAAAATTTGGTGGAATATCCACTGAGCACGGTCTAGAAGGGATCTAGGGGACGGGGTATCGGATATTAGACATGCGACTTTGTGTCAAAATGCCGCGGGATGCAGGTAAATCGCCGGCCGAGGATATGTCGGCGAAGTAAGATGTTCGTGGGGTGAAGAGATAATGTGTCAGTGAACATGGGATCGATCTGATAACGTCTCATTGTGATTGTCGTGGGCATTGAGTGTGCATCAACCCACTTGGTCGTCGATCTCAGCTGCATCACATCACATCCACTGCAGCTGTTGCTCTGATCCTTCGATTTGTTGTTCTTGCGACATCGGACGATGTCGGTTCCTCGGTTGGACTAAGCCTGGACGTTGGGTACTTTGTTTCTTGGCATGGCATTGAGTTTTTTTCACTCAAGCCACTAGACACAGTCTCAGGTAGAGCATTCCAGTGTCGTCTTAGCGTCGGGTCATTGTCTAATCTTATCTAATCCATCAATCATGTTCGCCGATCGGTAGAGAGTTTATGCGACGAGTCTTGGTCGCTGAGCTATTGGCTTGGTCTCAATATTTGGCAGAAAACTCGGTCTAGCTCGCCACAAGTCCTTGGCTAAAGAATCTGTTTCTTAACAAATAAGTTAGTGGCGTCCTCTTTACTTCGGCGAATTGCTGGCAATCTTTCCTGTGCGACGCTGTATTACTGTGTTTATCGAGGTGAAGTTTTGAGGAGCATATCGTGCTTGGCACTATGCAATATTGTTTTCTGACTTTCCAATCACCAAAGCAGAGCTGAGAAGCCCAAATATAGTTGTATTGACTTTTGGTCAATCTGAAATCATAGAATATGCCAGAAGTCTGAGATGCAATCAACAATCGCCATCATGATAACGAGAAATCCGCAGAACAACCCATCGACAGATTCCCTCCCAATCACCCCTATTGTTCAATGAGTTGTTTCATTTTGCTGTTTCCTCTGATTTAACAAATTAGAACTCGAGTGCCCTCGAGATTTCATCTGATTTCACCTTGTGATGTTTGATTACTCTATGAAACGTTTCATACCAAGCTCGAAAATATGCCAAACCTCTGCATAGACCGCAATCCGTTTGTGCCTTTTACGACCTTGAGATTTCTAGTGTGCTACGTTGAAAGATATTGGCTGAGAAACATGAAGCAAACCGGAAGCAGTGTTGAGAGCACGAGAAATGGTCGATCACTATCCAACTGACAAGCTTGTTTGAGATGAAACTTTCAGATCAATCAACAATCTCAAGGATAGCTCATACGGTTTCTCAGCCATGAAAGCACTTAGGCAGAGGTCCCATGAAACCTACGGTTTGTCTCTTGCGCCTCTGCTTCCCCTCTGCTTCCTCCGTGTTTGATAGCTTTGTGCCTACAGGCTGCACTCCTTTGCCAGAATGAAACATAACCCTTCTGCCACGCAGGAAACAATCCGAAGAGTTGAAGCCTTGCGAGTAACCCCAAATACCTATATAAAGTCTCTCTCGCGAGGCAGATTTTCTCGTCTTTCGTCAACCTTACCAACTGCAAGTCAATCTCACCAGTTGTTCGCCAGCATTGCATCAGATGGCGCCTCCCAATAAAGACGAAGAGGCATATCCGATCGCCTATCAACCCCTCAACAAGGATAAACGAGAGATACGTCTTCTTGAGATCCTTCCCAGCACCCCTGAAGGCAAAGTCAACTGCAAACTCCACACCGTCCCCCTTACACCGGATCTTTACTACACCTGCATCTCCTACGTCTGGGGTAACCCAAATGACAAGGAAGTCATCATCGTCAATGGCGTCCCGACAAAGGTCGCCTGGAGTCTTATTAATGCACTTCGACACCTGAAGAAACACTGGACTGATATTGAACGAAAGTCAGATCCTGAGCTCGACCCCTCCAAGTTTCGCTTGTGGGCTGATGCGCTTTGTATCAACCAAGAGGATCTTACCGAAAAACGGGATCAAGTCGGCATGATGGCAGATATCTACTCTTCGGCAGCAATGGTTCTGGCCTGGATTCATCCAAGCGGCAAAGTTGTCAAAAAAGCGTTTAAGACTTTCGAAAAGATAGTTCAAATCGCTGAAGAAAACGTGGACAGTGAGAGCTGGGATAACGCATTACCGTCCAAGTTTACAGGCCCTACAGAAATAGAACTGTTCAGGATTTGCGAAAGCCTACCTCCCTGGAAACCTAGCCAGCTGTCATGGCTCTGTCCAAGCGGCTCTACTGGTATTGATTTACTCGACTTCGTAAAACTCCTTGTCGATCCTTATGGGGCCGTGTTCAAATTCTGTAGACTCGATTTTTGGAACAGAGTGTGGATTTATCAGGAGGTCATTCTTGCGAAGAGGCTGTACTTTGTGTCCCGAACTCGCTGCATAGAGCATTCGATATGTCTCGTGGCATTGTATGGACTAATGGCCTATATGCAACACTTGAAAAGAACGAACCTGGTGTCGTGGAAGGAGGACAATATCGATATGTTGCAGTCCGTGTTTTCCAAGATCTGGAATCTCTTAAAGACGCGCTTTGTGTTTCGAGGAATTCTCGATGGCGATCAAGACCCTGACTCTTGTTTGTGGCATCTGGGCTTGTACTTCTATCCAGATTCGGAGGCCTCCAATAAGTTGGATTATTTCTATGGTCTCTCGGGTGTGACGACATCGCCATTCGCCCCTGACTATACCAAGAGCATTCGAGAGGTAACCCTGGAGTTCATGGCGTGGGTTTTGCCCATCTGGAAATCTGCCAAAGAAAGGACAAGAAAGGACAGTCGCCAAATCCTTAGCTTCCTGAGCATTCATGCTACTGGCCTTAAGCGTGTTGACCGTCTACCGAGCTGGGTACCTGTTTTCTCAAAGGCTGACAGACGACGGCCAATTGTGAGGGTACTCAAAAAGTCATGCCCTGCATATGTTACAGTGCCTGAGCTATCCAACGGTCTGCCTATGGATATTGATGGCGATAGTTTATGGATCAAAGGAATCAAGGCACAGACTGTAAAGAGTGTTTATGGTGAGCTTGTTTCTGGGGATCTCTTGACAACAGGACTACAAAAATGTATCATGGAACTCACAAAGTCCCCACAAGATATCTACCCCACCGGCAAGAGCGCACTAGAGGTACTCTGCTGCACTCTGCTGCGAAAAGAAGAATACGATAACTATGCTTTCGATGTAGGTCTTTGCATAGGCTGTTGGATTCACCGGAGATATCCATGTGACGACAGATACTGGATGATGCAATGGTCACAAAAACCCTACGTTGGCGCGGTACTATCCGAGTGGCATGAAGCCGGTCGAATCCACAAAGGCAATAGGCTCTTTACAACCAAGGATGGCTATATCGGCACGATGCCAGATGATGTACTACCGGGAGATGTGGTCTGTGTTCTTGCAGGCTCTGAAGAGCTTGCAGTTCTCCGCCCTGAGGATGACCACTACCTTTTTGTTGGGTGTTGCTTTATGATAGGTCTGATGAATGGCGAGATCTCGAAGTTTCTGGCGTCAGGGAAGGCTAAGATTGAATCTATTGAAATCCGATGAGTCGCGGGTCCTTGAGAACTTCGTAGCAGTTTAGGCATATTGAATAACAAGCTCTTTCTTGCAGAGGCTATTGAATTGTGACAGACAGATTTCAGGTTATATACAACAAAAATATTTATAGTACAAGAAAAGACTAGCCAGCTAATCTGCGCTGCAGGCAGTTTAGTTGACAGAGAGGCTGTAGGCAGAGGTAGAGAAGACACAGTTGGAACCTGACACGTTAGCTTCAGAACATGAACACGCACGAAACATAACTTACCGACGAAAGGCTCAGTACCAGCCTGGAAGCTAGTAGCAATGTAGCTGCTAGGAACACCCTGGCTCTTGGTGAGGTACGTAAGGAAAGGAAGAAGATCGCCCTCAAAGTTGCCCTGGTTCTTGGTAGCAACGAAAGAGTAAACAGTAGTATCACCATTAGGTCCACGGAAGAGCTTCCACTGCGCACCGTTGATGGTCAGTGTCGCAAGGGGAGTAGAGCCAGAATCAGAGATAGGTCCAGCACCGCCGTAGGTTCCAACCCAGATCATGATCTCGTACTTGTTAGCAGCGCCAACAGAGGGAGCAAGCCACAGATCGTAGGAGACATCAGAAACCATGTTGGTTCCGCTGTAGCGCCATGTCCACTTTGTAGGAATGGACTTGATGGCCGAGACCTTCTTGTTGATGTTCTCAAGGGCAACGTTGGAGTAGCTCTTGACGTGGATGTTTCCACCGGCCCAGCTCCATTTGGTAGACCACGAGAAGGACTTGTTCTTGACGGAGTTGAAGGTAGTGCACTGGGAACCGGACGTAGCCTGGCCGCTGCCCCAGTTGTTGTGGTAAACGGTGTATCCCTCGGTTTGGAGGGACCCGAAAGCATCACACCAGGTGGTAGCTCGTTTATCAAGGGTCTTTGAAGGAGAAGTAGTAGGTGTAGCTGAAGCCACAGCCAAAAGGGCAGAGAAAGCAGTAAAGAACTTCATGGTGAAAAGGAATGTAAGTGGAACTGAAACTGTAGGGCTGAAAGAATGGACTAGAGATGTATTGAAGAGTAAACAAGGCCTTGGCGGCTTCTTTATAATGTTTCTTCGAAAAGTATCCGTGCTTCGGAGATTGGCTGTGTGTTTGACCTGAAACTCCTATTCGGACGATATGATCATATCTGGTAAGTTATAGCCCCATCAAGTGCCGACTACCGACTGACCTAGTCAAAAGTTCCACCAATCACGACTCAAGACTGAATTTCCCCAGCAATAGAAGTGAAGCCGCGTATTCTAGAATAACCGTCTCGTATACAGGGATAATAACGATTGGATCGTAGTCGTGTTGATTGAAATAGGTTTCGGAGGTTCGGAGCATAGAAGGTGAGAATTTCCTTTTTGATCTATATAGGGATGCTGCAGGCATTGCAAGTGGTAGCGTGATATGGTGTCTCG
Source organism: Fusarium proliferatum ET1 (assembly GCF_900067095.1). Classification (NCBI taxonomy): domain Eukaryota; kingdom Fungi; phylum Ascomycota; class Sordariomycetes; order Hypocreales; family Nectriaceae; genus Fusarium; species Fusarium proliferatum. The sequence goes on along the minus strand of NW_022194792.1, from coordinate 3,986,377 downwards.
GGGTCATATCGAGATCTTGCAACCATTTGTCGCCTTGTTCTTCCAATCACTTTACTTCTCTATTTGTTGAAGCTAATGCTTATTTTATTTGTAGTGACACCAGTCTGTATTCAGTCGAGCCAGACGCTAGCTTGTCTCTATACTCTCAAGGCCCACGTTTTATGAAACGACGTGCTCAATATCAACCACCAACCTTGAAAGAAACGACCATTTCGTAAGATGAAAATTAAGGCAGGATATCTTTCGTGTCGTCCTGAGCTCCAGACCATTCTTGTATTGTGACAGCAGAGAGCTTCTTGATGAGCCTAGAATTGGATTGACCTACCGTTTGTCGTAGTATTCTATACCCCGACTAAATCCCTGTCCTCTGTCGACGATGAATTCATCCCGTCAGAGGCAATCGGAGTAGCGGAACTTGGATGATACTCTGCCAAGGATCCAAGGGAGGGTGGTTGGCGGGCAAGAATCAAAACTGTTTGTTTCAAGTCAAGGATATAAAGTTCAACTATAACCATTCGTCTCACTTTAGATTTAATAAACTCTTATCTGTAACACTAGTCTATTTCGTACGTCATTTATAACTACCTAGTCTACCAGAATCTTCCAATAATCCACTTCTTGTTACTTCTCAAGCTCAACAACAACCTTCGAGTTGCTAACACCTTTTCCAAGGATATCCAAAGCCTTATTGACCGCCTCGAACCCACCACCAACTCTTTCAATTTGCGTCGGCACAAGCTTGCCACTTGCAATGCCTTTAGCAAAGAACTCTTTAAAAGCCCATCTGATGAAGTGCTCATTACCCTCCTTGTACAGGACAAATGGCCACGAGGTATACTGGCGGACCACACATTGGGGCAGTGTCTCCGGACCAAAGGGGGGCAGGGTGGCGAAGACTGTACCACCGCCCTGGGCGGCTAGGACATCGGCAAGTATGCTGACAGTGTTGGGATAGGAGATGGTATCAACGACGACATCGTATGGTCCCTCAGCAATGAAAGCCTTAACAAGTGCGTCGCGATCCTGTTTGTGATCGATGATCTTATCGGCGCCGAGAGTTTCAACAAAGGCCTTGTTTTGGGGCGAGGTGGTGGTGACTACGCTGTAGCCTGCCCGGCGAACATACTGTATAGCCAAGCTACCCAGGTTAGAAGTCCCTCCGTAGATGAGGATCTTCTTGCCAGAGGCGGCTACTTCGCTCTCAATGTCTGGCTTGGGCACACCAGCTGTGGCGCTGATCATGCCGACGACAGTGGTCAGGTTTCCGTTCATGCTCACAGGGACAGCCAGATCAACGCCCTCTGGGACGCGAATGGTGGTGTCAACCTTGGCTAGTGCGTACGCCTGGTAGGCAGCATACTTGTCGCCATCGGTTGGGCTGGCGTAGACGGCGACTTTGTCTCCGACCTTGAAGTCAGAGACACCCTCGCCAACAGCGACGACTTTACCACCGAAAGACGTGCCGATTACACAGGGGTACTTGGACTTGAACAAGTCGTTCTTGGTGATGTTGACCTCGACTGGGTTGATGGCGATGAGTTCGTTCTTGACGAGGATATCACCAGGTCCTGGGGTAGGTGTGTCGAGTGGCCTGACCTCGAGGGGGGCTCGGGCAGCAGGGTTGACGGCTCCACGGTTCTGAGACATTGTGTTCTGATTCAGTTGAGATTTTGAAATACCTAAGGGTCGTGAGTGGGCAAAAGATATGCTCTTGGTGTATGATTTATTGATGGTAGGTAACTTGGTAAGTGATGATTGTTGATGTTTGATAGTGCTGTAAGGGGAAGTCTGAGAGAGGAAGTGTGAGAATGGCTCTTTATACCTGCAGTAAACACGATTCATCGACATTCCTGCTAAAGTAGATTGAATTAAAGGATTTCTAAGCAACGGACTTTCAAGAATGGTTTGTAAGGCCGTGACAATGGCATATGATATTCGTATATAAGCGTGAAATCAGAGTTTCTCGGCCTCTCTCGCACTTTTCCTTCTTCTCCGATGTGCGAGATTCTAACTTGAACTATACCGGCACTTGTAACTCTATCACAACAAACGCGCGGGCTCATGTCGGTACCGGTGCATTAACTAAGCCGCTGCGTGAAGGAGCTCGCGCTTGTGAAAGTCCGTATATGAAGAGACCGGATGGCTAGCTCGAAGTGGCTCTAGCGTTGGTTTCGTTTAGGGACTGTTGGCGAATAGAAATGGAACTAGATGTCACGTACAGGCCCACATGCTGAAACTTAAACTACACACGCGTCTATGACCAAGTAATATCCCCCATGGATTGATTAGTATAAATGCAAGTGATTTTAGTGAATAAAAAGTGGCTTCTCTTTAGTTCAAGTTCTTTATGCTATTGCATTTATTAATATTCATTTTATAAAGGTGACCTACAGATCTCAACCATGACAAAAGGCGTATCCTTTAGCCCAGACAAAGATATTCCTGACCTCTCTGGAAAGGTGATATTAGTCACAGGAGGGAATACCGGGTTAGGATTCGAAGTTATCTACCAGCTATCAAAGCACAAGCCCAAACACATCTATCTCGCAGCCAGATCAGAAGAAAAAGCGAACGAAGCTATCAAGACACTCCGCAAGAAGAATCCCAATGCAGGACCTATTACCTTTCTTCAGCTCGACCTAGGCTCATTTGCGAGTATAAAGGCAGCTGCAGCTACATTTAGGTCTATGTCTGACAGACTGGACATCTTGATCAACAATGCTGGGATCATGTCTGTACCAGAAGGTCTGACGGAGGATGGATATGAAATCCAGTTCGGGACAAATCATCTCGGTCCCGCGCTGTTCACAATGCTACTCCTACCAACTCTCAAAGCAACCGCCGCCATATCTACCGACGTGCGAGTTATCTTTCTCAGCTCCGAACTTGAGAACATGGCACCCAAGAACTCCTATCTCTTCAATGACCTAAAGACCACATTGCCCAAGTTCTCAACGTGGACTCGTTACGGCCAGTCGAAGCTCGCAACCGTACACTACGCCCAGGCACTGGCAAACCACAACCCGGGCCTCAAGATCATGAGTATCCATCCGGGAGTCATTGCAACGAATCTCAGTGGTCCGGTGGTTAAAGACTATAACTTTTTGATGGCCGCGTTGTTCAAGGTTGCCATGAAATTCGTTACTGTGAGTATCGAGGAGGGGACGCTGAACCATCTGTGGACAGCAACTAGTCCTGATGTAAAGTCTGGTACTTTTTACTTTCCTGTCGGTGTACAGGGGAAGGGTTCGTCGCTGAGTAAGGATAGCAAGCTTCGTGATCAACTTTGGGACTGGACGGAGAAAGAGCTTGAACCCCATGTTACTATGGGATATTGAGTGACCTGATTGTGGTAGCTTTACAGTTGAACCAGATGATTGAGGAGGGATATAAGATGGACTTATTGATATACTGAGTACCTAATGAGAGATATTGGAGAGATAGGATTTACTGACAAACTCAAGTGTTCTAATATATGGGCCCCGGTGGGAGCGAATTATCAGATTAGCGGCTGAGCATGGGCTTTCTCTACTCTGTTATAATCTTATTGTATATGGCTATGGAATTGTTAAACATGTGAGGCAACCAAGATGAGTGTTAAATCACATTGCCTACATAGAAAAACTCTAGAAGCACATATACACCCTATGATATGTTGCGAGTTTCCAGGAAGTGGGAGAGGGTATCTCAAGACTTTACCGGGGGGATCTTAGCCATCTGTAGTTGATAAGCATCCTTGTATAGAGTTATGCACGGTACTGCTTTCATCGCTGGGTAATATCAACGTGCCCTCCCAGCAGCAGCAAACAGAGAATCCATCAAACTACTCTTTGCCTTCCCCAACTCAAGAACATCGCCAATCTCAGCATCTACATTCTTCAAAAACCGCTCCCTATCCCTCTGAGGTTGCCAAACAATACTTCGTGGATGCGTCGCCGTGAAATGACCCCTGCATCGTCAGACCCTCCCTCAACAAAGAAAGGAATAACTTACTCAGATTTGTAAAGAACCTCCAGAAATTCAACCGGCACATCGATTGAGTCTGCAGCAAACTCATTGCTAGGATACACCTCAGGCTTATCGCCTGACACAAGTTCTCGAGCCTTCATGGCTGCGGCAAGATGGTCTTAGAATTCCCACATATCCATTTCGTGAGCAACCGCAAAGTAGTACCCTTCTTTTCCACTTGGTGTTTCTTCGTGGTTCAGAACAGCATGTATGATTCGGCAGTACAAGGCGGTCGGGTCGCTGATATGAACAGCTTGCAACGACATTGACTTGTCAGCCTTCGAAATTAAAACTTATTAGAGGACTTACAATATTCTCATCGAATTTGTACACTTTTCCGAGTTTGAGGCTCGCTCGTGTCAGGCCTGGTCTCATGACGGAGAGTTGATTCCACGCGCCAGTTCCTCTTCCATCTTGTTCACCAGTCAACATGAATCAATGCAAAGGCATGATTTCGCTTACAGACGATAGAAGGTACAACAACAAATGGCGTGACGCCTTGGGCTTGTGCATGTTCTATAACCATTACATCCGTCTTGAAATGTCAGCATCTTATACATAGGTTGTACAGGCTGACTCACCTTTCGGACTGGATACGAGTCTGCAAACTCCTTCTCCGTCTCAAACACCGCATCTGTGTCTTTATTGACCCTGCATGACCATCCAGAGTTTGCGTAGAATGCACTCAACCCCGAGGTCTGCTTCCGTCAGAAGTCATACTTCAATCAGTTAAAGAACCTACATGGATGAAGTATGTTGGCTTCCCAGCTACCTCTTTTTGTTTTGCCAGAGCATTTATCAAAGGTAACGCTAGCCCGGGACTGATGCTGTTAGCCGCATGCACCATGACACTAACTGGAGACCGTCAGTAGATGTTTTTCATTCAGTAACGGGTTGTTACTTTTGTGAGACGATATTTCGTTAATAACAGCCTGTTCATCTGATAAATCGAGTTTGAGGACATTGATGCCTGGGGTTGAAAGAGCTTTGGCCTGCTCATCAGTTCTTACGGCGGCAACGATTTGGTCTTTAGTAATCTCAGGATGCTTGGATAAAAGATCTGCGACGATGGAACCTCCTCTGTTGGCCTTGTTAGATATTTGCGAGAGAAGATTGGGGAGACGAACATGTAACCCGCCGCGCCGGTGACGAGAATATTTCGAGACATGGTACTATCGATAGGGCTGAAATACTGTTGTTGAAAGGGTTTGAATATTTTCGACTCATTCATCTGTTACAGACTTGACATTGCCATCTCACGGTGAGATACAGTCATTGGATAGCTTATGTATTGAAGTACTCCAGTGTCCTGAGTATGCCGATCATCCTAGCTGAAACTCTATCGTCGAGGCTTTGGTCTCCCGGACATTACTTTAATCGATCAAACTATCCGAATAGTGCTATTTTTTGTATTGGCAAGCCACAGATCTGTCATGGCCAATGAACATGGTAACCCGTCACCGGATTAGATGCCGTTCACCCAGTCAAATACAGAATAAGCCGTTCTCTGATATATTTACATTTTTGTTTAGTAATCAGTAGATTATAATAAGTTGTTTGGTAGATTGTTGGCATTGTCTGAAGGAATATCTCCCACCAAAGCTTACAACACCAAGTTTGTAGATGGCTGGGGGAGGTAAGGCATTCAGACTCGATAGCGAAATTAATCTCAAATCTTTACAAGCTTTATACTTACGCTGATTGTTTGTGGTTCGGGATAGAGGTGAGGCCATACGGAGTAGGAGGTCGTTGTTCCCGATGGATTGTTCGAATACTCTCATGTCAGCACAAACGATCCTCCTCTAGCATTCCTAAAAATAACTCCGTTCCCATCCCATGTCTCATATCCTGCATGTGACATGCACGAAAGTCACATCGGTCACATTGAGGCCCCCTATCATAACTGCAGAGCATGAACAAGGCTGGCGGCTGAGGACCCCCAGCAGACGAAAGAAAACTCAGGAACTTGGTCCTAAACACACACACACATTTAAAAAAAAAAAAAAAAAAAAAAAAAAAAAAAAAAAAGGAATTAGGTAAATTAGCATAAGTTTAGCATAAGTTTAGGATATTTTTGCAGAATTTAGGATACCATTTGCTAAGTTTATTTTAACGCGCTGTACTAAGGCTCGATGTTTTCTCGCTCCAGGAGGGGTCTGTATGTTTTTGACCGGGAGTAATGACCTCATTCGGCTTACTGTCGATGCAGTGAAACGAAGAGGATTTGAGGCTGAAGCCGAAGGACTGGGGTCTGCACCATGGAACAGGCATAAAGTGGCGGGTTTCCCTGCTCCGGACAGCCTTATCGTTATTCCCATATGCGTCTCTCAACTGTCAACAAGCTGTTATCCTCAGCTCGATCAACATGGCCAGTGCACTAGTGAAGCCCGGCATTTTGAACCTCACGCTATTCATCACTGCCATGCTCTCCTTCATCCCGCCAACAACAGCCCTCCAACGCTCAAACAAGCAATTCCGCGAATTCTTCCCAGCATGGGAGCCCTTACTCAAAGACCAACTCAAATACAACTGCTCCTCCGAAATACAAGACTATCTCAACATATCCAGCCCCTCCCTTCGTCCAGGCTACCGAGTCATCGACTGCATCCTCACCACCATGCCCGAGTTCAGAAAAGCCGAGCTAGCTTCTGCTGCTGTCATTCTCGGCCTCGCACCATCTGTGCTTCAGTTGCTCAGTGCTTCGTACCTCGACACGGCGATACTAGCGTATCGAAGACCCGGACTGGCGGTGTTGCTGGCCATGTGTAGCTCTGGGGTGAAGCCGCTTACGGCGTCGGAATATGATGACTTTATCGCCAAGATGGGTGCCGAGTCTTCCACTACCTTTGGCGTACCACGCTTTGTTGGAGCGCAGGCAATTGTGTCTTGGGCCGAGTACATCATCGCCGCTGCATCAGTCGCGAACAATGCTTACCTCACATACCAGCTCTGTCTCCAAGCAGTCTGCACATTCGCCCCAGCCGAAGACTTTCTCCCCGCCATTTGGACCGCTTCAGCTCTAGCAATCCATCTGTTCGGGTACATCACCGCACGATTAAAAATCACCGTCGACACGAAAAGCGCATGGGAAGATCGAGGGAAGCTGTGGTCTGAAGTAACTCCGACGGCATGGCAGCCAAAGCTTCACGTCAAAGCTAACGGACGACACGCGGGCTGGTTCCTCACTCTCGCTTCGGCGCTGTACGTAGGCGATTGTCTTCAAGCACTCTTTGGGACGCTTATCCTGTCCAGTCTGGTGTTTATTAGCGTGAGGGACTCTGCGATCATTGTGATAAGGCTGATGGGGAGTGCTCTTTTCGCAAGGCTGATACTGATCTATGAATTGGCGGGCCTCAAGACGGATGGAGAGGGATATCCTGCGTCTGGGAGCACCATCTACTTGGAGTCTCTTGAGCAGAATGAGAGAAGCTTGAGGGGATCCAGAGTCTTCTCATAATTATGTACACCCAAACATGACCCCCCAAAGACCAATTGTTCGTTGTTAACACTATTGTATGGTGACCACCAATGTTAAAAGAAGACTTTGATCATGTTATGAATTGACTCTCGTGATGACATTGCTGAAAGACTCGCTATTGTGATCGATTCGCTGAACTCTCCTTCCGTTTAACACGCCATGGACATGATCTGCCAACCCTCAAAAGAAGACACGATAAAAACGTAACTCAAATACATGCTCCTAGCGATGACCGGTACAAGAAAATCCAAATGAATACAAACCACACCATGCCCGGCTGTCCCCTCTGCCCAAAACACAACCAGCTTCCACCATTCGACTGGCCTGGTTGACCTAAAATACCCTGGTGGTATGAGTATTGTTGGACTGCGGAACCACATTCGGATAAGTGTCGTCATTCTGATCACCAAGGTATCAATTGAATTGACTCATTGCTGCTATCATGTCTCTTTCTCCCTCAGACATATGTTGCTTAACCTTTTGGTAGCGTGATACCCTGCGACCCCGGGTCTCCTTCTTGTACCGAGCAACAATGGGTGACGGAGCATCATCTGAAGAACTGCTGTTATCCTGCTCTTCATCCCTTGGGTCTTTGCATGAAGGGGATAGACCCGTCACGGTTCTTGATTCACTGCCTTGCTGAGGGTTGGCTTGCTGAGGGGCATCACTTGAATGGTTGTCGCCGTCCGGGTTGTCTTCCAATCGAGGGAATGAAATTATATTGATGCCTTGCTGAGGGTCGCCTTGCTGAACATCTGGCGGAACACCTGGCTGCATAACATCATTGTTTGGCAACTCGATCTCTTGCGAAGGCTCGCCGCCGTCTTGATTCTCTGGCGGCCCGCCGTTGAGGACTCGCTCCTCGCTTGGCCTGTTGCTCGCGGTTGACCCGGCACGGCGTCTTCGGATGCAGAAGTAGCAGCAAATTGGGTAGAAGAACATGATTGTGATGTTATTGATGTGATGATAGAGAATGTGTTGTTTCTGATGGGATGCGTAAGCTTGTTGATGTGATTGATGATGGGCCAAGAAGAGAATGATGTTTGGTTGATGTTTTCGTGGATGAGGAGATGAATTCTGTCTCTAATGTACTTGGGTCACAGAAGGCGCTGCTCGCTCTTGCCTCGAGATCGAGGTGGCGGCAAATGGGTATCAAAAAGGAAAGTTGGACTCGACGAAGGGGAACGAAAGGGAAGGTGTATTGGCTTCTGTCTATCATCCAGGAAGGGCACACTCGCAGCTACCTTGCCCAGGTCTTCGGTTCATCCTGCTCGAACTTCTAGTTTTGGGGTTCTTCCCTAACTCCACAGTCAGTATCAAGTGTAGCAGTTGAAGGTTTGAGGGCGCTTACTCTTCGTGTCGGATCGTGGACCTGCGTGCGTTTGCGTGCGCACTCCGCGTTCGTGGCCTGTAGAATGTGAGTAACTGTTCCGTATCTCGCTCAAAGCTTCGCTTACCTTGCTATTACATGATTAATCCTGCCAAGTCAGGATAGAGAGCGGTCGGATCGCTCGCGGGTTGGGTGGTGGTAGTGGGCTCTGAGGTCGTCTCGTGGTTCTCTGGATCAGCGCCCTTGTTGGCATTGTTTTTGTCTTCGACAACAGTCTCGTCATCTCCAATGACCGTCTGTTCGTCATCGAGGGCCCGGCCTTGGTCGATTTCGTTGTCTGTTGTGGCGGCAGCTTCCTCCTCCCGCGCCTTCAGGACAGACCACGGGATTTCGGTGGATGTCATGTTGACGCCCGACCCGTTGGGGGTGACAGCAAAGATCACACTGATCTTGCCACGAGGCAAAATCTTGTAAGCGTCCACCAAGCTCCCAGGGTTGTCGACAATTGCAGAGTACGTGCCCTCGAGGCCAGGGACTTTGGCGACGACGTTCTCCTGACGTCCCCCTCCAGGAGAGTTGTTCACCAGTCTTAAGCCACAAGACTTCTCGCTGTTTACTCCCTGGAGGGTCATACTCTCCACGAAAGTGAGTCCCTTCGGTTCCGGAACTAGTCGGGCGGGTTGGTTGCCAGCTTGGCTGGAACGCTTCAAGGCCGCGAAACCTGTGATCTTGGGGTGAGTCATCGTGAATGGTGAGGAGAGAAATGAAAGGGTTGGCTTGTTAAGAAGGGATGATCAAGTTCTTTGCTCTTTACTCGTGGTTTTAAAGTGTTGAGTGTGTACAAAGGAGGAAAAGGGAGGTTGTGCGGTGAAGTAGTTGAAGTAGGGGACTACGCCCTATTGTTCAGGAGCTCGGTGAATCTCCCACCAAAACCCCGTTCTAGAGCTCGCAACTGGCACGCAGCCGCCCAGCAAATCTCTTCAGCAACAATAGAAAGCGTGAAATACGATTCATTCCGTCTGACCAACATGTGTGGACGAGAACAATGAATTCAGAATATCACCAGTTCTTTGCTATCACTCCAGCTTCTTGGGCTGTTCTCGTGAACAGTTACCAAGTTCAGAAGCCCAAGCACCCTTGGAATAGGACAAGCCAACGCAGATACTACTGATGCCTCGCGGATCTTGTTGCCCGGCCTCTCGAAGTGAAATCGCTACAGTTCATCTCGAATCACAAAACTACATGCTTCTCCTCATCTTCGGAGACGCCTATCTAATGTTTACATCCAGTTCTTGCTTTACTACCTACGGCGTCTTGGACTTGGGAGAGTAATGTTGACAATAAATCGCACGTCCCACCGCAATCAAACTTGAGGATGATAAAAGAGCACACACGCTATGTTACGCTAGTTATGTTACCCTAGTCTCTATTCTACAGCTTTGTAATGATCAAAGAATACCTCGTTCTACCCCCTGAGCCAGGTGGTTCAAAATCTAGTTTGCCAAAACTCATCGCTATTCTTCTCATCCCCACGCCCCTTCATCTTACGAACCTTTTCCATTTCTCCTTGGAATTCGTTCCATACTCCACTGGGAATCCAAGTCCAGTTACAGACAGTGGTCCCCCCGTTTCCCAAACGCTTCAGATGCGTATACACACCATATACCGTCTTTTCTTGAGTGAAGAGGTAGTCCCAATCGATCACTGCAAGATTTAGGTTGGGGTTGAAAATTTTCTTGGTCATAAAGTCGTTTAGCAAGGGCAACTCTCCCTCTTTCAATTTCCTTCTGGGCTTGGATGTAAAAGCCACTTGATGTGAATATACGCGCAGCAGGTCTCGGGATATCTGCATATAGTTTTCGTAATTCACAGATTCCCGAAAGGTGGCCAATTCCATTACTTCCATTCCGTTCGCGCGTAAGATTCTGTCGAGGGCCTGACTGAAATGCGACAAAAATGCGGATGCAAGTGTGACAACCCGAATGCTACCATCAGCTAAAGGGGTCATGGCACGATCCTCGCCGTCATCGGCATCAATCATACTCGCTAGGCCTGCGGTTGCCCATAGAGTGCTGAGATGTACCCAGGAGCCGGGGTCGCATACCAGAGAACATCCTTTTAAGCATTCTTGTATGGCTGTCTTAGTTCCCGAGTCAAGCCTCTGAACATGGAGCAGTTCCAGAGATTCATTTCCCGACATTAACAGCGCGGCAAAGCGAACTCTCATCATGGCGATCAAGGGGCTTGATTCCAGAGTGAGGAAATAGGCGATACGCGAGTCGTAATCGATTTGTGGCAAAAGAGAATAGAATGCGCGGCCGTTATTTAATTTTGGTGGTAATTTTGGTCTATCTTGCGGACTCAGCGTAAGTCCTTGGAAGATAAAGCGATCACCAACGTGAGCGAAAACATCATCTTTCCTTCGAACAATTTTCAATAAGTCCCAAATGGTAGCAGGCCATTGCGTGTAATCTAGGAGGGCAGCCATGAACCCTTCGGCGTGTTCATTTCGGATTTTCATTCGACGTTCTGTTGCGCGATGCTTGGTGAAGTGATCAAGGCACAGAACATCGGGAGAATGATAACTCTGAGACCGATAAAGCCATGACAACTGCTGAAGTTTTTCCGACTCTGAGATCCACAGAAATGTATGCAACAGCTGATGAGAGCGGCGATCGAAGATGACTCGCCTGACCGTAGGACTCGCAAAAATGCTGACAGAGTAGGAGGGGGGCAAGAGTTCTGCTATTCTCGCGTTTGCATTCAGGTGAATCATTTGTAGCTTGAGTCCGGGCTCTTTCACACCTGGTGGAAAGGAAGTATAGTGCCCATTTGTGGTGCTCATTGTGATCCAAGGATCCCATTGCGATGGCAAGGTGTTCCCTTCATCCTGGTCCTCAGCATCATACATTGCGTCCCGAAAACGCAGGCATATAGTCCCAGAGTCATTGGACACTGTACCATACTTAAGCAGATCTGAGGGCATTTCCTTGAGGATCACGGGCTGTGCTGGCTCTCGTTCATATTTTGCAAGCAAGAATTCGGAAACACCCGTGAAGAGGCTAGAGTATTGATGGAATAGCTGTTTCGTGACTGGGTGGATGCCTTCCCACGATACAGTTGCAATCTTTATATGCAATGCACGTTGGATACTTGTTTTTCGTAGGGCGAATGACGTGATGGTAGCCAATGTTAGGGCATATTCCGCCGAATAGTCAGGGTCAGCCTCGATGAGAAAGATTATTCGGTCTGCCTCTGCGTCGGGCATTGTCTCCTATTTTCTTTCCCGGTAGCCAATAACGAGACTTCCTACAGATTCGCGGTATGTCTCAACCTTCAGCTTAGGTTGACGTTGGCCTGGCTTGAGTTCATGGTTCGGTGACCAAGACCCTCGACCTTCGACCACTACATTCCTCTTGAAGTCGGGAAGAATCTGAACAATAATGGTGCGGCGGTGGTCCAAAATTCGAGGCGATTCGATGATTTTCCGTGGTAGTCTGATCGCCTTGCGTGAAGCTGGAGGCCCTTGGATATGAGCAAAGGTCAGGCGTTCGTTTTGGTTGTCATCAATGGCCCATGTGACAATGTCGTCAAGCCGCCAAGGGTTGTTCATGGTTGCGATAATTGGGTAGAAAATAGATGTGTTGTGATAAAAAGTAATGGGGGTCTATTGATGCCGCTTAGTGCAAGATGGATGGACGGTTTAAAGAATGAGTGTAAGATGGATGGACGGGTTAAAGAATGATGGTGTTTGTTGGAAGTCTTCTGTATCATGTCAGTGTTGGAAAGTTACCTCTAATACCTTGCCCTGGTGAGGAAGGAAGATGAAAATTGTTTTGGGTACTGCCTCGAGGAAAGAACTTGCGGCAGGATGACGATTGTACTGCCCCAGGTCAAGTAATACTTGGGTACAAGGAACCATACGCAATTGAACAAAAACTCCTAATAGGTAATTTTGTCCATCTGAACTCACTTTGATCACTTTGCTTGGTGTTTCTGGGCCCGGCAATGACCTCAAATCTCAACCCCAATCAACCACAGCGGTGCCGCCACCGAGCACAGTTGTGCAATTGGCAACTGAGCTGTGGATTTCCTTTGAAACACATCTCGCTACTTTTTTCCAGGGCCTTTCTACTACAAGTAAAGCTTCCGCGGAAGAGTGACGTTGAAGCGATTAGTAGATTGGATGCACTGCCACCACCAATTATGGAACCAACTTGTTGGCGAGGCCGCGCGGCCATCTTAGCCCTCGGCAGCATTTAAACTTCGAACCATCCCGCGAAACCGTTGCGAGTGAGATTTCGAAGGCCTTTGGTTCGTTGATCTTTTGAACTTTGTGTACCTTGGTTCAAATCCATGGCTGTCACAATAATGACGACCAGTCAGGCGAGTGCCTGTACTGATTTGTTGTTGGCCTCGACTTACACGAACAAGCCTCTCCCTTCAGCCCAACTGAACAATGGCACAACTGCACAACTACACAAGGCTCTCCCTCATCTCCAACACTTCACAACGAAATAAGGCCAAGAGCCTTTCAACCTTGCCCGGATGACAACCCGAAGCCACACCTTGAGACGATTAAGCTTATCTGAACCAAGCGAGTCCCCTAGCGAGTCCACCAATCATGCACCAAAATCTCACCCACGGAGTCTTGACCCCCTTGTCGACGCATGAGATGGCGATCGTTGCGGTGGCTTACAGGGGTTAGCACCCACTTTCCGGTCCCCGGCAGGGCCTGAAGCTACGGTGCCTGTCACTCGCGTGTACCGATTGGTATACTCCCCACGACGTCATGAATTTGATGCTTGCAAGTGCGGCTCATCCAAGACCACATCACCGACTTTTCTATTTGGCGTCCTTCTTCTTCAATTGTATTCTTCTCTTTTCATTCTCAAGGCGCCTATCTTTCGCCTGTTCCTGAGAGACTCTGTTACTCAGGTTTTCCAGATTGGTCCCCGTTGAGGCAGGAACACGGTCACGCGCCCACTTCCCGTTATTCTCGATGTCCTTTTCCTGCTTCTCTGCGCTATCTGCTCGACTTCTCTTCTTCAACTCATTCTTCCTCCTCTTCTATCTTTTCGCCGGCCTTCTTCACCTTGGATCTACTACACCGATTCTTGCCAAGCTTTCATTTCAGCAACAGAGCGCACCAGGCAACACCCCTTTAGTTCACTTGCAGCTCCGCCCCTGCCAACCTTGACAATTCCGCGGAAACACACTCACACCCAACCACCACCGACAGCCACAGCAAAAGACAGCAAATTCTGTCATATCCCACTCGGCCGAGAGATTATCAATCCCTTCCTATCTAATCTCATTTCCAAACATCCAACAACCTTGCAGTTCTATGGGTCAATATGACGCCGGTGTGGATCAACAACTGGATCCCGGCTCTCTCGGCTTGGGAGGACTCCAATATCAGTGGCCGAGAAGAGAACTTCTCTGAAAGGGGTTTCTCCTACGAGGCAAGTCTCAGGTAAGATATCATAAACTATGGGAATATTGAGGAGTTAGTTCTGACATCTCTTGCTTAGTAAATAAACTCCTCAATCGATCCCCGAGGTGTATGATATCTTACCAGAGTCTCGCCGGTTCTGAGTTTTGTTGCCTCCCTAAACAGACTGTTCACAGTGATGAGGTTAACACTTGCAAGAAGGTGCTGTTAGTTTGACGTTTATTCGTGTGGCTACTTGTTGCTTCTGTCTCGTATTCGCCTCAACACACCAAGATGCTGAGAATCCTTACTCCAACGACCTTCGAGAGACGCCCTCCAACTCGCGCGGCTAAACCATGTTCCCCGCCTTCTTGGAGTCTTCCGCCCTTGCAAGCTTATATCTCCACCTGGCGGCCTCCCATCTGAGCGACTAGAGACAGCCCTACTTATATCTGAGCATCTCACGCCCAGAGTTTGTCATGCCAGACAAGGTTTCAACTTCAATCGCCAAGGTGCACAGCCTCCCCCGGACTCGATTGGTACACTTGGTATCACATCTCTCGATAACGGCAACCCGAAACCCAGTCTAATCTATCCCAACTCCGAAACTCGGTATCTGTCGTATCTCGCCAGCGACTTGTATCGTTAATCATGTATCGAAACTCTTCCAATGCGACTGATCGGTGGCAACGTCTACTCGATGGCAGCATTGCTACCATTCTTTCTGTTTTCGGTTCTGATCCTGGAGTGAGCACCATTGACATCAACCTGGTGCATCCTCTCTGGACATCGTGGCTGGTGTCGAGAAGATCTTTAGCCAGTGGTTGTGTCGGGTAGTGCCCGGCTAACGTCCAACGAGGCAAAGGCAAAGCTACCTTTCATGGTGTCGTTCAGTGAGCTCAACGCCTTCAAAAACTCCGTTCTCTTTCCGCTTCTTGGTATCTCTTTTTACGAATTCGCTGCCAGACTCCTTAACCATATTCCCTTGATGGACTGTGCTGTCAAATATGTACGTTGGTATGGATACTTGTTGTGCTGTGTTCCAGCTGTATCCGTTCTTCTGGCTTCACGGGGATGTCGAACTTATCCGACTGGGGGTTGTACGTGACGACGCTGGCGAACTCTGCCCTAGTATTGATGGGCTTGGTACACGAAGGCTATCGGCATTTGAATGCGTGCGGTGGTGCTTGTTCTTGTCAGGTTCTTGATGTACGCTCGCTGTCGCAAGAACTGAGAGTTTATCGAGGGGATTGGAGTCTGGCCTACCCTGACCGAGGACGAGAGCTGGCAACGCTGGCAGAATGGGCGGTTGAGGTCGGGGTTGCAACAGCGATTGCCGCTGCTCCACTGGTAGAGGAAGTGTTGGTCCACTAGGAAGACCAGCTTTACGAGCGTCTCTCTTGATCCCTACGACGGCGTCCACCACATCTCGAGTACTCGTCTTCTCTGGTGCGATATGGGGAGGCGGTAACGTGGACCTGGGGGGTTCTGCTGAGTGTCCTCTTGATAGAGGTTGAAGAGGAATCTTGGGTGCTGCGGCGAGAAGTGGCTGACCAGACGTTGACTGTGAAATCGTTGCCTTTGCGGCTTCTGAAGCGGGTTGGTCTGGAAAGCTCTGCAAGAACTTTTCGACGTCCTCATTAGTGATGCCGTGGTACCCCAGCAGGATTTTTAGACGTGAGTTTTCGACAGCAACACTGCGAGCTGCTTGTTGCATCTCCAACGTCGCCTCAACACCTCGGCGCTCATAGTCTTGAAGCTTCTTCTGCAGGCCTTCGACATATTCCTTGTGTCGTGCACGGGACCGTCGTTGGTTGTCACGAATTCGGACAGCTGATGGGTTGGTCGAGCCCTCCTTCTGCAGGGGAATGTGTCAGACAGAGTACACTGCAAAACAGGACGAACCCAGCTGGCGACAAAGGCCAGCAAGATGAGGATCAGAACTCACCTTTCCTCCTGTCATATTGGCAAATACAGTTCATCTGGATGCCGATCCAAAGTCTAAGCTACGTCAATGATGGCGGCGAAAGCCAGCCCATATGAGACTTGAGCTCTTCTTGATGTAGGTACCGTTTGACTCGCCAAGCAGGACGCGCGTTGATGGCCAAGCACTGACTTCTTGGCGAAAGATCCATGTCCTGACGGTGCAGATCCAGCCGATGTCAAGGAACGCTAGCGCCAGTCATGTTTAAACATATTGAACCATGGCAACCCTATCACGACTTCGTGCATTGCATTGCTCAATCTGACCTGTTGACTTTATTGGTCTTTTTTCGAGAGGAGCTCCAAAGCTTAACACACCCAGAGTTTCATGAAGCTTTCTACAATAATTACAGCATCTCACAGCGACCCGGCAACATCACGCAAAGACTCAAATTGCAAGCTGCCTGTGAAACGTTGCTTACAGGCAGAAGCCGGTGGATACACATGTCGAGTTTTCCGCCCTAACCTCCCTTGACTGAATAAGACCCGAGTGTTACAGGGAGCTACAGGGAGCTCTGTCTCTGATTGCGGGATGCCCAGAGGACTAGGCGCCCCATAATTCTCAACGCATTGCTGGGCTCGCAGCTGCTGCGCCACGGTCTTTCGGTCCAGCCGACCGCCAAGCCAGCCTCTCGGCTCCTCATAGCCGATTAAGCTGCGATGTTGACGATTTAAGGTGATGAAGGGCAAGCTTGAGACCAATCTCCTTGGAGGAGAGACCACTGTTGCAGGGTCGGTGAGCTCAGGGACAGAGTGTCGATTGATGAGTCTAGGCCCTGCAAGGTTTGCCAAGACCAGGTCTGAACTCCTTGGGCGTTGGAGCTGTCACTGAAGGATTCCCCTTCGTCGAAACAATATCTGTTGGGTTTACGAGCTGACCAAACGATGACATGGTGTTCTTGGCCATGCTGAACCGAGGCTGAATACATCATCCATTAATGATCAGCCTGACCAAGGAGTTCCCTACAAACGACGAAATCCCCGTAGGAGTTTCCGCACTTGATAGACAAGACAAGCGGAGCCCACTGTCAGAGTGTCAAGGTCAAGAGTCGAGACCTCAGCAGCCAAGACTTGGCTCCAATCGATCAAGATTGTTCAACAGCTACAACTTGCACAAAGTGGCTGTGTACGTGCCGACTTTCCCATATGCCCCGCGGTCCCGCTTGGCAAGTCTCATGAGATAGATATTACCGCCGGCCAAGTACGAGCGTTGTATTATCAGCGATCCAAGATGATTCCACTCCACGGAAATTGCTCCCTATCAGCATCAACCACCCCGGCACTGTCTGGCTGAATGGCGTGCGCTAAATCCGAGCTTCGTCTTACAGCCAACATCCTTTTCCTGCTGGCTAGCTAGCTCCCCACACTCCCAGACTAAGCCGGCAGTCCTTATTTACCGGGTTTAGAGCGGCTAGTATACGAAGGTCTAAAAGGCACAGGAACACTTGAATGTCATTCGTGACTTCGTACACAAGGTTTGTCAATCTGGATAAATTGTGCCGTGCAAAGCTTTACTTGTTTCGTATGTGATTTGCGCAAGTCCCGATCAACCACGTGGAAATACATCAGCCCACTGGATCAATATGAGCAAATTTCGGTCTTTTACGAGTCACAAGGTACTTGTCAAGGGATTGGGAATACTCATTCATTCGGGTCATTGTTATTTCCGATAAACAAACAACCTTTCTTGGCATTTGCTCGTGCATGTTCTTGATTTGGGTAGTATTGTACAAAGTTCTATTTCCTGTTTTGTTTCAGGATCTTTGGGGGTATCATTATTACGCTTGAAAGAATCTTCATCTCCATCCCCATCTCCGTATCTGCAAGTCAGGTCTATGTCACTGATCTGGACCATGTCTTGGCGATCATCCTATGCAATCTCCTTTCCACCCATCGTGACTCGCTCTTTTTCTTGCATCGCAGTCTCCTTCATACTTACCGTAGCCGCCTGTTATTTATCATAGCTTACTTGAAAAGTCGCTTTCCAGTACGGGTCGAGAAGCGCTCGACTCCATCGCCCTGCTGGGCATGCCAGAGTTGCTGCACACCTACACCACGGCTCTCTCCAGATAGTCTGTAGCGGCGCCAGGCCTCGCGTAGATGATCAGGTCGGAGAGGACCGCGCTTGAGATCAATCTCTTCCTCTGCTGCGGCAGGGTCGTCGTTTGTCGATGGGGGAGGCGTAGGTAGTTCGCTTTGCTTCTCTCCTGCGTGGATCCATTCTCCCTGTACATTGCGAGCGGCTTCGATGATCTCACCAGCGAAGAGCTTGGCGACGGCTTTCACAGCTGTGCTCACGTTCTGCGGAACCGACTGAGAAACCGTAGCGTTGACAACCTGTAAATGTCAGTATCAAGACTTGACTCTGCGTAGGGATGACATACTCGTTTGACGACACTATCAGCCAATTTAGCTGCACGCCAGAGCTCGTACCGGTTATACTGCTGAGAGTCAAAAGCCTCAACAAGCATAGCTCGCAGTCGAATCTCCTCCTGCTTCTGCTCCTGCGTTCTCGCCACGACATCCTCAAGCGCCATCTCAGCCTTCTCATCATCCTCATCGTCATCCTCCTTCTCACCACCCTGTCCGCTCACAGCCGTAGGCGCCCGTCCTCCAACAAGACTCGGCGTCTGCTCACGAGCATCATCTGCCTTGGCGTTCTTCGCCTTGCGGCCGCGTTTCTTCTTGGGTGCTCCGCTGGCTGTCGTGCTGACTGCGCTGCCGCTCACATGCGACTGAGCGTCGACGGAGGGAGACCGCGGGAATGGAGATCGTGCTTCGGGGGGGAAGGACGTTTGGCGGAGAGGATGCGCGGCGGAGCTGGTTGAGACGGAGGTTTGGGAGGGCTTGCGGCGCTTGTGGGGAGGCGCAGAGCCGTCGAGGGTTGATGGGCGCTTCTTGTTGGGGATTTGAGCGGGTGATGGGTAGGGCGGTGACATTCCTGATGGAGAGGTTGCGTAGGGCGGAGAAGCCATGGTGATGATCTCGAGATATGGTGAAAGGGAGAGGTTCGAAATGAAAGGCGCTGTGACTAAGCAATGCGATGCAGCAACAGCAACAGCGAAGTGTTCCGAGAAGGCGTTCTTCCAGAAAGATACGTATTTTCGATATCGGCGTTTTTCGCAAAGTCGTTCACAAGATGGCGTCTCTCGTCGTCACGGCTTTCGGAGGATGATCCGCAGCATCAGGCACACAACGCGTCTGCTATTCCGAACGGACGTGATGGCCAGTCACGTGCGTACCCACATGATCGGATCCACGGCGCCAACGACCGTTTGTGCTGGCATTGTCCACTGAGACAAACGCTGCTAGGCCGTTGACGTCAAAACAGCTCGTGCTAGGCAACTGATAAGATAAAGCAGAAAATAATTGCAGCAGAAGCCCATTCCCCGCGAATCCCGTGGAGCCCCTCTAATTTTTGCGGCGTTTGGATCCGGTCATTGGCTTGCATCTGGCGTGAGAGAGAGAGACATTTGGACCCTGACTCAAACAATTCGGTTTCCGTACTGTTTGGCTTTGGGCTTGTTTGAGTCTCGTCGTCAATCATCGCCTGTTTTTTCTCTTGACTCATAAAGATACCTAGTACTTATTTCCCCTCTTTCTCCTCAATCAATATCTTCTCTCCCTCTCTCAATTCCCCTCTACTCTTCTTCAGTTCACATCGCCACCATGCCTTCCTCCGAAGACGGAAAGAAGAGATCCCACGACGTCGCAAGCATCTCGGGCTCCTCGTCCAGCAGCGACGACTCCCGCCGGCGCCGTCGCGAGCGCAAGGAGAAGAAGAGAAAGAACGGCGACGCTGTCGCTATCGCCGTCAATGGCGCAAAGCCCAGCGCTTTCGCCCAGCGTCGCAATAGCTTGGCCAAAGCTTCGCGAGATCCCCGCGATGAACCTCTCCCCCGGAAGCGCCGCGCTGCAGCACCCCAGAGCGTTCCTGAAGAGGAGGGCGCAGTGGTGAAGATTAGATCTCCTAGTCCTGTCATTGACTTTGATGGGCTCAGTCGACCCAGTATGTTTTTACCTTGGTTGATTGGTGGTGCTGGTAGTGGTTGCGCTTACTGACGGTATTAGGTCGTGGCACCAGAGAGCGTAGAGAGGAGACGGAGGAGCAGCAGGCTGCTCGATTGGAACGTATGAGCGGTGCTGTGCGCACTATTCTAGAGTGTGTCGGTGAAGATCCCGATCGCGAGGGTCTTCTCAAGACTCCAGAGCGCTACGCCAAGGCCCTGCTCTTCTTGACCAAGGGATACCAGGACAACATTGAAACCATGGTCAACGAAGCTCTGTTCCGAGAGGGACACAGTGAAATGGTCATTGTCAAGGACATTGAGATCTTTGTAAGTTCTTCTCGTCACTCAATTGCAATAATGTAGCTAACAATTCCCAGTCTCTATGCGAGCATCATCTCGTACCATTCACCGGCAAGGTTTGCGCTCCTCCTCCGAAATCGCACGAGAAATCAAACAAACAGCTGACTTTCTCCCCTTTTCCCCGCAGATGCACATCGGCTACATCCCCAACGAGACCGTCATCGGCCTATCCAAGCTCCCCAGAATCGCGGAGATGTTCGCCCGCCGTCTGCAGATCCAAGAACGCCTCACCAAAGAAGTCGCCCATGCCATCATGGAGATCCTCAAGCCCCAGGGCGTCGCCGTGGTCATGGAGTCGAGCCACCTGTGCATGGTGATGCGCGGTGTCGAAAAGACGACCACCAGCACCATCACCAGCTGTGTCCTTGGCTGCTTCGAGAAGAAGTCCAAGACGCGCAATGAGTTCCTCAACCTCATTGGTATCAACCGATAAAGTGTATACGGTCGCAAACTAGGCCGAAGCAATCTTCAACATGCTTATGATGGAAACGATAAGCCTATGAAGAACATTCATCATGTATAGGAAGGGTGCATCTCATGAGATGTGCACCCAGTACCATCACCATTGATTTATCTGCATTTTCGGCGTTACGGTTCAGGAAAGGTTCTCCTTCAAAGGGCGGTTTTGGGACAAAAGAAAGAAAGAGGCCATGTCTTCAACAAATTCGGTCGGGTCCAAGTTGTCATCAAATTTTCTAGGAAAACAGGCGGGTAGAGCGTTTATTAGCCATTGTCCCATTAGATGTCCGGGCTCAACGCCCTGGAGAATATCATAACCATGTTTAGAGCTTTGAATGAAATCATCTCATTAATAACGTAACATAGCTACCCATTGTTTATGTAACATAACCTGGTCTGAAAACCAGTACAACCTCATGTAGGGTGTGGTATTCTCTGAATCGCCCATCTCAGACGCCCTTGTATGGATCTCGTACAAACAAACTTAGCTCAAAGAACAAACACCAAATGGCATAACCGACCCGACCTGACTCCTTTTCCTTCTTGGTATTTTTGAACCGAACGAAAACGCCATCACCCCTTGTCATCCCCTGCAAACTCATTCCCCGTCTAGAAGAGCGTCCATCCCATTTCTCTCCTTTTCCAAGGACGCTGTGGTCATGGTGACATCTCCCCCAGTATCGATCTTTTTCTCGTCATCTTCGTCTTGGTTCGTCATCTCCTTGAACATCTGATCCACGTTACCATCTTCCTGCTTGATCATTTCTTCGTCCATCGGGTTAGATACGCGTCTCTCAATGGATCCACGTCCGGTTCCCCAAACATTGGGTCCCCACATGGCCTCAGCTTGTTTTCTACCCAATTCGGTCCTCGCAAGAATCTCCAAAGCTTTGCTCTTCTCAGCGTCGGTTTGGAAGTTGAGACCATCGTCGTGACCTTGAAGAATTCTGTCCTCCAAAGACATTGATGAGTAGTCAACTACCAGCTGTGGACCGCCAGCTCCGAGGGGCCCAGCATGCATTCCATTGCCCAGGCTTACCGAATTGGTTCTTGAATGGCCTGAGGACTGCGATTCGCGACGGTCTCCGTGGCTGTTAGGGCTGCCAGCTTCACCGGAACGTGGGTAATATCCCGACCCTCCATACCCGGATCCAATTCCACCCGTAGAATGCGAAGCTGCCGCTGCTGCGGCTTCAGCGTTGGCTGCCTTCCGGCGCAGACTGTTCGCCTTTCCTCGGGCGTGCTCCGGCAAGTCGTCGGGATTGTCAACGCCGTACTCAACCAACATCTTCTGTAGTTTTGTCGGTCGTGGTTTTCGTGTACTTCTGGACTGCTCCTGGATCGGCGGAGCTTCAGGGGCCACAGGGCACCATTTATGGAGTTCTTGGCGGAAGAAATTGGTCTCGTATGTGAGCAAGACCTCCGCCCCTTCAATCTTGCGCAGATAAAATCGTTGCGTCTCTGCCTCGGCTTCCGTAGACAATAACGGGTTGCAATAGTTAGCAATATGGTTTCGGAAATTCTGTGCGTTGTCTATGATTTTGGTGAGAACCTCCTCTTCCTCGGGCTGGAAGGGCAATGTTGCCATTTCCTCAGCAAGGGCCAGCAGCTCCTCCAGCTTCGGTCGCGAAGCATCTCGGGGAATCTTCATCCGCCAGTCACAGATCGGGCAAGTATACTTATCATCCTCCTTGACCTTGCCACGGGCAATCTTGAGACATTTGTAGTGATACCTAATGGAGTTAGTAACGTATAAAGCATTCTCGTGACAACTTACCATTCATGGCACATCTCGCACTCAATCATCATTCCCGCTTCGACCCTTCTGCAAATACAAAAGACTTGTCGGGAACGACTTTCGTCCCATTTGCTGGATCCTTGCTCAGGGCTGACCTCTCTTGAAACTGGTTCCCCGGGCATTCGAGGCGTGTCGTTTTCGATGTCGAAGCAATCCATGTTGCGCTCTAGTACATACTCAAGATGACTCTTGAGGATATGCAAAGGGGCGTTGGATTTACCGAAGAGTTTCTTGCCTTTTCGCATCCAATCCTCATGACGCTTGCGTTCGTTTTCGAGCTCAAGAGTTCCATCGGGTTTCGAGTTAAGGTCTTCCAATCTCTTCTGGATCTCTACGACTTCCGAATACTTGGGTCGATCATGCAAATCGGGGAGCCGACACCGGTCCAATAATGAAACTATCTGGCGTTGGGCTTCGCGTTGCTTATGGAGGATTTGATCGACTGCGCTCAGAGTCTCCTGCGAAACTGGAAGCACGTTGATCTGCACTTGACGCGACAGTGCTTCGAGCTGTGGGTAGTGAACAAACTCAGCAACGATAAGTTCCTTGGCTTTCTTCTCCCATTGCTGACCAGCGTGCATCTGGTCACGATAGTAGGTCAAATGGTCGTTGTATGTCGGAATGCCAAGTTTGCACCCTTCTTCAATAAGATCCTGGACTTCTTGAAGAGTCATGTACACTCCTCGGTTGGCGAAGGCCTTCTCATTCCATTCTGACTGCTCTAGCACCTTCACCAATTGGTCAACCTCAGGAATGTCCACATTAAAGCCGCGCCCTTCTTCGAGGAGTTCCTTGACCGTCTTCTGTGACAAGGTGGAGGTGTTCCTCAAAGCCTGCGCTGCAGTCGTCTGGAATTGTTTGACAGCCTCGGCGCGCTCTTGAAGCTGAAAAATCTCTGGACAGTCAAAGCCAATGTGTTCGGCTTCATCGAGAAGTCGATAGATGTTTGACACATTCCGAGATTCTCTCTCTTTCTGGTCCTGCTCAGAGTTGCCGATCGATTTTCGCATGCTTGATTGCCAGGCTTTGTCATTCTTGTGTCGGTTTTGCTGCTTTCTTACAATAAAGTTTGTTGCCTCTCCCACCCAATCATTGCACCGATTGACGAAATCCTGAAGCACGGGAAATGAAGGGAGAGTGTAAGGAATGCGCTCGCCTTCATGAAGGAGAGCACGTAGTGATTTGAGCGACGGCCTTGCCTCTTCTTCAAGTAGTTTGTCGTACTTTTCCTCCCAAAGCTCGGGAGTTTGTGCTTTCTCCATCACCTTGCGGTAGATCGCACCCATATCCTCGTCCGCTTTTCTGAAGAAAAGGATGTGTCCTTCGCCTTGGAATCGAGCTTGCTCGGGCAGATCACAGCAAGCGTGGTAGCCTGCGTGAAGCAGACAAAGAACCTTGCCTGACTGAAGGCACTTGAAGCGCGACAGGTACGAGAAAGCCTTGCAGTAACTGCAACACTGCTCGTCTTCGTCTTGGACATCTTCGTCTTCTATCTTAAGTGTCAAAGAACATGTATCTTCGTTGCCTCCTCCTATTTTACAGTGATGAGGTGCTGTTTCAAGATGTCTCGCGACAAATTGTTCCCTTTGATACAACTCTCGCTTGTGTATGCGATCGAGGGCAGGTGCTAGCCATTTCGCGGTCTGAATGGTTAGACCTGTTGCAGCGCTTTCCGCAGCGGTCCAGAGAAGCTCATCGTGAGAAAAGCATGGTTGCCTGCGGAAAAGTTGCAATCGCTCAACACCAGCCAGTCCAAAAGGTTCCCAGTCATGTGGGGCAAAGTTGACAGCCTCGTTAAAGTTGAATCCGTGGTTGAAACCAGCGTGGTAAGCCTGCGGGAATGTAATAACGAGTTGACCAGCTCTCTGGTCCAGAGCGTATACACGAACTCCGGCCTTCTTCAATTGTTCGGGGGTCAAGAGTGTAACCAGCTGGAAGAGTAGATCTGGTTGTGTTTCGAACAACTCTGGGACGGCTTCCTTCATGGCGTTCTCGAACTTTTCAGCGTCCTCGCCTGGTATACCGTACCAAGTCTTGGTTGCGCCAAGGTGCTGGTAGTTGGCAGAGTAGGCATAGTGATCCTCGTTGTGCCAGCAGAATGTCGAAAAGATCATACCGACATAGACCCAGGGAACTGTCATGCCAGAGACGTCGGATTTGATATGTCTGAACAGACTCTCAGGATGGAAGGGAAGAACGTTGAGGTTCCAAGGATCAGTCGC
This sequence comes from Fusarium proliferatum ET1, assembly GCF_900067095.1. Lineage (NCBI taxonomy): Eukaryota > Fungi > Ascomycota > Sordariomycetes > Hypocreales > Nectriaceae > Fusarium > Fusarium proliferatum. The sequence goes on along the minus strand of NW_022194792.1, from coordinate 3,961,295 downwards.
ATACGGGTTTTGAGGGTGTCGTTCTGCTGTCGGAAATCCTGAACCGTGAGTTGTGCAATGGATATCGGCTCCGTACTCGACCTCAACCGTCTCTTCCAGGTCGGCAACCAATCTCCAAAACTCGGTTTCAACATCCTCCTCGGTGACAGGTCGATGGCAGTTGAGCTCGTGGTCGAATGGCATCTTCTTCTCAAAATAGCCCTGCTTGAAGTCGTTTGCTTTTTGCTGGAACTGCTTTAGCGAGTAAAGACCTCCCTCCTCGAATCCGAACTGGCCATCTCCGACCAGACATCGTGCGCAGTTCCATTCATTATCCGGCTTCCGTTTCAGTGGTGGGTCGAGACATGCTGGGTGGTAGGAATGGTCGCAAGACTCGCAAATCAGTAGGGAGCCAGAATCTTCACCATTACCACAAGTTTCGCATTTCTACAAAGTCAGCTTATCTCCCTTTGACGGTGACTTGACTTACCTCGCCTGGTGGTGGTGGCTCTTCTCGCGGAATCCTGGGCACTGAAGGACGGAATGGCGTCATGTGCGATCCAGCCACAGTGGGGACAGCATCTACGACAGAAATATTAGCCCATGATCATGTAGCCAATGAAAAGTGGGATCGGTCGTCGCAGCTAAAATCCCTGCGTATGTCCTCAAGTCGGAAACGGAAATGCTCTGCGTTGCGACAACGTGGATTGACAGCAGGGAAGAGAAATCCAGCAGTCATCACTCACCTTTCTTGAGTCGCTTGCTGCGGCGGCCGCTAGCCGCTTCAGGATCCTCCATATCGATGTCCTTTCTGGCCGATTCAGATGAGCTTTCGCAGCTTAGCTGACGTTTCAATGCTGTTTCTTTTAAACTTGAAGCCCGATTATCTGGAGTGTTCTTTGTTGAAGAGGCAGGGCTGTCAAATCGCTTCGGGTCAGGGGTGAAGCTTTTTGGCTCACTGGTCACACTGCGATTGACGCTTGTGAAGCCAGCATTCGCGGGAGTAAACCCGCCCGAGTTGACTGGTGTGAATCCACCAGAGGTTGGAGCTTGAGAGGGCATGGCATCGGGCATAGGCGTGTCGCCATCCGTTTCCCTCTTCACCCCAATGATATTGGCCTGGAGTGCGTCGGAAGCATTGCGCGCTGGGGAATCACCTCGGATGCTAAGAGGTGTGTTGACATTTGATCGCTTAGCTGGAGTTTGCGCAGGACTCGGGGTCAATGGTCCACCATACTCTTGCTCCAGCTGTTGGTGAACACCGGGTTTCGCGAGTCGGAGGTACTCCTCGTATGGGCAAAGCCATCGTTGGTAAGAGTTTTTGAGCGACGTCGAAAGAGAGGACATGATCTTCCCACTGTAGCCCAAGTCGCGACCAATTTCTGCCCATTTCTTATGCTTGCAAACCTTTTCAAAGCCGCCCCGCGACTCGACTGCTTTCTTTAATCTATAAAGATCAAGCGGTTTCTTGTCCACGTAGGGTAAGCGATGTAGATTGGTGCCATGTTGTTTGTGGAATTTTGAGAGCCCATCAAGATATGTGAGGTTGGCACGTGTACCTGCAACATGTGAGCCGAGTGAGATAATGTCAAAATGAGTAACACATACTCCCTTCCACCGAGTTCAACTCTTGTTTTCGGGTTCTAAAATGGAATTTCTAAATAATTAGCACAAATCACCGACAGCTATCGCACATTGATAGCTTGAACGCGCTGGGAATGCGCCGATTGTCGCACCTCGGTATCAATGGCAAAGTCTGGATTCCAGGAATCAGGTGGAATGATCTTGCAGATGCCAAAGTTCTTTGCTTCAGGTGTGATTTTCCGTAGGTATTCGAAAGGATCTTTCCATTCCTCTTCCGTTGGGCGGTACGTCGGTGCTTCTTGTAGACCGTGAGGACGGCTCTGCTTGACGACTGGTTCCCTGACTGCGGTGGGCTGTCCGCGACGTTCGACGGAGGTAAGATCCAGCGGAGCACTCGTGAGTGAGCTGAGAGGTGTCTGTGGATTGATCGGGTGATATCCATTAGAATTCACCTTGGGTTTTGGTTTCGAGGTGCCAGCGGGAGCACTGGGTGAGCTTCGCGTGCTTGCATTCGTGCTATGGGTGGCTGCAGGAGCCGCGGCGCCAACAGTTGGCACTGACACCATGGTGAGAGCGGACGACGATGCGTTGAGCGGCGACTAATAAGGAGAAGCGGATTGGGATCGGTCGAGCGTTACGATTACGCGGCGTACGTCGACTTCATACTCGGGCAGGCCGTCGTCAATAATTCACCAGCATCGCAGGCCACAAGGTCTCAATCGCGACGAGAAACCAGGTATGAATGGTGACTGAAAAGGCGATGTATATCGAGCTTCGCACCTGGAGTCTAATGTTAGTGGTGAGTTGTACTTGATTGATACCATGGAAGGGAGTACGAGGAAGCATCTCCAACTAACACGGGATATACGCACGAGTAAGTCGATATAAAAAAGGCCGGCTGTGCAAAACACACAGAAGTTATCGTGACTTTCGAATCAAGTCCCCAAAGTTGATGTTCGTAGTGGTAATGGCTTGAAACAAGCAGTCAACCGCTCTGATAGGGACTGTTGATGCTGAATGAAAGAATTAAGAGTGAGGAAGGAGCAGAGGGTGAAGGGTGTGAGTGGGAACGGAAGTTGGGAAGGTGGGAATGGGTCGAGGGAATCCCAGATCTTGGAGGCGCGAGCGAGCGACGAAGGACGGACGGTACCTAGACACACAAAGGGAACCCAGAAGGGACAAGGGACGAGGGTGTGAAGGGAAGGAAGCCCAGGCCAGGGTGCGGCAGGAGGTTCCTGGTAAGTGCACGCCAAAGACTACCTAAAGTGGACTGGACGGGCAGGTAGGTACCTCTGTTTAGCACGATTCTGGCGCCAGGTACAAGTACCCGCCGCCTTCTCTGTCACTGACTGTACGGAGGCAGGGCCGGTGGGTTCGGACCAGCAAGTACAAGAATTGCAGTGGATTTTCTGGACAACTACGACTTTAAAATGCCCATCGTATCATTATTTTTGTATTACCGACTATATCGCGTTCCAAAGATGCCTTTTCTTCCCAATCAAGTCTTTGTTGGCTGTTTCAGCGCTCAAAAACGCCGTCCTGATACAGGGCCCCGAAAACTCATGTGGCGGACCCACTAGCGACGACATCCGGCCGGTGCCCCCATTACCGAGAATCACATCGTCAATGTCCACAAAAGTAGCATCCACTGTCAAGAACAAAGAAGATGTTGATTTGGAAGAAGGGCTCTTTGTCGGCACGCGGTCACTGTAGCGTCTGGGTCTAGTCGAACTCTAACCCACACATTTGCGACGCAAACCGCTAAATTCAGGGAGAATGCCACAGCCTTATGAGGCATATTGGTATCCATTGAGCATCGCCAGCTTGTGGCCCGACACATTCAGCATCAATATCACGATCAATGCGAAGGGAACAAGTCTGACAGACGAGAAAATATTTATCTTACGGCCACGTCGTCATGGAGAAGGAGGTATCCGAATGCGGCAGGGCCTGGGTGACATTGAAACCAGTCACGCGCTGACTGGCATCATCATATTCCTTGTCCAGTTGTGTGGCTGCCTTTTGTCCCGCTCAATAGCGATGGCATGCCCCTAAAAGTCTGACGGCCACAGAGACAAAAGGCGGGCCCAGAAAAAATCCAATCTGATATCGAACTCTCAATGAACAGGGGTTAGTTAATAATGGACCGCATACAAGCCAATCACGATGAGATGACGTTCAGCACAAACGCCGGGGTCCTGGTCAGCATCATTGCGTGGGGAACCGGGGCACACGATGATTTGGGTGAGGCTTCAAAACAGAGTCTAGGGGAGGAAAGAAAACTCAGGACCTTAATTCTAGATGATAAAAAGACTTAGGCAAGCTTTTATAAATTTAGGGTATCTTTATCAAGTTTAGGATATCTTTTGCTAAGTTTATTTTAACACCCTACCTATATTAAGGCCTGGTGTTTTCTTACCCCCTGTGGAGAGTGCCTGAACCTCAGCCCTGAATGACAGACACACACTCAGGTGAATTTTACAAACTTGGCGGACATTTCAGAGTTAATATTGGTATTTTACTTCAGGGTTCCGTGTTTTCTTGCTTAATGTGATGTTCAAGAAAAGAATGACAGCAACACCTTAATGCGAGGGCTTAAACGTTCTTTGCATCACCATCATGACAACTAGCTGTCGAGCTGTGGTCGACGATTGATCAAAAGCACGCTCGCGTCTGAAAGACTGAACATTGACAACAATTTAAGGAAATGCAGAGCGGGTATCTTCATATTAACGCCAAAAGCAAAAAAAAAAAAAGCCATCTCAAATATCCTCCTCAGCTTCAGCTTCAGCCGCAATCTCCTTCTTCGTCCGCCGTTTCTTCTTGAGTAATTTCGCAACCTCCTTCGGTCCCCTTACACGAAGAGTCAACTCCTTCATCATGTCGCTCCAGTTTATCTTGCCACCACAGCTTGGACACGTGCATGATAAGGGAAGCAATATCTCCTTTGGTTCACCTTTTAGGGCGTGTTTTGACCAGCAGTCGAGATGGCCCATTGCTTCGCATCCATCATGAGGACACATTGGTTGAAGTCCTTTTCCTGACTCTAGTGCTTCGTGGCAATGGACGCAGTTCCCTTCTCGTTCAAACTTCACGACGTTGTGCGCCTTCTCGACGTACGGCTTGATGGGCGCATAATCCAGTGGCAGCGCGCGAATACCCCAAGGTTCAGCATATTTGGTCCCGTTTGACCCTTCATCTGGTTCATAGTCCTCCATAATCTTGATGCCCTCCCGTGGTGTTGTCTCCTTGGCCTTTAGCCAATTATCCCAAGCTTTCTTGGGCTCTGGTACAAAGAAGTGCAGGGTAAGTGGCCAGCGTGCAAAACTCGACACGCCAACAAGCAAATGAAGATTCGATACTACTGATCGCAGACTATGAATAGGCTTCCGGGACTTCCGTTGCCCTTTTTTTCTAGGCGCTCTTGTCGTTATGCGTTCCTCTGTTGATATATGTGTCGTCAAATGAGGGTTCGTTAAAGCCCATCTGTGAAAACTCAGTCAGCCAGAAACTTCACACATCATGACTTTTACGCACTCAAATTTCAGAGCAGCAATCGAACTTGGGAACCCTGTTATAAGTATCATAACCTCCCATGGTCGTAGTGTGTCTTTTGCAGTGCGTACTGCACCGCCTCGTGCCATGCCATTGTGTTGGTTCAGACGTCTTGGGGGATGAGGCGTTGAGCCTATGTAGATTGATGCATGGCGCTTCGTTGAACGGAGCACGTATACGGCGTAAAGAGCTGGTATGGGTCTTGAGAGCTGTGACATGATTGTTGATGATGGAATTGATGGTGATGTTTACTTGGCGTGAGCGTGAGTTGGAGGGGCGATGGAGTCATGACTAATCAAGTCATGATGCCTTGACCCCTTTCACTGGGTATCACGGACATTCAAGAGTAATGAGACAAGCCATCATGATCGTCATAAACCCAGATTATTTCCGAGACACCGGCCTCATTCTTTACCATACAATACAAATACATCTACAACAATCCCTGCTTCTGCAGATCCAGGTAAACCTTCTCAGGCATGACATTGCCCTCCCCATCCTCCATCTGCACTACACTCCCCTCATCAACCTTTGTGCGCTTCTTCTCCTTCTGAATCTTCTCCCACAGCTGCATCGCCTCTTCAATGTGGGTAATATCGCGGAACAACGTCGTATTGGTGATGCCCAGACACTTAAGACCGTAGATATGTCGCGCTTCATTAAAGTGCTTGTCGAAGGCTCGTCGACCCATGTATACAAAGTTTCCGCAGATCTCGCAGGGGAACTCGACACCCAGCCCGTGAAGGCGGTACAGCCAGAAGGGGATTGGCTTGCCGTCCCATGCGAGGGGCAGTTTGAGAGGGTTGTAGATTCGCTCCTCGCCGTCTTCGTCTTCGCCCTCGCCGTCGTCTTGGAGTTCTTGGGATGTGTCCTCGGCATTGAAGAAGTTCTCGAGTTCTTGGGCGCGTTCGCGTTCGGTCATGCCTTGCTTGCGCTCGACGTTGACTCTGGTGTCGCTTCGCTCGGTGCTCATGGCGCTGGCTAGGCGCTTAACTCTGTACTCTCGTTCGGCTACCGCGCGCTCTTTTAGTCGTGTCGCTGAGACTGTTCCAGTTGCGCCGTTGGCTGGCGAGTCTTGCTCCTGTCGCTGTTTTCGCTGCTCAGCTGCCTTGATGTGTTTTCGCCCTGTGAGATGGTTCTTATAGACATTTTCGTTCTTGAACTCCTTTTCACAATCTTCGCACCATACAGCTTCTGCTGTGCTGGTCTCCTTTGCAGTGGCGTTTGTTGAATGCGAGTCCTTCTCCCAGCCCTGAATCTCATCCTTGTCCCATGCCGTCTCGAACTCTTGGTCAAACGACGCAAGCACCTTGTCCACGTTTTCCAGCGGTCGTGTTCGTCGCATAAAACTCTCGAGGTACTCTGCTAGTTGTCCAACATACTTGAAGTACTGATCTGTCAATTTGTTGGCTCGTGTGACTCCACCATGTCCAGGTGCAAAGTTGTCGAAGTTCTCAAGATATTGCAGATATGTGAGTCGTCGGACATTTGGAAGGTTGAGGTAAGCCTCGTGGCAGATGTTGAGATCGAAAAATCGTCCATAAGCTTCCTCTCCAGAAAACAGAGAGTCGACAATAGATGGTAGCGGCTCTCCATCTGATTTCTTGATCTGATATCGCTGCTCCGAGTTTTCTGCTTGCTCGTAGGGATATCTCTCATGGTGCTCACGAACACCTTTGAGTTGCTTGTAAAACTCGGCGAAAGGGTCGCCTGTACCAATCTGCTGAATCTCTTGCGACCGGACACCGTTTTCGTCTTTGTAGATATCGAGAAGGTTTTTCGACTGAACCTGGATCTGGTCTAGTAACTGAGAAATCTCATGATCTCTGTTGAGGCGATCTCGGATCTGCAAAGTCAGTGGACGCTTCATCAAGCGTTTCAAGCTACTCACATGTCTAGGCTCATCGCGAATGCGATCAGCGATACCTTGTTCCAGACGCTCTAGATCCTCGTGGATGTAGCGCTGCTCTTCGAGAACGAGCATCTTTGCGAAACTTGCCTACAAAAGATCTCGCGGGTATCAAAAATTGGAAAGACAATGATCCTCAATTAAATGAAGATGATAAAGTTGAGATGAGCTTGATGCTTAAAAAATTACGGAGCCTGTCGCGAGTTTCAGTGGCGTTCAGGCGCGCATTCCCGGCCGAAGAATATCCGGCGCGCGTGTTACGTCTTTGCTCTAAAAGTTGCGGACCAAAACTTTGACCCCAGAAAAAGCCCCAACTTCATCGCGAATGCGCAATTCTTCACCTTACAAATAATCATCAACAACAGACGAAATCATGGCTGAAAGCGCTGGAGGAATTGATCGAAAGGCCGATGAGAGGATGGAATTTTCCACCTCCAAGGAGGTCACGGTCCATCCTACTTTCGAGTCGATGTCGCTGAAGGGTATGTCTTGAGGGTCAGGTCCGTGATGTAGCTAATGTTTTGACAGAGAACTTGCTTCGTGGAATCTACGCTTACGGATACGAGTCGCCTTCTGCTGTTCAGTCTCGAGCCATCGTTCAGGTCTGCAAGGGTCGCGACACCATTGCTCAGGCGCAGTCTGGTACCGGAAAGACAGCTACCTTTTCCATCAGTATGCTGCAGGTCATCGATACCGCGGTGCGAGAGACACAGGCTTTGGTCCTGTCACCGACACGAGAATTGGCTACTCAGATTCAGTCCGTTGTGATGGCCCTGGGCGACTACATGAACGTGCAATGTCACGCTTGTATTGGAGGCACAAACGTTGGAGAGGATATCCGCAAGCTCGACTACGGTCAACACATTGTCTCAGGCACCCCCGGCCGTGTGGCCGACATGATTCGACGACGACACTTGCGCACCAGACACATCAAGATGCTGGTCCTTGATGAGGCCGATGAGCTTCTCAACAAGGGATTTCGCGAGCAGATCTACGATGTTTACCGATACCTCCCCCCTGCCACTCAAGTCGTGGTCGTCAGCGCCACCCTCCCATACGACGTTCTCGACATGACGACCAAATTCATGACCGATCCCGTTCGCATTCTCGTCAAGCGTGACGAACTGACCCTCGAAGGTCTCAAGCAGTACTTCATCGCCGTGGAGAAGGAGGACTGGAAATTCGACACGCTATGCGATCTCTACGACACCCTCACTATTACGCAAGCTGTCATCTTCTGCAACACCCGACGCAAGGTCGACTGGCTCACCGACAAGATGCGCGAGGCGAACTTTACAGTCAGCAGCATGCACGGCGACATGCCTCAGAAGGAACGAGACAGCATCATGCAGGACTTCCGACAGGGTAACAGCCGTGTTCTCATCTCGACTGATGTGTGGGCTCGTGGTATCGACGTTCAGCAGGTCAGTTTAGTTATCAACTACGACCTTCCTAGCAACCGAGAGAACTACATCCACCGCATCGGTCGAAGTGGTCGGTTTGGTCGCAAGGGTGTTGCTATCAACTTTGTTACTACCGAAGATGTGCGCATCCTGAGAGACATTGAGTGTAAGTGTCCTTGATATCGTCTGGTCATGGATGAAGCTGACTTTTTAGTGTACTACTCTACCCAGATCGACGAGATGCCCATGAACGTTGCCGACCTCATCGCATAAGCAAAGAGTCGGTAGTTCAGTGACATGGACAGTCAATCAGAAACCAGGAAAAAAGAGCCCGCGTCGAGTACGGGGTGAAGAGCGTGGAGGAAGGGGGCCGTGTACTATGCTTAGTAGGTTGTCCATCTCACATTCACATCCTTTGAACATAACTAATCCAGCCAGATTCAAAGTGCAGCAGAGAATCAGATTGCCAAAAAGAAGTGAAGAAGGGGGGCATCAAAAGGACCCTGAATTTGGGACATGTAGTCAAACAAAAGAAATCCAAAATTGATACAGAACAAATGATCCCGTCTTATCAGTCTCGTCGCCCGAAGTTTCCTAATTCGTACAAGCACCATCTTTGATGTGTGTGGGCCGAGATGATGATCCTGGTCAATGCCGAAGCCCAATTTTAACGTCCATGCTTTTGGTGTTATCACGATCAAGATGATGGGAGTTTATTTCTTTTACGTGATGGATTGCTTTTTGGGATCATCGTGAGATCTTCCCCACGGGGTAAAGAGATTGCAATTGTAACATATCGCGAAGTGGTTGTGCTGTGTGTTTTGAGTACCTTAAGGTGCAGAGGATACTGTGTTGCTTGACGTCCATTTTAGCTACAGTGCACACAAGCCCTGTGGACATTGCTATAGTTGGTACTCAGCCTCAACAGTACGCTGCTCTTCGGCCAACTTAGACTTTAGAAGCATATACTAATGCACGAACATATCTGGTCAAAAACATTTCCTAATCCTTACATAACTTGACATCGACTTACAAATGCCAACTATTCTCGGCCCGGAAATACAAACTTGTGCCTACCTTTCTCAAGAGCCATTCTACGAACGGTGTACCAGGGCCAGTTTCGTTGTACTTCTGTTTGGCTTCGTTTTTGGCCTGCTGAGCTACTTTGGCTGTATCGAGCCAGTTCTTTCGTGCTTCGTCGTACTGTTCTTCTCCAACCACTGTATTGGACTCACTATCGGCCATGGTGCTTAGTACAAGGTGTAAAGGTGACTAGTGTATGTGTTGATTAACAAATGCTGAGAAGGTAAATCTCCAGGTAGCAATACAGCTTCATCTTTATAGACACAGCTCTTCGGGCAAAGTTCAATGGACACTTCTTTCTACGACCATTCCTCAATAGTTCACAACGCATACATTTAGACGAAAGCTTCTGTTCTCAACCGTTTCCTTGAAATGGGAGTTCACAGAAGCTATCATAAAGGGCTCAGAAAATATGAAGCTGTGATAAATACCGAGTCGCGAGATTCTGCAGATGACGACCCCTCCCTTTTCTGTCCCCCATTACCCTCTTAGGAATGTTAAAGCGATAGCTAACTCTTCGTAGATTAACAACCAATAACAATCCCCAATGTACTCGTTCTAGATCCAATATCTCCAACTTTCATCCTTATCAGCTCCCCTCCAAAACCCATGAGGTAATGCGACCGTTAGATAAGGTACCAACCGGCCGAGTCACCCGTGCAGTCCCTGGAAGCGATCTATTCTCCAGTTGGAAACCCACCCGGAAAACCTACCAAATCGCCTGCACTAAACTGAAAAGGGTGTATACTTTGCACGTTGTTTCTATGCGGAGGTTTGCTAGCGCACGGGCTGGTGTAACATTGGAGTCTGGGGTAAAAGATAAGTGATGGATATATAAGACGGCGATGTCCTGTAGTAGATCAACAAATACCAGTATCGACTTCAGTATCATACTTGATATACATCTTATTATACATTTATCTTGCTCACTGCCAGAGAATGATCACAACCCTCTACTACACTCATCCGACCATCGACTCAAGCTCTGGCGTACCATGGAAAAAACAACACAAATGAACCAGGCCGAACGCGATGCCCTTGACCTCGCAGCCCTCGGGCACGAGCAGGCACTCACCCGAAAATTCAGCACCCTGAGCATGCTATCCCTCGCCTTCTGCATTCTCGGTACATGGGCCGTCTGCGCCCAATCCCTCGCAACAGGTATCCAAAACGGCGGACCTGTTACTTGTCTCTGGGGCCTTGTCCTCGTCACACTCTGCAATGTGTGTATCGCCATGTCTCTTGGTGAGATGTGCTCTAGCATGCCGTCGGCTCTTGGACAAGCGCTCTGGGTGGGCAAGCTTTGGAAGACTTCGTGGGGCAGGTTTGCGAGTTACTTGACGGCTTTCATCAGTGTTGTTGGGTGGTGGTGTCTTTCTGCTTCGCAGATTGCCTTCATGGCGGAGTTTGTGCTGTCGATGAAACTCATGTTTGATCCCGAGTGGACAGGGATGAATAACGGATGGCTCATGTTTCTGGTCTACACTGGTATCAACATCTTGTTTACGTTTGTAAACTACGTCGGCTGCCGTTCAGAAAGGTTCCTCCCCTGGTTCAACAACTTTGTCGCCGTTGGTTTTGTCGGTCTCTTCATCGCTTTCTGTCTCGCCCTTCCTATCCTCGTTGGAACTAACTCAACTCTCGAGTATCAATCACCGAAATTCGTCTTTGGAACCTGGATCAATGAAACGGGCTGGGCTGATGGCGTTGTTTGGTTCCTTGGACTCGTTCAGTCTGCGTATGCGTTGACTGCGTACGATTCTGTTCTTCACATGGTTGAGGAAATCCCTGCTCCTCGACGAAATGCCCCGAGAACAATGGTTTTGGCTATTGTTATGGGTGCCATTTCAGGCTTCATTTTCTTGGTTGCCTGCCTGTTTTGCATTCAAGACCTTGCTACGACTTTGGATGCTCCCACTGGATTTCCTTTCATCGAGGTCGTTCAGAATGTCGTTGGTCTCAAAGGTGGTGCGGTGTTGATCGCTCTCTTCACCTTCAACGGATTCGGCCAGGGTGTGTCAATCCTGACTTCAGCTTCGAGATTGACCTGGAGTTTTGCTCGTGATCGAGGTCTTCCATATGGCGATTACTTCGCTTACGTCGACCCCTATTGGCAAGTCCCTGCACGTTCCCTGATCCTCCAAGGTGCCTTCATCAACATCCTTGGATTCTTATACTTCTTCTCAAGCACTACCCTTTCAGCCATCTTGAGTGTCAGCACTATTGCTCTGACAATCTCATACGCCATCCCCATCGCTGTCCTGATGGCCGTTGGTCGAGACAAGTTACCCGCGGGAGGAGAGTTTGGTCTTGGAAGATTTGGGCCAGCACTCAACGTTATTTCCATCATCTACACCGTCATCACGACTGTTTTCTTCTTCTTCCCTGGATCGCCAAACCCAGCCGTTGGGGATATGAACTTTGCTATTGTCGTGTTCGGAGTCATGTTGGTCATCGGACTTGGGTTCTGGGTTATCAAGGGCCGAAAGTGTTTCTTGAAGGTTGAAGACTTGTCTGATCATGTTCTTTATGGACAAGGCGATGATGAGCTGACAAGGACAGGGGAACTCACGGAGAAGAGATGATTTGTAGATAGCTTACTTTGGAAGGAATACAAAATCTATTACTTTGCGCCCTGACGAGAAGATATCCTGGTAGTTTCATGTTGGTATTAGAAAAATTCCTCCATCTCAGGATCCGTCAATGTCTTCCCTCTCGCAATCGCCGCTCTTTCAGCCTTGTCCGAAATTTCATCATATTCCTCGCATATAGCCTCCTTCAACTTATCCCACTGACCATCTGAAACATAAAACTTGAGTCCTCTATACCAGCCAACAAGTTCTTGCCGAAAACTGACCTCATTCCTCTTGATCAGTATATCGAGAAGTTTTTCTGTGGCCCCCGAGTCTCTATCTTCTATTACTTCTTGAATATTCCGGAGGGTTGACATATGACGCTCCAAGTTGCGTATCAGCAACTTAAAATAGAATTTAATGAAGTCCTGTTGTTGCTCTTGACTAGGAACAATGATGGAATGCATGAAGTATTCATCAAAAATCCACCTTAAGCTGCCCAGAGGAGTGCTATTCTGGTCGAGGCCTCGAAGCTGTGGGTCGATTTCCTCAAGGTCCTGTTCTGCGAGGTAATGGACAACGTCAAAGTTGTTAGAAAGGGCTGCCACATGTATAATGCCATTTCGACTCGAATCGATGGCACCGAGTGACGCACTTGCCCTAACAAGAGCCCTTAAGATTGAGACATTGCCTTTTTGACATGCCCATAAAATTGGCGTTATACCATTGAGATCTTTCGATTCGATATCTGCCCCATAGTCTTGTAGAAGCTGTATTGTCTCGCGAATCTCTTGCTGATGCTCATGATTTACCCATGCAAGGTAGTGCATTGGAGTCCTACCATAGCCGTCTCTCTTTGATGTGGGCGCTCCAGCCTCGAGTAGCAGTTTGACACAGGCTAGGGACCCTGATTTGGCAGCAAAGTGTAGCGCAGTTATACCTTGAGAATTGCATTGACTAATACGCTTCATGCACTCGCTGTGACTCAAAAGTTTCTGTAACATTGTGTCGTTCCCGTAGGCGGCTGCTGTCATGAGGGGGGTATAGCCCGAGGGAGTCTGCCGGTTGACATCAGCCTTGGCCGCCATCAGTTGCTCGAGTCCCAACATGTTGTTAGTTACAGTTGCAACGTGCATTGGAGCCTCTCCATATTCGTCGAGTTCGTCGATAGCCCAAGGCTGCTCCCGCAGTGCCTCCAACACTCCTCCTCCTGCTGCCGCTATGTGAACTTTAGTTGTGCTCACATCGGCCCAGTCTTGCACAAAAGACAAGGTTTTTTCTATTGCCATGTCCATTTCAGGTTCGTCACCGTTAGTAAAATATGATTTAAGTTCATACCCGATGTTCCTAACCATGTATCAGTGACACCATCGCATCCTTTTTTAAACGAGACGAACCTGGAAAGTCCCTGGCTGGGTAATATATTTCCCCAAAGCTTGAGGAGAATTTCTACGCAGTCCGAACTTTGGTTATATAATGCCATCTATGAATTTCATCAACAAGTTTATCACACTACTTACGCCCGCTTTACTTACCAATAACAAGGGCCACTCACTTTCAACTGTGTCGTCTGGAAAGTATACAAACCCCTCTCTAATACGGGCTACTAGTAAGGACGGGTTTGACATTGTAATCCATAAGTCATCGACTGATTCGAGAACCCTTGATAGACGTAAGGAAAGGTTGATATTGGATCCTCGAGATGCCTGAAATGAAAGAACTCCAGCCCATAGCCAGCTTGGAAGCCGAAATTCGAACTCAACGCTGGACTTGCACCTGCATCTATTTCGGTAGTTGTTGTCTGTTTTATCATATCGAATGAGCCATGAATAAAGAAGGGAGCCTGCCCATGTACCAGTGTCTTCTCGTCGTCCTTGGTGACATCGACACTGGCATTTCGAGCCGCACGAACGTGTGCAGAAGGTTTGGATGGTTGTAACACTAACAAAGCTCTCCCCATTGAAAGTGGCAATGCGATGTTCAGCATTATCCGCGCAATGAACCTTTGAGCCCCCAATAATTCTGCTTTCCTCCGTCGCTTGTGAGTCAGGCTTGTGGTGAAACGTTGTGCCTTGAGTCGCGGGTTGTAGGCTCGTCGTTGAACTTTCTGGCTCAGGTTGGGGTCCCTGGAGTAGTTTCGGTAAAGTCTGGGAGATATTATGAGTCTCTTGCGTATAGTAAGTCAACTGTTGTGTAACACGGTGAAAGAGACTGCCAATGCGTCAGTTTAGACAACAGACGACACCCCGGAAACTCACACTTCCTGTCGCACATTCCCCCTATCTACCATAGAAGAAACCCTAAATGTGATGGCCATGTGCAGGTTGGACTTTGTAGCCTGAGCTCTTTCTCGAAGCTCTTCGATTTTGCCTGCATCTAATAACCACTTCACCTTATCTGTGTACCTCTTCGGGTCGTGGACTTTGCGAGAGCGTGAGTACTTCTCCACAATCTCATTAAGCTCTTCCAATATCTCTTCGAGCTCTTGTATTGTCAAAGAGACTAGTGGGTGTTCTGGAGATCCAATGAGTCGTTGCGCTGGCATCATCGGATCTGTCTGTTCTCTGGCCTGCATAATGAAGCAGTCAATCATGAGTATCTGCCATGTTCAGCACCGGTTATTTCCACGTTAATTCATTGACCCTACTTCTTTCCTTAGTTTGTTACATTCCCCCTTCATATCGGAGTTTTGGCGTAGAAAGTCGACAGCCTTGAGTGTCCCTTGGACGGCTTGCGCCAGAGCAATAGAGCTCGCGATCGCTCCGAGAATCTCAAGACCTGACATCTCGGACGTTCCAATTTGAGATCGATTGCTGAAATGCGGTTACTCCGTAGATGATGCTGGTTATTCGACTCGAAATGAATGTGATGTGAAAGGAGGAAGAAATGTGAAGTTGGATGGCACTGGTCGAATTGACAGCCTGATGAGGCTGTGCTGATGTGCCTTGGTATTTTGAAAGCGCCACCTAGGTAAGATAATGAGGCCGAAAGCAGAAGATGATGAGCGATGGTACCGTTGATGGACCTCTTCCTCATCCTATTTGATAGAATGTATGTATCTGCTGAATGAGAGAAGAAGACATCATAATATGGCCCCCCAAGGAGCTCATGTTAATACGGTATCTGTACAATACAAAGTTTACTGCGAGTTCCCAGGGTGAATATCTCCAGAAAAGAGCACGACCAACAGTCCTTGGTGTGGTTTGTAGCCAATGAGACCTGCAGCATTCTGTCTCATGCACCACACTCAAAAGCATGGCGGACGCTGCCTACTGGGCGAGCGGTAAAAGCACACATAAACAGCTTGCCAATCACATTTCCTCTAACAATGTTGCGTGACTTGTTTTTTGTCAACTCAGATCTGATGTGACGAGGCTATTCAGAACCTACCCGAGACAAATCTTGAGTCGTGCTTAGGACAAGCCACGCAGCAGGCTAGAGGATAAGAGAAATTTAAGGGAACCAACTACGTATCTATGTCTTGGATTACTGATAAGATATCTGGTTATCTCTAAATCATTTGTCAATTCTTGATAGCCGAAGGTTATTGTTACGTGCTGAATAGCTGTCTCTCGGTCTCATTTTGATTTGGGCAGGATAACTTTGAGAACATGATTGCTAAGCATATTCAAGCACCATGAACCGGGTCCAAATTCATGTTAAGAAAGATATTATCAGTTTCTATTTCTGGGTTTATATAAAGTAACAATTGGACTTTCCAGTGGAGCTTGAAGTTGAAGCCCATGTCCGCATATTACAGTTATTCCCATAAGTGCTCTTCTCTCAACCCCACCTGGACCCTTTCCAACAGACATATCGTCAGGTAACATGACTTATACGCGCGGCAGCACGTTTGATGATCCATGAGCTTAAACGCAACGTCAAACACGGCTTGTTGCAACAACTCGGCAGTTAACTACAGTCACATATCATTCTATCCGCAGCCCATTGCCGACGAAGCAAACGTTACACTCATCACTTGTGAATGTGAACTTAATATGAATGCCACAACTGTACGTTTATGCCTTGTAAATGTCGTGACGTTGTTATGCTATCTCAGCTGAACTAGTGTAAGGCATGAATAGGGCTGGCACTTATCAGTGCACAAACTCAAAGGTAGGTAGTTTCAGATATCGACGCCGCTCGAATCCATCTTCAGTTGTGTGTCCCTTGATGAGCATCTCCGAGGAGCTAAGCTGCTCAATCGCTTGTGGCTGCTGATGAGACAAAGCTTAGCATTCATGCTGTTCAGGCACCATACCTTGTGTCCCTTTAGGCTCGCATTCTTTAGCCAACTTGGTCATCGAGGCGCAAGCACTGGACAACTTTGGACACTTGCGACGTCTCCTATTATATCATTGACGTAAAGATCATCGCCGATTCATGTTCATCCAGACTAAATCTCATCGGAACTGTCACCACTCACAAAGAACCTCAGTTTCAGCCCAACCTCACCCGGAAACAGACAAGCTTCGATCTATCTCATCACCAGCATGTCATTCCAAGTGCGTTTCAGGCAATCAATCGTCATCCCCAAGCGAGTCAGCTACCGTTTTCTGTTGCTCTCCTGTCGCAAACCCATCCAACCCAAAAAAAACCTCCGTTAGTCAGGACAAAAGCCCGTATTCTGAAACCCAAGCGAGAAAGTTTAAATGACGAGAACAGCCTAGGTTACCGGCTCTCTGGTCAACGAAGCGAAGGGGATCTTCGGAGGGAAGGTCTGTTTCTGGCCATGGCTGAAACGGTCCGGGATTGCCCCTGGTGAGTTGTTCTCAAAGAAAGTCGTTGGGTCTAGGAATGGGAAGTGGGAGATGGTGCAGATGGGCGTGTGTTGGATGATATTCGGATATGGGCTCATTTGGGGGAATGCATGGAATGGGTTGAAGGACATGGGATTTTATGCACTTCTGCGGCGTCAATAGTCCCCAGAGTGTGGTAAAACGTGGTAATGACAGGGGATTTACTGCTGCCTCGTGAACCCTGAAAAAGATGTATTCTTTCGGTATCTCTCATGTTTTCTCCATCATCTCGATGCCTCAGCCAGCCTTCACATGCTCTCAACTCGGGCACAGAGATGGTCCTGGCAGTAGGATAAGGATCAGGTCATCACTGCGTGAACTGGAGATCAAAGCGCAAGAGTCATGCAAGACAAAAACCGTCCAGAGTCCGGGGCACGGCACAGACACGGATTTGTATCTAGGACAAGCCTAGCTGAACCTAATACAGAAAGCCCGACGCCACGCACATGGTCAATATCCAGTAAAGGCTGAATGAGAGTTTACCAGCGAGGAAAGGTTGCCATGTGGGATGGGAAGAAAAGGGCGTTGTTAACGAGAAACTGAAATGAAATGGCGGAACCGAGGGAGTGTTCGGGGAAGATTCCCGGTGGCAGGGGGTTTGTTTTTATTGGGGAGACATGGGATTTGTGAAAGCTGGTAAATGAGCAGTGATGAAAAACAACGCAAAATGCTACTGAGATATTGGGATGGATGGCTCTGTAGATTGGGCACTTTGGGGATGGATGTACCGTAATATCGGCCAAGTTGAGCAAGACTGTGCCACCCTTTCGTCCGAATTGAGGTAATCGTAAAAATGGTGCGGAATGGATATGCAAGATTGAATGCATTACCAAGACCCAATTCATTAGTTAGCGCGGTATCCCGACCGCTTAAAGATATCCTGAACAAGTCAAGTTTACCTGGACGTTGGAGAGTTTCTCGGGTCGGTGATATTGTCCGTCGACTGGAATGCTGAAAGGCGGCACTTTTCTACGTGAGCCATCACATTCGTGGGCCCTTCTCCCGAGCTTCCATTTCGAAAATTCCATCCCCTAATCTCGCTGCAACCTTGGCCCTCTTTCTCTAGGCTGCGGTTGACTGGTTCCGCTTCGTTTAGCCAGGAACAGAACGACTGGGATTCAAAAGAGCAGTCGGAATAACCCCCCGGTGAAGCACCAAATTTGGCTTGGGCCCGCCGGGGGAAGACGATCCGGCCCGATGGTATCAAGGGTCAGAGCCATTCTTGGTACCAAGCTTCTGTTTTTTCTGCTGTGATTGTTGTGAGGAAAGGTTCTTTTGCTTGTCGGGTCGAAGCTGTGGATACACATCGATTAGATCGACGATGATGCGAGGCTTTGGGATGAACCTGCGAAGAGTTGACGAGCTGTGAGGAAGCCTTTCTGTTCATTATTCATGCTTAAACTCTGATATTGTTTAAATAAAGTTGTGCTGTGGAAAGTAACGTCACTAACAAACCATCATGCTCGTGCGTGCGGGTGAGGCGTGGATTGACGATGCACAACATTAAAAGACATGCTCGCACAGACTCTTAATAGCCCACGCTATTATCATCAGGCGACCAATAGACACAAGAGACCATTTCATGGGGGAGAGTCAGCAGAAGCTTGATGGAAAGAAGAAGCCGTTATGAGCATCCAACTCCAATCCAGGGGAGGTCAGAAAACTTGGGACCTTGATAAATGATGACAAAAATACTTGTGCAGGTGATCATAATATCAGGCTAGTTTCCCCAGGGTTAAGAGGTTTCTCGTAAGGCTTATTTTGTCACTCAGGATCGAGGTCCCAGGTTTTCTTGCTTCTTGGGAGCAGTAGGTTTACCCCTGACTTGTGCTGACTAGTGCCGGGTGATTTACCAGTGTAAATTGTCTCTCCCTTGTCAAGCGTAAGACTAGCCCCGGTGTTCCTTTTGGGACCAAAGAGGGTACGCCGACCGCAAGCTATTGGGAAACCGAATAATGCCCTGCTGGCCACACACGCGCGGCGGTTGTCACTGGGCCGTGGTGCGTGGTCCATGCTCTGGTAGATCAGCGAACCGGACAATCTGCACAAAGATCCTGGCTTGCATCTCGAAGACGGGATCGACAAGAGCTAGTGGATCATAGAGAAGGTGCTGCTGGTACTCGAGTCAGCGCAAGTGAGTACAGTACACAGAGGATAGTGAGATAGGACGAAGGGAGAGATGCGCGAGGAGAGACCAGAGATATGCGCAGAAAACGTACCTGGATTTCTACAGGGATCATGCACCGGGGAAGAACAAGGGTTCAAATGTAACAGTGTGATTGTGCCTGGGAGACTTGCATAGAAAACCGCAGGGCTTGACAGTAGAAAGTGACTTTGGGTGGGTGGGATTGAGGCTGACTCGGAAATCTAACAGCATTAGCATGCCCAAATAGGATGTTGTGAAAGGACATAAATTGCTCAATTGCTCGAGTCATCATCACTGAACTCTGAAGTTGACTTGTCCTGCATCAGAGGATTTCATATCACAATCACATTGCATATGTTGTTGTTCAAAAGGTTCAATAGTTCTCTGGACCGTGGCTGTCTCTGATGCCACGTGCGGTTCCGTCCCTTGCCATGTGCTGTAAGATTGAAGTGGGGGACCGAAAGAAGATGAATATCTGTATGTACAGAGTCGAATGAGTAGAGGCTTGTGATGATTGAACCGATTCATGAAGCAAACACGAAATTGACATCTCGTTTGCCTCATGTCTCATCTCAGTAACAGGAAGTCACGTCTAGTTGGATCAGGTAGCTCCTGCCTCGACATCTTTCGATTGTCAAGATCGAATCATCACTGCCTCAAAGTTGATAGGTTTGCTTTTTCTTTACCCTTTTCTCTTTTCTTCTCCATCATTTTCGAATCATTTTTCCTCTTGGCATACCGTCTCATTCGACAGTCTCTCTGCCACTTGTTAAGTCAGTCATTTCTTTTTCTCGAAGCAAAAAAAGCCACTTTCCTCTTTTCGCTTGACGTCCCGACCGATTGGCGTTGTTTATCGTAAACCGCCAATACGTAGGCACGCTTTAGCCTGGGGACACGATGCAGACAGTACCCGATACCGAATTGGTTGCCTGCCGCCAGTCGAACCTTTTCTTTTTCTGTTTCTTTCTTTTCTTTTTTAGCTGCTTCTATCGGTTCATTGTGGAGTTGATCTCGTACGCGCGATTGTGGTGGACATTTGACATTCCAGAATGTCTCACTCTACATGCAATTCGACTTGATCCTTAACTATTTCTTGTCTCGCTTCGTGCCGATCCTCTCTTCCCGGGCGGTTATTTCGAGATTCCAATTCCAATTGTTACAGTGATTGATTGTCGAATATCGATTAATTGCTCGGCCTCAACAATTTTCTGTCTTCAAGTCCGCCTTATTAGTGCTTGATCTTGGACAGTCCGTCACCCACTAACATCGACGTTGTGCAAATGTACCAGGCGCTTAGCAGGCTGTCATGAATCTTTCATGACTCGTTGCGTCCATCTCATTTCCGTCTTGTGGCTCGCCGTCAATCAAGACGAGCCGTCTCCAATAGCTTAGTTAGTCTATCTACCTAGCTGAATTTGGCAATTCCAGCAAGGCTGTCAGTCCCATCCCATCCCATCCATTCTGCAGCTGCAGCAAGGGTTCTTCTTTACGGAACACTATCCTCTTCTTCACCTGCCTTGAAGCCAAACCCGAATCAGCCTCGTTCTACGAGTTACGCCATTGCATCATAAAATGCTTGACCGTGTCGCCAAGAGCATTTTCGCGATTCATAAGGTCATCGACATGAACGGAGCCGCTTCATAACTGTTCCCCAGTTTTGAACCCAGCAAGATCATCAGCAATGACCAGGTTCAAAAGTTGAAAGTTGCGGCTCGGCGAACAATCTGCAAAGTTCAATTTCTCGCCGAGAAACCACAGATACACCAGACATCTTTTGACTCGAGAGACCCGTTGGCCTAAGCAGCAAGCTCAGCAACCGTCGAATTTCACCAGCGTAAAGCCCCAAAACCACCAGCGAGACCACTAACTGTGGTGCAGTGCTAGGCAGACCATCCTTCTAACCATCCCTGCGGATCCCTTGTACCCTGTGCGATCGCCGACGGACTCAGGGGCCCCGAACGACGCTCGGTCACCTCCAACTCGCCCATTGCTTGGGCCGCTGTTGGGTCTAGCTCCAAGCCTTCAAGCCCCCGAATCCCCGCAGAGGAGTCGAGGGTCTCCCCCCCCTGACGCCTCTTTTTCTCCCACTCGCTCGATACTGGTAGGGTCCTTGTACCGGTGTGGATACACTTTGACTGCCTCTGCTCATCTGTTCCGAGATGCCTGGGCCTCCCTGGTCAGTCAGTCAGTTCACTTCACTCGACTTTTTGGCTTGTTAGTTTTAGCTGGCTTTGGCTCTGGCTCTGATTCTGGCTCTTGGGTCTTTGGGTTCCTCAAAAGCGCCCTGCCCCGTCTTCCAACCCCCATCCCCTTCCCTCTTGTCTACCGTTTCTGTTTTTGTCGTTTATAGCTTTTTCCTTTCTACTTTTTTGCTTCTGCAAAAAAGAGAGACTTGTTAGACGCTGATTCAGGTCCTGTCAGATCTCAATTACTTGCTACCTTGCATCAAAGACACGAGGTCAACGCCCGCGCATCCCGCGCTGTAGCCATCGAATCATTTCTCGCTTCGTTCCGATCCTCGACGCACCTACGACCAAGACGCAGACGCACTGCAGACGCTCGTCCCTCTCTCAACCTTCTTCCGTCCGCCTCTGACTGACTGCGCGCCCACTCCCACTCACTCACGGACCCTTCCCCTCCAGTCCAGTCCAGTCCAGTCCAGTCCAGTCCATCGCTCCAAGAGGCCCCACCTCCCCGAAGCCTCAGCTTTCTCGTCTGGTCTTTCTATCAGCCCAGAATCAGTTTCTACATACAACAAAACTCGAATTTCCTCGATTCTGTACAACAACTGTGTAACCGTTATTTCCGACAAGCCCGTCAAGATGGGCCTGTTTTCTCGTAAAGACAAGACGCCAAAGGGCGACCAGGCCATCAACACCTCGCAATCCAATGTGAGCGTAAACTCGCATTCTTCGAGCTTGAGATCTCCTGCTCCTGGCGCCAATCGCAACCCCCTCAATCGAACGTCAGCTACCAGTACATCCCCCGGTGGCCCAATGTCTCCAGTCAAACTCCCAAAGATCGATCTCCCTCGACCCCCGGACCCTCAGCTCGACCCTGCTGGTTACTTGCGAAGTCTTGGTGCTGTGAGAGAGCGAAGCAAGATTGTCACTGACAAGGCGCTGCGCAATGAGTTGAAGCATTTCGATGTGGATATGGGCAAGTTTCCCGACGTGGTTACTTTTGTTACAGGAATTATCAAGGTGAGTGGCCACGAAAATCGCCAATTTTCTAGCTAACAGCTTGTAGCGAGACTATGATGCCCCCTTCCTCAGCATTCCCGGCCATGGTAGATACCAGCACTTTGCTGTCGGAGGTCGAGATCGCATTGCCCAGCTTCTTTCCACCTGGCCCACCAATGTGGATAACACAGAGCGATGCCGACGTTTGATCGACCTTTTCCTAGTCAGCGTGCTTCTAGATGCGGGCGCTGGCACTTCCTGGCAATACAAGAGCAATGAAAATGGTCGCGTGTACAGAAGATCAGAGGGTATCGCAGTTGCCAGCTTGGAGATGTTCAAGACTGTAAGTACAGCTTTTCTGTCACATTACAAGATGCTAATATCGGCAGGGATTGTTTTCTGGAAACCCGAACAACAAATTCCAGGTCGACAAGGATGGCCTCAAGAATCTCACCGTCGAGAAGCTCGCGGCTGGTCTTCAATCAAAACCCGGCAATGAAATGGCTGGTATTCAGGGTCGCACCGATCTTCTGGTCCGCCTTGGAGAAGCTTTAGCCGCTAAGGACGATTTCTGGGGCTTTGAGGGTCGCCCTGGATGCTTAATCGGTATGTAACTTTAACGGTCTCCCGCGACAAAGCTAATCTTTTTTAGACCATCTCCTCGGCCACCCCTCAACACAGGCTTCGTCTATGCTTATCGTCCCCCTGCCCGTACTGTGGAACGTCCTAATGACCGGTCTCGCTCCCATCTGGCCCGCAAACCGAACTGCGATCAACGGTGTCTCTCTCGGTGACGCCTGGCCCTGCCAGGCTATGCCTCAACCTGGCGCATCTCCCAAAGTTTCCGCTTTCCCCAACAGCTCAAACGCCGCTGCTTGGGAGTCTATTCTTCCTTTCCACAAGCTCACCCAATGGCTCACCTACTCGCTCATGCAACCGATGCAACAACTCCTCAAGATGCACTTTGCCGGAACAGAATTGCTCACTGGTCTGCCCGAGTACCGAAACGGTGGTCTCTTCGTCGATATGGGTGTCTTGAACTTGAGGAAGGATGATTTGGAGAGGGGTCTTCAGAACTACAACGAATGGGTGCAACGGACAGGCGCCAAGGGTGTCGAGGTAGCACCCATGTTTGAGCCCAGTGACGATGTCATCGTTGAGTGGAGAGGTGTCACAGTCGGTTTCCTCGATATGCTGTGCGTCGAGGTCAACAAGACACTGAAGCCAGAGCTGGGCGGAAATGAATTGACTTTGGCACAGTTGCTAGAGGCTGGTAGCTGGAGGGTAAGTCTTATTCCACCAAACAACATCCCCCGAAACAGTACTAACTCATTCCAGGGCGGCCGCGAGATTGCCGAGATCAACAGACCTAATACCAAGGAGCCCCCGATCCTTATCGAGAGCGACGGCACCGTATTCTAAACAAAAGGCGCTGTTTTAATCAACATATGCCCTTCTTGGATGTATTAACTGAAATGAACATTACGGGAAACTCGAGGGGGAGGAAATAGAGCGTGAAGCTTATAGTTTCTTTTTTTAAACTCACTTCGAAAGCATTCAAAGCATTTATTCCAATTAAAACCAGAAGATCTGTTTTTTTTTTTTCTTTTTGCCGTATGCGAAAATGGCAAGAAAAAGGTGGTGGGCTTTATTTTATTACAGACACAGCAAGATGAGATGAATTGAAATGGAATGGGCAAAAGGGAGAGTGCCAGGGTGGAAAAGAAATCCTTGGCAGGGGGTTTGCCTAGTTTATAATCGAGACACAAGCCAAGTCGAGTCGTTCAAGGCGTTTACCGCTTAATTCATTGAGTTGAGTTGTCTTTGAACAGAATTTATTGGGATGGTTGTTCTATTACATCAATACTCGACCATCGATAGATACATGCAGACACTTTTATATCCAGTCATGCAAAAGACCCCGCGGTATCATGTCGCTCCCCGCCAATGCCTATTATACAATGCCTGATCCAATTGAAACAGTGTACAAGTTTATCCTTATTTTACAGTTATTTGTGATACAGTTGCTCATCGCTTGTACTTCTTCTCAAACTCATCACGCTCCAACTTTCGTCTCATGTTCTCGAGCTTCTGAATCTGCTCCTTTCTCGCCTTCTCAGCTCGCTCCTCGGCAGTACCGCTGTACTGATTCGTCATGTTGCCGACTGAGTCGGAAACACTCTTCTTCATGTTGTCAAGGTTATCGGTGAGACGCTCACGAATGCCCTCAAAACCCTTGGCCTGAGTGACGCGGGGAGGCTTGTAGACGGGCTCCACAATCTTGGGGATGGGAAGATCGAGAGCACGACGGACGGACTCGTTGTTGAGAATGGCGGCTGTGACGAAGGTGGCGGCTCCAGTGGAAACCATCATGAGGTTGACACCAGCGCCCAGGAAGCTTGTGGCAACTAGAGTAACTGCACTCATGACGTAGACCATGTTCTGCATCATGGCCTTTTGCTCAGGGGGCGTGTATTTAGAGTTGAGCTAGATTGATGTTAGATAGAATCTCATATAGAGCCTGGAAATCTTACCTTCAAAGTGCCGACCAGGAGAACAGTACCAGCGATAGGAAGGGCGTAAAAGGGATCGGCAGCCGTAAGGTCGGCGAACCAGGCCCAGCCAGCGTTCTCCATAGAGGGAACTGGGATGTGAATCATGCCGTTGATGACTCGGAAGAGACCGAAACTGAAGGGAACCTGGACAAAAGCCCAGAACATGTTCTTGATCTCGGTGCCGTATTCCTTTCGGACCATATTGCCGATAAACTGTCCCTTTTGAATCATCTCCCGATCACCTGTCTGGTAGCCCTTCTTCAAAAGCTCCAGACTTTCCACTGATCGAGGATCAGACTTCATCTTGGCCGTGGCAGCGCTGAACTTGACACTGCGAAGTTGAGGGTAGATCATGATGACACGTAATAAGAGGGCAGTTGCGACAATCGAGCCGCCCCATCCCAGACCGGTGTAGACATGGACGTGCTCCAGAACCCATTGCATAACGGATGTAGGGCCCCAGCCGTAATCGAGGCCAATCTCCTTCAGGAAGCCAATGTTCTCGGGCATGGTGAGAATGCTGGGGTTGGCGAGGTCGGCAATGCTTTCGAGGTCGAATTCGGAGGGCAGAACGGAAGATGGTTCAGCAGACTGTGTCACATCTGCGAACTTATCGGCGGCAGGGGCGGGAGCTTCGTTGATGGGTGTAGGATCGATAGTCTCGGGAGGAGTGGGAGCTTCTGGCGTTGTGACGGCTTCAACAGCTGGCTCCTCTGTCTTCTTCTTTCCATAGATGTTGTAACCCCATAGCGAGAGCTGCCTTGAAGAAGCAATACCCCCCAAAGCAATAGGCGCAGCAATGTTCCTGACACCGACTCTTGTCCCAGCCGTGAGTGGTGTGCGAGCGCTCTTCATCGCTGTGCCGAACTGTCGAGCACCGAATTTTCTACCCAGGGTCCTTGACATCTACAATTGTTAGTGCAGTCGATGGATTGGTCAGAGATAAACACACAGAATGACCACATGGCCTCTGGAAAGCGCCCGAAGGCAAAGAGCGCACAATTCCTCGGCTGGGAAGCATTGCGGCGGTGATGAAGTGGGATGGGTCGGACAATAAGTTGCGCGATGTTGCTGGGAATTTTTTGGAGGTTTTCCGGGACCGGCGGGGAAATGTCGGGTTCGCGATAGTCCGTCGCCGATGATCTCCGAATGACCTTGTCATTAGGCCTCGGCCTGTGACGAGTCGATTGGGAGTGATTAGAGTTGTGAGATTGAGTCGAGTGGTTGTAATTGACGTCGCTGCGTTCGATTGAGTGATTTTTACATTTTGAACCACCGGTGCAACGAAACGCCACAATCCATGTTCCTGTCTAATATATAATCTCAAATTATTTAACATGATATGCATTCATCCGTCCTTGCTCTTTCGTAGATCATTCATAGCGATGAGTACGTCTTGGATGTGATGGATAAGAATCCGTAAGGTGAAGGAATTCCGACATTTTACTCCAGGCTTGCAAAATCGTCCAGCGAAGGGCGAGGAGCATATGGCTTTTCTCGAAGCTCGATACCAGGTCCGATAGGGTGAACTCTTCTGCGCGAGAGGGGGAAGACCTGGATTTGTCAGCAAAGGTTGATAGCTTTGAGCATAACTGCGCAGTATGATATACCTTTGTGCCTCCCCATCCCAGCCTAAAAGCAGCTTCATGAGCAAAGAGCTCTCCGAATCCAAGCATCATGCCGTTGACAAAAGGTAGTAGGAGGTTGATAGCAGCTCCCCGTATC
The DNA here is from genome assembly GCF_900067095.1 of Fusarium proliferatum ET1. NCBI lineage: Eukaryota > Fungi > Ascomycota > Sordariomycetes > Hypocreales > Nectriaceae > Fusarium > Fusarium proliferatum. The sequence continues at coordinate 3,934,802 of NW_022194792.1, read as the reverse complement.
AAAGACCACACTGTAGGGGGCTTGTAAAGAATGACAGGTGAGTTTGACGAGGGAGGTGACGAGAGATCATCGCCTGCAGAGTATAGTTCGCTGTCGGAGTGCAATGTCACGCCGGACTCGGCGAGGTGGTTGTGTTCGTCGGACATGGCAGGCTTCGAGATGTGAGCGCAGGTTCGGATAAAGATAAAGGAGTAAATAATATGAAGCTCGATTGCTGGTCGTTGTCGGCTTGAGCTAGCTTCTGAAGAGGTTGTTGACGATCTCGGCTTCTCGACCGTCGCGCTTGATTCCCCCAGATCCTTACGTAAGGCTGCAGGACCGGGGCAGAGATGGACCTGACTTCCGCAGGTTGAAGTGGTGAGTGGGTCCCCACTTGTGTCATGGCCCAGTCGAGGAAGGTGGGGTGAAGGAGCCCACCGCCACCAACCCAGAGCTTCCTTTGCTTAGAGGTGACGAGCAAGCTGCCTGCCTGTTGCTGGAACCTTCATTCATCACCAAACACACTTTGAGATTGACGTGTCTTTTTATCTTGACTCAATCACCTCCAAATCTACCAACGCTCCTCATAATTCTGCGACATCTGAAAACATCAGCACTTATTTCAACTACCCCGCCTTCAATCGTTAACATGGCAGACCACGACGCCCAGATCGTGGAGTTTGCAGGCCTGAGCGGCGCAAGCCCTGAAGAGGTTCGCATCTCTCTGACTCGCACTGGATACTCCAGCTAACGCGCCCAAGGCCAGACAGTATCTCGAAGCCCACAACTGGGACCTCGCCGAGGCCAGCAATGCTTGGTTCCGTGATGCCGAAGATGACAACCGCGACACATCCACAGCTCCTGCTGCCGCTCCTGACAATTACACGGGCCCTCGAACCCTCGACGGTCGACCAGCTCCAGAGGCTGCCCGCAGCACCCAACCAGCTCGCAAACCTGCCGCATCACAACAGAGGAAGAGGGGGATTGCTACTCTAGGATCTCTCGGTAGCTCATCCCATCAACACGACCACGGTGATGACGACGATGATGATTTCGACGGCGAAGACGATGATGGACGAGGAAACCTGTTTGCTGGTGGTGAGAAGTCTGGTTTGGCTGTTCAGGATCCGCACCAGGAGGGCGGTCCCAAGAAGATCATCAGCGATATTCTCGCCAAGGCTCGAGCGTAAGTCCCTGAGCATGTGAAGGTGAATTTAACTGACAAATTAGCAACGCTCAACGTCCCGAGGCCGAGAACGAGGCTGGCCCTTCCGAGCCTAGTCGCTTCCGAGGAACTGGACAGACACTCGGGGGAGACGGTGTCGAGAGCCGCAGCATTCCTGATCCTCTCGGCCCAGCTCGCTCTTCAAACGCTGAACCTCAAGAACGAGTCCTTCACATCTGGCAAGATGGCTTCAGCATCGACGACGGTGACCTTCGCCGATTTGACGATCCCGCAAACCAGGCCGACCTCGCCCTGATCCGAGCTGGTCGCGCACCTCTTCACCTCATGAATGTACAGCATGACCAGCCCATCGATGTCAAGCTTCACCAGCACGACACACCATACCAGCCTCAGCCCAAGAAGTACAGACCTTTCGGTGGCTCTGGCCAGCGACTTGGAGCTGTTGTCCCTGGTGTCGAGGGTTCAAGCTCTTCTCCTGCCCCCGCTGCTTCTTCCGCTGCTCCCTCGTCCTCCAATGCTCCCACCGTCGATGATGCTCAGCCCACAATCATGATCCGAATCCAGATACCCGATGGCACACGCCTACCCGCTCGTTTCAACACCACCCACACTATCGACGATGTCTACGGTTTCGTGCAGGGAGCGTCCCCAGACACACGATCTCGATCATGGGTTCTTTCCACGACATTCCCCAACAAGGATCACACTGACCGCAGTTTGGTTCTTGGCGAGATGCCCGAATTCAAGAAGGGCGGTACCGCCGTTGTCAAGTGGACTTAGAAATGGAAAAATCGGCGTTGAGGTTGATTTACGGACTGGTCAACAAATGCGGATGCTAGCATTGACTTATAGAGGTCATGGATAGAATCACAGATAGTTAAAATGCGAAATGAATTGTAAATGAGCCATGTATGCATATATGAAATTGATACTCAAAAATATCACCTAGAGTGGTATCTCAACGCCTAACGCCAAATAACAAGCCATACGCCGTGATAACTCCGATCTATGTGGTCTTGTCAGTTTAGGCGGCAGCAGTGGCGGTGTTGGGAGCTGGAGTTGCGGGGCCATCCAGAAATCTGAAGTGCTCAATAGCGATCTGACAATTGAGCATGGCAGCGTTGAATCGAGCTTCTCCGGGTGGAAGAACAACCATGAGATACGTGTTTGTCGTGAACTTGAGGATAAACAGACTGAATCGATTGCCGGCCTTGTGCTCCATGCGAATGAACTGCTCAGCGTTCCGCGGCGTACCGGTGAAGCGCGAAATACTCTGCTTGAAATGCTTCATGATGTTGGACATGCGCTCTAGTCGATCCTCGGTCGGGTTTCGCTGTCCTTCAGATGATGTCCAGGATGATACGGCAAGGAACGAAGTGCGCTCGAACAGCAGCAACTCTTCAGCTTCGATGGCGAGACCCAGGTTTGCGAGATTTCGCTCAATGACGGAGAGGTTAGGTACAAGGTCGTGAATAATCGACGCCCACGCTTTATACAAGCTCTGATCCCAAATCGACGTCGCAAACGGCGTAAGCTCAATCGACGACGCAGCAATACCGACTGAATTTGCATACTCAAAGGTCTTCTGTCGCACAACCCGAATGCGCTCGTCGTAAACGGACTCACGTGCTGTAGGGACGACGAGATCCATCTTGTGAATGAGGATGTAGATCTTTGCGGCGGGAGAGTATTGAAGTAAAGCGGAGAGGATGGAGACGTAGGTTGCGAGATCGCGGTCGACGTCGCGGGATTCAATGTCGAAGACGTAGATCAGCACACCGACGTTGGAAAAGACGTGGACGCGCTGTTGCGAGAGATAGTTCTCCATAAAGGCCTCTTGACCACCGCAGTCCCAGAGGTTGAGGGTGAGGTTTCCGAGGAACTTGACGTGCGAAAGATCGATATCGATAGTTGCGCCCCTACATAATCAGCTCCAACTCCCAGATCAAGGTAAGGGGGAGACGTACAGTCTTCGTGTATCGCGGGCAATGTAGTTGCTAAAGATAATGCTCCTCATGCTCGACTTGCCGGAGCCGGACTTTCCCATGAGCAGCACCTTTTTCTTCTTGGGCTTCTTGACTTCGCCGAGGAGCTCGGGGGCGGGCTGGGCCTCGGCGAGGGAGGTGTCGATGTAGGAGGCCATGATGTGAGTCAGGTTGTTGGTGTTGGTGATGATGGAGGGTTGGAAAGTTGGGGTGGAGGGGAGGTGATGGGAGGTAGCTTGCCTTAGCTTTTGGCGCTTGGGTCTTTTGGGGTTTAGCGCCCGTCCCCGGATATGGTCAGCGGATGAAACGTCTTGGCTAGTGTTCCAACTGCTGTAATTCTTTTGGTAGACTGGGGTAATAATTGTATGTTTGCTTGGTTTTAAGTAATTTTATTTCTTATATTGTGCGAGTTACTGTGAAGTTTGACGAGATCTTGGTGATACTGTATGCATGGAACGAGCCTATCAAATCTGCTGTATTCTGCATGACCCAACATCAGAGATGTTGTAGATGTGCTTAGAGAGAGCGCAATTGACAATACTTCATAACCTCAATACCATGAGCTGTAACTAGCTTGTATAAAACCTCAGGGCTGTGTCGCTTGGTCAATGCCACATAAGCAAGCACTTGGTGAAGCCAGGTGCTGATGTGTAGGTCAGTTTCATTCTTATGTAGCACTGTGTGGTTTGACACGACACTGAGAACACAGTATCTCGAATAATGGCCGAGGGGTATAAAACTAAACAGAGAAACTTTTTTGCAGGCCGTATATGCACGACCGTATCGTCCTCGACCAAGACTGGGCCGCCGAAAAACGACTTGAGACACCGAGGCCTTACTGCAACATAGCAGCCCGGTGACTCCAACATCTCATCTGATAGAAATCAACACTCTATGTTACAATTATGAGGCCATTGTCCGTCAATATAGTAGGAAATTCTATGCTATGTCATTGGCGAAGCTCGAGGGGATCATGTCAATATTGCTCACTTGTTGTCGCGGAGACGAGCTGCATTCATTTCACATAACTATTCATAAATCGAGGCATTAAATTAACCGTTTTAAGCTCTTCTTAAGTTCACTGGACAGTCGCTAAATATTACTTTCTTGCTCATCCTTTGTCACCGGAGGGATTCGTGGAAGTCATTAAAACTTTGTTCACCTGAGACAAGTCTACTCTGCGTGTGCTCTAGAGGCCGCTTCTTTTGATATCTGGCATTAATTTGAACTTTCAATCTTGTCCTTTTCGCTGCAACGATCTTCTGGCAAAAATTTTACTTGTTTGGTAGGATACAAATGAGTATCACCAGAATAATAAGCATATAATTTCCAAAATTGTTCCATAATATCGGATCATATTCAGATGATTAGCTTTCCATCGTTCCCAAGGGTCACTATACGAATTCTTTGAGGGAAAACGAACCCTCTGACACAAAACCAGGGTGCCAAAATCTTCTCATTACTTAGGTCAAAGATCTTTAGTTTTCTTGTCTCCCCTCAATATGCAATCTCTTCATCAAAGTGTTGATCACCCAAGGCATAGGGTAACACTCCAACCAAGCGAAGCTAACGGCATCATCCAATCCCAAACTGTCTAAAAGCCAGGAAGGGAAACATGAGAATGCGCTAGAACTGTACAAGTATAGCTTGTTTCGTCTATCATCTCAACAACATTGTATAAAACCGATTCAAGGACACTGATCCTAAATTCCAAGAGTAAGCTGCGGTATATGGGTATTTATATAAACCAAGTCTAATGCCACATTGTAAATGTTCATCATATAACGCCGATGTCTCCAAGACTCGCATATCATATAAATTATCGCTTATTCTCCCCGAGAATACGATGGCCTCTCGATTGACGGACTCGCCGAGATCTTATCGTTACCTGGACTCACCGACCCCGTGAGGATTGCCCAGACATTCGATTCAGAGCTCTTATGGTCAACAATATCACTGCAAGAGTCAGCCTCGATCTTTCACGCCGTGACAAGAACTTACGTCCGGTTATCCTCATCCCCTCCATAGAGGGCATCGTCGTCCAGATATCTCAGCCGGCGAAGACCAACTGGATCATTACCAAAGCTGACGAACTGAAAGGCGAAAGCGGTGTCGCCGATGCCTTTATCTTCCATTCGCTTGATAATCTTCGTTATGCAGGCCTCAACACCTTTCTCTTCGAGAGAACCACCGTGCTCCCATATTCCATCGGTCAAGATAACAATGCTTGTTGGTCGTTTCGGATCCACCATATTAGCATCTGAGAATATCTGGTTGAATGAGTGCTTCATATTGCAGAGAGTCTCGGCGTCGTTGCCACCAAGCCATTCTCGCACTGGGTTGATGAATTTGTCCATCTTGAGAAGAAATCGAGGGCGACGTTCTATCGGAATTCTCTTGTCTGGTTTTGAAGTGAAGCGGATTTCTGGACCAGAATGGTCGATCTTCCTAACGAGCCATACCAAAACATCCAATACTTTGAGTACTTCGCGCTCCCTATCACGCATCGTCTCAGAATCGTCTATTATAAAGACAAACCGCCGATTTCCCATCCGATTGCGAAACTTTTCGTAGCCCTCCAATGATTCCCTTTTACCATTGTTCTTACGGTGACTGACAACATGGTCAATAGTAAGGTCCCCATACATGCCCACTTCTTGTTTCTGAGGAGTGAGTCTGGTGCTGTCGGCAGATGTCTGGGCAGGGCTGTTGGCGTCGGGAATCGAATGGTGATGATTACCTTGAGCAGGAAATGAGATGTCAGGATGCGTTGGAGAGCCCAACGCGTTTCCAAGGTTGAAGTACTTGGTAGATACCGCTGACGCAGGGGAAGATTTGTCTTCCAGCTCAGACATAGCCTGAAAACCATTGTGACTCCATTGAGCTGATGTGTGGCGATCGATTGGGGCTCCGTTATTCGAAGGTATTTGAGTATTGACGCCAAGAGGGTCTCGCTGGTGCATGTCTGAGCGTTCCAACGCCATACCGTTCTGGCGCGAAGATCCCGAATGGAAGGACGTCCGTTGGTGAGGAGATCGATCTGGCTGAAACAATGACTCGGCCATGTTCATGGGTGACTGAGTGAGTATCGGGGTGTTATGGAAGCCGGGTTGAGGCAAGAGAGGCGCGCTATGATGGCCTAAGGGGGGAGCAGGGTCAAAGATTTCCCGGTAATTTCTCTCAAAGGTTTTCCAGATAAGGATGGGGGATTGTCTTTCTCCATATGGCACAAGCATCCAACGCTCGACGAGGCTGCAGACATTCCGTGAGAGGAAAATGGGACCTTGTAGCGCATCGAGCGCCGCTGAATGTGACTTCACAACACAAGTAAGCGCTGTGGAACTGTTATGGAAACATTCACCAAAGCTGCCATCGGCAAGAAGTGGCCAATGTGTCAGGATTTCCCTCCTGCGATCGCTGGCAGCTTCATCGAGGGCAGCCGTACCTCCAGCAACCCAGACGATTGCTTCGCTGATGACACAACCAAGTGACCAGACATCGGAGGCTACTGGAACCTGCATAAAACCATTCTCCTGGTCCCTGTAGAGCCTGGTTGCTTCGGGAGAGCCTGTTGTAATTTGTTAACGCAACCCAATACTGCAAGATGAGAGTAGTTACAATATGTCCTGTTTCCGTCATTGTCCTGGAAACTGGATTCATCCTCATCTATTGGTCGATTGGGTGTTGCAGTGTCGAAATCAGCAAGCTTCATCCGGAAGCCATACGAGTACCGCCCATCTTGACCAGGGAATACCAAGATATTGGCAGGCTTGATATCACGGTGAGAGCTACAACATTAGTAACAATGAAGAAAACTGGGAGTGTCACGTACAATCCTGTTCGCTGATTCCTAGGGCCGCCTCCCAGGTTTTGTATCCTGTCGATGGCCTTGGTGAGACCCATCAAGCCATATAAGAAATATCGCCGGTCTTCTTCGGTGACCGGTCGTTCGTTGCGCTTGAATAATTCGAGCAGGCTACCTTCACTCGCATGCTCCAGGATCATAAAACAGCGATTATTCTGTTCAAATGAGCCAAGATATTTAACAATGTAATCGCAAGACTCGATCGCGGCGAAAGCATTGTATTCCTTTATCCATGCATCTCGCAAAGATTCTCTTTCTCGTGTGCGGTACTCTTTCAACACGACAGTACCCTGCTAACGTTAGTTGGAATGGAGGTGCGGAGGAGGGAACTTACCGTTGGACTCCATTCGCGATCGAAGCATTCAGGGTACAAGGTCACAACTCTGATACTTGATTTGGAGTAATTCGAATCAGTGGTTATCGTGGAAGTTGTTTCGATAGGTAATATTTGCCGAGAATCGATGTATCGCTTATCCATGGGGGTATGTCTCGAGAATATCAGAGGACAGAACATCCACTGGTTCTCGCAAAACTCGTTCATGTCATCGACAAGTGCAGGGTCGTCACCAAAACATCGCGCATTGAGTAAAGGGAGTTGCTGGTCCTGATAGCCATTGGAAGTGAAGTTGTTGATGAGGTATGTCCTGCTGATGTACACCAAAATGGAGAAGATGTTCAAGTAGCCATTCTCAATCGTCGTAGGAAGAGCGTGGATGTTGCGATCGATCGCTCGAGATAATCTTCGCTGGCCACTTTTCTTCCACCATCTGGCCGTGACTGCAGGGCTCACGAACTTGGTCGGAATGTCGTTTCCGTCGAGTCCCGGATGCGATTCATTCTGAACATATCGCATAAACTCCTCATTGCGCTCGTCGCGCGGGCGTTTTCTGGGATTGGACATGGCGGCTATCCAACGAGGACCACAAGAGTCCGGCGTGAGAGTGAAAACAGCAATCTTTTGGATCCAATTGTGTATAATTTAGATATGTAGAAGAGGGGAATCTGGTGATGATGATGGAAGGTAAAAGTGGTGGAGGTCTTTTCCGGTTATTTATTCAAGGTCGCGGGAGAGTGGTTCGCATTAGAGGCATGCGCGATCTTCTCCAACAAGGCACTTTCCAATTCTTGCCAGTTCGGGTCATCATCTTTCCAGATTGGTTAGCAAGGACGTGCATATGCAGCAAGGCTCTCCTCTGCAACATTGTATCATGCCCACCACCATCTGGCCAAGTAGGCTGTGTTGCAGATGCCTTAAAAGCAAAGCCGCTCTTTTTCTGCCTTCTCGTATGATGTGGATCTCTGATCTGAGGATATTTACCTTGAAAGTGGCGGAGATGGAACATGGTAGATATAGTCTATCATCAGGAGGCTTGTTCGAGACCAGATGGCAGAGCCTCACAAGAGGGTGAGACAGGAGATGGTGTGACATGCACATCGGCGCGGGGAACCAGGCTACAGCTTATCAAATGATCCCACGCATGGACATGAATCGACATCATCAGGCATATTCTGCTTTGTGTATAATCGCTGAGATATATATCTTGTTTACAAGCTCCTGACTCGTGTCGGAAAATCTATTGTCTACAAAGTACAGATAGGAATAGAATGGTAGGAAATGAAATGAGGTTGTGCTGTGTTACTCTAAGATGCGTGTTTGACTCTTTCGCTATGCGGCCTGCGCAGCATGAAAAGAATGATCATCCAAACAACAATGGTGACGATCGTGATGGTAGCGGAGAGGCCAAAAAATAGAGAAAATATCTCCTTGTTTAGCCTCCATGGCGCCTTTGCGTTCACTTGAGGCCATTCAAGAATACCGCTCTGGAAGAAAGACTGCAAATATAATTAGTTGTTGCAACATGTCCAAGGACACAGTGACGTACAGCCATGAATGTTCCAGGGAGGAAAATCAGAGTCACAAAAGTGATGATATGCATTGAGCTCGTCTCTCGCTTGGTCTTGTTTGCGATATTCTCCATATTCCGAGTCGACAAGTGAGCGCTCTCTGCGTAGATCTTGTTGATCTGGATGGTTTTGTATTGGAGAATGGTGTTGTACTAAGTAAATCAGTCCTGGATCTCTCAGCGTTGAAGAGTGAATTACCATTTATTTGCTCTCCTTGACGAGCAGTAGCAGCGCATTGAGCTGCGCCTGATGAGCATCGATATTGGCCTCAATATTTCGAGAGTGCCGACAATATTGAAAGAATGACTCCTCGCAACCCTTCTTGATCCCTCTCAAAGTGGGAAGCCGATACTGGGTCATAAGACACTGGTAGTGCTCGCGGATCTGTCTGATGACTTGGTTGTTTAGCTTGAGAACCAGGAGCGCTTCCTGGATCGCCTCCAGGCCTTGCTGTAGTTTCTGTAGCTCGTCAAAAGAAAACACTTCAAGCCTCTCGAGTCGTTTGACTCGGTCATTGAGATCACCCCACGGGTCCCCTTTTCCATTGCTCTGACTGCGGGTCGTCCCAGATTCGAGGCTCGTCATATGCGAGAGCCTTTTCGAAGGCGATTCAGCCAAACCTGTGATGATTTTCACGTCTTTGGTAAGGGCTGACTCGTCTTTTATGGCGGGCGTTCTCGCTTTGTCCACAAGTGGTTTGATCCCACCAAAAAGTTCGTTGATGTAGAATATCCAATCATCATCGCACCAATCAATCAGCATAGTGAGAACCTCAAGGGAAGACGAGAACGCCTGTGGAACAGATTCCAGAACATTTGATTGAAGGAATTTATTCTCAGACAAAGCTTCTTGGAATAGCTCTTCGTTCAGCGAGTTCCCCTTGCAGGTTACCCAAAGTGACTGCCCGTTTTCAATGTCAAAGGAATGATATACTGCCAGTTGTCGGACTCCCCAAGATCTGCTTGGGACGGAGGTGGAGCTCTCGACGGATCTCAAGACAAACGAATACCTAATTTCGCGCCCTGAGAGACCCATTCGATTTAGAGGCAGGATATCATCCTCAGACGAGAGCAAAGTATTGTCGTCGTTGAATTGAGGAAGGTTACACCATTCTTGAGCAGAGTGCGACCGGCGGAAAGAGTAGAGGCAGCTTAGGAACGAAGCTGGGATTCGTTGATATGTGCATAGATATTTGAACATCTTAATCGGACATCTGACTTGATCTTTGGAAGATTTGGAAAGGAGAGACCTGAGTTTGTTACATCCTGTGCCCAAGTAAAGACCAGCGAACTTACACGTATCTCATCTTTGGGGCTTTCTTGTTCGGCTGTAAGCGAAGTAATAGATCTTCCATGGTCTTGACATCACCCGAGAGCGATTGACAGTTGCATGGAGTCATGCAGTCGCACGTTTCAAAGATCTTGAGACAAGCATTTTCGGGTCTCGGGTGGAAGATACGAGCTGCTTCTCGATCCCACGTAGTAGCTACGGCTTGCCGGGCTTTGGTACTCCTTCTGCTGCTAGGAGCAGTTTGAGGGTAGTTGTGAGAAGCATCGCATATCTTGTCGAAGTAACGTTCCTGTTCGGACAGCTCCACAGTAGTGATACTATTTTGGGAGGACATGATAGTATATGGCAATTTGATAAATGAACTAGTGCTTGAAGGTTTCGTAGATTACTCGGGACCAAGCTATTTTATTTCCTTGAAGAGAATTCCAATTCCACAGAACAGGGGTCCAAGATTCGCATAGCCTAGATCAAATGCAACGGCAAAATTTGATGAAGAGTGCCTGATATTGACTGTGCACAAAAGCCAGTTGGCAGTGATGCTTGTGGATGGTGTGAATGAAGATGGTAGAGATAGACAATGTGTATGAGGCCAGGTAGGGTACTGACATATAAAGTGGCTGAGTCGAAGGCGCATACAACTTGCCTCATGTAACCCGAACAAAACACTCAATATTACTCATATGCGTAAATAACTAGAAGTAAAGGCAAGGGTTCACATTGGGTATTGTAAAAAGATATATCAGGACTGTCTTTGTAGCCATTTGCGTGATTCATGGCGCTAGGTCATAGATTTCGTCTTTCTCAGCCTGTTCCAGATGTCAGCTGTTGGGAGAGACATCACAAGATATACAAATGCAACAAGACAACCTACTTCAGTCAAGGTCACTGGAAGATAGAACACAAACTCGGTTCCTATATGCTGGAGCCACGGATCAGCTTCTGGTACACGAAAGCACTGCCACTCTCGGTGACCCGATCTACATACCTCGACCTCAATGGTCTGGTCATTGAACTTGGCCCGAAGGTGCTTTCGTACATCTTCTAGCCGCACCTTGTATGCAACAATAGAGTTGTGCTTCATGGTGGCAACCAAACGATTGGTGATCGTGCAATGCGGTTAGATTCTGGTGACCAAGTCTTTGTTTTCTCAGTCCTGTATTGCGCAGGTTCGCCTTGGGCGTTTTTCTTTCCGCCTGAAGATAGTCTGCCTCGGGAATGGTTCGGGACTGTGCCAGGTATGTAGGGCAGGTTGCTAGATATTCGCTCTACCGATGGCTGCGGCTCAAGATAACGCGGGGCTTGCTCGAAGTATCAGAGGGCGATTGGTAGATCCTCGCTGGATAGCGCAACTGGCCGGGTTTAGGGGATCAGGCTCTCGGATCAATTGCCTATCAAGTTCGAAGTGTGACCGCTGTACGCCATATTGCAGCTGGAAATGCGCCAAGAGAGGCATAAGCAGCAAGGGTGGTTTGAAATGATAGACGCTGTTGGCTGATGGCGTGCCAGTCTTGGGGCGATGGCTCACATTTTGGTCATACAGGTGACTGCGAAGCCAACACACAGTGAGGTGCAGCCTGATGTGACTCTTTTTAACTGAGCCTTAATCCGCACCATGAAAGAAACGAGAAGTGGAAGAAACATACAATGCGAAGGGTCTGCAACGTCTTTGTATCTATTTTGGAAGTGTTCAACAATGCCGTTGTCAATGTTTCATCACAAAACGGCTATGAGCAACTGCCTCAAGGATGACTCGATGGCTGTCGAAGAAACTGTGCATCAATCACTAAATTATTCCCGGACAGTATGCGACAGACCTGTGGGATTCTGATCAAGATACTGACAGAGTCATCCTTTCTGAGCGCTACGTTAACCGTGATTGATGGAGTGATCGAAAGTATGTCTCACCTTTGATGTCGAATTTATCGGCAGCGTCGATGTCAGGTTGATGATTGGTGAGGTCGAGGAGATTGGGCTCTGAATACTCACACAAACAACGTGTCCTGAGTTGATGCTGGAGACTTGAGCAGTGTAGATGGGGCCTTCATTGTGCAACAGTTGTTGCGAAGTTGTTTAAGACTGGAAGCGTAGATGTAATATTCAAAGTCGAGTTACTTGAAGTTACCTAATCGCCGATGTTAAAAGATGCAGGTTGAAAGTGAACGAAAGGAAGGCACAGCCAGCAAACCAAAGTACTTGCGATGGTGGTGTAAGTTTGGGAAGTTGCATCGGCAACCCTTTGAAAGTTGTGAAAAGTTCAACTCTTGCATTATCATAAACCTCAACATGATCTGCTGAATCATTTGTTGAGTCACCTTCCAGAAATTTAAATCACCAACACTAAAGAAGATCAGACCAACAAGAGCTTCGTCCTGAGTTAAGACTGTCCGAACTCCGTTTCAATCACCGAAATTGCTAGTTGTCGGACACTTTTCATCTCAGGACCCCATAGAAATCAGGCTGAGATCCTCAATTTTAAGGGCGGCCTACCAGGAGCGTCGAATTAATTGAAGGATGCGACGCTGATTACACCAGTCAAATTGAATGCCCCGAGGAGGGCGGCAGTGGCTTTATCAGGCGGGGAACCGTTGAAGTCTGATTCCGCCCTACAAGGCTGCTTTAAACACAAGCTTTAGCTGATGTGGAGAAGCAAGCTTGGCTTCGTCCCTGGATCTAATCCATTCGGCATAATCTTCTTGAAACCGTCCCAGAAGCGAAACCAATGACGAGTGCGTCGGTGCGAGCCGTCATTAATCCTTTCCTTCAAGTGCCGTGTTGGAACGGACACGGACTTGAGCACCAGAACCCAGCCACAGTCCGTTGCTCTTACGATGACGATGCAACCCTGCAAAGCCGAGATATAGCGCTGGACTGAACCTGCATCGCCACACCGACACAGAAAATTCCGCTGCAAGTGCCCTGAAACTAAACCCGAGTCCGATCTCTGGCTTCAGTGTCACAGCCACATTCAAGATTCAAGTCCGCTTCTCAACCACAAGAACTCGATCTCTGGTGATATCTTGACCTACGGGCACGGTGAATGCAGGAAAATCATCAGATCCGCCTTTGAGGTAACTTCAATGCGATGAAAAGGATAAGCTAGGATCCATGAGTCGTGGATCTAAATGAGACGTTTTCCCCGCCGCTGAGAAGTTTAATGATTCAATTTCATCAACGCTAGCATCAAAACAAATCGTTCAAGCCGTGTTTACAATGGCTTCGAGATCAGACCCAAATGTTCCGTTGCTCAAGACGTGCCAGACGTGTTTTCATGCCAAAATTCGATGCGAGAAATCACAGGAGTCTGGAAAATGCGACAGGTGTTTGCGCCTGAACAAGACATGTGTTTTTAATCCTTCTCGGCGACGAAAGGCTCTGAGGCCTGGGTGAGAAATTTGTTGTTCTTTGTGATTTGCAATTGCTAACTTGATTCAGGCCGTCTAGGAATCTTGAAGCTGTGAGTCCTACAAGATCGAGGTCACCATCCTTGACTTCGGCCAATGCGACTTCAGCAAATGTTACGGATACCTCACCTGGTGTGTCCACGACACCAGCCAGCATTGATACCGAAGCATCTCACAACCCGTTCTCCAGGGGGTTGCTGTCATTCGAGAAAGGACAAGAGTTTCTCGATACCTTCAGAATGCGCATGTCGCCTCATTTTCCGTTCGTGATAGTTGCAGAGTCGGTAACCATTCAGGGGTTGGTTCAAGACAGACCGACGTTGTGTGTTGCGATACTTGCGGCAGCTTCACACGAGAATCTCAAGCTTCAGCAAAAATTAGGCAAGCTTTTCAACGAAATTGTACTTGTCAGGATGATAAAAGGGCCATTTGCAACTTTGGATATGCTGCAAGGGCTGTTGGTGCATTTGGCTTGGTGAGTACTACGTCTTCTCAAAAGTCGTCGCTAATGATTCAGGGCGCATTTCCACCAAGGAACAATGAAGTACACCCAGCATCTGTCACTTGCAGCAAGCATCATCTCAGATATGAGACTTGATCGACCGAGAGTTGCAAGTCTGTGGGCTTTGAGTCGGGAGAGCAAGCATGGGTCTGGTGAGATGACGCATGACGAGATGAGAGCTTTAGCCGGGACTTATTATCTCTCTTCAAGGTATGTCATATAGTAGCCTCCAAACCACATCTAATACGCAATAGTTCGGCTGTATTGTTGCAAAAATCGCATCACTTTCGATATTCCCCATTCATTCTCGAATGCTGTCACAGCCTCTTATCCGGGGGGACTGCTCCTTCTGACAGACATCTTCCATACATCATATATCTTCAGAAGCTTACTGAAGAGGTTGATGATGCAGTCATTGAAGCCACAGGAGCAATACGAGGGGCAAGGCAAGACAAGTTGCCTGCCGAGCTACATAGAATCAGAGAGCGATATACGTCAACAAAATCATCCTTGCCGTTTCCGCTTAGTGAGAGTCGTAAGTGCCCCTTCCCACCAGAGCTGAAAAGTCTTAACTGACACGCCTAGCCACAATTCTTCTGCAGTTGCACGTCCTCGACCTCCTTATTTGTCAGCCCTCACCGGATGGCATCTCATATGGCCTAAACGGTTTCCAAAGTCTTCAGCAAGGTGCAGACCAAAGCCGACTTCTCGACTGGCTCTCACAAAGCATGTCTGCTGCAAAGTCCCTCATAAGCGTCATTCTCCTCCTCCCACAAGGCGACGAAGACACGATGCCCAACATCGGCTGGATCATGCTATACTGCGCAGTCTCTCTGTCAGTACGACTAGACCTTGTAGCAGCACAACCCGAAAACGCACAAACTGCCGGCCATCTTCGACGTATTCTCGACATGCCTCACACCCTTCGTCAAATCGTCCTCCGCATGGAATCAGCTTCAAACTCGAATCCAGGGGATGGTGAATCAGATCCATACTTTGGTCTTGCGAGAAGAGCTCGGCGTATTGAGAGATGGTACCTTGAGCGATGCGGCCCTGTCGAATCGCCTGAAGTCGGGAGTCTTTTCGGATCTACCGAGACATCCCCTTCAAACCCATTCACCGGAGATATTGGACTCACCCCATCGTCTTTTCAAGATCCTGGCTTGGTTCCAAGTCTTCAAATAACAGGTGAATCAGATGATACATGGATGACCAACATATTAGCAGACCTTGAGGTTGATCCGGGGATGGAAAGCCTGCTGTTCACTGGACCTTTTGACTTTCTAGGTGAGCGTCAACAATAGCGTGGAAGAATGGCTTTATATAGTTCTGTACGGATACGGATAAGGAGAAGCGTCGGAGTTGGTGATAGTAATAAACTCATGCCCGTTGGATCTTTCATTTGTGTTACATATTACATCCCATATACCGCCGGACCAATACCCAAACTCCGTTTATGTCTATGTTCATGTACATCGTTGACTATTTTTTACCCTTCTTTCCCGCAGCCTTTTTGTGCTTCTCTTTGCCCTTCTTGATGGCGTCGACAAGCTCCTCGATCTCGGCCTCCTTTTCCTTTTCAGTCTTTTCCTTGGCATTCTTCTCATCAGCAGCCTTTTTGGCAGCCCTCTTCTTTGCCTGGATCTTCTCAACCTTTTCAATCAGAGCGTCGCTCTCTTGCCACAATTTCTTGGCGACTTCTTCATCCTTGACTTCCTTGCGTGCAAAGTCGACCTCCATGCACTCCTTGATGAGCTTTCCACCAGGACCTCGAGCAAAGTCTCCGTCCATGGCGGTGTAAAGAATGGATTGGGCGGCCATGTGAGGGGATTTAAGGAGGAACCAGGGAACCAAGTAGCCAGCGAGGTAGATTGCAAGTCCCCAGAGAGATCCACGCGTCAACCAGCGACGGGTGCTGGGGGTTCGGGCAAGACCAGGGTCCACGAAGACTACTCGGGTGTTGTTGGGAGCCTTGTCGGGTCGCTCGTAGGCATCGAGATGCTTCTGGAATGCCTGACCAAAGACATTCATGGCGAGTTTGCTGCGAGCATATGCGGTACCGGGACTCCAGTTGGCCGTTGAGACAGGCTCCTTGAGGGATGGTGATCCAATGTAAGACGAGCAAGTAGGAATAATAACTCGGACATCTCGATCGATGGGCTGCGCACGAAGAGCCGGGCTTAGAATACCGAGTAAATGGAAATTAGCCAAAAAGTTGACCATCCACGTCTCCTCAATACCCTCCTCCGACTCCTTTCTCTTTCCACCAGGGGGTGTCATTGTGGCAGCGCACAGAATAATCATATCCAATCGTCGAGGCGGCGCATTATCAATCCACTTGGTCGCAAACGTCCGAATACTATAGAAATCCGACAAATCGACTTGTTCCGTGTATATCATCTGGTTATTTGTCTTCTGTCGCAGATCCTGGATATACTCGACGAGGAAGGGATCCGACGGAGGCGCCTGTGAGAGCAGAACCAGCTGCGCACCCTGAGCTGCAAGCCCGAGAGCCGTTTGGGCGCCTATACCGGACGTTCCGCCGGTCATCATGACGACTTTGCCATGGAGGAGGCGTGGGCTGGGATTCTTGCGGCCGGAAGTCCAGATTTTGAGGAGGGTTAGGAAGGTGAGGGTGAGGATGGTGTAGATTATTGTGCGGCTGTGTTGCCGGACTTGCTCGGGGATGCCATTTTCGAGGATGCCGAGGAAGAGAACGAGAGGCATGGCGATAAGTTGATGCGGTGTTGTTCAGCGCATGTTGGAGGATTGCTGCGCTAGACATGATGGAGATTTGGAGTCGTGGCCCTCTAAAGGATCTTCACGTGATCCACTTGTACTTGTCATGAGCATCAACTTCAAGATCATCTCAACAACTTGGACATCGACAAATAAAATATTAATTGACTATCTCACTCTTTATCCGTAACTATGACTAATCGCGATATCTGTCATCTTTCTTCTTTCTCACCCAAATTTCACCAACTGGATCACCATGATCAGCTACACACTCCCAATCACCAATACCGTGTTGAGCAGAGGCCTTTCTAACACCCCTACCACCACCGCCAATGATGAGATTTCCGGGCCGATAATTTTCATCATGTTTCATACGACGAATTACACTTCCGTGGACTCGTACTGTATCAGGCACATCTCGAACTTCGCCTCCAGGGAGGGGCCAGCGGATTGGCTTCCATGATCCGTCAGACTGCAGATCCATTCTACGGAAGGGCATGTACTCCATGATTTTCCAGGCTGTTACGGCGAAGGGACCGAGACCTTGGCCGTATTCGAGGGAGTCGTGGATTCGAGCTGTGCATGCCCCGTGCATTATGTCGTGGAAATCGTTCTTGGGATGATCTTCTTTTTCGTCCATTGGCATGTCGGGGGCACGACCTGGACCTCCATTACCGCTTGAGACTCGAAGATCAGGAATTGGAGGTCGTCCTGTAGCTTCTTGCCAGTCATGAGCAGCACAGCATCCCATCTCTGCGACCTTTTCGTCGTCAAACGGGAGACCGGCTTTCTGAGCTTCTCTCACGATCCAGGCAAGAGGAATATGACTAGTACTTTTGCTGCCTTCGAGCATTTCCCAGCCTCCACCAACATCAGCGTGACCACCAGAGAACCAAACTTCATCGATATCTTGGGCGGCATCATCGTCGATATTGTTGATCTCATCAAGTGCAAGACCGGAGAGATTGGAGAAATTGTCAGGATCTCCGCATTGGCTTGGTCTTCTGCACGATCTCGAGCGAGCTCGGTATGGCGCATATGCGCTGCCTTTCTTCTTCTTTCGGCCACCTCTCTTGTCATTAGGAGAGAGATGACTGCCTTTTCTGCCTCGATCACCGTGTCCGTTGAGGTCCTCGCGGATGTCATTGATCGCCTTGTGAAAGTGATGGCCCTTGTCATCTTTCTGCTTAGGCCGATCTTGATACATGAGATCCTGACGAAACTTGGCTCGTCTCTCATCGATACTGACGGCGTGGCGAATTACTCTGGCACTGCTTCGTGCGGTGTACGGAAACTTGCTGCGTTGCATCCAAGCTGTCTCGAATCTTGGAACAGAATTGACTGTATCAAAAAGCCCAAGGAAACGGATACGACCAACTGGACGTGAGAATGTCTCTCGAAATCCCTTCATGAACTGGAACATTTCGTCTCTCTTCTTCTTCGCGGCCTCGGTCTCTTTGTTTGGTGGTTTATCGCAGTCTTCCTCGTCTTCGGGAATTTGCTCACGACCTTGCCATTGAGCGAACGCCTTCCAAGCGAACTTGACCATCTCTTCATTGCCGTGCGACAAGAGTCCGATGTAATCGAGCATCTCGGCTAGGAAGCGTGCAATATATGCACCCCGACTGAAACCAAACATATAAATCTCATCGCCGGGGTTATAAAATCGCATCAGAAATCGATAGCCTCCTACGACATGCTGGTCGAACGAAGAGCCAATTGCTGAGTCTTTGGCTTTTTGATACCAAGAGCCAAAGCGAGCCCGAATACCAGTATGAGTAAGTGATCCCGAGACGACATATGTTCCGATGCCCGCTGGATTGCGTGAGTTGAGTGTGATTGCAACGAACGGATCACTTACGCTGGTAGTAATGATATTGGTCGTCGGCTTGACGGTCAAGCATTCGAAAGATCTTGAGAATGTTGCTGTCACTATCGTCACCATGGAATTTGTTCCCTGTTCCATCAAAACAGAGAACAAGCTTCCGAGGCTTTCGCCCATATCCGATACCTGCGTCAGGTCCCATTCCCGGAGTTGAAGGTCTGCTCTGAAAATCCCGAGATGATTCAGGATGGCCTTTGACAGACTCATTCAGAGAATTCGGGGCAAGATGACTGTAGTCCATTGTAGCACACTCTCACTCGGTGACACCAGGCGGAGGTTTGCAACATCGCACAAGGTTGTCACGAATACAGTTGAGTGCAGCTGGGGAGCAGCCTCTTATGTTGGACATGACCACTAGCCCGGCGTGTCTCAAATCTCATCGAACTGAACCAGGTTTCGGTCAAAGATCAGCCAAGCGGTACACAATACAATAATTCCGCCATGCATCCCCGCAGCTACCTGCGGCGGTACAAGACACGATACGACGGTGGCTCAATGTCTTAGATGGCGGCGCCAGCGAACAGGTAGTGGGTGTTTCCAGGCTGACTATTTGATCTCTCCCGTCGATCTCACCCATGGCGATACCCTCTAAAGGGGCCGCTTGTGTTTGACTGGCTTATGCATTCAGCCCAAGACATTTGAGGAGCTCAACAAGAGACCATCGTCGAACCAAGATGGAGCTTTCACCGTGCCAACTCCACTAGGTCATCCTTGCAGCTGGGGGTGCGCCTCTCACCAACCAAAATTCGCTGATCGTCATCAATTACCGATAGCTGTGAAGTGCGTTTTCCACCATCTCATTTTGGGAGACATACAGATTGCCTGCGTCGAGCTGAGAACCCTCTTTGGGAGATTTGGGTGATGATCTATTAGATGTGGCTGCCCGAGAGATTTTTTGCTGTCGATCGACATCCCTGGTTCTTCTTGGTCAGAGTCTGAGCGCATGCCAATCGGAGAATGAATTGCTCCAGCGCGGAAGCTATCAGCCGCCCACTATCAAGGGCCGTCCCTAGGATGGCCTGGACGGATGTGCACAAACATGCCCGAGAATTAGTGAATTGATAATGATTTGGAAGCTGAGACACTAACAAGCCATCGACGTTGGTGGCAGTCCAAGTCTGAGCAATCAGCAATAATCCGCTGTGCGAAGATCAATTGCTCTGTTCATTCTTCAAAGAATACTCGCAGTGAGCCTACAGCTTACTGTCCTTCCATATAGCATTCCTCTTCTCGACAAAACTCAAGACACCCTCCTTCATATTATCACCACCTTCCATACCCTTATAAATCCCCCCATCAATCCTGTTCGTGCTCTCCCTCGGCCCCTCAGCTTCCCACCCTCCCAAAAGACCCTCGCGCGACACAATAATAGAGTCGGGCGAATTACCTGACATCTCAACAGCCCACTTCAGCGCCTCTTGAACAACATCCTCCAGCTTGACAACCTTGTTCACAATGCCCCAGTCAAAAAACTGCTGTGCGCTGTACATGCGCCCCAAGAGCGCTACTTCTGATGCCCGTTGTCGTCCTACCGTTCTGATAAGACGGGGTAGGGCACCTGCGATGGCGACGACGCCGCGCTTCACCTCTGGAAGACCAAACTTGGCGGTTTCGCTGGCGATGACCATATCGACGTTGATTGCCATCTCCATTCCACCGCCGAGACAAAGACCATTGACAGCTGCAATGATGGGCTTCTTTCCATGGCGATTACTCAAGCCTCCGAAGCCGTTCTCTGCCCACCTCTCAACGTCTTTCACGTTTCCCTCTGAATTCTTGACGTTCCACTCTTTGAGATCTGCGCCAGCGCAGAATGCACGTCCGGTGCCCGTCAAGATGGCGCAGCGCAGTGAGGGCTCGTTGTCGTACCATCTCCAAAGACGGTCGAGATCAATGCTCATCTGGCGCTGGAGGGCGTTGAGATGTTCAGGCCGGTTGAGAGTGACGAGAACGACGTGAGGATGGGGAAATGAGACGCTGGTGTGAGGCACCTTTGGGGGATTGAGTGACTTTGACATGATGATTATTCTTACTGTGATTGTCGTGATTTACTGATGTTGAGACAGTCTGAACGATTGATAATCTGGAGCTTGACCTCTTATTTACATCACTACCACGGATACAAGCTCCAGGGCCACGGTAAGCTCAGTGTGGGGAACCTCGGCACCTCGGAAGCTCCCCCAACAATGGCAACGCGCCGACGATCCCCCTCATTAACACCGGAGACAGAGACAGAGACATTGGTAAGAGTAAGTGACTGTAGACTCAATTGTATATTCCCACAGCTCTCAAAACGCCCTCACCTAGTTTCATTGGTATTGCAACCCATCGAATTATAATAATAGTACATTTTAAGCATCTCCTCATCACGCCGGTAGTCCACGCTTCTCGCTCTCAGTGAAAAAGATCACCATACGCCAGAGCTTCTTGACAAGATCCTCTGCCTCATCATCGAGTGCCTGTGAAACGTCAGTTAGTAATTTAATCACAAGACATAAGCTGGGGGAAACGTACTCCTTCTAGCTCTTCTGCTAGAGCGGCTGCTGTACCGTGGGCGCGAAGATGTTCCTCCACTGCCTCGACGAGCATCTCCTCTTGTACACCGAGATACTCTACAATCTTCTTCTCCACGAATGGTCGGAGCTTATCCTTCACCACTGCATCATCCATAAACTCCCACTTGACAGGCCATCCCCACAGGCCATCCTTGTCCGATGGGATCTCCTGGGCCAGGGATCGGACAGCCTGTGAGATTTCCTCCTCTGTCATATGCGCCGTAGCAGAAGATGGCTCGAACTGGATAGGCACCAGTTGTCGCTTTGTAGACGTATCTGTTTCCTCGTCGTCCAGAAGACCCTCCACCTCTGCGATTGTGCGCCGTTGTGGTGCTGCCCTGGATGCCTGAGCCTTCTGAGCTGCGGCTCCGAGGGATAGCTTGAACGGCTGTGGTGCAGCGGCGGGTGCTTGTCGCTGGTCCATCTCTTCAGCTTGCTTGTCGAGGAACGAGTCGGCCATACCGCGTGCACGCTCCATCTCAGCCTTTTCACGACGCTGTTCATCGTGCTCTGCCCTTCTGTCTGCTTCATCTCGTGCCTCCTCATCTGCACGGTCAGCAGCTCTCTTGCGAGCCCAGCCGCTGTGATCGCGGTAGTAAGGGTGTGTCTTGCGACTTGCTTCTTTCTCATCATCCCATGCCTTTTCCCGCTCAAGCTGCTCCTGCTTTCGTTGTTCGAATGACTCTGCATCTTGACGCTCGCGCTCGCGCTCTCGATCTATTGCTGCTTGCCTTGATCGTTCTCTGTTGCTCCATTTGCGCTCGGCTTCAAGGTATGCTTTCTCGTCTTCATCATCCTTCTTGGACTTGTATCGTCGGTACAGTTCTCCATCGCTGGCATCTGTGTCGTCATCTTCTTGGTGAATAGAAAGGTCTGTGTTTGAAATACCTCCATTCACAAAAGCAACTCGCTGTCCATTCTGTCCCTTAGGCCCTGATGGCGCATTTGCTATGCTGCCTCTTGGACCAAGAGGAATGTTGTTGGTAGCTGGTGGTGAATCGAGTCGAGAGTGTCGAGCTGGACCATTCCGTCGTCGCTCCATCTCCTCCATCTCTTCTTCCTTTCTCAATCGCTCCAGATCTCGTTGGTTGCTGCGTTCTCGGAAAGCAGCGATTTCCTGTGCCACAACTTCCCTCATCTCAGCTGGAATATCTGCGAGTTCGTCCTCTTGAGCTAAGGGGATATTCACAACTTCAACATTCTCGCCAGACTCGGTGTTGCCCATTGTGACATCCTCATTTGTTGTGTTGGTTTTGGGGTAGAACAAATCGTGAACAACGTCCTTGAGCGCTGACTTGGCCGCCTCGAGCTTCTCCGACCCGATAGCACCGTCTTGACTCTCTTCGTAGGACTCCAGGTACTTGAGAGAACTCTCATCGACCATAACTTTGAGCTTCGTCTTGTCGATACCCTCGTACGCATCGTCTTTGGGCGCATCCGCGGCTACTGGCTGTCGCTTGACGGGGACTTCGACTTGTTGCTCGTGGAGAAGTTTGACTGCAGTACTCAGCGACCAAGGGTCCTCAAAAAGAGCGAAACCAAACTTAACGCCTTTGTGGTCTTCTGTGACACTAGCTTCAGAATCCCACTTTCGCAGCTTCCCACAAGCACCCAGAAGCCGTAGGATTCCCTCATCGCCGCCCAAGCCTTCGGGAATCTCGTTTATGAAGATCGTTCGGAGCTTCTCCTCGTTCGTCGGGGGAACAAGTACCTGTGTTACTTCCCTGGCGCCTCGGTCTCGATCACCTCCTCGGTCCATACCTAAGCCAGGTCGTCCACCGCTGGGCATAGGCATATCACGACCGCCCGCTGTGGGGGTACCGGGTTTACCCTGCTGTGATGTGCCGAGTCGGATCACGGGGGCGTTGAAGTTGATGTTGGGCATGTTGGCAGGCGCTTGGAAGTTGGGTGGGAGGCCGCTTGGACGATTAGCTTGCTGGGCGCTAGACTGCTGGACACCTGGAGGTGCCATTCCCGGAGCAGAAGACATGCCTGGAGGAGGTCCTAGAAACATGTTAGAAGGGTAGTGAGGGTATTGCAGAATCTGCGCACCTAGACCAGGTGGAGGAGCCATTCCTGGAGGGGCATTGTTTGATCCGGGATATCCCCCATACGCAGGAGGCGCGCCGTAAGGATTATCTACTCAAGTTAGCTCTGTTGATACTGATTCAAGGGAAACATACTGCCATAAGGATTATACGCCATAGTGGCGCCGTCGCGTGCAAGCGCGGAGAATCGGGGATGAGGATGGTCGCGTAAGACTTTTGAGTAAACTATTCACGTCAAGATAACGATGGAATTGTTTTTGGATGTCGTTTCGCGATTCTTTATGCAGGCGCAAACCGTGTTGAGGCATCCAGGCACGAGGCTGAAATGTTTCAATGTGGGGCCGGTTTTCGGTCCACAATCCCGCCTTCTTTCGCACCTACATTTTTCCGAACATCGCGACTTTTCTGCTTCGCCTGTTCTGGGACAGCTATTGACGACGGCCATTGGCGGTTTAGCTATATCGACAAGATGTAAGTCAATTGGCATTGTACTTTTGAATTGGATGCTGACAAATTTAGGGCCGCTTCATTCAGAATTGGCAGCTCAATGCTGTCGAGAGTAGCTACACCTTCAACATGTCTCGCCAAGAGGACATTCACAACCTCACTCGCCTTCCGAGCAGGCCCCAAGATTCCTACAGATGATGAGGCACCTCCAGCCGTCGCTCCTCTAGTTCGATCGAACCCTCTCGTTGGCAATATTCCTCCTTCACCACCTCCCGCCGGCTCTGTCACCGAATCTCCCACCGAATCAAAGCCCAGCCACGCCTATGATGCTTCGAAACCCGTCAGTCTGGACATTGCATCCATCATTGCCAACAAATCCAGCGCATACGGCGCTGACATTGACTCGGATCCAATTGCTCGACCTCAAATCCGCGCCAAGGCCGTCACTGGTCGTACAGTCTTCATCAAGGACCGAGTGACCAAGACCACCGGTCCCACGCCAATGGTCGCTCTTCGAGTTCTCAACAGAATCATCCGAGAGGACCAAGTCAAGAACAAATTCCACAGCCAAAAGTTCCACGAGCGAAAAGGCCTTAAGAAGAAGAGACTAAGGAGTCAGCGATGGCGATCACGATTCAAGCATGGTTTCAAGGCGACTGTTAGCAGAGTTATGGAGCTTAAGAAGCAGGGCTGGTAGAGTGTAAAAGCGCGGTGTACATTATATGAGAGCATGTAAACTATGATTAAGGAGAATTCATTATCGTGACTACATATATTCGTCGTCATCCCAATCCTTGGTCGGACTTGGCAGAGGGCTGGCTTTGATCTTGGGTCGAGATCTGAAGACTGCCTCCATATCCTCTTGAGCCATGAGCTCATCGGTGATAATGGTCATGTCTTCCTCTTCCACCTTGGGAAAGTAACTTCCCTCCTTCTTAGGGGGTGCTTTCGTCTTTCGCAGAGAGCGTCGCCTGTCCAATTGGGCCTTTTGTCTCGCCTTGTCGAAACCAGCCATGCTCTTCCGGGTCCGAGCAATGAGATCAAATTCCTCGTCAACTGATGTTTGACTGGGATCCTCTGCAGAAACAGGTTCTGAGGATGTTGGTGGGGGTATATCAATGTCTTCATTATCGGGGTCGAATGCTCCACGTGCCATGGTCAGGCGAGTTCGTTCAGCGAGTGAAAGAGTATGTCGAGGTTTGGGTCGTCGTTTGACGGGAGAAGGAGACGCCATATCCATTGATTCGAGGATCTGGTCTGCCATTTCTTGGGTGGGGGAAGGCCGCGCCGGCATCAATTCTGGAGATTCTTGTAGTGGCAGAGGCGACGGAGGAGGAGACGGTTGAGGCGATATATGAGGTGACAGCTGAGGTGAGACATCGTACTCGGGTCGTGGAGAAGCCGCAACAGGTTCATCTTCAGGTTCGGGCGAGCTAGTCCGTTCAACCGATGACGCACGAAGAATACGAGCTTCGTCCTCAGATGGCTTGCGCAAGTTTCTGGCGCGCGAAGAGACTGAAGCAAAAGAGTCATCCGTATGAGCCAGCTTAGGGCGCACCGGAAGCCTTCTCGACTTGTCGAGCTTCGACTTGAAAGACTGAATCGGAGTTTCAGCAAACCCATCCTCATCTTCGAGTTCGCTGATAGACTCTTCCTCTTCCTCCTGTGGTTCCGGGGCCGGAGCGTTGATGGCCGGTGTATTCTGAGAAGAAGGGCGCTGTAAAAAGTCAAGAGCCGAAGACTTTTGAGGCTTTGTGCTCTGCAACTCCTGGCTGAGATTGGACACAAGATCCTCGTACTCGCTGAGGAGCTTCGGTTTGCCGAAAGTCGCCTTCTTAGGGCTGGCACTTCCAAGATGAAGTGCCTCGTGAGCACCAAAGCCAAAATCGATGCCGTTCTCTTTCTCCTTTTGCTTGACCTTGGATGGGGATGGTTTGGGTTGATCAGCGGACAGTCTGTTGCGGAAGGTTTGCCACTTTTGAAGTCGTTCCCTCTGTACACGTACTCGAATGTCGAGCTGTTCCAGAAGACCTGTTGAGTGCTCTTCAAGTTCTCCAAGACGGCCTTGCTGGACTCTTCTCCACACGCGATCAAAGGGCATACCCAGAAGTCCATCCTTCTTAACGCTGGCGTCTCCGTAGAGTAGCGTCTCCATCCATCGCTCATTGCCAGACCAGTTGTTTCGAAGTGTCCGCCACATTTCCCGTCTAGCATCTTCAGAGATCGTCTTGCCTCCCTCGAGGGCATCAAGTGCTTCTTTTCTCCTAGCAATGCCCTTCTCCTTGACATTTAAAAGATCGGCAAAGTCGCGGAACCTTGAGCTTGCGGCTACCTTGCTGTTGAGGATGCGGCTGATCGCAACTTTGTGCGCCAAAACCATAGTGTTGAGATCTGTGTTGTCGCTCTTGTACCCGCGGTCCTCGAGCGCAAGTCCGAGCGCAAGTGCTGTATGTTCACCGCTTGTTGCGACCTCTTGAGCAATAACATGTTTGAGAACAGCAGATGAAAATGCTGCGAGAACCTCCTCGAGTCGTTCGCCTCGACATTCGTCTAGCATTGTCTTTCGTACAATAGCATCTCGTCCGAGGACGCCATTCTTCTTTGCTTGCTCAAGAGCTCGTAGTAGGGCGGCTCGTAGGTTGACTGATTGCGTTTGGTCAAGAGGAGGGAAGAACGGTTTTAGTTTCTACAAATGTCAGTCTGATCTTACACTTGGTTTGCTGTCTTACCTTTTTTGTTTCATCGGGATCCCATAGCGCAAAGAGCTGGAAGAGCGCCCATTCAACGCAGTGAACTCTCTTCTTCAGGCCCTGCGCACTAGAACCACCGCTCGCAAATGTTTGGGCCTTGATACCAGGCCAATCCTCGAGTTGATCGAGGTCCAAAAGATTCAGGTTGGTCAAAAAAATCGACAGCGCCGGAGGTCCATGGTGAACATGAGGATTTGGCGCCGCCGCTGGTGCTTGCTGAGTAGATTTGTTGGTGAAGCCGGCCACTAAGCGGGCAGACCGCGTGCGAGGCTGAACTGCAGCCATGGTGGCATGTTGAAAGAGAGTGTTTCGAGAGTGAAAGTGCCGTTTATGTAGTTTTTTCGGCAGATATGCTGATACCACCTTGAAAAGGCGGAGTGTAAATAAGGTAAGGCTGATGATAGAGTAAACAAATCGGAAGACGGCAGAGTTGGTGGAGGTGGAGGTGGAGGGGCTCAACGGCAACGGAACCCCTGTCCTGACGGTTTGTGGGGCCGGCGCTACCCTGCACCGAGCGACGACCTCACCCGTGAAGTTCACTGTGGTAAACCCAACGGGTCAAACCTTTTGAAGATGACCTGGAAATGAGGAGTGGCTTCCATTCTGGCCATCAGGACCTGCTTACATCCTACTCCATGGAGTGGACATTCTGGACCAATACGGACTTCAGTGAGCCCTAAAGTTCCCTTGTCGCAAACCTCTTGGAAACAGTACCATTTCCCGACCTTGGCTTGGAAGACAAAATCCAACAAGTGGTCGACATGTTTTTTGTTCCCAGAAGCGATCAGTGGTTGGAACTGCTCCATAACTTGAGCATGAGTTATGATCGGTATTGTGATCCTGTACTTATGTTTCTCGACCATCTCGATGACGTTTTGTTGCCAAGTTTCTTCTGTCGCTGTTTGAGCAGGAGCCAGCTGCAACGATGCTATCTCTGCTTTTGCTTGCTCGAACGCATTCTCGAGGCTTCGATATTCTGCCAGTCCACCAACCACCGTACCGAAAGACGGAATGAAAGTCTTTTTAAATGACTCCATGCACTCATCCACTCTATCGAGTTTCTCTGCCAGGGCTTTTGTCTTCTTCTTAAAGGCTTCATGCTCCTCCTCAAGGCTCTTCCTCAAGGCATGGTTTTCATCCTCCGGCGCACCGTCATCGTCGACTCTTCGACGTTTGCCGGTGTGCTTGAAGCCCTCACCGAGCTCTTGTGTGGAGGACATGACTGTGTCGTCAGTGATACTGAAAGTCTGTGTTGTTACTCCGATGGCGATAGGCGGGGGGGAAAATGATGTGAGAAGTTGATGAGTGGTAAAAAGAATGATGATCAAGTTTTGTGTGTGAATCAGAGATTGGCGAGCTAATGGAAGGCTGAGTTGACTGCCGCCTACCGAAGCTATGACACCGTTGACAGCTGCCAGTTGCATTCACTGTCAGTGAAGCAGAGACACGCCAACAAGCCCAACCTCTATAGAGTTAAGATACGCTTTTTCCGTGAAAGTTCTGCACCTGGTATTGGCACAAATCTCTGCTTTGGCATGGACTTTGTAAGGGTCAACGTGAAGTGAACCGTGTCGCATCAGTACTTATCGCTCAGCTACCCAAGGCCACCTTGGGCCGATGATGCATATTTGCTACAAGTAAGTTCCTTTATCGTCATCTTAACCCGAATGATCGATGCGCTATAACAAGTCTGATTTAGAGTTGCTCGTCTCTGAGCTTCAACCCCTGAGCTGGATCATCTAGATGTTCCATTCTTGTCTATCAGGGGCTAGAAGTTTTTGCCACCTCTGTCACGAAATCTTCACCTTCACAACATGACATCACTCTAGAATTTCATTTTAACGTGTATGGAGCGTCCCTTGTATTGCCTTCCCTACTGATTTACCTTGAGAATTCCTTGTTCCATCATATCCCCACCTGCGTACCTGGCCCTCGAGAAAACAAACAAGAACTTCCAATAAATATTGACAAAAGGAATATGATAGACGTAGCTGCGATTAAACTTACCTTTTTTATTTTTGCTTTCAGCTTCCTATCTCTTCGCGAAAAGCCGGGTCTGATGGAGGTTAGTAAAATAACCAACAGTACCACAAACCTCTTAACTTCACACCCATCAGACGAAAGTGTATCTAACCTCGGCCGAATCAAGTTGAGCCTCGTTGAAGTAGGGGCCATCATCATCCTCACCCTCTTCCGCCTGCGTAACAACCACAACTTCATCAGGATCGGAGTCATCCTCACTCTCTTCCTGCTGCACAACGAACACAATTTGACCAAGGTAGGAGTCATCCCCAGCCCCAAAGCCCTCGTCCGCATGGGCAAACCCAGGCACGTACTCTGCATATCCGTAGGGAAAGTGACTCACTGGTTCTTCCTCCTCGTGAATGGTCGGGAGTCTTCGAGGCATCTCCCCGATCTCAACATCATCACCCTGAAAAGGATAGTCCTCGAGCGAATATTCGTGATCATGGGGAGCGTTAGTGGAGTTGAAGTAGAGGTCAGAGCAACAACCACAGTCCATGACATGTTCCATGTCCATCTCATCCTCAGATGGTGTATCGTTACCATCATCAATCTCAGGACAAGGCTCCTCGAGCTGAACATCGTCAGACTCGTCCTCTTCAATTTGACCCTGCTCATAATCGTCAAAATCACGCTTTCGAAGTCCCCAGTAGGTGTCTTCCATGCCAGAAAGCCTTCGAGGGGCATCTCCATACGCGTTAGAGACATTATCGTCCTCTGATGAGCCACCAGTGTCGGAACTCTCTTTACTCGACTCCTCAAAACAAGACTCCGAGACGTCAGCCTCATTGCCATCCTCACGCCAACAGCCGCTGAAACCCTCAAAGTCCTCGGCAGGGAGAAACGGATACTCAAAGGTGAACTCATGAAACGAGCCCGGCCACTTCACATCGGCCTCACCCATCTCAATATCGCGGTTACCAACAAACCTGTATCCAGGAAGGTAGCCGTTAAATTCAGACAGTGTCTTCGAATCTCGTCGAGCAGGGACAGGTGAAAGACGGCCATACACAAAGTTCTCGTCTAAGCCCCCCTCCTCAACATCGCAGACACCATTATTCTCAACACCTTGCGTTCGGTTCATTTTGATGTCTCGATTCTCGGAAAAGCGTGTGCCCGAATAATAGTGATCCCACTCCACAGGGGATGTTACAGCCCGGGTCGTGGGAGATCCGGGGGTGGCTTTAGGAAAGGAGACTGTGATAGTAGGTACAGCCATCCTGGAAAGAGAATTCGAAGATGATAAAATGTCTAAAAGTCGGAAGTGCTTTTTTTTAGTGATACTGAAGCGCTTCTTGTTTGAGGAGAGGGTAGTGCTGTTGACTGAGGGTGTCGAATTGTGCGGATATGGGAGTGGCTCTGATCTGGGCTCGCTGGGAGATTTATATACATAAAGAAACGGGTGTTCATCCGACCACAACTTCTGAACATAGAATGCTGTTCATAAACCTCTTGGGAAACAATTGGAAGAAAAGAAGTGACAATGGTCACGTAAACCTGGAAGATACTGGTAGTAATGTTCAGCCTCTGGGCTGATTGTCACGCTGAACATTGCTGCTGTTCAATCTGGGGCCACGATCATACCCAGATGGCCTAGTGACTGGCTAAAACGGTGTCGATATTGAAGCTATCGGTCCGGGTGTGACATTTTGAGTCTCGGTTATGAGAGCTTGAGTCGTCATATCACCTAGAGCATTACGTTTTGACAAGGTAGTAAGAATGAGACGGTCAACCTTGGCTTATCTGGTGCCGCTCGCTCTATTCCATAGTATGAGTATGTACATGAAAGAATAAAACTTCTGACCTTAATAATTGGTCTTACTGTGATCTAAAGACCTGCCAAGTTTATGCGAAGCTTGCCTCAGGCTGTCCACGACTTAGGTAAACAGGTTACCTTCCAAATTATTTGAGATCGAAGTGGGATGGAAGGGGTGATCATGAGACAACTGACCCATCGGCCATCACCCATTCCATCGCACCTCCGCCGCTCCGCCCATCTATATCCATCGCACCTCGTTTATAATCTCGGCACTTCCATTCTAAATTCCCCATTCTCCGTTCTTCAGACTTCAGACTTCAGAATTCAGACTTTGCTCTTCACAACTCATCGACATCAATACATCAACATCACATCCTTCTACAACATCACACCCCACCACCATCATGCCATCAGATTCAGAAAACTCAGGTTCAGAGATCTCAGGTTCAGGGATCTCAGATTCTTGGCACAAGTTCGACGACGTAAGTTTGGAAGATATTTTCCTGAGTAGCGAACTGACTATTTCCAGCTCGCGGACCGTTACGACCTTCTGTCATTGTCTTGGGACGACCTGGGCGAGCCGCCTAAGGAACCTGAAAGTCCGACAGCAGGAACAGAGGGAAAGCAAGAATCACATGGGACCGACACTGAGGAACAACACGCCATGCCTTCCGAAGAGGCACAAGCCCAGGGCTTCTCCGATGATATAACCCAGATCCGAGCATGTGCAGTCTTTATTCAGTGCAGATGCATGCCGCATCCACCATCGGAACCATCGAAATATTATCTTCTTCGTGTTCACCCAGATTTGAATCATTCTGTGGACTTGTTCAACGCATTCCCCAGCTTGCATGACACAGACTCTGTTGAAGAAAAAGTCCGCTTTCGTCTTGATATACAACATACATTGCGATCTGTTGCCGTCAATCCATCTTACGATTCGAAACACTTTTACTGTTCTCGGGCTGTTGGTGAAGGGGTCCATGGTACTTTGGCTGCCCGCAATTCGTAGGATGCTGCGATGCAACTTCGATGCCATAGTCACCCAGTCGATAACCCAACTGATCCTTGCTTTTGCAACTGGCTCACCCAGAGGTTCAGGTCCATGCCAACTGAGGATTTTCATTCTGGAATCCGTTTAGATACGGAATTCTGCAGTGGTTGCGATCCCGTTTCGGTTAAATATGAACCCCTCAACTGGCTTCTGGACTGAATTTCAATGGGAGTTATCTCAATGCAATGGAATTGTTAGATTCCTAAGGTAAATAAGGGATACCTTCAAAGAATCCATGATGCGGGACCTTAAATAATAAAGAATAGAAGGCTCCTATTCTTAGCAAAAATCTCAACTCCTTGACCAACGTCCAGATTGTCTCCCTCACTGTCCTTCCCTTTCTCGAGTGACTCCCCTTTTAACTGGAAAGAGATCCAGACATTTCCCAAGAGTCTGGCCTTCAGGCTCGGGCAGGCTTCTTGTCGACTGCTTCCAATTTGGCCTTCAAGACTTCCACCTCCCTTTCAAGAAGTATGGCCGAATCTCTCCAATGCTTCATCATAAAGGTCTTCGAATTGATAAACTCCTTGAGTTTTTTTATTTCATCGATCATTTCTTGTAAAATCTCTGGGCGTGGGCTCTTCAAGCTTTCCTCAAGATCAGAATCATCACTGGATTCTTCTACATAGTTGTCTGTATCGGCTGTTGCTGAGCTGAAATCCTCGTCAAGGTTGGTCGGCTCATCGTTTCTGGACCGCAAGTCTCTCTCTGGTGTCGCATTTTGGGCTCGAACTCATTTGGTAGTTGTGATAGACTGCATCTTCTCAGACTAGAAACAGTCCCCTCGAGGTTGCCACGGTGCTCCATCTGTTGATTGCTGCACTTGCGGATCTTGCGTGGCGTATCGTCCTTAGAGTCGCCAGACAAGCGTCGCTTGGGCATTTTTATGTGTAGTAAATCGGGAAATGGTGAGTGTCTTTAAGTGAGGAGGGCCTAGTGTGTCGGTTCGTGGTACGTGTCTATGGAAGTAAGTTGCTCAGTTTCTGTGGGAAGATAGGATCGGTATTTATACATGGAGGATTCAATTCACTATCTGGAGGATCAATTCACTCACATATCTTCTTTCATGCACGTCACCTTGGTTTGTGACTATGGGCCTTTCATGGAAATGTAACGCCCATGTCTTTGAGAGCGGAAAGTAGCAGTAGCGGTGCATTGAAAGACTTGTAGCGCCCTTACCATATAATTATTTCCGTGAACCCGCAGCTGGAGGCAGAGAAGAATATTCATGAAAGGGGATATGGCGGAGAGATCGTCGGCAACCATTTCCCATGTTCGACCAGATCATTCGTGGTCGGCCGCCAACAGGTTATATTTCTTTGATCTGACTATGTGCTTGTGGTAAAGCATATCACACGGGGTTATGTGGATGAAGATATCCGATGGTGCTGTGCCATACGGGCATGTAGTCTCTCCTGAGATTGTTGCCAAGGCTGGCCCTGTGTTGACCATCGGCCTGAAGGACGATAGCGATAACATGATGGAACATCACCGCAGGGTCTTTGGCATCCGTAAGACGTCTGGAACGGATCCTCCCGTCGTTTCTCTTTGATTTCTGTTGTGCGGATGAGAGACACGCTTCACGAGAGGGACTACATGCGAACCTATGATGATGGTGGAGTCCCGGTCATGCAGATTGAAACTGCAACACAGACCCCAACAATCCATTCCGTCTCTGCAAAGGGAGGCCATTCCTACCTGCTGGTCTTTGCTATGGGACCAGAGGGTGGAAACAAGCCTGGTGAATTCCTACCTGGAACCAACTAAGCGAAAACTGACCCTAAGCGATGAACATGCTTAGGAAAATCTAGCCTGAGCTTAGGTTACTCTTTGCTAAGTTTATTTTAACACCCTATACTAAGGTCTGGTGTTTTACTGCTTCCTGAGGCACGTCAACCTGTTGACATGGTTCATGCCCGGTAGAAGGCAACACTCTTTCTTTTAGGTAATTTATGTCTGTTATTTGTATGAGGACTACCGTAAGAGCACAAGTAATTCTACATACCCATAAGTACATCATTGGCTCGTCTTTTTGGTCGGGAGCATCGCCAAAGAAACAAATATCTGTGTGGACGGTACATCGGCCAATGGGAATGAACAACTCTCGTCAACCTCTTTCTTCTCTGAACCATAGCGGCCATGGATTGGAGGTGTCTAGATGTCAAAGCCAGACCGGGTGCAAACGACAAGTCCCGCTATCGCTGCTACCCGCTGCGTCTCTGTTCCCCAGGAGGCCCCTTAAGCTGGGTGTTGACGTTGACCTCGCCCGTGTCCTGTGAGCGGCTCACCGTAAAATGGATGGTCAGGTTGGCCTCTTCGTCAGTGGAGTGACCCTCAATTTTATCAATCTCCTTGAATTGAAACAAGACGGATCTCAGAGTATTACCTAAGTCTCTCCTCAGTAAATCCCAAGACCCCCGAGACCCAGCCGACGGATCCTGGTCTATGTTGGCTTGAGATCTTGTTCTTTTCCTGCCCCCTTTCTTCTCCTTTCCTTCCTCTTCACCATTGACGCTGTTGTAGCTTGTATGCCATGTCTGGTTGGGCCCGTAGAGCTGGGATGAGGGGTGTCGGGGCTCGTTTCCGGATCCCAGTGGCACCTGAGAGGAAATTCCGTGCGGGGCTGGCTGATTCAAACCATGCTGTCCGTTAGGGGCATTCTGGGGGGGATAATGACCATGTGGATAGTTTGCCCTAGATGGTCGGGGATTTTGAGGCACGGTACTGCCAGGAGCCTGAATTGGAGGCGGATTTGGAGGAGGTAGAAACCCATGCTGAGCAGTCGGCAGGTAGTCTGTGGTATTGCTACGAGCTAGAGGCGGCTGCAGATATGAAGGTATAGGCCCATGATGAGCAGTAGGCAGGTAGCCTGTGGCATTATAAGAAGATTGAGACGGAGGAGCTAGAGGCCCACGCTGAGCAGTAGACGGGTAGCCTGTGGTATTACCAGGAGCCTGAGAGGGATGCGAAGACGGAGGATGTTGCAAATGTCCACCGCCGTGCTGACCGCCCGACTGATAACCAAACTGATCTCTACGATCATTGCTTCTAGCAAGCTCGCCTCTGTCGCCATGATGGAGGTCGTTTTTCGACTCTTGGTGCTTCAAATCTTGGTACCCTGACTCTTGGTGCTTCAACTCTTGTTGTTCCGATTCTTGGTGTTCCGACTCTTGGTGCTTCAACTCTTGTTGTTCCGATTCTTGGTGCTCCGACTCTTGGTGCTCTGACTCTTCACCACCTTCGGTAGACTGTCTCGATGTCATTTCTGAGTGCTTCTGCTAATATCGCGAGAAAGTGGTAATGCTTGGTGTCAATATAGAGAGATGATGAAGTGATATGTTGGGTTGAAAGGAAATGCCGAAGGGTAGCCCCGTCTGCTGGCAAACAGACTCTCGTCTGATATGGATTGTTGCTGACATTGGGAGGAGCTGGCATTTGGAAAGCCACTTCCAGCAGGTACAGTGGAGGGCAAGAAAAATTGGCAAGGACCATTGGACAAAGCTCAAGTTGGCAATAGACCGCGGAGGTCTGTGTAGGAACTGATATTTGTGTAAAGGGTAGGTATCGCCCATGCTCTTATCCACATCTGCCAGGGCCTGCAGCATATTTTCATCGACAAGCGATAATATGGCCTATTTGGGATCTGATTGAACATAGGTACTGTCTGTTGCAGCGCTTGCCAACTGTGGTTGTGCTTGAAGGTAGATTAGTTAGCACCTAGAAATGTGTGTGAGCTGTCAGTCGCTGCCACTTCCACTACCTTCCATCTTTGCCAGACACTCAACCACGATCAGCGCTCAGCCCCTGCCGCACAAAATTAGTCTAATATTTCCCCTTCCAACACCTCCTCGACATATCATCGCTCATCGGCATTCAGGAACTTCCCCCTTCCACATCAGTTAAGAAGGAAAGATGACGTCGCAGCCAGCTACTCCTAGCGCCATCGCAGTCTCCAGAGAGGATGTGAACGGCGACACAGTTGTCAGTATATGAGCACGCCAGTCAGACTAGGTTATTAACCAATATTCATACAGAATCACCTTCGCCAGCGCTTGCATGAGGCCGAACACACCATTACCGGGCTTAAAGCGACGCAAGATTTCGTTGTGGCCCAGAATGCGGAGCTCAAGAAAGAAAACAACCAGTTGCGGGAAAACATGGCCGTACTTCGATGCCAAAACTCACGGGCTGGTAACTCTAGCAATGAAACCATTCCAGTCGGCAGCATAACAATGAGCCCAGACGACTTGAAGAAACTCCAGGGCATTCTCAAGGAAGTGAAACGGCACGGCAGCGAGCTTCATCAAAAAGCAGGAGAACTTCGCGACTCTGTGCTTCTCAAACAAGAGGATTTCAGTCGAAAGCGACGACGCACAGATTCAGACACCGACAAAAATGAAGAAGAAAACCCTGCAATGCAATTTGTCAAATCGTGCAAACAGTACAATACCCGGACAACCCGCTGCACTGTTGCCTTTCAGGGCGCAATCAAACCCTTCATCGAAGACTTGAGTCGTGCATATGAACCAAAGTCATCATTGCCTCACGAAAAGATAAGGAGAAATCTAGCAGATTTTGCTTACTTCAGAAACAAACCTGGGTGGCATTGTCTTCGAGAGGTCTGTGAGAAAGGCAAGCTCTCGACTGAGGCTAAATCCTTTTCCGTTTGCACACTGCATGGCTCCGATTGCGAGTTTCTTATCTGGAAGCAGCAGAGCCATCCGGGTAACATCAGTTTTACAGCATTTGGAGATTTCGAAAACTCTGCTAAGTAACAAAATGGCCCAGTTCGCTCAGGGCCGCATCGGGCAAAAGGACATTAATTCGGGTGCGACAATCATTGGGGCAACGGAGACAGCAAGGCATCTCGAGATATGATAAGAGAGTTTCAAACGATCTTTTAGTAAAATTAAATGCCATTCAAATTGATTTCAACATTTAAATTATTGAATTATTCTCCTTGCAGCCTATGG
This sequence comes from Fusarium proliferatum ET1, assembly GCF_900067095.1. Classification (NCBI taxonomy): domain Eukaryota; kingdom Fungi; phylum Ascomycota; class Sordariomycetes; order Hypocreales; family Nectriaceae; genus Fusarium; species Fusarium proliferatum. The sequence continues at coordinate 3,898,457 of NW_022194792.1, read as the reverse complement.
CTGTACTTAGGGAAGCACTTTTCCACGGTCTGTTGAGAGAGTCTCCAAACGTCAACGCTGTACATAACATTCAGAAGATGTCCATATTTATAAAAATTTACACCTGAAAACCGTGTTGTGACGATGTTGCTATCAGTATGGTTCCATAATTCCAGCTCACTTGTGCTTCTCGTCTTTTGCACCGTGAGGGTCCGTTTCAGCCATCGACCTTGTCCAAAAGCTTGAGGACAATGGACTCACATGAAGTCTCAGTGGGCGGGGTTTTTCTTAAGGAAACAAACAGTGGATTTTGGCACTTCTAAATTGATCTCAGAAGAGTCTCTTTGGTGATGGATCTTCTCAGGCTTTTGTTCACCCTTGAGAGGACTGAACCAGGTCACAACAAGGCATAAGCAAAGCTCAGATTTTCCAAAACATCGTCTACGACCTTGAACTCTTATGTTTTATTCAAAGTCGAATGCTATTCGCTGTGCAATAAATCGCTGTGAATAATTCCAAGTCTCTCCAGCCCCTCCTGAAGTTTGTCTTGCTTTATGCCCAACAAAATCCATTTGCATAGGCCCAGGGAGCTCATCTCTTTTTGCTTTGTCTAAGCCAGACCAAGTGTTCCCAAGATTTATTTATCGATCTTTGTTCGGCAGCCTGGGCTTCGAAGTCCTGAGTTGTTCCTGTGTTCTCTATGGCTGAGGCTAGGTTTTTGAGATCGTCCCAGAAATTGTTGGTTGCTCAGCTCGGGCGAATTGTTTCACAACCCATTCTAAGTTGTGAGCTAGAAGTGTTATTTACCGCTGAGACCTGTGGCTGAGAGCTTAATCCGGCCGAGAGAAGATAGTTTCACAACCCATCGATTCAGATTGTCGCTCTGTGCCGGGGTTTATCCTCCAGTGATCTCTGTTTCGAAGAGTGGTCGCTTAGTTGAATGTCGTTATTCTCTAGAGATGGTGGCTCAATTGTTGTGGTATCTTCATCTTCAATGACGGAAATTCTATCTTCATCATCGGTATGATAGTCATTGGTAGGATAGTCACCATTTGGATCCCATCGTTTTGGGTCCCATGGAAATAACCCCCTTTGGCATTGGTCAGCTGCTTGTTCCAAGAGGTGAAGATGACTGTTGTACCTTAACATAAGGAGTGCTTCTTCAATAGCGTCCTTCATCAAATAGTGGCCATCTGTGTTGAATTAGCAGAAGGCCCAGACGGCTTATCTCATATTATTACGTTTGTTGCTCGCCATGGCAATGTGGCGCCTTCGTCTTCATGATCTTGGATCTTTGTGGGATCGAGACATTGTTGAATCTGGAGTTATGGTGGGCTTTTCGTGGGCAAGAGGAGCTTTTCTAGGTTCTGGTCGAGTGACTCCGGTATATAGTGATTTATAAATAATGAGTTAGATGATAAAAGGGGTTCAAAGAGATGAGTTCACGAAAGGGATGTTACCATGGTTGATTGTAAGATAGATGGAATCAAAGCCTAAGGTACCTAGGTACCTAGGTTACATTGCGTTGAGGGCCAAAAGCTGGCTCTTGGCTTGGGGAATTCCAATGGAAGGTCCTTTGCAGCCGTTCGCAGCTAGATACAGGCAGCTTACACTCTCGCAGAGTCACCATACAGTCTTTAGCTCCCCGCCTTAGCCCAACAGATTCTTCCCTATTCCCCCTCTTCTTTTAGAATTTACTTCCTCCACGGCAACTTGGAAGGTTATTCCTTCAAATGCGGATCGCGGTACCAAACCCTCCATCCTCGTCATCGCGCTCCAACTTCAACCGGCGTTTTCTGCAACTTGCAACTGCCACCACTGTGCTGGCACTCATATGCCACTTCCACTCCACACAACCACACGAAGCAACTTTTCTGCAATACTCACCATGTCTTCGTACTCTCACAGCAGAGAAGAGGGTCACGATCCAAGAGGTGATGGATCACAATACTCCAGCTACGGTGACGGCAACGTAGCTCATCGTAAGTGTTTACCAGCTTGGCACTTACCATGGTTGCTCACTATCACACACAGATTGGGGCTCACAGGACACTTCTGAAAGGGGTGATGAAACTCACTCTCGCTTTTACGCCGACGATAGAAGTCACGCATAGGAGCAGGATTCTCGTCAAATTGAAACCTTGATGGCCGAAAACGCAGACCTTCGACGAGACCTCCACCGTACACAGAGGACCAGCCTCCAACTTCTTGACGCTCAAGAGGAATCGGCCGAGCGCATCCGTGAACTCGAAGACAACAACTACGTCCTGGAGGAAGAAGTCGCAAATATGCGTGCCCAACTTGCGTTTGCCACCGGGAACATCATTAATGTAATCCAAGACAAGGTGGATGCCGCCACATTCGCAGGCTCCACTGTACGCGCTCTTAAGCAACAAATCACTGAACAAACCGAAACCATCGAGAATTTGAAGATCCAGAAGAGGAAGGCAGTCACAGAGCTCAGTCAATTTCAACGCCAGAAAAAAAAGAAAACGTCCCCCTCCAGCAAAACAAAGTCAGAGAAGATGAAGTCTGGGAACCAAAGCGCATCTTCCGATGCCAACACAGCGCTTACCACCTCTCTGATCACTTCCCCTGACCAGGCCCGATCTTTTGCACCATCAGCCCAAGAACATGCACTATTTTTGGTTGAAAAAGTTATGCGCGATCGCGTGATTCGTGATGTGCACCTATCTCGTAGAGTCAAAGGCTTGTTACAAGAGGCTCTTTCGAACGCCGACTTGGGAAGAAATGTGTATGGTTTCATCCATCGAGGCAAGATCGGTTGTTACTATTGTTTCCACGAAGTTTGCGAGAAGGGGCCTGATGCCTCTGTGGAGCTGCACTTGGCTGATCCGAGATGCCAGCTCGGAAGTGACAAATGCAACTTCCTGGTCAAGGCGGTGGGCATTGGTGCTCACAGAAAGATTCAGGTCTACAATCCTGCTATGGGCACTTCTGCTTGAAGCACCAATAATACCTTGCCAAATTGAAGGTAGCGCGGCTATTTCAGTCGTCATTTTCTTTCGCGTTTTATAATGGGTTATGGGCTCTTGGTGGACGCCGATGGAATACATGGAAGCCTCAGGTCAGGGGACAAATGCATTTTGTCTTCCAAGCCCGCATATATGCTATATGCAAGAGGGAATGTATTGGAATGCTTTCGGGTCGCCAGCTAACTCAATTGATCTGCAATAAATTCTCAATCGCCTTAGGTGACCATGTCCGATTAAAGTGATGAGGGTAATTCATTCAGCTTTTGTTGGCACAATGCCTTGTTGGTACAAATTTCTCATCATGACTTAGAGCACTACGGGCTCCACATATTTACCGTCGAAGCAATGGCGCTTGAGGATGTATAGAATTCTTAAACGATCGTCACTTTAGAGCGAGTACGACAAAGAAACCACGGAGGAAAAAAAAACGTTTCTGTCAGCACTTCTAGTTTGTTTAGAGCGCCACCATCAACTGTGTTGCTGTCGAAGGAGCGTAGGGTAGTTGGTAGGTCATAGAGTCCCGGAATTTGTGGACCTTTTGCGCCGACAGACACCGGACCGGAACCCCACCATGCCGGAAGTTAAACAACCTCACTTGTTGAACTTGAGGTGTTGATGTTGATCAAAGCCGACACGGAATCCCACTTACGAAATGACAAAACAGATTGATATAATGACAAGAATCTATTACGTTCTAGTATTTGGAAATCCAAATTTTCTGATGCTCGCTCTGTCCAACATGTCCAGAAATAGCTATCCAACACAGGCGACACAAGGTATCCAAGCTGTCCGCAAGTGCCGCTACAATGGGAGCATACAACACATATCAATGCTAACATGAGACGCCGTCCGTATAGATCACGCTTCCATGAGTTTCACCACAATATATAACCACTTCATCACAAGCCTAAGCCAAAACTGGCCAGCCAATGCAGCGCACGAGGAAGACCACGACCTGTCGCAGGGACATTTGGCTCCGCATCGTGACTGCCGCCATTTCTATTGACATTCAAGTCGCAGCGAGACGGCGTTTCTGATGGTGTACTATCCGGGACTCTCGGGGGCTTTTGGAGGGGACTATGGATGAAGCATCGGGAGCTTTCATTGAAGGTAAAGAATACGGGCTCAGGATGTGTCCAAGGCCACAAAGGCTTGGGTTCGACGTCTTCAACTGAAGCATGAAATGATCAGTAAGGGCTGAGCTTTTTTGAAGAGTGATTGGGAGACTCACGCCAGAGACGCCAATATTCTTCGTCGATGAGATAATGCAAGTGATCAGTCTCGGCCTCGGTCCAATCTTTTGCTTGGATCATCGGGAGAGCCCTAATAATTCTCGCCCGAGCTTGGTTTCGTACTGCTAATTGCAGCGCTGGGTCATCGTACCGTACCCAAGCGAGATAGGCGTTGACATACTCTGTTCTTTGAGAGTTCGTGGGGATATCGCTCGGCCAAGGCTCCGAGAAGGCTTTGACCTTCACAGTTGCTATAGGAGGGACATAGTCGAGATGAGGGACTGGCTTGTCCTTGTTGAGGTCTTCTGTGAACGTTGTGACGTCGTCGGAAAGGGAGTCGGGCCAGCTACAGTTTGTAAGCGAGGACATTGTCTAGTTGAAGGGCGGTACCAAGGACTAAGTCGGGAGTTGAGAATAGAAAGAGAGCCATTTTGATGAGTTGAAGGCACTAATGTTGAGGCTGATATTTGTCAATACTTTGATGAGTGACAGCCAAGTTTGGCAAGCTAAGGTAGGCACCCTTAGGTACCTAGCGGGCAGGTGCAGAAGCATTTGGCGCCTTCCGTTTGCTGAGCTCTTTGCCGTTTGCCGTTTGCCGCCCGCATCAACCAAATTTCATCCACCTTCACCCGTTCCCCACCAAACACGCGCTTCTGCCTTCTTCTTCATTCACCTCAATCCTCATCGGCACCGAAAAGGGTGCTTTTCCATCACGATGCCTAAGTCTGCTCCTCCTCGTCAGGGCAACTTTCGATCCAACCCCTACGGAACTTGGATCTCTCCCAGCTTTACTAGACAAAGCAACTATTACCCAAGCCCTGGCTCTCTTTTTGACGACCCGCCTTTCGGTATGCAGCAGCGCGCCTGGGGCCCTCCGTCTCTGGGCTCTCCCGAGGGCCCTTATGATGTGATCATCCCTCCTTCTGAGTTGACCCGCGGCCAGCGTGTGGTTACCGTTCCTACGCCTCAGCTACTCGGCGCTGAGACTACTGAGCAACGCTCTCAAGGCAGCCTTTTTGGGGATCCCCGGACCTCTGCAGCGGCCGAGAACCCAAAAGCTGAAGAGGCCCAGCCTGCACAAGACTTCAAACCTGCTCCGGAATTCAAGCCCGCCCAGGAGTTCCGTTCCCCACAAATCCAGCTGTTTCCGAGGCAGAAACAGCCTCTGAAGCGAGTTGACAGCATGGTCCTCCAGGCTGTGACTCGCAACAGCCGTCGGGGCAAGGATATCCCCGACCTTCGTGTCGTCAGTAACAGCTATGGAGGTGGCACTCAGTGCAACGTCTACAGCAAAGTGCCCTCCGTCGCCAAGACCATCTCCTTCAATGTCGATGATGAGGAAGCGCTCCTCAAGGCTTATCGCCACGTCAAGGCGATGAACCCTTCCGCCCCTGTCGGAGGCATCATGTTCAGCATCGGCGCAAAAGGTGACGCCAGCCGGGTTAACAGCATCAGCTGGGACTCTTTCGCTGGCCGCTCTGGTCTTGGTAGGAGCTTCTCCATGAACCTGAATGGTGACAAGTTTGAGGTCTTTCGCCGTGAGTCTGCTTCTGCATTGTATCATTGCTTTTGTCGCGTACTAAACATCGATAGCCCGACGATAAAGAGTGCGTCAGTATCTTACGTTATGTCTAGCATTATGTATCTGCACAGACGTTGAGTTGGAAAAGGCAAAGGCTACGATCGAGCGTGAGTAGCAGTATACGAGGGGAAATGGCATCTATTTTGATGGAAGGAGTCCAAAATCGGCATGTAGCGAAGTATTTTGGGCTGGAGGACTTCTTGATAGGAATAATACTCTGAATGTTGTGCTAACATTGATCGCTTCTCGACTTGTGATGTCAACGAGAAAGCTTTCTTGACTTTGATGGAAAGCGACCAAGATACCTTAATCTGTACATTTTTCACCCTCAAACTATGGAATAGGTATCGTTATCTTCGTAAGCCAATTTTATAACAGTAATAGCAGTCATCTCTTTCATAAATACCCCTGAAAGACCTCTTATCCTTCGTATCGAAATGTGCCACGCCCACCATGCTGTTGTCTCCATGCCCTCGGTCCAGTTGGAGGATTGAACCGCGAATCAGGCTGCGGCTGATTCCCCGTATCACGCCAAGCTTCTCCTTGACTTCCGCCCTGTATCTGTGGCCCCAATGGATGAGGTTGACCACCTTGCCCATGACGACGCTCTCTCCTCTTCTTGGCCTGGAATTTACGTTTCCGATTCCGGTCTTGAGCTTTTTCCCTTTGTCCCTTGCGCTTTCTTCGACGACCACCTGGAGCCTGAGGAACGACGGGAGCGTGTTCCAGTTGCCCCTGCATCATCTCTTCGTCAGATGACTCAATTGATATAATTCCTCCGTCTTCAAAACCAACCATACGTGGCTCTTGTGCAGGACTGTGGTCAGGCTGTGTGGCGAAGGGATTTCGGAGGCTCGATTGGGCTCGATTACGTTGGTTCGTGAGAAACCCCTGAAATGGATTAATCAGATCCCTATGATCAGCTATATTCCGGGTCAAGTCACCAGACTCGGAGTCGAATGACCGACAGATGGGATTTCCCTCTAGTTCGAAATGCCTTGCTAGCTGGTGATTCACAGGAAAGCCACCCGAACCTGCGTTGTTGGGCAAAAGTTCGTTATTGGCTGGGACTGAATGTCCAACAGCCTGGTGGTAGAAAATATTGCCTTGTGTGTGAGGCTGTGTCATTGCAGCACTGCAGAGCTTTCTCCTCTCCAGCTTCATCCAAACCCCTTTGTATGCCTCCAATAGCTCCTCCAATCCTGATGGGTAGTTTCTCGAGGTTCGACCGGCGCAATATTCTCGATAATGGAAATCACAAGAGATATTCACCCTGTAGTCATATAAACGGTCCAAGGCGCTGATTACGACATCCAGGTCTCCAGTACGGACCGGCATAATGTCAGTTGATGTTGGTGCTGCGCGCAAGCCACCCTGATCAGCTATCAATGTCAGAAGCTTGGCATGGGACGTCATAGGGACACCGGAAGCCTTCAACCGTTCTTGATGGACGCGAAAGCGCTCTAGTACTGGAGAAACTGAGAATTCGTACCGGTTGCCACAGCCGAGGAGATTCAAGATGTGACCCTCTTCCGCAGAGAACCCTTCACCGTCATCTGTCCGACAGATGACCGTCCATCTGATAATGATGGGGAGAAATCGGTACGCATTTGTCTTCTAGAACAAAGGATGCGCCATGATTCTCTTGAGCTTGTCGCAGAAATGGGGCGTCCACAAGGGGTTGCGCTTCATTTGTCCAGCATGCATAAAGCTATCGCTACCGCTATTGTCGAACTCAAAGTTGTGATACATGGATACCAGGGATAGAGGATCCATGTTGCAGAGACGATAGGATATCTCGAAGACGGAGGAAAGATAAGCACCGCGATCGGGCAAGCGCTCTATTGCAGCCTTAACCAAGCCACCCTCCCAAGATGCGTCCAGCTCGTCTTCTTGCGCCTGGTTCCAGGTGTGGGAATCGATAAGTTTTGCGAGCTCATACTGCTCTTCTTCCTTCAGTCTGTCCTTGCTCATGGTAGCAGACTGTCTGTTCTTCTCCTTCATAAGATTGACCGAGTTTCGATAACTTTTGATGAGTTCCGCGATAGCGTGACTCTCAGAAGGGTCGGGCGGGACCAAAACTTCCCCATTGCTGAGCTGTGATGTGTCGATAGCTTGGCGCGGAGAGCCTCCATAATTGCTAGGAATATACTCATCACCCATCCAACATTGGTGGCGGTCCCTTTCATCGCCCAGTGCATGCGGTGGCGATGGAAATCGCGTCTGTGGTTGTCGGGCAGCATTTTCCGCAGCGATAGTCTTTTTATTCTTGGAACCTCGTGGTCTTCCTCTCCCTCTCCGTACGGGAGGTGCCTGTATTTGGTTAGGGCTAGGGACGCTGTCGTCCACAAGGTCGATGGGAAGAGACTGGCTCCCATCTCCAAACTCCGCTTCAGCGTGCTGTTTCTGGGGAGTTGCAAGTATCTCCACGCCCTGAGAGCTTTCTCCCGGCGGCGGATGATTCTCATCCATTCTCTTCCCTTTTCGAAGCGATAGTTTTTGAACTGCCCGTGCGTGCTCTTGTGAAATTCAAGGAGGATGTTGGTTGGTGGTGAGGTAATGAAAGGAAATCTGAAGAGAGGCCCACCCGTGAGGCGGCTTTACCAGGCTCTGGCTTACGCTAGGGGCCGCGCTGTGGTATCAATGTTGCGTAAACCAATCCAACAGAAGGATTCCTCTACAACCGGAGTTAGCCAAAGAGTTATCAAGAATCTCAGTAACCTGTCTTGACTGTCTTTGATAGTGTTAACTCAGAAGGGCACTGACGGATGGGGATAGTCCACGTTGTGATTGTTTGCTATAGCCATTTGTTCACTGGGATTCGATTGGAGTCCGAGCTTTTAGCCTGTTGGGCCCAACAAAGCAAACGGTACATGTTGAACGCTTGACATGGAACCCGCAGAACAAAGAAAGAAAAGTTCATGGCGCAGGTTTGTTGCTCTCGGCGTCAAAATGCATGATAAATTTGACAAACATGATGATTATAGGAGATCCTTGTATTCCCATTTCGTATTTTCACAATAGATGTTTGATATGGTGATATAATCCCAAAGACTGCAGTTGTTTGCTTGGCCTTTGACTCCAATGAATCAAGCCAGAGCAAGGCTGCGACTGGCACTTACCTCTCGGTGCCAGTAAATCTGGATCCTGCCATCAGGGACTGACATGAATCGCACCTGTCATTGTAACATATCGGAAGGAAGAGTTGTGGCATAACTCAGCCTTCATCGGCCTCATACCTACAGCTAGACATTGAAGCTCCAAGACAGAGACAATTGCATGGTATCAGTACTGCACTCTGATGAAAGTTATTTAATATGTCCCATCAGGAACGAGAAGGGCTCTGTACATGCCGGGTCTACTTCAGAGCAGCAACGGTAAGTCTCATACGATTCGCAACAATGTCTACCAAGGCCCAGCGTCCTTTTTTGACAATAAGAACGAGTTGGCCGCACGGGAAAATACTAGCCAGTTTTGTTCGATGATACGAACTTATTGCCATCAATGGAGGGGGAGTGATCATTCATGGTACCGATTTCTTTGTTCCCAACCAACAAGTGACCCCTGCCCCCATCCCCCCGACGTCTAGACAAAGAATAACCAAACGTAAAGACATTGACAGCGACGGAGATGGCAAGAACCAAAGTAAACTGGTTAGTACAAATCGTTTCAATGACAAGGGTGAAGAGACTAACAATAGTCTAGTACCGCAAGCCCGAGCCCAAGCCCAAGCCCAAGACCCCCCCCCCCCCCCCCCTTTCAAAGCTGTTGCGATAATAGTGGTGCCAACTTCAACAAAGAGTCATCTGCTGAAACTCTCACAGCTACCAATATGTCTTCTCCTTCATGGGCGCGACCTTCAATGAGCTCGCTGAACTGCTCGAAAGGTTCAAATTTCTAGCCATGGAGTTATGAATGATGAGTGTTCAGGAGGCGTCCCATCGCGACATGCAGCATCTCACATCAACATTATACGAAATTCTAATATGGTCCGACCACGCAGATCAGGGGAACTCTGCATTGTCAAATTTGGGCTGCAAAGCGTTGAAGTTTCTTTGTTCTACTAGTACCGGCTTTCGAAATATGTATAATACCCGTCGAGGCTCCCACCAAGCCTTGGACCAACTCCACAGCAATACCAGTACTCATCTCCATGATGTCCGCACAAGCAAACGATATAGATTGGGAGCAGGCCTTGGAAGATCTCGTCAACAATCTCGATGAGTTCATCGAACCGTCTGACGGTGTGGTTGAGGATGGCATCTTCGGCCACCTCAAGTTCAGGGCCGCTGAGGGAGACATCTTTGGGATCCCGGCCAGGTTGTTTGAGCAGAGAATTGAACTTGACACCAAGATTGTTGTTGTCGTCTCTGAAAGCAAAAGGGCAATGATGGATAAGAGCCTAATGCCCAAAGCTAGCGCCATCATGCGGGCAGCTTTTCGAGCCGGACAAGCGGCCACATCGGAATTGGCAATTTATACGTATGGCGAGCTATTCAACATTCTCAAGAGCTTTAGGGACCCAAATTCCTGGAACCCAGCTTCCCAGGGCTTCTGCGATCCTTTCACAATCTTCTTGGTGGATGTGGACCCTGATTTCAGTGCGGAATTTGTCCTGGCGCTGAACGCTGCGACCATCTTCACCAAAACATTCAATGCCAATCAGCAGAACCCAAACATCACTCTCAAGCTGGTGACCATGTCGTCTGAGAGCATCCATCCACTCATCTCGAGTTTGTTTAGGCGATTCAACATGAACATCCGGTTCTTTAATCTACCCGTAGTTGAGAACAACTACTGGCCCAAGATGGTTTATTCGGCAGACATGAAGAAAGCACTGCGCAACATCCAGGACCAGATTAGGAAACAAGGTCGCGGTCGGAAGAATACCATCATCACGTTCTGCGGGGAAGATCTTATGCCCGATGAATGGCGTGGAGAACGGTTCATCAAAAACATGAGACACATCCAAGTGATCCATCCCGGGGTTCTAAACATCATCAAGAACGTCAATGAGGATATGCTGGTTTCCTTTCCCGAGACCTTCGAGGCTGCCTTCAAACTTGAAATTTCTGGAAATGTGCATATAGTAGGAAGCCTTGTGCGGAAACGACGTATCTTGGATCGGCAGACTGGTCACGAGGTTGAAGCCACACTCAAGCTGTCGAAGCTAGAGCGCCAAGCCCAAATGGCTGCGGCATCGTGGTTCAACATTGACGACAGTTTCGTATGTTTCTATGCACCCGATCGCTACCTTGACTCTCCCCAATTCGACTTCCCTCGTCGCATGAAGTTTGCCTGTGAGCAGATTGACGGATTTGCCGCGGCATGGACGGATCTAGGAAACTGGCCTGATGAAACGTTCGATCTTCTTAACCATATCTTGCACGTCGAAAACGGCACGGCTAACGACAATGACCTCCTTCCTGGCAAAGCCACGGAAGATGGAATTGATTATTACAATATTGATACGGCTCTCGATCAAACCTGGAAACGCTTGCAACTCCAAGGCCTCATCGGTCCTGTTTACAATTCGTATGCATTTGGTACGGCCATCCCTGCTGGGCTTGCGGGCTTCTTTCACGACCTCAGTTATGTTACAAAGTATATTGGCAAGGCCGCACATGCTATGGCAATAGAATCTACGTCGTCAACTGTCAGTCAGCTCAAGATGCACGTGCTTGCGGCTCTCTGGGTCGGCATGAAGCGACTTGTCCAAATCGACTGGCGAAACTCCAACGAGAATACGAACCAGGAGATTTGGAACCTTGTTGATTTTGGCAGCACCGCCGCGATTGCTCGGTACGGCACCCTATGGTCCAAGTTGGGCTTGATGGAGGCCGTCTGGGCGAAGCACGCTGCAGGGTCTTGTCCTAATAGCACTGCTTCACATATCATTGATGGTCGCATATCAGCCTCCACGTTGGCGAGGTCAAATTGGATAAGTTGTAGGCAGTCCATATCCGCTTTGGCAGACCGTGATGCGATTGCAATGCCATCTGTCGATGGCTTCTTCCTCAGAGAATTCGAATTTGAGAAAGACAATTACGGCGACCTGTGTAAGCCCTTCATGCAGGCATACTCGAACCAGGTCGCCATAGTCACGAAACGCGGCAGCCATTTGAAGATGATCGACTTTGCATCTGGACAACATCTGGATTGCACGGAAGATGTCAGGCATCTGGTCGATTGGGCGGAGATCATTCGGCAGGAGGAAGACTCTCAAGTCCTCGGGTTCTATACTACAGCATCTCGAGACTCGCGGGGTGTTAGAACCAAGATCTCTGACTGGAACTGGATCCCCGTTAGTCTCTGGGCAGAATGGAGTCAGACTCTTAAAGTTACTCATCAGGTGGGAATAGAAGCTTTCAAGACGCAAGGGGCCAGTGGCCCCTTGCTCCGAGATCGCAAACGGAACCCCGACGAAGTTTGAGAGATCAGGGTACTCTTCACTTCCAAGTGTAAGTCCTTAGTTCCTCGTTGGTTCACAGACTGCAAGGACTAAGTATAAGGCCTTTCGGCATGAAACGGTAGAGGTTTGAGTTTGCGTCGGGTTGAATGCTTGTTTGTCATTTTACTTGGATAGCTCGGTGTAATGCCAGTATTGTATTAGTCTTGGATAGGTAGAAGTTTGCAACGTCTGGGTTTTGATAGATCTCGAAATTAGTGAGCGTAGAATTGCTTGACATTGGATGCTGAAGTAAGACCTGTGAACGTGGTGTAGATCAATCCCGACAAAATGTTGCTCCAAGCCAATATCACCCGCTATATCGGCGACTTGGCCGTATTTGAAGACGGCTTCTTCAGGATTGAGGTCCTTTCGGTTAAGAATGTGGATAAGGAGACCGGTCTGAGTGACATTTGCAGGAGGCCGCCATGGATGAGGATGTCTGAGAAGGCAGTGGAATTACGTACTGGTTTTGGAAAGGGGATAGTTCAAGCTGTTGAGAAACCGCTTATATTGAGCAATTGATGAAAGGCCGACAGGTGATGTAACACATCTATCCACATGGCGCTGGCATCTCATCGAATCCTGAGCTAGTGATAAAAGCCAGTACAGTCGAAGACTTAGACGTCCCTCTGTACCTGTTTGAGTCCGGAAACGAAATGAAACATTTTACGCAAATGGATAGGATAAGCTCATATACTATGATCGACAGATCTAAGTCTATGTTCAACTACCTCAGTCGCTTCATCAGCAGTCAAAGCTCAACGGATGCCTGTCTGCTCCAGGGGTGGTCACGTGACCTGTCGCTGATATCCTCACCCTGCGGTCGGCCCCTTCTTCAAGAATGTAAACAACACCAAATCGCATGCGGTCCGAGATAACTACACACAACGACAATGGACCTGCAGCTAGATGCAGAACTACGAAGTGTGCTCAAATTAGTGCGCAGCTCTTTGCGCACAGATGGAATACCGCTTGAAAATGCAATCCGAGAACTGAGAAGCGTCACTGAGTCAATCCAGAATGCAAACCGCCTTCATCACACTCAGTCGCTTCCTGATGAAAAGAATGGCAAATATGCATCCAAAGAAGAGGATCAGTTTCGCCTGAAGCATATGCTGGATCGCCTTTAGAAGAGGCTTGATGACTTTCCAAATAGCAAACAATTTATACAGATGAAGCAGCAACTTGACAAGAACTCCGAATACCTGAAGGATTTGAAGACAAAGTCGAAGAAGAAAACACCCAAGCGCAAAATGAAGTTCCCAGGCACCAAAATTCCGGTAAGTCAGTTGGAGAAATACGTGCAGTGCCATAGCTGACTTGGTCACCAAAAGCTTCCTCAGAAGCCGTTCCCGGCACGAAGGGCTCGTGCGCGCAAAAGCACCAAAGTGAAACCCCTTGACAGTAATAGACGAAGCAAGAGCCTCGAGCGCACCAAGCGACAGCTTGAGGAAGAAAATGTTTCGGCGCTTTATGAAACAAGCAAATTGCGACAAGAGCTTCGAAAGGAGAAGAGGGCTCTTGCAAAAGAACGATCAGAGAGGGCTCGACAGAGCTTGGAAATCGACCTACTCAGAAAAGACAATATTTCCGCGCTTAAGAACCTCTGTGAAAGCCAGATCGCTCTTAGAGAGGCTCAAGACCGATGTCGGGAGCTTGAAGCTTCTCTGCGATCACAGAACGAGACAACTTACACAGCGCAAGATGTGTATACAGAAGAATCCCCTATCACTGTACATGGGAGCAGTTCTTATGATGTTTCTGATGACTTCATGATGCCCTATCCCATCGAGGAGGGGAGCAAATCCAATGAGCATCAGCAAAACACTGTCACACCGCCGCCAAGCCAAAAACGTCGGCCTTCGGTCAGAACTGCCGCAACACCTCCAGAGACCCCAGTGGCTGGCCCTTCGAACAACACGATTTCGCTCGCTGGTCATTTCCCCGTCGTAGAAGACGAAAGCTTTGATCTCGAGACGGAGGAAATCATGATTGGGCACTTGAAGTCCGACAGAGTCTTCAGACGCTTCAAGGAATTCCTCAAGACGGGACATGAGAACTCATGGTACTGTGTTGAAGACATCGCCCAGTTCGGATATAGCTTCGGTTCCTGGAACGACAGTATCTGCGAAAACGGAGAGCATGATGGTGTTCGTTGCAGACAGGTCAAGGTTACGGTCGTCGATTCTGAGAGACGGCTTTGCTTCAAGCGTGATGAGAGGGAGAGTGCAAGCTCCTGGCAGGGCGGTTGGGGTGATTGGTAGGATGGCTGAGTTTTCCAGTGAGATTTGGGAGGATGTCTGATGTTATGGGATTTTTGGAGTTTTATGTGCTGGTATATTACTGTTGTGGACAATGGAATGTTAGGCAATGGTCATTTCAGGGGGATCACTTGGTACGCCCTTCGCGACCTCCATTGATATATGCACCACAAGAACTAATGAGAATAACTTCGACTCTCGCAATACTCTAAACAGAATGCTGTAACTGCGGCCGCCATGATTGTATCCAATTCCTGTTTAAACGCTTTCCCAATAATATCAATATAACGCTTCGGTTCAGGGCTCTCCTCAAACCCATTCAACCACGGCGATCACGGCCTCCAGATAGAAGCGCCGTCTCTCATCGAGTGTGTATGTCTGACTTGGCGTCAAAACCGTCAATCAAAAACCGAGGGGCACTCTGCTGAACTCGTGAACCAGCGTGGGCGACCCGGGGATTCATCTTGCCCGTAGTCGTCGTTCCTATCGTCCGTGCCTCCACGGCGACGTTTCGTAAGTCTTGTTTCAGAATCTGAGCTTTCGGTATATTTCCTCTTGCGAGCGCCCATTGTCCAAGGGCAAGGTGATGTTCTGATACGGCTGCAAGTATCAAGTGGCTTGTCATACACTTGCCGCAGGATTTCGTATCCTCTATTGAACTTCATTCGGCATTCGACAGTTCCATCTGGGTACCATGGCCATTGCCTTTGTTTCAGGCTGACATAATTTGGGGCTTTTGGAGCTAGATCAGAGACAGTAAGTATCGTACTCAATATTAGAGGGCACGGGGGATCAACCATTGTAACGCCACATGAAGAAGTCGACGGCAATGTCTAGCTCTCGCTTCTCTCGATATGTAACGATCGTGGTCAGAAGTCTGTCTGTAGATGACTCCAAGATAGCTTGTGTTCTCTGGCGCATCTGCCACTAATTGACTGCAAAGTTCTTCCATCGAAGCCATCGTTCGAAGAGCAGGAACATGAATCGGCGCCTTTGCTGTGTAGTTGGATTGTATCCGGGGAATCTATTGACCCTTGCAAACGGCTTGTTGGGCCTCCTTGGAGGAGTTTTCGGTGGGTTCTTGAGGTACTCTGCTGGCTGTGCTTCGGTTTCTCTTGGCTGATTTGCGGCTATGCATAGGCAATACTCCTCCTGCTGCACCATGATGAACTAGTGGTACGCAGGTAAAATGAATGAGAATTATTCTGTAAGTGTAAAAAGCCTGGCCCATTATTGAATGTCAGGAAGTTGAATGGGACAAGATGCGCTGCGGAAGGTCCTTATGTTGAGATCTCATCACACGTCAATTAGAGAGGAGTCGCCCGCGTGCCTAAGGTACCTAATGACCACGGGCAGTGAAACGTGCTTTTAATTGATAGGCACTGGTTACCTGTCTCCCTCAGTTACTATGGAGGCGTGATGGGTTGACTCAATATTTCTTTTTTGTCATCTTTATTGTGGATGGTGCGTTGAAATGGAGTTAGACTTATATTCCTCACTCAAACGGCTGAACTGTCCATTTGGCATAAATCGAGTGTCATGCACCCAGTGCAACTAATCGTTTGGCACCAAATCCGTACCTGTTTCACTTCCTACCACGACTATCTATTCCTCATGGTTGTGTAAGGATTGACTCTGTCGAAGATGTAAGCATCTACCAATCATCTTCGATAAATAGGACAATACTCGCAGCCTCAGTTGCAAGAGGTAGACGAGTAACAACAAAGACTTCATAGCGACTTGGTTGAATGAGGGCAGTGGGAACCAACAAGGCGAGTTTCAATTGACAGGCTTTGTCACTATAGATCCAACTCCCAGACAATCCATCCAAATTCCAAATGACTACGACCACACAAGAGATGGCGGACATGTGACCCATGCCACCAACCGATATGAATATCATCATCGCCACCAGTCTGTTCTATATCCTGCCCCCTCCTGCCACGTATCCAGACTTGAAGAGTGTGTTCGTTCATTTGGAAGTGAGACCAAAGTCGTCTGGTCCGTAGTTGTATTTAGAGGATTGCGAGTTCGGATTGGTATCGCAGACACTTGGGAGGATGAACCGAGTGACCATGGAGGTGGTGGATCAAGGGCTGTGGAATTTTTAGTTAGCACATGTTACAACAAATGATGTTTTATGAGGGAAGCTTACAGGCGTTGGTAATCTGTTGTTCTTGGGTTGCGGCATGGTCCGCCCTAATCTTCTCAAAGAAGTTTTTGGGATCACCACCATATGTTTCTTTCACCTTTTCCCAGGTCTCTGTCGCGGGATCCGCCATAAATAGAGATGGCGACATGCTAGGATCGTTTCTCCTCTGAGCATATCCTCAGTTGCGCCCCGACTGTCACCACCCAGAGCTTCGATAGCAAATTCCGTAGTCCAGGGGAAAAGATGGTCGATTGCAACATCAGGGTTATTCTTTACCCACTTCCACATCATGTTGTACCAAAATGCGGTTTTGAGAGGAGGGAGACAGGCACGTTTTTTGACCACTATGTCGATCCTTTGGTTGACATCCTGTGGGAAGCGCTGACACTTATCGGTCTCATGTTCGCCAGAGTTACACACAGCGCAGCCGTGAGTGAAGCCATCTGTTCCGATGTCCCAGCACTGAATGACCTCATGGCCAGGCTTCTTGCACATGCCTCAGACTTCTTGTTCGGTCTGAGCAGGAGCTCGGGTCTGTGTCATTGCAGGCTCAGCATCCGGCATGACCTCATCAAAGGGGTCTACTGACAACTCAGACATTCTATCCACTGACTCTGAGAATAGTGTCACGGTCTTTGCGCGGAGGCGTTGCGCACGCGATATATTTGGAGTTGGCCAAGCGACTACGTTGAGACGAGTATTTTCGCCGAACTTCCTCTTCAGATTCTCTCCTACGCCCTTGGCCTTTACCGCCTTGATCGTCTGGTACTTAGTACCGTCTTTCTCTATCTCATAGTGGAAGTTTTCTTGTCGACCACCGCCTTTAGACACATTGAAGAAATCGAGGACAGAACCTTTGTCTGTTTCGACTTGGACTAGCGAGATCTTCTCCACTTCTTAAGATGTCTTTGTCTTCTTTCTTACCCTCCAGTCCTGTCCACCACTGTTTTGGCTCTCCTGTGTTTGCGGGGCCTGGTGAGACTGGGAGAATGGGTTTGAAGGCTCGTTAACAGGTTGCCATGGGACAGTGGGGGCAAACTGGGACGGGTTGTAACCCGGTCCCATGGCTGGGTAAGGGAGATATTGCCCAAATGGATAACCCGAACCAAATACAGGAGGGGGGTTGCTGTCCATAAGGAGCCGGGGGGTAGTTGGGATGGGGCATAGGATAATTGGGAGTATTTCCCCAATTTCCATGACCTTGGTAGTTGCCATGGCTATTGTTGTAGCCACCGCGATTACCACCACGACCACCACGACCACCACGGCCACGACCACCGTGATCACCATATAGTCCGCCGCCACCTGCAGCTTCATCTTCTGGTTGGTTTCTCTTCGACATTGCTTGTTGCTGCTGCTTTCGTTGTTGTGGGAGCCGCAGCTTTGGTGTCGATGAAGAGATGAGGAGAGAGAAGCAAAAGAAAAGAGAGGAAGAGAGAGGTGGAAGGGCGATGAGGTAAACAGCTCGAATGAGGTTGATCTGTGCGTTACCTCCATCTTTCTCTGCCTTACTTAGGTTGAATATTGGCTGTCAGCGTCAGTGTGTCAGTGCCAGTGGCTGTCAGTGTCAGTGGCTGTCAGGTACTGAAAGCAGGCATATTATGACACTCAGACAGATCCATACACAAATAGTGTACTTCGAGAATTGGACTACCGAAACTAAACGACACTGATGTGATCTTACACTCAAGATGGACGAACTTCCCCCTGTTTTGATGAAAGCAACGCACCACTCATTTATCACCAACCTCATCGTGATTCTTAGCCAACTTAAACTTGGTTCGCAGCCCTTCAACACCCCCAGGCAACTCCGCACCCCAGCGGTCCCAAACATCGGGCGGGATCCAATTCCAATCTTTTATCGTAGTCCTCCCTCGCTCACGACTAGCTCTAGTGTAAATACCCACAGCGTAGTCCCACTTGTCCTTCGGAATGGTCTCCCATTCGAAACAGTGCTGTACCTCGAAACTTGCTTCGAGGCGGGTTTGAGAAACAAGGTCCTTTATGAATACTTCGCCGTGCTTGTTGACTGTGACAAAGGCGATTTGGTAGGTATAAGCTCTCAAGAGATGTGCCCAGACTTCCATGAAATCATCGAATTCGATACCCTCTGGTTCTTCCTGGGTAAAAGGCATAGCTTCATCAACGTTATAACCGCATGTGCTGAGGACTTGAAGTAGCAATCTGCAACGTTCCATGATGTGCTTTACTTCATCCATGTAGACACGAACCTGCTTATCGACGATATAAATCTCTGGTAACAGCATAGAAAAGCGCGAGGCGCTTATCGCAGTCTTTATGAGTCCAAGGCCCTTCATGACAGTACCAGTATGTGCGACATGCTTCAGGAGACCGATCCGGGCTGCGTCACTAGTTTCATGGACCTCAGGGGCTATTTTGTAGGTGAATGCAAAGCAGTTCGTGTTACTCCCTGAGATTATCGCAGCCATTTGCGCTTTAGCTGTATTGACCATGGGGTTCTTAGACTTGAGGCTCAGAAACAGCGCGAGGCGATGATCGTATTCGACAAGGGGGAGAATTTTGTAGAATGCCTGGTGGGATTCATTAGGGAGAGCCAGTGACAGCCCTGTGGTCGACTTGGAATCTTTTTGAAGGGTCCCTTGCCGAATGAGTCGTTGCCCGATATCGATAGCGACTTGAGATTCTTCTCCCCTGTGATCGAAAAGACGCATAACATTGGAAATACCGAGAGGCCATTTGTCCAACTCGCTCAAAGCAGCCAAAAAGCCCCCAAGCTGCTCATCCGCGAATCTCATGCGTCGACGACTTTTAGCCCCGTGGCAGAATCCTGGCTGTGTGTATACGTTTGTGCTCTCTCCGCTGAAGCGATGCACCCAACTCATCTGTTGCTTCTCCTCGGAGCTTGAGCATTCTGTGGTGACGGTGATGGGCTGTCGTGTCTCGAGGTCAAAGATCAGCCGGCGACGGGTGGTGCTCGTAAGGAGGTGAGGCCTGCCTGCGTCTGGGATCCTTTCAGCAGTCTTGAAGTCCATGTTGATGAAAAGTGTTCGTCGGGGTTTTATTGCGGAGTCTAGATCCTGTTGGTGGTGTTGGTAACACGGATCCCAGGATTCATCAAGGCTCGTCGGTCTTCGGAAGCTGATACAAGTATGGGTGCCATTTGGGGCAACCTTTTTGACCCAATTCATCATTTCTGATGTTGCACTTTTGGTCTTTGAGTTTGAGATGACTCGTCCCCCACCTCGCGCGATAGACGGCAGCACGTATTCTCGAAGGGGTTCTTTGGCTGCGGGCCAATAGTTCCAGATTGCTTTTGTCATGTTGTGGATGCCTTCCCATGACATTGTCATCAAGCGCATACGGCCACTGGATGTACTGTGTCTTTTTATCATGGTAGTCCAGGCTATCAGGGCGAGAGCGTACTCGGCAGAGTAATCAGGGTCTGCCTCGATGATGACAACAACAGCACAAGCATTCTTGCCAATGTCTGGCAGGTGCCAGCCATTCTCCCGACGAGCAATCTTCAACATATTCGTTGCTTCGAGATAGTCCATTGTTCTGATGCTCTTCGCGGTTTGTGTGGTGAGACGCATGTTGGCCCTCAACTTCTCTCGTTCCTTGAAAACTTGATCTTTCTTTGTCGCATTTGTGATATGGATGATTTCCACATTTGAATTCGATCTGCAGAAAGAATCTTGTAGAAAGAGAGGAACTTTGATCGCCTTTGCGATTGCTGGTTGGCCTTGTATATGAGCAAACATGAAGGGGTGGTCTTTCATTAGCCATTTTGCCATGTCACGAATGGTGTCTTTCCAAGGGTCGCCCATCTTGTACTGAACTGGCAGTGAAAAGGATAATAATTTCAAGGATTTTATCTTGTTTTCTGCTCAGCAATAGTTAAGAATATCATGATTCGAACGGAAAGGGGTGTACAGTGGCAAGAATGAGTGCTGAAATGATGGTTCGGATAGCTGCATGGATGAAACAAAGAAAGCAAACGCCATGCACGGGTAGTGAGCAATCAACATGATTTAGTCGCTTTTGACAATCATGACATTCATGATCAAACAATTATTCTGAATATCTCCTCATTTGCTTGCAATGAAATAGACAGAAAGCACCCCTGGCACCATGCTTGTGCAGCCACACAAACGACACATCGAATGCAGCTAGATCGCAGAGTTTCTTACCATTTCCACACGCGATCAGAGCCATCCTCCTTGGACATAGAAACCATGACAATTCACACAAGATCCCATGCTAATCTAACCTAGTCAATATTTCAAAAGTAATTACATGTTCTTTTTATTTCATCCGCTAAACCAAGGGAACTGGCTCTGTGATTAAGCTCCCGTCCACGAACCATTGAAGTGGTCAAGCGGTCTCTAAGATAGCACACCACACTCCATCAAATTTGAAACGAAGCTCCCTGACTTTGATCCTGATCAGTAGAGAACTGCCCGTAGAATGAGTTGGAGTCTCCGCCTGCAAGTGCGCTCTCCGCTCTTGCTGCTCGTCTCGCTGTTCATCTCGCCTCATCCTGGCTAGGTACTGTGGCCATAGTAAATATGAGCTGGCGCTTTCTTAGGCAATGTCGGAACAGTGGGCACACGAGAGCATAGACGTTCTCTAGCAGAGAATTGATTCCCGCAATATCCAATATAGTAAAACCACAAAGTTGTGAAACTCTTCTTACCGTTCATCTTAGTGTATTGGATGGTAATCTGAAGCGTTAGCAATAATGGTCATCAGTGCAGACCAAGTAAATGCACAGAGCTTGGCTTTCTTCAATGTAGGCGTCAAATTCCATGGGGTATCTAGCTACAAGTTACTCCCAGGACACAGAGTATCTCAGAGCTCCGGTCTGTCTTGTACATGACTGCACAACCTCATATGTATCCTTTATGTAGCAAGAAGGCGAGCTGATCCTTCGAATAAATCCTACAGAGTCCAGGAAATCCATCAATCCGGACCAATATCCTGTTCCGACGGCACATACCCCATGCCATGAAACTACTTCATCAAAAGCTCATACACGCAAGAGATCAGACTTAGCACGCTCCTTGATCTCCAAGACCAACTCCGAGATCTCCAACTTCTCTTCAGGAGTTTCAGCCCGCCCTCGCCAGAGGTCCCCAGCCAGGTTGATACGCTCAGGCACACCAACCCAGTGGCCCTCCTTCCCTTTAATAGCCCAGTTGCTGATGAAAACGATAGTAGTTAAGTCTGGGCTTTTTCTGTCGAGAAATCCATTGATAACAGCCTTACAGGCGTCTCGCTCTTTTTTTATCTCAGACAGAACGTCCTTGAATCCTCCTGGGAGTTTTGCAGCACCCTGGATCGTTCGTACCTTCCGGGTTTCTGAGAGGTCCTCCAAATGGCTTCGCAATGTAGTCACTCGAGTCTTGGTGAAATCGTCGTACCAACCTAAGATGTCGTGCCAGATCCTGCTAATTCCTTCCAAGTTGATTAGTTTGCATACCTCGGACGAGAGCTCGCTACCATCCGCACCCTGGAGACTGGCAGGCCAAACTACAATAGCATGACCTTTCTCAGGGGGTTCTTCGGGGTCGGTGAGATACGACTCGTTACTATGTGCTCTTTCCTCCTAGTTCCAGGTAATTTCGATACGCTCCTCCATGAGACGCTCTCGGATCTTGTTGAAGTCGCGGCCATCGGGACCGTAGACGAATGTCCAGAAGTCAAACTCGGGTCGTAGGATCAGTGTGAATGGTCGATCTCGCTCACTGGGAGTTGCCCCTGGGTACAGTGCCTCCCAAGCGATTCTTCGACTATTCAGAGATGGGGGTGCGATAGGCAAAGGGTTGTGCATGTTATCGCAAACCATGGCTTTGGTTGATGTAGACTCATTTTGGGGTTGTGCCGCTTGGTACTCTGCTTCCTCGGGAATAGACACACGGTAAATGCCCAGTTTCCCGTCACGGAGGTGATCTTCTCTCAGGGAGGCAAACACTGTCGAAGGCTTCTCCCCATTCTTTTCCGATGGTGGTTGTGGCCACGGCCAAATTGGCTTCGATTTCGAGTTTAATCCCAGGACTGCAGGCTGTTTGATCAGTCAACGATGAAAATTTTCTGAATTGGACGGTAATTACACCAGAGGTTCCAGAAAACCTTGGCTACTTCCCATACAAAGCGGGAGACAGTGACTGTATTTGCATCCATTTTGATGAGGAATCTGGCTGCAATGATTGTGGCATCTTTGCACTGAACCTTGCTTGCTTCTTGCATAGCTTCTCTCGGAAAACCTTGGGAGAGAAGGCGTTCAACATAGTCGCGCCTCTACTTTATGTCGGGTTCCGGGCCAGGGAGCGGAGGGCGTCGACATTCGAGATGCAAGAGATGCATGCGCACATCCACCAAATCATCGTCGGAGCATTCATCCATCTCTATGGTGTTGGAGATGGCGGGGGTGTTGAGGATGATAGGCTTGACAATCTGTGCTGTTCTCTTGTTGGACTTTTGTTTGCCGGCTTTGGGTGTGATTCACTGCCACCGGCTACCTACCTAGGTAATGCAGAGGCTTGCCAGTGCCAGATAGTTCAAGACAATATAACTACGAATGCCATCCGTTCTCCCTCCTTATTCACTCTTTTCTCCGGTTCTTTTATTCATTTCTGCTACAATCCTATAGACTGTAGCCTGGACCTCAGGGGTGTGATGGGCCCGGCGAGCCCTGTGATGGACGCCGTTTCTAGTATGCCGAGAGCCTCTCTATGCTTTAGAGAAGCTTCGCGATGACCTGGATAATTCCTGTCAAACAAAGTACCCAGCACCGTCGTCGTATTGTCAATGCTCTATATAGAACTCCAAATTTGTACTATGTGTTCGTTGGCTGTCGTGGCAGCATGTTCCTCACCAACACTGTTGACCATGGCGTTGACTCTCGATTACTTGAAGCCGCAGGCAGTGCAAGCTTCCTCAACCGTTATTGTTTGGGCGTGTGTCTAAGATGCTTTGTCAACACATGGGATACATACACCATAAATCAAATCTGGCTCTCATCGAGGGAGAGCAATGAGAGTAGACGGCATAATTAACGGAATCTCTATCCGCTCTATAATAAGAGGCTCGGGGCAAACTTGCGCAAGCTCGTCACAGGTTGTGGGCTCCCTGTCATGGTCAGACCATAGAAGTAGATGCCAACGCGCCTGGTGTTCCTAGTGAGCACTCGTGTAAATACTACAGAAAGAAATTACCCTGTATTGCTCAGAAAATTGTAAAGAGGTTAAACCTGAGATACCTGCCTTCCTTAGCGTGAAGGTACCTTCCGTTTTGGCATAATGGTATTTTTAACTAAAATCATGTACTACCCTAGACTCGTCCCGGTCTTTTCATGTCCTAAGATTAAAAGCCTGACATCTTCGTAGGTTTTCTCTATTGAGTACTGGATATCGCCGGGACATACTTGTGGAAGCGTTCAAGGCCCTGAATGTCACATGCAAGTAATTCTCGACGATCGTTGCCGTTACATTCAATCCAGTTGCACTCCGGTAACGAGCCCGGAGCTTTCTCCACTTCCGCCCGAACCGGCGCCGGCTCTTGACCCGATTACGGCAGTTCGCGATTTCACCCCGGACCAACCCTCAAAACAGTCGCCGAATCCCTCTCAAAAGCTTAAAAACTTATCGAACGGTTCGGGCCGTTACCTCAAAACGAATAAAGTGTTCTTGGACCTGCATACAAAATCACATTATCCCAGGGGTCATTCACCACTGAGCTGTGAACGTGGAAATGATGAACGTCGAAACTGTCGTAGGCTATCGCTGATTAGCTCTGGTGATCGGCACGTGGGTGGTCGATGCTGAATGACCTGGGGGTTTCAAACTTAGATGCGAACCTGGTGAGGAGGATGTTATGCATGCTGATTGGTGGCTTGGGACTAGGGTGCACTAAGAGCTCACGAGGGTGGTATTGGACGGAGTGGATGATTAGAGGAATCAGATATTGGGATGGATTATGCAAAAGGGGATATATAGTTTCGAAACTCCTGCTATGAAACTCGCGTTGTTGTTGTTTCCACCGTCTTTCGTTCAACTTTGTAATAAGGTTGAGAGGTCAAAAGAGGCTTCAGCCCCAACACAACAAGGTCAAGAAACACAAAACAACACATACGGGTATTATACTCATTGCGTTCATTCAACTCGGTCATCATGAAGTCCTTCGTTTCTGTCGCTATTCTCCCTCTCGCAGTTCAGGCCGTGAGGATCGTTCAGTCCAACGATGATGGCTGGGCAGAGTCTTATATCCGCACTTTCAACGACGCTTTGAACAGCGCGGGCTACGACGTTGTTCTCTCCGCTCCTGCAGAGAACAAGTCTGGCAGCAGTAAGTCACATCAGTACGCGTTTTAATCACATCTAACATTATGTAGGCTCTAGGGATGAGAGACCAAAAGACCGCACCACAGCGTGTCAGTATGACAGCTGCCCTGCCAACAGCGGCCCTGTTGGCCATGATCCCAAGCGCCCTGATCTCAACTGGGTCAACTCGTTCCCTGTCACTGCTATGAAGTACGGTATCGACACTTTTGGTCCTAGCTTGTGGGATGGCGAGGCTCCTGAGCTTGCTGTCGCTGGTCCCAACGTTGGAACCAACCTCTGGCTTCAGGTTCCTTTCTCTGGCACTGTCGGCGCCGCTTGCTATGCTGCTCACGAAGAGGGCATCCCAGCCATTGCCTTCTCTGGAGCTTCTACCGGAAATACGGCCTTCAACACTAGCCCCGCCCCCAAGCGCAGTCTCGTCTACGCTGAGCTTGCGACCACTCTCGTCAAGAAGATTGTCGACTCTGGAAAGCCTTACCTGCCCCAGGATGTCTATCTCAATGTCAACTTCGGAAAGGTTGAGGGTAAATGCACCGATGCGTCCCAGTTCCAGTGGGTGCTGACTCGGATCAACACTGGTCTTCTGTCCAAAGATGATACTGAATGGTGTGGTGAGGATCGTCTCCCTACTGAGACTGAGATTGCTCTTAAGAGTGGATGTTATGCTTCTATTAGTGTTGGAGATGCTGCTGATAAGACTACTGCTGATGCTGCGCGACAGAAGGTTGTGTTGGGCAAGTTGAAGGACATGCTTGTGTGTGTTGATTAGATAGCGAGTGATATAGGGAGTGATTGAGTAGATTTGCATGTATATAGACCATATTAGTAGAGTCAATTCAATATTTAAATAGTTCTATGCCAAAACAAAAGTGATTCCATTCCCAAGTTCAAGTCTCACTGGGTCGAGGGGCTTATCGATAAGCGTTGACACCTGACATTCCAGGCCTACCTAAAACACTTTAGCAACCTCGACTTTTTGCGCCATCTGGGTATCACGATCAAGGGCCGGTCCACCATAGCTCTCAATTACACCCTCACAATGGCGCCAATCGACCGCTGCTTGGCCTCCATGGCCAGGCTATCCCTCCTACAGACGCCTCGACCCGCAGTTCCCACGATACCAAAGTTTCTTGCCCCGGCGGCTGCTCAGCAAGTTCGACAGGCTTCGGTTGTGAGAATCAGGAAGACAACGAAGAAGAAGAAGGCGTTGCCTAAGGACTTTAAGAGACATAATTTGGCCAAGAGGGAATTTCCTCAATACTCGTTATGTGAAGCTATGAGGTCAGTGGGATTGGGAACATGGCACCAAGCTGGGGAGACTAATATTGTGCAGAGTCCTACGAGCTGTTGAGGTTGGACAACCGCCTGCTTCGGTCAAGTACGAAATTCACATCAACCTCAAGACCGCCCGAAACGGACCCGTCATCAAGAACAGCGTCCGCCTTCCCCACCCTGTCCAGAGCGATTGGCGAATTGCCGTCATCTGCCCCGAGGGCAGCGAGATCGCCCAACAAGCCACCGCCGCAGGTGCTGTAGCAGTCGGTCAAGAAACCCTCTTTGAAGCCATCAAAAAGGAGCAGATCAACTTCGACCGTCTCATCTGCCACGAGGCCAGCGAAGCAGCTCTCAACAAAGCCGGTCTAGGAAAGATCCTCGGTCCCAAGGGTCTCATGCCCAGCAAGCGTATGCGAACCATCGTCCCCGACGTCGTCAAGTCGATGCGAGACTCTGCTGGTGCAGCTGATTACCGTGAGCGACAGGGTGTTATCCGCATGGCTATTGGACAGCTGGGTTACTCACCTGATCAGCTCAAGAACAATATGAAGGTGTTGCTGAACAAGGTCAAGGCGGAGTGTGCGGAGATTTCAGAGGAGGTGCACAAGGAGGTCCACGAGGTTATTCTAAGCACAACCCATGGACCTGGCATAAGCTTGAATGGAAAGTTGAAGGATGCAGAGGAGCAGATTACCCCCGAGGCATTGTCGAGCATCATGTAAAAATTAGCCTTGACCTTGTATAATTGTATCATATGTCATATTACGAATAGACCTTGTGAGCGTCGTGGGTATCATTATTCATTGCGGCTATGAACTGCCTCTGAGGGCCTTGACGGCCTCTGATTGTGCATCTAGCACTCTATATATCGCCAAACACTTTAGCACTCTATCCTGTCCTTTTACATCAGCCTTTTTTGCTTCTTTTAGAGCATTGCCCAAGTCTAGCAGCAATGTGTTTCTGCACCGTGTCAAACGTTCCTCCATCTTGATCACAAACGGGGCATTCGGGTCTAAAGACTCGAGAAGCTTTGTGATGCGGCTGCATTCTTGTGCTGAGGCGAGCAGTCTTGTTGGGGAGCTTCCGTAGTTGTCGTCCTCGTCCTCGTCCTCGTCCTCGCTTTCTTCGTCCCAGTCGTCGTTATTCGGTAGACTATCTAGGGATAGACGTTCTTCTAGTGATGAGAGACGCTGAGATAGCTCAATCATTTTTCGGCCCTTCTCGATAGCTGATCGGACACCACGCAGCTCCCCATTAAGGGCATTCGTCTCCTCTTTTCGCTCCGTGACTTTTGTCTTGACTTCCTCTACAGCCCGTCGGAAACCAAGTAGAGAAACCTTGACATCTTCAACCTTGTCATCGCCGCCGCGCAGTTCGCTACCGAGTGAAAGAAAGGCTGTGTAGTTCGAATTGACAAGTTCGAGAAGTTCAGAGCTGATCGCAGCACTCCTGTCGCGAAGGTCCGATCGCAAGTCCTCTAGGGTCTGGTGACGATGTGGTAGAGCAGATAGATAGGCGGCAGGTTGGAAGTCTTGAGCTAGGAAGTCGGCGCGAGGGAGAGCTTCGGGAAATGGTAGAGGAGCATCTTCATCGACCGAGGAAGTGTCGGAGCCGGAGAGTGTAAATGGAGCGGATACTCTGAGATCTGCCATTGGGGATGAGAGATTATCTGGCGCGGCCGCCATTTTGGTTGGTTGTATACCGTGTGGTTGGTTGTCTGAAGGTGTCTCGACGTAGGCTAAAGGTTAGGTGGCATGGATTTGGTGGAGGAGCTACTGATGGTGAGGTTCGGCGGCGCTAGCCCTGATTGGATATTGTGATCTTATTAATGGACCCCAGATCTTGGTCTTCGATTTCATTTCCATATATGAATCAAAGGCAAGTTAGGATATCTATCTTTTATTATAGAAGTATATAACATGTATGCTTTAATTAAATTCTTGTTTCCAATGCGGATTTAGGGGCTTTTCTTATGATAGTCTCTTCAGAAATGAGAGAACATCAGAAGTCTTATCGCTCACGGCCCTGGATCTAAGCTATTTGTTCCCGACACGAATACCGACCGCCAAGATCACCTCATCTGGAACTCCAAGTTCCGTGTGAGGAGTCATTTCCCATTGGCCATCATCGACATGTTGGTTCTAGACTTACTCCGTGCAACCTGGCAAAAGGTTTAGCTCCGTGGAGATCGAGTGCTGAATACCATGGCCGAGCCAAGTGGATGGGGGTAAAGAGAAACCGAGAGGAAGCGGATCACATTACGTTTGACGAGCTGATCCCAGGGACGTATTACCGAGGATACGTTTAGGCCAAAGGATAGCTGGCTTGGACGTATTGAAGATCAAGAATTGGAGCCAGACAAAATCCCATTCAAATACAAGAGTTTCGAGTTGACTGATAGACTCAAACATTGAGCCTCTTCAAATTAACCATGTCAGATGTCAAAAATTCCGTGCTGTTTCAGGCGGCATTCAACCCTTGCTACAGTCCAATGTCACATCATCTGGCCCCAAGCTCGGTAGACCGTAGCTTGCCCCAATGTTCAGTGGCACGAACCACCCACCGCTGGACAGAAGGAAGATGCAAGTTCAATCAAGGTCCTATGATCGGCTGTTCAAGTCCGGATATAACGCCTTCAACCACGTGAGCGGGCCATTTCCCAACAGTTCGCCGCAAATTCCATAAAGATTCCGCGCCTGTGTAAAGAGGCGGCTGAGTTGAAGCTATTGCACAGCGAAGTCGGAGTAAGACCCTGGGATCGGCACTAAAGTTATGCATGCTGAAAGGATCTTATCTGATGGCTGCGTGATCACGGATTCGCTCGTGCAACTCCGACTTATGCCGGCCAAGTCCAGGTGAGCCCCGAGCCTCGGACAAATTAAGAAGGTGAGTGTCAATGCTTTGGAGGGGCTTCAGTGGAGGAATCCATTCAACAGAGAACGGCCATTGGAGATCTTCAGTGATGATACTACCTTTCGTTACATTATGACGAGAATGCGAATACTCTGCAACGTAATTCGAACTGCCGCGGAGGATTATCAGCAAGATCGACGAGCTACTGCTGATAAAATGCCAAATCCTGACCGTCGCGTCAATAATTGAGTTTTAATAACTTGCTCTAAGGGTCTCACGGTTGGATGCGTTCAGGTGGTCAAGGTGTTGCGGAGCCACCAAAGGTTATGACTGATTAGATCCATCGCTGAGACTGGATGCCTGAAAAATGCCTGGTCGGCAATCATATTACGAGAAAAGTTGCTGTTCAATTCGGTCGTAATCTGATGAAACCTCATCTGGCTGGTTGTCTCCGAATGCCTGGCGCAAATGATTCGTGCCTGGCGTGTGACGT
The DNA here is from genome assembly GCF_900067095.1 of Fusarium proliferatum ET1. Classification (NCBI taxonomy): domain Eukaryota; kingdom Fungi; phylum Ascomycota; class Sordariomycetes; order Hypocreales; family Nectriaceae; genus Fusarium; species Fusarium proliferatum. Next base: position 3,868,859 of record NW_022194792.1, on the reverse strand, counting down.
CCGCAAAACTTTTATCAATCAAATCTTATCAATCTGATCAGATCCACTATCTTCTCCTGGAATCGGACCATTGGCTTCCCAACCGTCGGTTGTGCTCGGGGCACAAAAGTAACGAGGCACCCCGCGATTAATTTCCTTCTCTGCTACCCTTTCTCCCCTCTTCAACTTTGTTCTGATTGATTGATGATCCTTTACAAATCCTCCGGCTCATGTACTTGGATGGGTTCATCACTTTATCAATCTGTCAACTTGGCTCTCAGCCGCTATCAATCAACCGAGGCTAAAGCCGAGATCGCACTGAGCTGTCACATCGCAGTTGCGTCAGCTGCGCTCCCAATCAATCTTATCAATCTGCAGCATTGACTGTCAACTGAGACCACCATTGACATCCACGAAGAGCTCGAATTAGAACTCAAAACAAGAATAACCCTTACGGGCGACTTCTATTTGACAATCTTGCTTCGGCAATTCTTTCAAGATTTACTTCTCGGAACTCCGACCCGATTTGGCGCGACCGACCGAAAACAGAACCGATCTCGCCACAAACACAACATCTATTACTCGTCGACTTCCACCATGTCGGCTTCATCACCTCAGTCCATTGCATCCCCTGGAGCTGGCACACCTGTCGCTTCACAGTCAGGAACCAGGCATCGTGCCATCTCAGCTGCACCAAGTCCTGCCGCCTCACCAGCCACATCGGGTCCCCACAGCCACAGGACGCCACTCTCCATTAAGCCGAGTGCGAAGCCACCTCCACCCACACAACCTCAGCAGCGCACTGCTCTTCCTTCCATCAACAAGATGGCCATGTCGTCCGTAATCAGTCCCCAGCCGGCTCCGCCGGAGCCTCCCAAGGTGTCTATGACCTCTAAAGAATGGGTGATCCCTCCAAGGCCCAAGCCTGGCAGGAAGCCCGCTACCGATACACCACCCACTAAGCGCAAGGCTCAAAACCGCGCAGCTCAGAGGGCCTTCCGGGAGAGGAGGGCTGCTCGTGTTGGAGAGCTTGAGGAACAACTTGATCAGCAACGTGAGGCCCAGGAGAAACATGAATCAGAACTCAAGGACAAGATACACGAGCTTGAACTTGATGTCCAATCCTTCCGATCTAGATGCATGTTACTTGAAAACATGCTGGAGCGGGAGAGACAGGACCGTATCAGAGTCGAGACAGAAGCCGAGACCCTCAAACGTCGTCTAGATGAAGGTGTCTTTAACTCAAATTTTCAATCCCGAAGCATGAGTTCTCAGCACCCGTTTGAAGGACTTCACAGTCCCACCAGCCAGGGACCAAGACACAGCCTTCCTGATGCACGACCTGATCGTCAATCAGGCCACTCCTTTTCCATCTCCCAAATCATCTCTCCCCCAGAAACCCTCGACATGAGTGCGTCCAATGATACTGAGACAGCCATAACTTGTGGCAACTGTTCTCCAAATGGACCCTGTGCATGTGCCGAGGAGGTATTGAACTCCGCGGCCAACGGCTGCGGCAAGTGCACTCTCACATCGAATTGCCAATGTCTCGATGAAGTAGCTGAGGCTCTTGATCGGTCTCAAGAGCTGAAACGTCCTGCCTCACCATCGGCCAATGTATCTACTGAGAAGAGGCATCGGTCTAATGCTGACGCCGAGACTGACTTCACAGCCATGTTCTCCCGCAAGACTCAAGAAGCCTTTTCTACACCTTCTCAACTCCCTTCCATGGACTCTATGCCTTTCAGAGATGGCTGCGGCTTCTGCAAGGATGGAACCTACTGCGTCTGCGCTGATACCGCTCTCGCCACTCCTGCCATGACCCCTAATGATACTCTTCCTCCCATCTCTCAGCAGGTCCAGACCCCACCCCCTGAAGATACTGATCTCCCTATTCTTGCTATGGAGATGACGGCCGATGGTGCTGTCAAGCTTCCTCCGCGCCGTCCCCAGGCTCAATCGACTGAGCGTCGTGGCTGTGGTCCCAACGGGCCTGGTACTTGTGCTCAGTGTCAGGCCGATCCAAAGTCTGGACTCTTCTGCCGCCTAATGGCCGCCAACTTGAACCGTAAGGATGGTAGCTCTGGTGGCTGCTGTGGTGGCAAGGGTGCTGGTGGCGGCTGCTGTAAGACCCAGAAGCCACCGCAACCAGAGAAGATCAATCTCCCAAGTCTACCAAGCCTGGGCTTGAGTTGCGCGGAGGCATACCAGACACTATCCAGTCATCGCAACTTTTCAAAGGCGGCGGATGATATTGGCTCTTGGCTGCCTAAGCTCAAGGCCACACCTAGACCTGGTACTCGGCCAGCACCACCTGGCGCAATGATGCCAATTGAGGTTGAAGCAGCAAGTATAATGAGCGTTCTGAAGGATTTTGATATTCGGTTTGGGAGGGGAATTTAATGGGATCCCAAGCCGTTAAACTGGATGAAAGATATTGAGTACATAAAAAAATGGCGGTTTAGTGAGCATACAGCTCGTGGCAGAGTTACGGCATGCCTAATATGGCACTGGTTTGGGTTCTGGTTGGAGCGTTGATATTATACCCTTCATTGGCTAAGATGTAGACTTCACTTGTCTGTGCATCTATGAATTTATGCGTCTATTAAGATCAATGCTCTTGATGTGAAACATGTCCCGGCGATGCATTCAATAACGTGTGCATAGCAGGGTTCTAGAAGAACTTGTGCAACTAGGGTGAGCTTGTATGATTTGGCCAGTCGGAGACGTAGACGAAGTAGGCAGATGGGATGAGTGCACCGATTGAGCTAGAAAATAACGGTGTCCAAAGTGCCATGTGGCTGTAGGGTATAACCCAGGTGTAGAGCCTCAGCACTAGGTAGGCAGCGAGGGATTGACAGCTACGTCGACGGGTTGATGACTGTTCCATGAGTAATGACAACACACTATGGCAACCTGTCAACTGCTGTCGGGATAGTCACGCGCTGACGTGCATGAAAGGAAAGACATCCTCGGCTGAATGAGGACATACATAGAGACTGGGGAAAAGGCGGGAGCTAGATACGGATGAAGTTGTCGTGAACTGTTGGGAGGCGGTGGAGTTTTGATGGTGGAGCAACATGGCCAGCGCATCGCCTGTACAAAATACAATCCGAGTCGAGTAGGTAGCACAAATGTCGTTCACTGGATATTCAGACAAATAAGGATAGCTGCATTAGACTAAAGTGGCGAGTTAGAGCCCGAGGCAGCTGAGAATAGTCGATAATATATCGAATACGGCTGCATAACTGGCTAGAGAGTCGACGAGTCGGTCTGTCTAACAAATATGAATGGCTGGGGCCACTCGGTGAGCTCTCAGCGCAGAACTCGTCTGGCAGTCAGTGATTGGAAGAGGATGCATGTGGAGGTAAGCGCATGATTGGTGTCTTGGTGGTCTTGGGGGGGGGGGATGCGTTGGCACACACAACCCAGTTACTGCTTCTAGAGTTGCAGCAACTGTTGTCTTTGCCTCGCATAGAGGGAACTGGCGTGGTGCGATTAGATTGGTTGCTGGTGTGGATGGGGGGAGGGGGGTTTGGGTACATTGTGCGATGTTGTAGGTCTGGTAGGAGGATGATAGCAATTGTTAGAGGGGAGGTATTGCTTGAAAAGAACAGCCTGTTATCTTCCATCACATGTTATTCGACGGTTCGAGTTTTTCTTCTTCTTTTTGGTTTCATTGATGAGTGCCGTGAGTTGTATAAGTGGACGAGGCAATAGTTTAAACCCTTGTAACTTACAACACAGGTGTAAAATTACCCGATAGTAAAACTCAATCCGAACACGGGGACATGCAGCTGTTTCTTTGTTTTGTTTTGTTTATTCCTATCATTCATCTTAAATTTGTTCTTTCTTGTCTATCGTCTCTTGCCCTCGTGGCCATAATTGTCTGGTTCGGTGTTCTTGTTCCTTAAAGCTATTGCTGGCTGACGGGAATGCATGACAACTCACAACTTCAAGTTACACAGATAATAAACAAGATACACTTTCTGCCGCCGAGATTACTTACTCCTACATTGTAAATCAGGCACACATTCACGCTGCAAGTCATGATTGTCCTACCGTCATAGTCGATCATGACTTGGTTCAACCTGTGGATGCCTTGTTCCACTCTCAACCATAACGACGGGACAAGAACAGCTGTTCACGACAGGGCGCAAGTCTACTGTACTCTCCAAGGTCCACAGCCTAAATCCACAACTTCTCAAGAGCCGCCAGTCTTTTTAAACAACTCAGCCTTGATATCTGTTTAACCTAACTCATAGTTACTTGTAGCGCTTGGGCACTGCCAACGCACAACTCATGACCCGGCCCGACCGACCAGGGCAGGGAAAAGAGACCGCCCAGCGCTGATGGACACGTGCGAATCGCACAGGGCTTCAGGTACCGACCCACAAGAGAGCCCTTAGGCCAATAGACTCTCATGCTCACCCGCATTGCCGTGACGTTCTCGACTGTAACAGGCTTAGCGTGTAGCATCTGCCAACGATGCTCTGTACCCACTACCGTAGCGCACCGCCTGTTCCCGTCCGTTATAGCGAGGTAGCGTACTCCGTAAGGAGGGGATACTTCTACCCCATCATATTGGATCCTGTGCTTATCCCAGTCCAAGTCCAGTCCGATCTCGTTGTTCAAGGTTGTTTGTTTCTGTTTCTGGTTTGTCTGAGCCTGCCTGCCTGCATCAGCGTCTGGTCTATGCTGCAGTCGGTCGGCGCAACCGACAGGTGTCAGTTGTGAGGCCCCTACTTCCATCGCTCTTATTACATCCAGTACAAGCACCATATCATCCATAGTCCCTCTATTCCCACGATACCTTGCCTTGCCTACTTCTCCCCCACCTCCAAAAACTCCCCTCAACTCCCTCCTCTCACCTCCCACATCTTCTCTCTTCTCTCCTCTTCTCCTGATCAACAATAGACATACTCCTCCCTCGTTCTCCGTATCTCTCTCTCTGTCTTGCATTGTTTTCGCCAAACTCGACGTGCGACTCCAACTCGTGATACGATCCTGGTCCTTCATACGCTAGAGCTTTTTGGAACGCGCCATCCATCATCTCAGGTTCCAACCTCGCGCCCTGTCATTCCTTACTTGCTCCAATCTTCGCTGGCAGGTCTGGCACCCATTCTCGAATCCTCGTACAACCGTATTCCTTGCGACTTGCTATTCCGCCTGCATTTGTCGAGTCAGATACCTTTGTTGACAAGCCAGTGAGCGGCGCCTCACGACAGCTATAATAGCTGCTCATTTGCACCGTAGAGTTCCCTGAGCTCAGAATGGTTTCTATGCAACGATCTTTGTCTTCACCTGTCCGCATTCATTCTGCTCCTAGTACGTCTCCGACGTTGCCACTCAGCCATAGTCTGAACCACCCGACTGCTGGCTGTGCCTGACTCTGTCTACAACTTTTGCTAATTAACGGTAGCTGTGTCCGCTGTAGCGCAAGATTCGGGGTCGCCCCCGCCATCTGTCGATATTCATGTACAACCATCTCGATCTCGACGACGACGCTCTCCGAGCCCTAGCCCAACTCGCGAATCGAAGCAGACATCACAACGACAGACTGAAGACAGAGACCATCGGGGTCATGGTCAACAACACTCGCCACTCATGTCATCAAGAAAACCCATTGTGGCACAGCCGAATATGCCAGGCCAGCCTTCACCAAGAAATAGCCCCCGGGTCTCGTCTTTAAAGCCGACCGACAACGACAGTGAGGGGCATTCTCCATTTAAGCCATTATTACAAGATGTTTCGCAATACACAAATCCACATCTTTCCCCCGAATCCGAAAGTACAACACTTGAAGAGCTGGCTCACCTAGTACGACTGTCCAAATACCAGGAGCGCAAGCGTGCAAACACCCGCCTGCGTCTCCAGAGGAATTTGGTTTCTACCGCTCTCAGCGCCCGTTTGACCCGTTGCGGAGAAATAGCTCATCGTAATTTGGTCGACAGTTTCCGTCGTGATGACAAGGAGAACTTTGCCGCCCTCCACAGCGCCATCCATGATGTACGCAACAGCTGCGATGAACTACGTCGTTATGCTCTTCTCGATCCCGAGATGGAAGGTCTCGCCTCAGCCGGTCTCGCATCTTCTGAAAGTTTGGATACTCCTACTAACTCGGCAGCTCTTGGTCCTCTCCAGTCCATTACGCCATTTTTGAACGACATTTCTGCCTCTGCTCGCGATACGTTTTTGGATTTTCTCACACAGCTCCGTACAAATCCGGATTATTTGGCTACTCGTATATGTTCCCTGTCAAGTTCCGAGTTGAACTCATTCTTGTCTTATCATAAAGGTTTGGAGCCCGTGGAATCTGTCCTTCCGTTCCATGGCCGTTCCGGAGGTAGAGCTCACGCAAGCGCGTCCGGACGAAACAGCACTGCTGTGGATATAGAACGATTGCTGTCTTTCCAACGACACGACCCTTTGTCCATCCTCATTCACACCTGTTTTGCCAACTCTGCCGGACCTGACAGCTCTGAGGATCAACGACGTACAGATATCTGGGCTACTGCTTTGGCTCGTCTGATCTCTGAGCCCAAATCCACTGGCGAGCATTTCTTGATTTCAGTTCTCAATATTTGGACGGCAATGCGTGACTGGTCTGGCAAATCCAATATGGAATGGTATCTAATGAAGATCCTCGAGGATGGAGCCTTCTTGCTCGACCGAGCAGAAGACCAGCATGGGACACGATTCAACTTGTCCGACTGGAACCATTCGGATGAAGTTGCGGCCAAGGAGTTCTACGAGCGTGCAGTAAACCAACTATTTGAGCTTGTCGACGATGAAGATGCTACTGGAATCCCTGAAGGACTTTTGGAACTTGGAAATGCCATTTTGAGAAAGCTCGAAAACAAGTATGTCGAAAACACCTCCCGTTGGTTAGTTTGGAGATGCCTCTTCTTCGTATTCCTTTTGGGCGTCATCATCCATCCGGAATCGTATGGAATGCTGGCCGAATACCACATCACGCCTTATGCACGAGAGAAGATCCTTAAAAAGGTAGCCATGAAGGCTCATGAGTATGTTTCCAGCATGTGGAGTGGTAAGCCTTCAGCAACATGTGTTCCTGTGGACATCCCACCCAAAATCAAGGGCCATGTGGAAAGTATTCTCGCTCGTTTCCAAGGATCACGATCCAAGGTTCCGGCTGCCAAACTCCTCCCAGCAAGGTCCATCACGTCCTTGCGAGAAACCAAGGAGGTCCATCCTTACCTGGTAATTAGCCCTGCTGATATCGCGACGTTGGTGAATGCCATATTCCCCGAAAAAAGACCCCACTCGGCTTCAGGAAGCTTTAGATCAGGACCGGCCTCCATTTCTGGCATGTCTGCTATCTCGCAACCCATCTCCATGTCAAACCCAAGGAACAACTTTGAGACTGCCTCTATCATCAGCACCAGCGCTTCTTCGGTATTTAGTGACACTACCACAAGAGACGGGTATCTGGATGAACAGACATCAGTGACACCTCAACGATACTCTCCACCAGCGATGGACTCGGAGCTCCAGAGACGCCTGAATAAGTATGAGGATGATGGCTATCGCCTGCGCCTGGCACTCCACGAGATGACGCAGAATCTTGGTTCTGACATTGTTCGTGGATCATGCCACCCTTGCGCTGAGCGATGGCTTGTGCTCTTCATCTCCGCTGATGGAAAGAGCCTTTCTACAAACATGACATTCGACCCTGATGATGAACTGGATGACGATGAAAACTCATCTAGCACTGACACGGATGAGGAAGATGCTCCAGATGGACCCGAACTCGGCAAGGACTACCATCAACTCCGAGACTCCATCCTCAAGCTCGTCGAGGACTATGAGATCCCTCGAAGCCTTGAGCCTGAAAACAGGACACAATTGAGTAACCGTGCTTCTGGTCTGAAGCGATACAAGTCAAAGACTAGAATTATCACCACAGAGCGGTCAATGGCCAGTCGCAACCCATTCAGGAAACAGCTTGGCAAAGAGACCAACGATAAGCGAGAGGCCTCTATCCCTGAGGTTGAGACTAAGGACGACAAGCCAGAAGCCGTTCTCATTACAATGCTCAAGGCGGCCTCGTCACAATCCAAGGCTCTTGCTGACTTTGTCTCGTCTCACCAGTATTGGAAGACACTCAACCAGCTCAATGCTCTCGCATCGCCTTCGCTTCGAGAGAATGGTTTTGCAGTCCTCATTAACATCTTCTCTCGTGGCCCCAGAGACTCTATCCGTCGATCTGCTTCTGCCATTGAAGAGTATGACGCCTGGCTTGTCTGGCTCAAGCAGAGTCAAGAACGCCACGAGGGTATCATCGACCGCATGATGAAACGGGTACGAGCTGTGCGTGACAAGATGTGGTACGTGACAGATGTGCGCAACTCAAAAGAGTACGCTCACAGTCGCGATATCTGTCAAGCGCTCAAGACAATGGGCATGCCCCGCCGCTGGAACTCCTTCCAACGATCTCGTGCCCACATGGCCAGAGGTCCAAGTGCATCCTACCTTTATCGCACCGAGTCTCAGATCATGGATCTTCTTGCTGCGTCAGAAGAACAAGGGGGACCAAACAAGCTGAGTGATGATCCTGCCGAGGCCACTGCAGCTTGGCTTCAGAATCGTGGCATTGAGAACTTCTGTAGAGGTGAAGAACGAATTCACCGCTTCTGCTACGAGGTTGACAAGTGCATATCGAGACTCGTTGGTGAGACCATTCGAGAGGCGCCTGTTTTGTGGTCAAGCGAGTTGTACAAGCGCGACAAGCTTGGATATGACCGTGCAAGGGCCAGAGAAAAGGAACTTTCCTGGAATGGAGATGACTCTGGAAGCATCATCAGTGAACAAGATCGCAAGTTCAGCCCGACATCCAGCAGGCCCAACTCCCTTGCGCGAGACCTCAGGTCGCTGTCAATCCACAGCCCCAGCCAGCAGTCACTTGACTCAGTGCGGCAGAGCATGCCTCGAGCAAGCTCAGCGCTTTCGGATATCCTCGATGGGCAAGAGTACTTTGACCGTGTTTCGCCTGCGCACACAAATGATTCGGCAAGCACCTTCTGGTCACCGTTCCAGCCGATCATGTCTCCCAGTTCAGGAGCTTCTCGGGGTTACTCGCCCACTACAAGTTTGACCAACCTCTCAACCACATTCTCTCATCCAGCTCATCACGGTACTGCTCCATCGACTTCAAGCTTCTCGACAGGACGCCCTGGCACGTCGGCGTCATCTCAAGAGACGGTCTTCCAGCAGCAGAAAGTGGATGATGAGAAGACACGCTTCCTTAACGAACTGAGACAGTCCCTCACCAGCCTTTTGCTTTCTGACCTCGGCAACCAAGTTTTCTCACGAGGATCTGAGACTGATGGCTGGTTCGACCAGTTGGGACAGCAGTGCATTGATCGTAAAGATGCTTTGGATCGTCGAGCTCGACGTCGATCCGAAATTAAGGAGAAGCGAAGCTCGGGACGACCACGAGTTATTGAGAAGAAGAAGAGCTTTGGAAATCTACGAGGCGCTGGCGATGACCGGGCGTCAGAAACCTCGGAATCTCTCCCTCTGGGCTCTACTGAGGAATCAAGCACCAGTAACTCCACACCACGCCTGTCGGTGGCGAAGGAAGACAAAGACAAGACAGAGTTCCCTTTCAAAAAGGCATACCAGCGATTGCTGAACATGTTTTGCGTACACCCCAACCCCTACGCGAAGCTCAATGCTCTGCATGAACTTGAGAACCTTATTGTAGCTGCGCTGCAATCAAGTGGGCAGAAGAGGCCACGATGGAATCGATCCGATGCTGGATCAAGCGTGGTGACGGAGCACAACACCAATGCCCGTCCTACACCACTGGAAGGGACAATCGACAATGTCAGAGAACGTCGATCACAAGCACAACAATCCCAACTTCAGACGCCCTTCTTTGGTCCTCGACAGGCCAATTCTGAGACGAGGTCAATAATGTCGGGAGGAAACGTCAATACCGACATCATCACCAAAGAACTGCAAGCTCTGTTCCGAGAAGCATCAATTCGACCAAAGACACTGTTCCGTGACTTGCAGTTCATCGCATCTTTCGTCCCACCCTCGGTGCTGGACAAACAGGAACGCGGCAAAGCATTCTGGAACACTGCACTAGCTGCTCTCAAGCTCAAGTCAGAAGTCTGTCGAACAATGGTTGAGATGGCAGATGAAGTGGTTGCAGCACACACACATGTGCGCAAGCCAAACGACAACACAATACCAGACGTGCCACAGTCTACAACAGGCACACCACCACCGCCATCCACAACATACAAATTGGATGACGCGGGTAAGATGTGGACAATCACGGCCAAGGAAGGATTCCCAACAGCACAGCGCGAGCTTGCGTTGTTCTACCTTTCGAACCCGGAATACGTTGAGCGGACAACGCTCCCTCTTTCAAAGCCTCGCGAGGTGTTTAAGCAGACGGTCATGGACAAATATGGACGTCTCGGCAATGGAGGAGGCCGCACCGGGTTTTCAAGCGGAGGCGAAGGCAAGGAGAGCGATGTGAGAAGTGACCCAGGACTGATGTGTGTCGCGGTTCACTGGATGGAAGCGGCTGAGCATGGAGGCGACGAGCTGGCGACGAGCTTCCTGCGACAGAATGAGTTTATGGGTGGTCGCTGAGTTGCTTGCTGGTGCTGAATATTATACCCCCCGTGTTTTTATGTTTGGCGCTTGGGCGTCTATAAGATTTATATGGATGCTTTATAGAGGGCGAGATGATGTTTTCTATTTTTATTTTTATTTTAATGCATTTTAAGGATTAGATGTTTTTGGAGAAATGCATTGACGCAGGGTTTTTTGTTATGTTACATGAGATACCATATGAGCATGTATGGTGTTGATACTGGTAGAAAGCCAGTTCTTTTATATGAAATGTTATTATTTATTGGATTGCTTCCCTTGATTCTCATTAAGTCGTGGATTGGTGTTGGGGTGAAGTGTCAGACTAAAATACCCTGAAGCTGATGGCATTGGATGGATTAAGGGATGTGAGAAAGGGGCAAGGGCCATGATTCGGTGGATCAATTGACCTGTAGCGTCTCAAGGTCCCCTCATCCGAACCTTAACGTCATTTTGATCAATTGCTCTCACCTCAATCATCTCGTCCTCAATTACACACAGAAAGAGCTGTGACTTGATTGCATGAGTTGCGCACTGGACGCTGAGTCACGTAAGTACAGCGAACAATACATACGTGCCACTGGCATTTGCTGATGCTTTTCTACCTTAGACGTGTATTAGTGGAGCGACTGCCTGTTCGTTGCCTGTTCTGATCTACCACTGTGACCAACTACCTTACTACTACTTTCTCACCCACGCGATACATCTACTCTTGTTCTTCCACTTGGCCAACTCTCTCTTCCCCTCTTCCTCTTCTAAACTTCACAAGACTTTGTGAAACTTTATCAGTCTCTATAAATTTATAAACTTTTATAGAACTTTGCAAAGTCTGGCAACATGACAGCCGACTTAGACACCGCCATGGTCGATATCAGCCCCCCCTTAATGGCCGCAACAGCAACTTCTCCCTTCCAAAGGATTCCTCTCGAGGTTCTTCTACGAATAACTTACTTCCTTACCACTCCCGAGCTTGGAAACGTCCGTTTGACATGCCGCTCAATCGAGCAGGCTTTGTACACTACATTTACCAATGAGTTCTTCATCCGCAAGCAGTTTATGATCTCAGAAACAAGTCTGCAGGCCTTGATTGACATCTCAAAGAGTCGGCTCAGCCACCATCTTCGCAAAGTGCATTTCGGGCTTGATAGGTTTGCACACGCCCTGCAAGTTCACGGTCACAATGCCAGGACAGCGAGGCAGATGGAGTTGTACAATGGTCAGTTTTCTCTGCTGAGTACGGGGTATCACAGGGATATGCTTGTGGAGGCCTTCAAGAACCTGGAGAATCTTGAAGACCTGGTCATTCGCGACTTCAACTCGGTCCGCCGCACTCGCGATGGCCCAGGTAAACAGTGGACAAGCTACGGATCGACCACAGCTTTGAGGGAGACCGGGTCTCGTCCTGGCCAGAACAGCGGTATGGCCTGGGGACCTGATACGTCAACGGCTTATGGAAGCACGATCTTCACATCCGTACTTTTCGCCCTCGGCCAGGCTGGTGCGAAGCCGAAGGGCATTGAGCACATGTCACATTCTAGGAATCATCTGCGAGATTGTGCCTTCAATATCCCCTCGTATATGGAGGCCTCGGTCACCCCTGTTCTGGAGAATCTTGAGAAGCTACACATCGACATCGATTTACTCGGCGGTAGCGACTTTTCTAGCGACGACGCCGCTGGCCATTCATCGACTGCGGATATGATGCTTCGCCGGTTTCTTCTCAAGTTGAAGAACATCAAGCATCTGCGCATCAATGAGACACATAGTAGTGTTACTGGTCCTGGTATGCTTCTTGGGTGGCTAGGTCGAGAAAACACCCCCTTGTCACCCCCTCCAGCAAACCCTTCTGCACCTGGATCACCTCTTGCGCCCCTTGAGCCTTCGCCAGAATACCATCAGTTGGAAGAGCTCAATTTTGGAATGATGAATGTGGAATCTCAGCACCTCCTTGCCGTTGCCCGAAAGTTTGCGCCTACGCTCAAGAGACTAGAACTACACAAGGTCACCCTCCGACGACGCCTGCCGGATGGCCACTCAGGGACTCCGCCAAAGACAAGCTTCTGGAATAAGTTTCTAGAGAAGCTGAAAGACATCCCCAACCTCGACTTGCGTCACATCAAGATCAGTTTTCCTCAACAGCAGTGGGCTACACGCCCGACCCGCTCCTTTGTCACCTTTGAAGGCCAGAGAGAGAGCGTGAAGCAATACACCGGGACGGATTGGAAGTACTTCGTTGGGCACGAGATGATGCCCAAGATCAACGTGCAATGGCCGAGTGAAGATAGCAGTGCGGACGAGGGTGATGATGACGATGACGGTATTTGGGACCTATATGCGCTTGATCTTTAAGCGCGGGGTTTTGCTGACGATGTATGACAGATGATTCCGACGAAGACGACGACGACGACGGGGAATAGTTAACAGGTATCAGGCGGATTACATGTTTATAGGACCTAATCTAAGGTCTACTAAGTCTACACTAAATTATCCTAAACTACCTGTCCTACATTATCCTAAATTAACCTAAACATCTTCTCATCGTTTAGGATGATGTCCTGGTCCTGAATTTTCTTGCCTCCATTCAGTGGCCTACCCATAATCAACTCATTGCATGCTACGGCTCTTTCCGTATCTTTGATGACTTCCATCCCAGCCATCGGATGCTCTCCCCTGAAGTTCCAGGCATGATCCATTTATTCCAGGCAGCCATTCCCACTTTGATGAGTTTAATTGATGTCACATGATGTCGTGGCGGGGTCGCGCCTAGAATTCTGGTCTTTTGGCGCGTTGGTGCCTGGAGCGCGTCTCCTCGGCTATTTGAGGATGACAGAATGAGCGAGCAGGTCGGGCTCGGTGGTCATTGAGCTTTCAAGACTTGTCGCTTTGCCTCCGTAGGTCAAAAAGTGTATTTTAGCGATACATGAGTGTGATAATAGGTCATTTTCATGTATTTTCTTTTAATTCGGCTTCAAACGCAATAACAATAGTCTCTTTTATTCTTTCAATCGCTAAAGCTTAGTAGCTGGGTCTTTTTGTCACCCTGCCCCAGCTGTCAAAGGGATCGCTCCAAGTGGGGGGTTTCAGCCTAGATGCCCGTGCTGCCTTCCCATTCAGCTGGACGTCACCTCATATGAGCTTGAGCTTACGGGAACCTTTAAAATGGGAAGGCGCCGACCTCATCTCTAGAACTTTCAATTTCTCCTCAACTCAACTCAACTCACCTCACTCTCCCCTCTCACCCTCATCTTCTTCTACTTGTTTCCGTCTCGTAATTTGCACCTCGCACCATTGGACAAGGATCGCTCGCCCTGAGATTCGGCGATTGCTGCATTCGGTTCAGCTCAAAGTTGTTGGGTATGACGCCCCTGAACCAAGCTCTTTTCTCCACGCGACGGATGATTAGGGCTATTACGAGCTTTGCTAACTTTGTCTTAAGTTGAGACAATTCCTCTCTGAACTCTAACACTTTCCCCCAACTCTTACACCACTTTCAATCACACATCCGCCAAAATGCCTCCTAGAAGAAGAGCTGCCGCGAACCCGCCAGCTAATCCACCTCTGGACGGCTGCGCGATCGCAGTCAGCGGCAAATTTGACGACATTGGCCACAGTCATTCCTCTCTCGAGGCTCTCATTCGCAAGCATGGTGGATCATTCACCAGAAGCGTCACCAAGGCTACCACTCATGTTGTTTCTACTCAAGATGACTTTAACTCCCAAAGCAACAAAGTCACAGCGGCCAAAGACAAGGGCCTTCCTGTCGTGAACCCTTTGTGGCTCACTGATATCGAAACCAAGGGTGACAAGCTGAGTGCTGACGACTATACCTGGGACTCTGCTTCCAAGACCAATGGCGTCGCTAAAGCTGCCACCAATGGCAAATCAAAGAAGCGATCTCCTCCTGCCGCTGATGATGAGGATGAAGAGGAGGAAAGCCAACCCAAGTCCAAGCGCGCAAGGAGCACCAGCGTTGCGCCAAAAGCCAAGGCTAAACCCACGGCGGTCAAGAGGAGCACTAAAGATAAGGCCCCAGTTGAGGACGAGTCTGAGGAGGAGGAAGAGGCCCCCAACACCAAGGCCAAGCCTAAGGCTGCTGCAAAGAAGGGTGCTAAGGGCAAAGCTGCTGTCAAGGATGAGCCCGAGGAGAACTTGGAGGATGAAAAGCTCGTTGCCGAGGGCCAATTCATCAAGAAGAAGGATGTCGCAATTCCTCTCGATGAGCACTGCACTCTCCCCACCTACCAAGTTTATGTTGATCCTGACTCTGGTCTCATTTATGACGCTTCACTGAACCAGACCAATTCCTCAGCAAACAATAACAAGTTCTACCGCATTCAGGTGTTGAAGAATCCCAAGTCCACTGACTTCAAGACTTGGACTCGATGGGGTCGTGTTGGAGAGATGGGTCAGAAGGCCATCCTTGGAAACGGAACCGTTGATGACGCTATTAAGCAGTTCCAGAAGAAGTTCAAGGACAAGTCAGGCCTCGCTTGGGACAACCGTACCGACAACCCCAAGCCTGGCAAGTATGCGTTCGTGGAGCGTAGTTACAATCCTGATTCTGATGATGACGAGGACGAGGACGACAAGAAGGCTGTCAAGAAGGAGGCGGATGATGAGGAAGACAACGCATCTCCTCCTGAGTGTACACTCGAGAAGCCTGTCAAGGAACTGATGGAGCTCATTTTCAACCAGCAGTACTTCCAACAAGCCATGACATCTCTTAACTACGACGCTAATAAGCTGCCACTGGGCAAGCTGAGTAAGACAACTATTACTCGCGGTTTCCAGCAGCTCAAGGACCTCGCTGCCTTGATTGACGACCCAACCCTTGCCGCATCAAAATGGAACATGTCCATGGCTGCTGCTACTGAGCACCTTTCCAACACCTACTATTCACTCATTCCCCATGCCTTTGGTCGAAACCGTCCACCTATCATCCGTGATAACACCCTACTCAAGCGAGAAATAGAACTTCTCGAGAGTTTGTCTGACATGAAGGACGCAGCGGAGATCATGAAGATTGACCGCAAGACGAGGGATACTATCCACCCTCTCGATCGCCAGTTCCAGGGTCTCGGCCTTGAGGAGATGACTCCTCTTGACCACAAGAGCAGCGAGTTCAGCCATCTCAAGAACTACCTCAACGAGTCTCGCGGTTCTACGCATAACATGAGCTACACAGTCAAAGATATCTTCCGCATCGAGCGACAAGGCGAGTTCAAGCGTTTCGATGACTCCGAGTACTCCAAGATTTCTTCCGATCGTCGTCTTCTCTGGCACGGCTCACGAGCGACAAACTATGGTGGTATCCTTAGTCAGGGTCTCCGGATTGCCCCTCCCGAGGCTCCTGTGTCAGGTTACATGTTCGGAAAGGGTATTTATCTCGCCGATATGTCCTCCAAGTCGGCCGGATACTGTTGCTCTTATAACACTGGTGGCGAGGCTTTGCTTCTGCTTTGTGAAGCTGAGCTGGGTGATCCTATTCAGAAGCTCGTTGATTCTAGCTATAATGCTGGCACTGACGCAAAGAAGAAAGGCATGCACAGTACCTGGGGCCAAGGTAGAACCGGCCCCAGCAAGTGGATCGATGCCGGTGTTGTCCATGAAAGCCTCAAGGGCATCAAGATGGTAAGTTTTCAGTTCCTCCAAGTAGTTGTTTGTCCTTGTGTGTGCAAATTCTAACATTATTTTAGCCCGATCCCAATGTCAAGCCTGGTGATACCAACGTTTCCGGTGCCGGCCTGTACTACAATGAGTACATCTGTTATGATGTTGCCCAAGTCAAGCTGCGTTACCTTCTCCGAGTCAAGATCTAGGACCATGACTTGAACTGGTAATGACAATGCTTGCCCATGAAATAATCAGCGACCATCCATATTCATAAATGTGGGATTACTGTTTATTTGGGACATCATGTTTCTTTGTTTCACGGTTATTTATGATTCTCGGTGTTGGCGCACCAGCGGGATGTTTTGACATGCGGGAACACAAAAGTGGTTGCTGGAGTCAGGGTCACCACTGGCAGTAGACCAAAGGATCGCAACGGCGTTATACGGACAAATATTGTTTGACTCTGATGTTTTCATTCGTTTCTCATGTGTCTCTCAGACGACTGTATGTACATGAAGGTAATACACTATCTAGAACATCTGCGCATTATCGTGAAGGGTATCATATCCCTAAATATCCGTGCTTTTTATTTTTCAATATTCCAACTCTTGCTTGATTCTAGATGCGGGTCATCGTGATTTGGTTGTGCATAGTACTAGATGTTCTTGGCTTGTTGTCATCCTCATTTTTTGAAAGGCCAAGATCCGATGCTGACCGTGACCTTCAATGCATATAAGTCATATAGGTAGTAAAGCTGAGCTCCAACACTTTGTACAATTGAGCTTTTATCAAGTGGTTCTGGGTATATGCCCAGAAACATGCCCGAGGACTCTCATGACTCAAAGTTCGTGGTTTTTGGTGAGTGATAGGGGGTGGATCGGCTGATATTGATTTTCTAGCTGGTGGTGGATGTTTTTGTTTCGTCTGCAGGGTGTAAGGCGGCGGCTTCTAAGCTCGAGAATTCGGATTCGTCTGCATACCTCGGTTCCATCGCCTCAGTGCAAGTACTCCTGCCTTCGGAGGGTTTGATCGGATCATCGGGTAAAGAATCGGGGCTTCGGGGTGTCATTGACCCACAGCGAGATCCGACACTAAATCTGGTGTAGATGGCTCTGAAGAACTATTGAAACTCCTCGAGCGGGATTCAAGTCTTCTAGCCTGATCCAATACTTTTCAGGCTCCAACTCCTCCATTGAGAGCATCCATGCTCAACCAGTCGTTGTTTGGCATCCAAAGATTCTGATCAAGTCCCATCCCGTACTCCAGTCCACTATCCGTGCCTAACCCATCGGTACCTCCGTCGTAGGCGTTGTTGATCTCTGAAATTCCAAAGTCTTGACGTGGTACTATTTCGGGAACGCTCACGGTTGGTTTCGAAGGGGCTTGGGCTTCGGTGCTCGGGTGTGGCAAGTCCGGGGAGACTTGACTTTCGGGGACCCACGGATCGGCGACGAGTGAAGGAGGGAATGTTGAATCGGTCATGGCGGATATCGAAACAGAGTTCATCGAGCTGAACTGGTTGGGGTCGCTCATGTTATGATCATTCGCGAAGCCATGTCGTAAGGGTTGTTGCGAAAAGCCATTATCAAGAGGGAGTCGACCGTGCTGATCTGGTGTTGCGGAAGGTCCGCGGATGGCGATTCCATGAGTTATTAGCCTCTCCAGATCTGCTTGAATGCCTTCTGCCGTCTTTCCCGCGCAGCAGGACTTGATAGTTGACAGGCAAATCTTTGCCCGTTCCATGACGGCTTCCAAGTTGAGGTCATATTTCAAAGCATTAGTATGATACGCGTATGTTAACACGCGGGCGCATTGATATGCGCAGATAGCCATATCCAAATCGGTTACAGGTTTCGAGTTGAGTTTGTGCATAGATGAGAAGATATTGGCCATTGACATGGCATGTTCGACACATTGTCGTTGGCAATGGTCGACAAAAGCATCGTCGAGAGATGCAAGAATCACACGAGGAAGGGCTTCCCGCAGACCACCCAGGGCAAGACGGTAAAGGTCGATCTGACATTGATGCCACCAAACGTGAATCATGATGAATGTACATATTCGAGGAGAGTAGGCTCGGAGTCGCAGTGAGCTCTCTGAAAATTGAAAAGATGCTGGTAAATGGGTTGCGAAATCACTGAGGTCTTTCTGCAGTCCCCAGATACCGGCTTGAAGTTCATCGGGCTTGGTGTTTCGAGATAACATAACGCGTCGAGAAAATTCCATGATTCGTCTTCGCATGTGCTGTATGCGAATGTGGAGAGCTAGACTTCCGGGATCTTCGGCCTGGGGATTTCGAGGTTTGTCGGGATCATGAATGAGTCTCTCGGTCGGTTGTGGAAGATCAAATTCAAAGTTGCGCTCATTGCATGGCAATCCTACATGAATCTTATCAGCACTCCAGAGAGAGTAGTCACGATAGCCGCCCGAGACACCCGAATCAATACAGTAGAGTGCCCACATGAGTCGACGGCGAGACTCTTGGGCGAGGAAACAAAGATTTGG
Organism: Fusarium proliferatum ET1; assembly: GCF_900067095.1. Lineage (NCBI taxonomy): Eukaryota > Fungi > Ascomycota > Sordariomycetes > Hypocreales > Nectriaceae > Fusarium > Fusarium proliferatum. The sequence goes on along the minus strand of NW_022194792.1, from coordinate 3,850,127 downwards.
AGATTCGTGATTCAGACGCAAGGCTGCGGCGTATCGGGAAGCGATACTGAGCAGCATAAAGGCGCTTGGAGATTTCTTGGACAGGATACGATGCTTGATAATCAGGACAAGCGCCTGTACTTTGATGGTTGAAGGCCGAGTGTAATCGGCAAAAATGAGAGCCTCAGCATCGTCGATACATCTTTCACCATATTCCTTCATGCCCGGTCCCATATCTGTGAGGTACGAAGTAATGCCAATCAGGGCCAGCAGAAGTGCCTTTTCAACTTTGCCTGTGTTGTATCGTCCTTCAAGGGAGGCTCGATGGAGAAAAGAGAACATGGGAATATGATGGACATGGTTGAAGAACTTGTTAAAAGTCCGGCCTATTAAAGCATCGAAAGATTCATCTGGAAAGGGGCTACAGCTGTTGTTAGCCAGTGGAAGTTTAACTACAACATTGACTTACACTTCAGGTGCGAACCCTTGAGGCGTAGCGGTACTAGCCGGGTCGGTCAACCCAGGGTCGCTATCATTGTGACCATCTTCTCGATCACCTTCTTGGCTTTGCGGGCTTCGGCCTTCGCCTCTCATTGTAATGCGCGCCCTTTTGCTTGGTCGGTAAACGCACTCAATGCCTTGGGAGCGACAGCGATCGCATGACGGCATGTGTCCGGAACATCGGGCTTTTCGACTATGACAGCTGATGCAAGCTTGTCGAACTCGGCGGCGCGGCAGAGCGCCAGACAAGGCACCGGCGTCGCCGTCATCGTAGGAGCAGGGAAAGCCAAGTCGCTCGCAGTTGGAGCAAATGTCGCGCGCACCATTGCATCGTACTTTTCGAGCGCGGCAGGTGACGCAGGTCAGTGACGATTTTTTAGGTTTGCGGTCGGGAGAATTGGCGTGAGAGGTGGGCTGAGATGGGTTCACGGATTGCTGAGGAATGCCCGAGGCAGAGGAAGTGTTTGGGACGGGGAGAGGAGAGTCGAGGGAGGAAATGAGGTTATTCGGGTGGTCGCCAGCGGCGGAGGCGAGATCCATGGCGGCGAGGTGGGAGGTTTTGGGCGCATGGAGGGACTCAAAGACTGGGGATCATGAATATGAGCTTTAGCAGCGAGTTCCGAGATTCGAGAGCAATCCACCGAGACCAACGTCAAGTCCGACGAGGGTCTTGAGGTGGGGAAATCGACTCTGACTGTAGCTTGCTTGTTTGTTTTTATTCAGGTAGAAGAAATTGAGTGACGATGGTGGTGATGGTAATGTTGGGTTCGGGTGGGAGTCAGAAGGCGGGCACTGCACAGACAGACAAACAGACAAACAACGTAGTCTAGGTACCTACGTAGTGTAGCGGACCCATTGGGTAAGATAAGGAAGGTGTGGCCCTGGCCTGGGGTTTCTGGGTCTAGGTCCGGGTTCTGCGTTGGTGGGAAAGCGGGACCGGAAGGGCCTACAGTTTCTGTCTGTTTACGGGTGGGTTGGGTGTATGTATCCTAAAAGATTGGTGTTGATACAGTGGAAGCTGCTGCTGTATCTGATGATGGGTAGAGTCAGATCTTGGCCCAGATCAGACATATAAAAGTTTAAATCAAGCACGCAATTAATCCTCAAACTGGCGTATAAATCGATCCCTTCCCTCTCGATTCGACGAACCTCTCTGGGCTCTGCCGATAAAACTCATGGAACGACATTGTGTGGACCGCCATTTGGCCCACAGCCTAAGCTTGCTTGGCAGAAAAAGCTGTACCCGAGTCTCACTCGAAAGCCATGGATGTCACAAAAAGGTCACCGCTAATAATATTCACAGTGAGAGTTGTGTCTGCCTGTTTCTCCCGGTTCGTGGAACGTCGTTGTTGGGCTATTTATCTATCGGCGTCTAAAGTAGAGAGCTCCCTCCAAGCTACTCTGTACGATCGAAGGATTACTGGTACACGAGTCAGTTAAGCTAACGAAACGAAACGGGGAACAAAAATCAATCAGGCACCTGATGCTACACAGCATTACAACGAGATGTCCGAACCAGCCCATCCAATTCTCGCTCTAATTCTTACAGAATTTTTCCGGACCTTTTTGTCCAGGCAATGAAATCCGCCGAAAAAGACGTTTCGAAAAAACGCATCATCGGTAACTCTATTGGCAATGTGACAAATGAGCAAAACCTGGGGATACCAATGAGAGAGAGAATGGACCGAGAAGCGACGCCTTCAGAAAGGGTCAGGCCCGCTCGATCCCGGCGCCTTGGGCTTGATAGTCTCCGCTACGAACCAGGTTAATCGACCGGGATTAAGCAAACCTCTGAACGTTGTTGACCGATGCTACCGGTCACGAAAAGGCAGTGAAGAACGGATAGGCGATACGAAAAGGCAAACATTATCGTCATGTTCAGCGAATTCTGCGCATGAATCTCGATCCTTCAATCCTTGGAAACCGCAAGATTCTCCTTCAGGACAACCCAAATCGGTCAGGGATACCGACGGTCCGAAGTGAGCTGATCAAGGTCGCGACCAACCGAAGCAAAGATGGACAAATCCTTTGTTAGCGCCTGTGTCTAGCGGATATGCAGCGTGACGCTTGTCCTATTACCACCATTCAGTCAACATCTGCGTCATTTATCCGACGGCCGCTCCGACTCCCGGAATATCATCGTTTTACCCCCCGGCTCCAGCTTGTATTTGGATGCGTCCATTGAATGATGCTGAGGCCAAGGTGGTGGTGTCTACATCTATATGCGAGTGGACGTGGTCCAGAGTCTGTGGGCATATGTCCGTTGAAGAATCTGGTGCAACCTGTCTTTGAGTCACTATTTCACATCTCAGCAATATGGCTGTCATGATCATGTTGGTATTGATCTCGGCTTAAATCTCTTCGAATGTCATGATCATCAGCCAATCTCCAACTATCTAATGGTGTACGAAGCCACACAAACAAACTCCTCATAGCTTTGCTGATGGCCTATGTACAAGATCCAATTAAGGCATTGAACAACTAGCGTGCAAGGGAGATCTAACCTATCAAAACCAGGCTTTGGTCTAGCCACGCTATTGATGGTCCAGCTCGTCGATGCCGACACCCCTGGCAGAACTTCACCAACGAATAAGAAATAATACCTAGACATTTTAGCCAGCTATTGTAAAACCTGGATTGCTATCTCTCGGTCTCTCTTGATGTTCTGTGGGTCACACGACTTGATATCATCGAGCACCAGCAATAGCTTCAGGGAGCTTCCCCCGCACTTGAATCTAGCTGTCACACTAACAGTAGTTCCGAAACTAATCTGCTTGGATGAGTTGTATTTGTTCATGACCATTCTGTTAACTGCACAAACGCGGGATGAATAAAGCATTTAAGTTCGGATCTTTGAGGCGGGCATCTAGGTTTTAGTTCATAATACGTCATTCTTCTATAGGTGGTCGGTAGGAGAAGATCATATCATCGTAACGCCCGAATTACCACTCAACGTTCTTTATCTTAGGAGGATGCATCTCTATTAGTATTTGCGTATGAAAATTAACATAGAATAATTATCTCTTAGTTGATATTGAATACATAATAAAAGAAATAAAAGAAAACTTTAATCTTCATGCTAAGTTGGTATCAAAGCATTAAGCACCAACCCCGAGCCCCTTTCTTCAGGGCCCATCCTCCAAGATGTTTTACAATGTGTCTATCAATCCAATGTTGATATTCTCCGGCCGAGACCCGTATCTGATCCCCGTCCGGCCCGGTCCGTTGGAGCGGAGGAGGACCCTGCGTCTCGGCAGTGGGGAGAAAGGATGCTACCTGGAGTTCTTGGCTTTCAGCTGGACTCCATTTTACTCTACTCATACATTTACGGCTCTCCTTTACGATTGTTACCCTTTTCACGAAGTGAGCACGTCTCGGGGCTGTTGAGCAAACCCTCACTGAGGCTGTCGTGGACCCATATGCCCGGGCGACCATGTTCAAAACCTCCTGCTCAACTTTCACAATAGCCTCTCAGCAAACATATGGACAGTGAATACTACTATTCTGAGATCAACGACTACGGTCGGGAAGCAATGGAGTAATGTTCAGACGCCAACTGGGCCAGAAATGACAGGCCACGCAGAACACATATGACTGATTTCCGTGTCATTATATTCTTTATCACATTAATCCCCACAGAAGACTCCTCCATCTTCAGACTTCAGTACATATACTGCTCGTCAAAATCCGTAAAAAGCCCATTCAGGTCCTGATTTCCTGCCATACTCGATGCCCACGCATTCAAGTCCAGCCCGCCACCATAAGGCAGACCAAACATCAAATTTTGATCTGTAACGGGGTCTCTAATGCCCCAATTCGTCTGCTGTTCAGGAGACTGCTGTTCACTTTCTGCTTCAAGTGGAGCCGCAGGAGCTGCATCATGACTGTCGTCGACAAAATCGGATTGTCGAAGAAGACTGTGTATTGCGAGTCGCTGGCGGATATATGCGTCTTTGGCGAGCTTCGAAGATTGGGCCGGATTTGAATCTGTCGTTGTTGCGATGGCGCGGTGATCCGAAGACTCAAGCCACGCCTTGTGTTGCTGTATAACCCGTTCAAGTTCTTGTCGCTATCATCATATCAGCGATTTGAACCTAAGAGGTCTGGGTAAGCTTACCATGGACTTCAGCTGTTCTGAGAATGCAAAATATCGTGTGACGACATCAAGACACAGTTGTGCCTTATTGATGGCCATTTGCATGGGTAGCCCAGTATTGTCCTTGCCTGTGTATGTTCCGAAGAGCACCAACCTGGCTGCATGGTAAGCACAGATAGCTGCTTCGAACTCAAGTATTTCATTCTCTTCCTTATGCTGCACAAAGTCTGACAAGACCTTGATGATTTGTTCCGCGTGTGACAGGCACTTGTCTTTCATCAGCCCCTTCTCGGCTACGGAAATCCCCTCAATCATGGTATCTGGTGTAGACTCAGGATATCCAGTGAGGAAAATTCGGTAAAGGTCGCAGTGGGTCAAGTGCCAGTTCATGTGCTAGTCAGATGAATTAGCTAAGTCAGGGAGTCATGCAATGATGCTTACCATTACAAAGTATTGTGGTGATAAATGAACGTCTTGTGTATATGAGGGTGGGTATTGATCACAAGGCGCAAGTCTGGTCCTTAAGCGAAGAAGATCATTTTGAAACTTTTCCATTGACGAAAGGAGTTCAGGGAGATTGACCTCTTTCACGTTTATTCGTCTGTTGAGTCTTACAATCGCTCTTCGAATGAAAGCCACTCGCACAAATGCAGCCCGAGTTCTCAGGACCTCTGGCTCGAGGCCTTTCCCAGGCTGCAAGTATCCAGTAGGGACGTGTCTTTCTTGCTGAAAGTCGGCGTCTTCGCAGGGGAGTTGTAGATAGATCGTGTCGGCATCGAAAAGTTCGAACTCTTTCAGACCAACACAAAAGCTATCTTCGAGCAAGGACAAAGACCAAAATGTTCGTCTGCGAACTTCTTGAGCGACGGGACTTAACTTGGAGTGTTCATAGTTGAGACGTATCGCTGCAGCCCATCTAGCTGCAAGTCCAGCCATTATGAATGCCCTGGGGAACTGTCCCACAGCCGCTCTATATCGTATTAGGAGGAGGGATGCCTGTATCTTGAAAATGGAAGGTTGTTCGAGCCGGTCGAGTATAAGCTGCTCAGCTTCTCCGGCCCATGCATCGCGCTCGCCTTGACATTGGTCGAAGTAGATGGCCGTGATAGAGCAAATAGCTAACTGAAGCGCTCGATCGATGGTCTTGTCGTGACATCTTTGGATGACTGTGGCTCGGTGGAGGAAGCAGAAGGCAGAAAGGGGATAGAGCCGCTCGAAGTACTGATTGACGAGCGATATTACGCCATCGTCAGGAATGAAAGGTGGGCCTTCTTCGATCGAGTCAAAGGGGATTGATTGGGAGCTTGAGGCGATACTTGGTCGTTGTTTTCTGGGTGAAATAGCAGCCTGAGATGTTGTTACGGACGCCGAATCGTCTCGAGACGACGAAGCTTCAGTCGTTGATGACCCAGCTTTTGAAACATATGTGCACGGTCTATTTCGCCTTGTACAATTGGTGCATTTCGGAACATCGCCAGAACATCGGACCTTCATCGCCCGACATTCCTGACAGGCTTTCGCACCACGACATTTTGGCGGTATACGAGGCGCAGACTGACCGCTGGAGCCGTCCTGTTCAAAGGAACACTGAAAGTTGAGTCGCTCACAGGTACGGCATCTAGGAACTGTGCCGTCACATCGGACCTCCAGGAGTTAGTACCGACCGAGTACCGGGAAGTAAGTTCGTACATACCTTACGGACTCGACATTGGACGCAAGCCGCTTTCATCTCAGGTTTTCGCAGTGCTGGTGAAAAATCTTTGAAGAACTTGGCGAGCCAACATCCCAATAAATTGAGAGTTATGTCCAACGGCGGATATCTCTTTTCCGAAATATTGGTGCTATCGACTGTAGTGACTTAGGGCAGAAGTGTCATATCCCGCTCCGCGAAATGATAGTGCAAGGAACAAACTCTGTTCCTTCGCTAGTACACTACGATGCACCTCGGAAAGGGCCAAGTTCCGACCATCTTCCTTGGTTGCTGCTGTAGAAATTGGAAGCACGCCATTCTGTGCAAAGAAGGTAACTTGATCTCGCCAACCACGGGTGTCCAATAAAGTTATCGGGTACTCCCCGTCACATCACTTTGGCCAGCGATGGCGTGCGGGGTCTCCGCAAAATGTGACACCCTGTATCCAATCATAAGATTCAATGACCGATACGCGCATTAACCATGTGTTCATGGTTGAGGTGATGTTTGCGAATCTCCGGGTTATTTCCTGCAACTCCCCGATGTTCCTTGTCAAGGCTCACGTTAAGTTGCAAGCATGATGGATGTGTAATAAAAGACCAGAGTCAGTTCTTGGTTAGTGCACCATGAAACGAACACTCGTGTTTCCCTACCTTCGAGCCGTTGAATATTCTCAGGGCACAGTGGTAAGCATCGTTCAATTGCCAACTTGGGCCATGTTTTTCATCATTTGTGAAGACCATGACCGCTTCAGCAGAATTCACGCACGAGGTCGCCAGTGTTTGCAAGTTCTGCCACACCAAACGGGCTCGTGATGATCTATCTTGAGGCCCCGGACGTATAGCCAACGGGGCTCTTTGAGCTTATGCCTAAACCAGGTTGTCAATGAAATATCCTCAGCTATCATATCCACTGATACGTGGGAATATGGCGTGCTGGAACTGTAAATGCCCGATTGATCCACGATAGCTTATCCAGCAATCACGAGCAGAAACCTATTTTGGCTCTTGCTTGATCACCGGCTCTCTTTTAATCTCAGTAGACCCGATGTTCTGGGCAACTGGAGTGGATTCATCTTCAGTGTCTTCTTGCTTGACCTCTCGGCCGTCCAGATCGGAACTCTATTCGAGTAGAACTAGAAGAACTGCAAGAGAATTTCTCCCCACAGCCCCAGCCTCGGATGAGCTCCCCTGGGCCACTGGCGCTTGTCGCACTGAGCTATTGCCGCGGCCTACCTGACGCCTGTTTGGCTGTCCCCTGTTACCTCTGCCATTGCCCCGGCCGCGAGGTTGAACGCGACTGCGATGGCGGCGACGCAAACGTAGACCATTATTTTGGCCTGGGACTTGAGTTGCTTGATTTACCTGACCCTGTGGGGGTGGAGGCATGTATGCAGGCACATGATGCGCATAAGGATAATATCCAAGTGGCACCGCGTTTTGGTACGCCACCGGAGGAGGGTAGAAATATGGTTGCAGTGTGCGGACAAGGTATGCCACCACTGGAGGAGGAGGAGGAGGAGGAGGAGGAGGGGGGAAAGGAACAGGCGCTTGCCCTGGGCCACCTCCATTTTGAGGATGACCCATGTTTCCCACGAAATACTGACCGCGTCCGCGTCGGGATCGGCCTCTGCGGCTGTTGCCACGAGTTTGATTGTTCATTGTCGCGCTTTCTGCTGCTGTTGTTTTTGGATGGGGAGCAGAAATGTTGACGATGATGAAGTTGAAGGGGAAGGAAAAGAGAGATGAAGGTGGGGGAAGAAAACAAAACAAAACAAAAGCAAGAGGTTGCGCACACCTGCCCGCAGGTCCTGCCACTGCCAGACACCTGAGGCGGTTCACAACTGCATAAGGTACTTGAAAGCAGGCCACCAAGCGAATGACTGGCACCAATTATCGGACATGAATATGATGATTCTGCGAGCGTCTGTTTGTTGCCATGATCCTCTCAGGAAAAATGACAGAATACAAGACGAAGGTTGTTTCAGGAGTGGAATCCTTGATGAAACCGAAGGCAATGAACGACAGGCGGACGGATCAGGACCAATCTTGACAGCTGTAAGGTGATGAGAGGACGGGCTAACATTGCAAGCTTGAAGGAGTCTGATGAAACACTGTCTAGATAAACTTGACGTAGAAAGGCACTGAAAGAAATTCCAACACAACTGGAGGAGAACCAAGACATATTCGATGCCACGATGAAATTGAGGTACACAAGGTAAACTACTTACCTAAGGTACACAGCTTCCTTGGCTATAACATCTCAAAGCTAAGCATCAGTTACAATTTAGTTATTTTATAAAATAGAACTTATATCTATTCTTTATATTAATTTTATTGTTACTACTCATATTTGTCTTAGCTTACAAGTATCTATCTAATAACCCTGCTTATGGTTTGCCTGCGGCCTCTGGTAGTTTCTGGTGCTTGTCTGTACCATAGTAGGCCTTTGTATTCTCCCAGGAAGAGGTGCGTGGGTCAACGCCTCCCAGTTTCTCAGTGTCACGACGATGCTGACCAAGGAGGAAGGGATCTTGGATGCCCCTAGAGATGTAAAACCTCTTGCTATGTTGTAGACTCCACGGGAGTCCAGGGACGAAAGTGTCGGGATTTGCCTGCATGTAGTCAAACAGCATAGGATACCAAAATTTCCCTGCAAGAGGTGGCATATTGGCCCTGCTGAAGACCATGATATTTATCATCTCGTGTGTGTCGTTCTTTGGGAACTCAGGGCAATTCCAGGTATTGTGTTGAGAGGAGTTGCAGATGGCACAGCCACGAATGAAGCCAGTTTCATGGACTTGATGACACATGGCTACCGTGTGACCTCTGTTCTTACAATTCCCGCAGATCGTGGAGTTGTTAGCTGCCTTTAGGTGAGTATTGGTGTTTCTCAGCTTGAAGTAGATATCGGGGTCAGCTCGCTCGAGTGCAAGGCTGTCCCGGCCTGAGACTATTCGCTGTCGCTTTGCCGTGCGGGAAGGCATTTTGGGAGCCATCTTTGGTGGTGCTGTCGAAATTCCTGAATTCCAAGAGATAGTGATGGGCTCGCCTCGCTGGAACATGCCCTCAATTGCCTGGATGGCAGCTTCGCGGTTGGCAAAGGTTGCATGGCCCTTGGCTTTAAGTAGCCCCCATAGTCAACCCCCTGATTGATCGCGTTCTTCTCGTGCATGCTGCCATGGTGGTCGCCAAACACAGCTGGGTCCGCAATATGTGTCATGTTCGCCTGTTCGCCATGTTCCGTGTTGTTCTTGCGCTTAGTGCCTCTAGGGGCCTGTTCAGGGTGAACTTCTTGACTGTGACTCTCCGAATGGCTTTGAATGACTGGCTGTCCCTGATGCTGAGGATATTTGGCGTTCAACGAGAGACGGATAGCATTGTTGACTGCCGCACTGAGTGGTTCAGCATACAGAGGCTGAGAGTGCAAAGTCACTGCAGTGAGCGGAAGTTGCTGAGAAGCAAGCTGATAGTAGTTGTGGGCAGCTCTGCCGTATCCTTGGGGATAAAAGGCGGGCTGCTGGTATTTCCATTGCTGTTGGCCGTAGCTCGGACCTAGTGTGGCATTTCTAAACCCTTGGGGCTGGCCACGACCAAGACCTCGTCCGATGTGAGGACGAACAACGTCTCGACCGCCCACATATGGGTATCCGCGAACGTAATCCTGATAGTTGTTGAAGGGCATCGTTCTTCTGTCGATGTGTTGTTGATGTTGCCAGTATTTGTTGATGTTGCCAGTATTTGTTGATGTTGCCAGTAGTTGTTGATGTTGTCAGTATTCGGTGACGTTAAGTGTGATGGAAGTGAGAAGTGAAGAGGAGAGGAGACAGAAACACAGAAGAGAATACATTATCCATGGAGATATTGGATGCATGGCATGGCCGCTCGTTTGAACGTCTTTTGCCAGTGTCAATACAGAGTCCTCCTGCCACCCCCAGATGTCAACTCACTCTCTGTCCAGTCAACGTCCTCTTACACCCTGTTCTACGCAGGTGGTTTCCCCTTCATGTCCCGACTCACATTCCCAGTGGCATCTACTAGTACAACTGTCTCTAAAAGCATTTGCCGCACTGTATCTGCTGAATTCGCAAACATGAGCCTGATCATCACATAACATGTGACACTTATGGAAAACACACCAGATGCATCACAACGTCCAGTCAAATTCACACGGGCAGAGAATTATACGTCTATTACCACTGACTATCTAGATCTAGGTGGTAATGGGGGCATTCTCGCCGCTCTCAGCTGCGTAGTCTCAGCCTGCACGTGACTGTGCGCGAAAGCATCTTCTCCCTCATTACTGCCAGAAGCACCTGTGCTGATAGAGCTGACAGTGTGGCCATCGACGGCTTGGACTCCTCTACCCTCAGCTCGTGACCATTGACTTCTTCCCCTCCAGCGTGATGTTCATTCATGCGCGTGTCGAGACTTTGACTTAGAGTATTGTCTTAATCACCCATATGACATCTTGATCTCCACCGTTGTCTTGTCCAAGATCCCTTGCCACGGAAGGCAGTGGGCCTTGTTCTGTGTTTGCACGCCGCCGAGTGGTGCTAGTATCCTAGATCATGAGAGGCGGCTCGCTGGGTCGGCGTGGATCGGAGTCACGTTTGTGGTCGATCATGCGTCTTCTCTCAATGTTGAGGAATGCGTTCCTATAAATTTCTGCGACTTCTACACTTGATGGGTACGTATGGGCAGTGCCCCTACTTTTCTGGTAGAGTGCGTAGTGAGCTTCACAAGACATCCACGTCTTTGACTCGTCAAGCCCCATAATCACAGCGTCGAGATCATCCGTAGTGACATGATAGTAACGCGAGGTTGGACTCGCCAGGCGAGCTTTGGTGTTATCTGCTATGCAGCGCAACAAGTCGGCCTCCGTTGTGATGGTCTCGCCGGTATTGTAACGTCGCTTCAAGAGCCTTTCCAAGGTCCTTTTCAAAGGTTCCTCTTGCCTTGGACTGATGGGGCATCCTATCAATCGGAGTAACCTGGCATCATCCTCGGAGAGAGGCTGGCGATCGTCAGTTCGACATTTGATTGCCCATTTTACCGCGAATAGCATGAACTCATGTCCGTTTTTGCGTCGTCTCCATATAGGGTGTGATATGATTTGAGTCAATCTGTGGCAGAACGAAGGTGACCAAATCGGGTTGGGATACGGTACATTTCCGACATTTAATACGAACCCGAACTTGTTCCCAGTGACCTTGAACTCGTCATCGTTCAGTGTCCAGAGGGTCACAGGGTCTACTCCGAATATATGGAGGGAGATCTTGAACATGGTGACAAGATGTTGGGTATCTGAGGAGGTCCAGAACCGTCTCGTGATTGCTCTCTCATACACTGTTCCTCTCCAGTACTGACTGAGAAATAACTTTCATCGGCATGGCTCCAATCTTCGTTGTATGTCGGATTGGGGCATCCGTGCTCGCCTTGGGCTTCATACGTCTCCTTTGTCAGACATTGGCTATTTGAAGTTCTTCCTGCACCAACTTCCGGTGCCCGCTGTGATTCACATCTTACACTCGGGCCAATTAATTTACACTTACGCCATATTACACTGCAGTTATACTTGAAGATTGCAAGGTTTCATTAATTACTACTTATCATAATCGTCCAACAAGAACTATCACCCCTTTTATAAGACATTATCTCCTAAACCCAGTAGTGCCATGCTCAATACACATTCTCTCCCCCATAGGCGTATGAATAGGTCCATACGTCCAACTTCCTCCAAGTCCCTGAACAGCCTCTTTGCGTTTCCTTGCACTCATAGCTGCGACACCCTCAAGACCTCTCACCCACGGTGCGTCAGCGACATACCAAAGTGCACCAGCCAGACTCCGTGGATCGACGGGCAAGTCAGGCCACTTGACCAACAAACTCGACAGCATGGCAATGACCATGATGAGAAGAATACCAATGCTCAGACGGGAGCATATCTCGTGGGCTTCACTCGTCTGTGTGAGACTGTATGGTACGTTGGCGAGCAGAATCGGGAGAAACTGAGCGAGGAGGGTGGTGAAGGCTGTGAAGAATAGGAGAGGGTCGCGGATTCTGAGGGCGACGAAGAAGCCGGAAACTGGGTTTGTTGCTGGTGTCATGAGGACTGACCGTGTAGGAACTTGAGGGTCTTCAGCCATTCGACGATAGGGTGTAATGACAGCGACACCTGAACAGTTAGTATGTGTATCAAAAAGGGGGTCAAGGGTACTCACTTGTGAAAAGAAACTCCCAACAAAAGACAACAATAACACCCAGTGCGGAACAAACAAACCGCACACCAAAGTCTTGACTCTCCATGAGTTTCTTCATGTTCTTGGGTAAATGGCTAAACGTATCAACAAAGTGATAATAGCTGATGAACCCAAGAAGACAAATCAGAAACACTAGGAATGTGAAGCGATACCAGAAACTCAAAGCCATGAATGTCTGCGGTGCTCGACGACGAGTTTGGGGTCGATACGCCATGCCCTCTTCATAAGGCGTGTTACCATAGGGGGCGATGATATCACGATTGGCATCATCAACGACAACAAGACCGTACTCATCTCTCCCCTCTTGGTTCCGGAACCACCCCATAGCGAACCTCTTTTCAGTAACAGCGCCCTTCAATTCTTTCCAATCTTGAGCTCCCATCGATCGAATCTCGGGGTTACGAGCAACAAGCGCCGCCGTGTTAGCAGCACACCAGGGATTCGCAAACACACCAGTTCGCCAATGTCGACTGATAACACTGAGTGTGAACATGAGCAGAATGGCGATTGCGCCGAGAAGACCGACGAGAGCGTAGGCAGCTGTGTTGGAAACACCAAGTTCGAGAGCACACCCGTCGATAGCGCCCTTTTTGCAGCTTCCATAGATCTTGAGGCCGACGGCTTCACTGGACAACGGCGCCGCGATACTCGATGCCCAAAGAGCAAGTGCTGTGAGAAATGGAAGAGGTTGATTGTTGAATAACAGCTTGAACGGGAGATAGATACTCATCCATCCATCAAAACTCAACAACAAAGCCTCACGACCTAGAGCACCACCCTGTCTTGTCAACGCAGCAAAAGGCTGGTATTGCTGCGCCGACTGATTCAACGCTCGAATCCCCATTGCAAGCAGGACAGCAACAATAGGCGGTAGGAACTTTCCAATGAAGTATCCAGAATGCGTAAGCGTATGCGTCGTAGCCTCAACAACAATCTTGGTATCCCCAGTCGGCGTCTCAACATCCGTGACAACAACCTTTGTCGGCGGCACAGTCGTAACACGCGTAGTACCAATCGGTGTAGAAACAGACGTTATAACCTGTCCATCCGCCAGAGTCTGAACCATAGTAACAGGCGGAGGCGCATCAACTACTGTCTTGACCGTAGCAGCGACTTCACTTGTTCTAACCCTCGTAACAGGTGGTTTCGCAACTTTTCCTTCTGAATCTATTGTGAGAACGGAGTAGATCGTCGTTGTTCCAACAGAAGCGTAAACAATAGGTGGACCAGTTCGTGTCGTTTCTCGAACGGTTGTTCGAACGGCGCCGTTTTCTTTCACGGTGATGAGGGTTTTTGTTTGGCCGGGTTGGACGACTGTTGTAGGCTGCCACTCTTCAGAGGGGACTGACTCCTCGGGGATGTAGGACGTGAAAGTAGATGCTGCTTCGGTGATGGTTTCGGTGAGGGTGGTTTCGCCGGTTTCTGTGATTGTCTCTGTTGTTTCAGAGACTTCGATTGAGCCTGGTTCTGTGACCATTGTTGTAAAGACTGATTCAACTAGGGCTGTTGTCAAAGTTCCTCCTTCGACATCACCAGTTGCAGTAGGTATGCCATCTGTAGGGACAGGCTCTGGCTCAGGTTCTGAGGCTTGAGATTCTTCAGTTCCAGTGTCGGCTGTTGGCTCGGGTTGCGATGGTTCGCTCGCGGCATCTTGTCTCTTCATATAGAAGAGATCATCATTTGTGATTCTGAACGAACGACTTTCTAGAGTCGCTGTTTTATCATCGCCATTCAACGTGCGTGTAGCATAGATGATCAATCCCATAAGACCCAACAATACGAGGATCAACGCGCTGATGAAAGGCCATCGTAGAGGAATTGGTCGGTAATCAGGTCTCTCTCGCTCCCGCTTCTCAGATTGTCCCACATCTGTCTCGACAGGATAAACCTCTTGTGCAGTCACAGGTTTGTACTCATACGTAGTCTGCTGTTGCTGTAGCTGTTGCTGCTGATATGGCTGATAATGTTGATACGGCTCATTCTGCATATACGGCGGTTGATACATCTTGACGACCGCAAAGTTTGTGTATCCAAATTGAGTCGCGTGAAAGGAAAGGAGGCTTTATTAAACTACCACAACCGCCGACGCCCAAGCCCCCCGGCTCTTCAACTCTCCGAATGCCACGGGGCATTCATCCTGTCATTGCAGCTCCATCATTGGCCTCGCCCTCAACGGTATAACAACCTAAACGTAAAATCCAGGCGTGGCGTCTCCCTGGAAGACAAGGACAGCTGAGCTATTGAGAAATGCAAGGTTGCTATTGGATCAACAGGCGAATGGTGTTGTAGGGCTGAGAGTTAGAGGTCTCAAAGAGGGAATGCCAAGACTGAGCTGGAGTCTAGACCATTTAAGCTTATCGAAATTTGGGTAAAGCCATCATGTGTCATTTCCACTGAGCAGAATATTCGGCAGTTAGCCTTGCACTATTTCGCATGTGAGTTTGGTAAGAATGTTTAATTATTCGTATCTATGACAAGGCAGATTCCAACGCCTCGTATCCAAAAACAGTGTATCCAAACGCCATCCCAATTATACCAAAATTACCAGCCGAGAACGTTGAACAGACTTGTTCGGGGATCGGGAACAGAGCCGTTAAAGGTCTTTGCACGAACAGATTCGCTCTTTGTGGTGTTGTATTGGCTGAAGTAGCGATCGAATGTTCGGGATTGGTTTGTGAGTTGTGAGCGAACGTAGCCGCCGACAACAGAGATGCTTCCAACAGCGATGAGAACAGGAAGGACCCTGATGTTATTCGTTAGTGGAGAAGTGGTAGAAGGGCAAATTGATGCTTACTTGGGGCCGACAGTGGGCTTGATCATGAGAGCAGCCATTTTTGTGGATTGGTTTGATTGGTTGGTGGGTTGTGTAAGTGAGCTAAAGCTGAAGCTGAAGATGCAAGTGTTGTTGGTGAGAAGATCTCAGTGTTTGTTGTTGTGATTGATGGTGATGAGCAAAACTATTGAGGGCAAAGAACTCCGCCATTATATATTCTCGTCTTGAGGTTCACTTCGTTCGTTTCCGTAACTATTTTCTTCGGTCGCATGTTGATGTTCTGAGCTGACGGGTGGTGCTGTTTTTGGTGGTGCCATAGAATGATCCAGCCCTGGGCACAGCCATTTCGGGCGATGCCGGGGTCCGCAACACCAGAATTGGATCTCTTACCTTGTGAGATCTTCATCATGATTGAGAAGTTGATCGATTATCTCTGTCTAAGGCTAAATATTTGTTATCTTACATAGTTTATTTCATACATCCCAAGTTCTATGGCACTTTCAGAGTCCTGAACATTTCTGGGTGTGATGTTTATGTACAATATCTATTTTCGAGCAACCCGATACCTACATAATTATCAATTGAACAGCCATCAACATGCATGCTTCCCTCTGCGACAATCATATCTCAACAACTGCTCAGCTGAGCCCATCTACCAAATGCACCTGTAAATGCGATTGTGGTGATGGCATTCTCAAAATCTAGTGTTGAGAAATCATCTGATTTTCGGACCCGGCGTCTACCGAACCCACCCAAAATTCTCCGGGAAATCAGTCCATCATTCGGTTCTCGACACACTCAGCCCTGAAGCACATTCTCGACTGCTAAAATCGTCTAACTGATCAACTCTAACTCTGGTACCGGAATCATCAGGAATAATTCCTGTGCTTTCCCTCTAAGCGTGTAATTTTCGCCATGCAACGACGGATTGAGTGATGATCTCATCAATTTTCAGTTTACCTCAAAATCCTTGTCTCTGCATCAGAACCCTCTTGTCTTCTTATCTGTGTATCAGCCTCCGCACATATCGGCTAGGTATGCCCGGAGTCATGAAATCCCCACCGGTAGGGGTTCCACAATTCCCGGTGTCCACGCCGGTAACACGGCCGGCGATGTAATGCATCATAGGCACCAAAAGGAATGCCGAGTGAGCTCTAGTCAAAAGAAATCGAGAATGAGTTTTACTTGAGCCCTTTCTCATAGAAGAATTATATCCAATCCCTCATCAAAGGTTCGCCTCATGAGCCAATACAGATCATATGATGGACATCACAGCTACCATCAACAGTCCATCGATACCTCCAGCCAACGATCGGAGAATTCCAATCCAATCCCCAAGCCCTTCATCCACACGTCACATGCTTCTATTCCCGCCTCAATCCCGAAACGTCCATCACCCATCAATGACATCCAATAGTCGTCAATGGCTATACATCTCCAGATATGCTAACGCGGGGAAGCTCCTGATACTGTAGCTCACCACGTCATCCCTCCATCATCCAAAGCTCTTAGATCATTGACTGAACCCTATTAAACAGCAAAGGTCCCTCAATCGCTGAGATCCAATACTGCTTCATACAAACAATCACCGTATCAGAAGAATAAGTCAAAATGTCCATGAGATTGATCCTTCGTCCTGTGGTGCGAATCCCACTCCTCCGCCCCCAGATCCGTCTTGCTACAAACCCTACGCATGTCCATCCAGACGGTAACCTCGGCGGTCCGGGAGGTCAGCAGCCCCCACCTGCACGCCCCGGCGGTCCGGAAGCCATCACAAGAAACTGGTACAGCCACCCTCACCCTCCTCGTTATCACTGCTGACACTCCCAGGATGCCTATCGCTGCTGCTGCAGGTGTGATCGCAGGCGGCGTGTACATCATGCTCCCCACTCGAGGAAAACCCCCCGAGAGAACTCTCGAAAGCGACATGGTAGCCGCCAACTCGACGGCGATTGGATACATCGGTCAGCCATCTGGAAAACCAGGTATTGCTTCTCATTACAGGGAGCTTCGAGATGGGAAGGAAGTCGAGTCGATGAAGGAGTTGAGTGGGAGAAAAGGCGGTGGTTCAATGGGTCCTTTCAGAGCGGAATAAATAACAAAAAACGTATTTCATAACGGAGGCGACTTGCCCAGAGTATCAAATTGTCTATCATGCTCGATGGAGCTGTACATTAATAATAACACGTCGCTTACTTCTGCTCTAACGGTTCGTCCTTCTTCTTTTGTAGCAGATAATCTCCCCCAAACACCGCTTTGTATACTCCTCTCAATCCTCTTATAGGCCATCCTGTTCGTGCAGTTGACTTCATCAGTTTCTCGTCTCCTTCGATATCGACTCTGACTTTGTCGTAGACATTCGGTAGATATGATGCTCCGTACTTTGCCCTTAGCGCATCGTACGCTTCTTTGTTGTAATGTGACCAGAATTCATCTTCTGTGTAGTATGCTTGGGCGTATAGCCATTTCTTTCCTCCGCAGTCTTGTACTTTCTGCTCCAGTGCTCGATTATGTCGAATTGCGTCTCGTCGGTTTCCTTGTAGAGGCCCCCATATTCCAAAATTCATGAGTTCCACGGTCCCTGGTTTTGCGAATTCTGCGTGGAGACCATATCCTGAGTCTGGGTCTTCTCGTCGTACTCGTAATGGACATATCCAGAGGGGGTATATTCTGAATTGCTTGTCCAGCCAGTTTTGAAACTCTGGTACGCTGTTGTAAGGCACTCCGACATCTTGAACCATGTAATAGTCAAATAGGTTACTCTTGTGGCCGGCAGAGTACATGACGCGAGCTCGTAGGAGAGGATCCAGGATATATCGTGTCAGTCGGTTAAATGGTGTGAGAAAGTAGTCAAAGGCGTATTTGGCGACCCAGAAACCACCTCTGTCGTAACGGAATAGATAATCCTTCAATGGGATGTAGTCGGCGACGCAGGTGACAGATCCCATCCTTAGCCCATCTCGGACCTTTTCAACATGCAGATAAAACCACTTGTCCCTCCGTCGGTTCAGTTGTCTTGGAGTAGCGCTGATTGGTATCTCATCCACCATTCGTCCCGCACATACAACAGTCGTATCCTTGGAGTAAGCAATCCCATCAACATAATCATTCTCCCGTCTCTTACACTCCTCCTTGATAATCTTGACAGACTCAGATGGCCCCCTTGCGAGTCGGTACTTGAGCTCAACATACTCCTTCGCCTCCTTCAACTGGACCTCCAGCAACGTAACGACACCGAGTGTTCCGAACGCCGAAGCAGCACCCCAGAAAAGATCCGGCTGCTCCGTTTTTGAAGCACGCGTCACGCTTCCATCCGCAAGTACAATCTCAATCCAATTGACAGTCGCGTCGAAGGCCCCGTACCGGAAAGAACTGCTCTCTCCCGACGTCCCCGAAAAGCCACCTCCAACGGTAATAGCCGGGAATTCCATAACGACCAGCGGAACAAGCCCCAGCGGTAGCGTCGCATCAACAAGGACTTCCATTGAGACATTTGGTTCAACAATCACTGTCTTGGAATCTTTGTTCACTTCAATGACATGGTTGAGCTTGCTTGTGTCGACAGTGTTGTCCACACGCCGGTTTGAGTGTCGTGTGCTGTTAGTTGAGCCATGGTATAGGCGGAACGGTTCCTGGCGGGCGTGAAAGTGCTTAACTCTGTCTGCGACGCCTGCGACAATGGTTTTATGAGCGTCCATCATGAGATGGAATCGCAGAAATAAATAAAAAAGAGATGCAGGAAGCAAGAACAAAGACTTGGCGAGTCGTTCAGAGTAGTATCGGGTCGGAAATAGCGAGGAATGATCCACAATTCCTTTTCCTTGTGTCGTGCGTGCTTGTGCTTGTGCTTGTGCTCGTGCTTACGACCAAGAGTTTTTATGTGAGTCGATCACTCATGACGCTTGATTCCGACATATCCGAGCATGATGATTGCTTAGGCTGCTTCGAATCAGCAAGACTCGTCTTATTTACTTTTTGCTTGTTACGGTCTGAGGCGCCACGTCAAACACGTCAGCCCTGCTTTGACCATATCGCCAAGTTTTTTATTCTATTCTGGTCGATCTCAATATGACGTTTGTTGTTTCATTGGTTCAGCTTGTGATGCATGAATAGGCGGGTTTGCTAGTGGACAAGCAATCCTGGAAATGGCCCCCACAAGACATTGACAACCAAGCCAAACCAAACGCTCTGTTGATAAATTATCCTAATGACTCTACTCCGTACAATTCTAGCTTTGGTGTGTAAAGCTCTACTATGTATTCGCTCTCATCCCCCCTTTTTCCTAATCCGAGTCTACACCACCAAACGCTGTGATAAACTATCCGAATGACTCCAATCCTAGCTTTGGCGTGCAACGCTCTGTGGTGTATTCTCCTTACCCTCCGGTGCACACGAGGAACTCTTCAACGGAGGGAGTTCGTGATCGTTATCATGCTCATACTCCTCTTCCAGAGAGTCACTATCGACTTCAACCTCAACGAAATAATCGACCTTTCCAATGTAGTACTCAAGATCTTCGCGAAGAACAGCTCTTTGCGTACGAGGAATACCTCTTCTCCTGTACTCCTCCACGGTGATGGAGGGCTCGGGCGTTTCTTCCAACAACCTTTGCAGGACCTGGGCATGTTGAGTTACTCTCCCTTCCAATTTGTCTGTATATCTTTTTGCCGGTGTTAGGATCCCGGGATCATCCCCTTCCATACCACGTAGAAGACCGCACATCGCCCAGAGTTTTTCATATCCTGTAATAAGACGTGCTTCGGTCGTCCATCGGTCAAGATGGCCTTGTATTATACATTTCCGGCATATTGAAGGGACCCTGCTATTGGGTTTTATAACTAGAAGAAAATCATTCGGGATTTCCATTCCGTCACCACTCAGCACACCAGGAAGTTTGACCGCAAGTTCAAAACTGTGTGCACAGTCGAACACAACGCGATGAGTGCACGGCTCGGCGGTATCCTGGTCAACATCCCCCTTCTGTCTGCCTTGCTATGGACAGATGGGTGACGTCCCAGAGGATTTGAATTTGCCGAGTAGTGTATTGTAACAAGAATCTCCGATAATGTGTCCACAGGGAAACAATAAACCAGAATGTCCTTTTATTGGAGACATGGTTTTGGTATCCTGGCAAGGTTCTCGACAGGCAGCACAGCGAAAGCGAATACAATTGAATTGCAAAGAGAACAAACTTTGCTTCCCCTCGTCATCGTCGTCCGCCTTTTCACCCTTGGCGTGGAATTTATATATGATCTTCCGCAGCCAATCGTATGCACTTGGGTAGTGGAATTGACTGGGGAGGCCTAGGCCTTCCTTCGAGAGCACATTGAAGAACAGATCGGGGATTTCTGCAGACAAGTGTTGCCGTATGACTGATAGTTTCGCGACCTCATCCTCGGCAGACACGCCATCACTATGTTGGGCTTCGGTCATCCCATCGTCTTTCGATGTCTCTTCTGTGTTTTCTCCTTCTGATGCTTTTGTCTCTGGCGTAATCTTTTCGGTTGATTTGTTATCGCTAGCTTTTTCGCCGGCCCTTTTGTCGTCCGCCATCTTGTCGTCTGTCGATTCGTCGTTGATCACCTTGTGATGGGTTATATGTCTATCAGCAGCCACGTTGTCGGCCACGGTGATGATATACTCGATAGAATTTGGGCTTTTGTTTGTATGAATGATACTGGTGTGATAGCTGATGGTGATGTTGATGCTAAGTTGATGTTGAACGAGGTCAGTCAGACTCTTATGAATTGCAAGCACCTTCCAGGTGTAAATTACATCCGCAACAAAGGCAAGTTGTGTCAAATGCGCCCTTCTTCTGTCTTTAAGGTACACTGTAATATGATTAGGTAGGTAGTGTCTATTCTGCGTCTCAAGCTTCAGTTAAGCAGGAACTCGAATCCATACCCAGCAACTTCTACCTGAACGCCTTCTCATTCTGCCTCTGAGGCACGTCATGACGATTCATCTCGCTTTCACGCCTTCGCTTTGGTAGCTCTCCCGGTGCCAAATTCAGCTGATCCAATGAATGGCCTACCCAAGTATATCGCAGCCAACTCAATGGTCTACGGTCCTCAAACAAGACTTTTTGACCTTCGTCTACATAGAAGAATGCAAGAATCATCTGAATCATGAACACAGTTACATTCCCCGAACATGATGTGAGCTTTCCGAATCGAGTATCTTCAAATCGAATACCCAAGCGCTCCAGAACATGCTCAAATACTGCGGGTTGTTTAATGCGTGTCTCAAACTGTTTCTCCTGCTTCATGTCGCATATCTGAACATTGGGTTCTGCTAACCATTCCAAACCAAGCTGCTGCAGCGTAGTTTTGACGGAGTCTGCGTCAAAGGTGGGCAAAATGAGCTGTCGAAGACGCCCTTGCTCGATCTCATCTTTCCGTCGGTTTTTCTTTTTCAGCGCCGCAAAGACTCGATATAATCTGTACGCAAGATATTTCTCCTGGACCCTTCTTGATCGACCAAAAGCGAACAAGTATGGCGATTGATCTAGTGTGTCTTGGTACTCGAACTCTTCCACTATATAGTGGAGAGGAGCCATGTACTTGAACCATGACGACCCACGATCTCCAGGTATGACGCCCTTACCACGGTCATACAAGATGTCTCGCATATCAAGATATGCGATCCCGGCATCGATGACGGGATCGTGTCGACACGACGGTCCGTCCAGCGATGCACTAGGCTCTGCCCCGCAAATATGATGAAAATCCAGAGAGATGAAGATGTAGTCGGTGTCGGGCATTCTGACGAATTGGTTCGTCTTGATGTCCAATGTAGGGAAGGCATGCTCAAGGCCTTTGGGAGGAAGGGCACATGGTTCGCAAGTGATGCATTCCGTCTCTTCGTCAGAAATAGATGTGTTGGACGAGACGCTCTCTTGCAGACTCGAAGTCGACATCGTCAGAGCTGTGCTGAAGAGAAGATGAGTGTCAGGGAAAGCTCATGCATATAATACGAGAGAATAGCTATTTTCGAGCTCATTGACTTGACTACAAAATAGACACGGCCTCGCAATCAACCTACACCTTATATACGTTGAATGTCCTGTACTTCGGACCATTTCGTAAGTGAACGGCGACAAATTACGTATGTGAGCCAGAGTCTCACACAGTTTGTCAGTGAACCGTGCCATTGTTTGGCCGTGGCTACCTGACGCACAATTCAGAGCGAAATCAATGATGGCAGAGCATCAGCCATTCTCAAAATGAGATGTTCTATCGCTGTAGAAGTCTCATATACCGAGCAGACACAGGTTGAACTTCGACATAGGCCGCATTCTGTTGAGTGAAGAAGAGGTTGCTTTGCAAATTACAGGTGACAGCAGTACAGTAATTCCTTCACATTTGATTAATATCTAACAATCCAATCAGGTCTAAGCTTATTGTTCTTTGTTACCAGTGTACCCAAAACATTCACGCAGAGACAGGACCCCTACTTGTGTGATTCACAGTCTCGGGATAGCTGTCAAGTATGTCCCTCCCAACTTGAGCATATCAACAGCCTCCTTGACCATCTCATCAACGATTTCCCCAGCAGGCTGAATCTTGGTGATGGCTCCAGCAACCTGGCCCATCAAATGTGGCAGATCGAAATCGTTGCCCTGCTCAAAGTCGTACTCAATTGGTACAACACCCTTGTCACACAACTCCTTGATCTTATCTGGCTGCTCATGCCACTTCCTGATATAATCGTTTGTCTTCATTCTCAAAGGTCGCCCAGAGATAACAAGAGTTCGCTGCGTATCTTCGAATCCACATGAAACAACTTCTTTCTTATGCTCCTCACTGCAACTAGCTTCAACAGAGGCTACAAATCGTGTACCTACCCATACGGCCACAGCGCCCTGCATCAATGAGCTTGCGAGACTTCTTCCTGAGGAAATACCTCCGGCTGCAACTACCAATGCGGGAAGACCCTTGAGAAGAGGAGGGTAGTACTTCGAAGCAACGTCTGCAACGGCGGGGATGAGGATGGAGTTTGCAACATCTCCTGTGTGACCTCCTCCTTCGCCACCTTGAGCGCAGACCATGTCAACTCCGAGCTCGAGCGCTTTGGTCTTGGATGCGTCAGTGAATAGCAACTACTTTTTGGCTGTGACTTACTGCATGCTTAGGATGGCCAACCATGTTCATGACCAGGATTCCCTTATCATGAAACCTCTTAATCACTTGAGGTGGTGGTACACCAACAGCACTGACAAACAACTTGGCACCGCTGTCAATGATGATGTCCACCAACTCGTCCAACTTTCCACCAGTGTAATCATGGTTGGTCTTACGCGCATTGCCTCCAATCTGAGGCAAAGCGAGATCAACACCAAACGGTAGGTCAGGTCGTGAAAAGTTGGCCTTCATCTCCGCAATGATCTCTCGAAGTTGATCGGGTGTGTATTGGAAACCACCAATGATACCGAGACCGCCTGCGTTGGATACAGCTGCTGCAAGACGGCCACCAGACACCCTGGCCATACCGGCGAGGATGATGGGGTGCTTGATTCCCAGCAGGGATGTAAGTGGTGTTGTAATGGGGCCTGGAGGTGCCATTTTGAGATGTTATGAATAACAATCATAGACAAATATTTGGAAATGATCAAGTATAAGAATACAATACAGCTGGATATTGACCCTCGGCTCTTAGATAGGTATCTGTGGGGTCGGCTCTTTTGAACATCATCAACCGATCTACCGATTTGCGGGGGAAGCTTCATCCACAGTCCGAGGCATTACCGCATTAGGCTACCAATTCGCGTATCTCATGTGCCTCTGAATGCGCTTTGAACCCTTTCTGCATAAATTGCCGACGTCGGTGACGCATTTTATTTGTGCACAGTTATTGTATTGTATTCGCTGAATCTATCAGGTTCCCATCTCATTCCCGTTTCATCGTTGGCTCAAATCCCATACTTGGCTCGATGTTGGTATCATACATGAAAACATCCGTGACTCGCTATCATCTCTCATTAGGTAGTATTACAGAGAAGTCAAGTCCTCGTCATTGGAAATGCGGTAAGCGCGCTGGAACAAAATCTGTCTTCTCTGGTGATTTTGTGCCATCGGGTTGCGAACTGTTTGGCGCTGCATCTTGTGTCGCGGGCTTGTCTTCGACTTCTTCGACGTGGTGGTAGGCGGCTTTTGAAGGTGAAGCTTGATAAACATCATCCTCTGCTACCTCTGGTTTGGATTCGGAAATAGATTTGGGGTCGGGTCTTGGTGTGAGACCTTTTTCTGCCGCGAGTTGCGCTGCTGCTTGTTTCTTCCTCTCGACATCCCCATCTTGTTCTTTTCGTAGCATGAGCTCTTCTTGTTCCAGGTCATGTAAAGTCGGTCCCTCAACATCTGGCGTTAAGGAAAACGACGTGGATCGCTGCTCCATCCGGTAGTCGTCCTTGGAAGAAACTGATCCTAATGTCGTCCGCGATACTGTTCTCGACCCTGCCAAACCACTAGCTGGTCTTTTGCCCTTGCTGCTGGTCCTCCCACTTCGTCCACTTCGATCATCCTTTCTAACCATGTCGTATGTTACCTCGTCATCGAGTGGGATTGCATCTTCTTCACCTTCGCCATCGCTTGGGAATAGATCACCTCGTGATCGATATGAATCTGATGTATCGCCCGACCCTGTCGTCCCACTGCGCTTTCTAGTCACTGGTAGGTCAAAGTCGTCTTCGTCAGAATGCAGTAGTGGTTCATTTTCTCCTTCGCCATGTCGTCGTGGGTGGTCTTGCAGATCTGCCGCACTAGGTTTGTATCGCAGAGTACCGCCCATCTTCCATGGTAGTTTGCTGAGGAAACCGATCGGTTGTGTACTGGGAATCACAGTCGGGTCATCGTCCATGCTTGGCTTTCGTCTTCGGTCTCGGGTTCCATAGCTCATGCCGCGTTTCCTGCGCGGTTGTTCAGTTTCTCCCCCAGTGTGTCTTCGCTGAGTGCCAGTCCCAGCCAACAATCTATCCCAGTCTTCATTACCCCATGTGCCAAACAGACCGCTCTGCTCTTCCTCATACCAGTCATCGTAAAAGTCGAAACTGTACTCTGCCCTACTATGCGACAGTTCTCGCTCTCTGCGCTTTCGTAGACGTTCCTCAGGGTCACCTAGACATACAGTCGTACACTGTTCAATAGATTGCGCGATGGACGAAAAGCATGGGTTGATGTAATTATGTTGAAAGGTCCAGATTCCTGCCGCCGCATTCTCGGTTATGGTCTCGGTATCGTGGGCAATTTGGTTCCAGCGTTGGCGCAGTCGGGGGTCCTCGAGGAATGCCATTGTGAAGATAGTGGATATGACGTCGCAACATGGAAGCGCCGAGGTCGCAATGTGTTTCAGAAGATGTAAGAGGATTCAGAGGAGCTGATGATTAATTTTGGTGCGAGTCAATTAGTAGACATGGTCGCAGAGGTGAGGATCGGCCATCAAAGTATAATCTCGTGAGTGACAGGCTATGATTGAAGATCAGAGTTGATTGTAACTGTAAGACAGCGGTTGTTGTGGCACGTGCAGCGAGGTGAGACGATTAACAGTTGGGCTTGTTGGGTGGTTGGTTGAGTGGAGGTACTTTGAAACGTGGTTGTCTGGTGGCTGGCCATCAAGTACTGGATCCACTGGGCTTGGCTTTCGATCCAATATCTATGATACTTCAATGTTGTAATCCGACGGATCTTGACATGATGAACCTTATTATTTTTGGTGAGAATGCCAGGCGGGATCTTGTCAAGTTGTCCAAGCTTACACTCTATTTCCTTGACGTTACATTTGTCTCAGACGAGGTAAGAAAATATTCGTATTGAGCCGTCTGCAGGTGGTATCAGGCAACGCAGGAAACAGTGATGTAGTACTAAACAGTCCAATAATCTCAAGTTGTGGTATCCTACTTCCTTGGGATACGCATATTCGCTATCACTCTTTCGATAAGCTCTTCCTTGGTGGCCTTTGGGTCGGGATGTAGATTTCTCTGTTTCTGTTAGTCTGTGTCAACGGCTGTGAGTGATTCGCTTGCCTTATTCAACCACAATTTGCATTCTTCCTTTGTCCATGTTTTGGGATCACCTGTAGGGTCAGGCTGAGATGGGAAGACTCCTTGGCCATCGTTTCCCCAGATTGTATATGCCGCTGCCATAGAAACAACGCCTCCAAAGACTGGGCATATCAGTATGTGGCTTACCCTGCAGATAACAGATACTCACAGAGGACGACGTTCTGATAAGTATCAGTTTGTTTTAGCTTGGCTCATTGATATGTATTGATCAATCACAAAATTGTCTGCTCTTACCTTGGACTTCATAAAGTTATCAAGCCGAGTCGACATGTTGACGTCTTTTGTACAGAGACACTGACGTTATCAACGAGTTTGGTGGTCAGTAGGTAAACCTACACTTATTCCGAAGCAACAAACGTTGTAGGTTGAGAAAATCTAGAGAATAACAAAAAGAATGAGACTGTAATGATAATAAGGAACTTAGATATTAACTTCCAACAAGTATTCACAATCACAATGAAAGGTGGCCATTTCAAGATTCCTGCCTGTTGCCTCGAGGCGTCGTCTCATCCTCGTCTGCGCCACGTATTCCAACGCCACATCTCGGTGGATCGGCGACCATCTCTCCCGAACCAGTTCAACAAACGACAGTGGTCCGTGCACGCAAGGCCCCGCGAAAAGCAGCGCACAAAATGAATTCTCCAAATTCATTCATATCGAAATCGTCAACCCGTGCCTTTGACAAGTTTCCGTTCAACCCATCCACCTTGAACTACCGCCAAGATGCCTCAAGAGGTCGCCGATATCAAGAAGGTATGGAATGCGAGTACCAGCGGAAGGATTGAAATACTGACTCAATTACTAGTTCATCGAGATCTGCCGTCGGAAGGACGCCTCCTGTACGTTTTGACGAAATAAAACACCTCCACGAAAACACGCAGTTCGATTCTAACAATTAATCCCAACAGCCGCGCGGATCAAGAAGAGCCAGAAGACCAACAACATCAAGTTCAAGGTCCGCTGCCAGAAGCACCTCTACACCTTGGTTCTCAAGGACACCGACAAGGCCGAGAAGCTCAAGCAGAGCCTTCCCCCCAGTATGATCCTCCGCCAGGACGCAACGATGATACAAACCGCTGACACAGCATACAGACCTGCAACTCACCGATGTCTCCAAGAAGGCTAAGAAGTCCGCTTAAGAAGGTGGTTGAATAAAGGGTTTACTCTGGGTGTGGGAGGATTTCACAGGCACGAATGGGCGTCTCGGGATACCTTGCATTTCATCATGTGCTCTGAAAGGAGGATACTCGGATGAGTCCAAAAAATAAAAAGAACGATTCGAGTCACAAGATACTGGGGTCTTTTGCGTGACGAGTGTTGAATTGGCTAATGCAGCAAAGGCTTGTGCTCGAAGCGGGAGACTTTGGTAGCTTCGAACCTCACAGCTATACCGGACTCGATCACGTCTTCGAAGCCTGGGGATGCGATTATCACCATGATTGAATCGTCGCCCTCTATCCTCCATCCTGCCCACATTCTTTGACCTGGTAGTGTTGCGGATTGGGTCTCGACGGACCGATATTCTTTTTCGAGAGATGCTTTTTCTTCCGGCTTGACTGATATTTTCCAGACCTTGATCGATCCTCTGGCAAGAATATCTCCTCGAAATTCATTTTCTCCAGCTGGCGCCGCATGATACAAGGCCACGGCGTCCTTGTCTTGACTGATGAATTCTTTGAGCTCCTGCATTAGGGAGATGTTCTCTTGACTTTGGATCCATTCGTTGTGACCATCAACAGATTCCCATGGTGCTGTTAGAAATAGGTACGGCGCTTCGCCATCGGTGACCCAAACGTCGGTGGTGTAGTTGTAAGGCTTTCCCTCCAGCAGTTTGTGTTGGTGTTCCCTAATCCATTGAGCTTGTACTTGCTGGGTCTCTTTGAGGATGTTTCGTAGCTTATCCCCGTGGTACCCTGGCTTTAGCTGGATGGAGGCTGTTTCAATGACGCCGGCCATTTTATCGGCAAAGACTTGAATTGCTCAAAATTGAGAAAGGCTTAGATGCCCTATACCCATTACGATGAAGCTGAATAAATAATCAGTCAATCAGGCATCTTTGGCGACGTTGATGCGGGGTTCAGTAGATGATGCGCCATTGAGTTGCCTGGGAAGGATCACAGTCAACAGCGCAGTCGTCAGCCATAGTGTTGAAGATTGGCAGTAATCCAAGGAGATTTCCGTGCATTTGATACAGCCATCGTGTCAACTCTTTGGCCCAAATCCTTCGTAGAACCTCATACTCTGACAATATCCTGATTAGGGAAGGAATCAAAACTCAGGACCTTACCAGTAATCCTAAATGATAAAAAGACTTAGGTAACTTAGTACAAGTTCAGGATATCTTTTGCTGAGTTTATTTGATACCCTGCATTAAGGTCTGATGTTTTCTTGCTCCCTGAGGTATGAAAATGATAACCTCAATCTCAAGACCGTCTTGTCCAGTTCTGTTGTGCCTTCAACCAACCAAGTCATTGTCGACAGAGACATGCGTGCAGCCTTGACATATGGATGCCTCGAATTATTCCGTGCCTGGATTGCCGCCCTCCAGAAACTTGAAGAATGTCAACTTATTGCCATCAGGGTCTTTGATAGCGAACTGCCGAAAACCCCACGGCTTATCTTCAATCGCTTCTTCAATCACCTCACTTCTCTGACCCTTGACAGTATCATGCAGCATGTCCAACTGCTCTGTACCCAGTGCGATATATGCCGACCCTGGTTTGACCTCACCATCAGGTTTAAAGAAGTAGATATTGGCTGCTGCTTTGTCCCCTGCAAAGATTGAGCAGAAAGTATAATCTGAAGACGGCCCGTCCTCTGGCTTTACCCCGCCCAATTCGAACCCAAGAAAGTCGACATAGAAATCGAGAGTCCTCTGTATTGATTTTGATTCGAAAGTTGGAATAATTTTCCATGCTGAAGTGATTGGCGCCGTCATGTTGTGTCTGCTCAATATAGTATTCGTATAAAAGAGATGCGAATACGAAAGTGTTTCAATGCATTTAGCAGCAGCCAAGAGGAGCGTTATGTATGCGACACAATTGATGCACGCTTTGCTGTCCAGTAACAGGCAACAGCTTCTCCAGTACGGATACGGCCACACCAATGAGTTATAGCTGCAGGCACCAGCATGGATATTTTCCCGCCTGTCGTCATATTTTAGCTTCGCCTCGACGACGTAACTGCAAACCTGCAAGTTCCAACGACTCCAAATACTCTGTTGCTTCGGCAGATATTCGAGGCTGGCTCAAAGTCTCATAACCTGATTTACAGAACCGCCTGGCCAACCAGAGTGTTCCCTATCACAATCAACCTCTTCTGGCGCACCGATCAACAGCTGAACCAGACGGCTTATCCGGCACACAGGGTCACACGGTTGGGTTGCTGTTGTATTGTTCGTTGCTATTGTCATCATCATCAATCACGCGGCTATAACTGCCGATGCTTGTCTCTTCTGCATTTCTTCTGCATCTCGTCTTCAACTGATAGGCATTTCAGAATCTGAAACCTTGAAATACCCGGTCCTCGCCGGGAAACTCGGTCCATATAGTTTTGCTTGTTCGATTTTCCACTCTCGGTTGCTGCATCGACAAATCGCGGGAGACGGGACGTCTAAGTCGTGGTGGTGGGCTCAGCTCAGTCTCCAGATAAACCTAAGCCCAGCTGGAGACTTGACTTTAGCGCTAGACCGCTATTTTGAGTTCTTCCAATTGGAGGCCTATCATTACACATTCAGTTCAACAACAGAGGACAGATGTTGTGAGCTGTTGGCAACGTCTTGTAGGCATCTCATATCAAATCGGATCGAATATGAAGAGATAATAACGATATCACTTAGATTGTAACCCAAGTCCCTTAGCCTGTCTCGTTAAAGCAGTTAGTTCCACCTCATCTTGTTGATCGTTGGTAACTGTCATCTGCACCATCGAGGCACTCACATCCGGAACCTTTCCTATTTCGGTTGACGGGCGTTTCCCTACATCGTCCTGCTCCTTCTCTTTTCCATCCATTGGAACAAGTGTGAGGTGTGTCAAAAGGCAGGTACGCTGATCTAGGGATAGAGGTGGAAAGTGCGGGGGACTCAATTACCCATTACGCCAACAATTCCCAGCGGTGCATCAATCTAACCTACGTCTACCTCAGACTTTACATAGTAAGGTAACCAACGCTTCATCTGTGACGCTACCGTTTATTGCCTTTCATTATCGTCTCTGGCTTGCATTGCATTGCATTGTTGGGAGTCGAGGTCCGTCCGTTGTTGCCCGCTTCCTTCCTAACTGTTTTAACTTATCACACCCCCGCTCTCGAATTTAAAGAAGTTACTTTCCACCCCCTGACGATGGTCAAGAAAGGCGACCACTAATTTACCTAATTAAGCAACTTTCCTCCTTCATCCATCTTTCTTCTTGTACTTTTCTTTCTACTGTTGTTGAATTAAATTATCTTCCTACAATCCTTTACTGCTATTTCTCGCTCTACAACTTTTCCACTTTCTACGAAACACACTGCAGTCATTCATCACGACAGGGGTCAGACCACGTAGTTGGAGATAAGATCAACACCAAACAACACGCGCGACACAATCACCTCCATGCCATCTGTGACCCCAGTCATGGTGAACGGGCTCAATGGCAGCCATGCCAATGGCAACGGCAATGGTCACGGCCATGCCTCCGATTCTGGTTCCGAAACTTCTGGCGACTCTAGCAATGGCAGTGCCCGTCGTCGCATGAAGTTGAGTCGCAAAATGTCTAGCCCTATGGCACCTCCTTTCATGGTATCGGCACCAGGAAAGGTCATTGTTTTCGGAGAACACTCCGTTGTTCATGGAAAGGTAAGTCGGTTCCGTCTTATCGCCAATTGCATGCTCACATGATTGGCGCATAGGCAGCCATTGCCGCAGCCATCTCACTGCGGTCCTACCTTCACGTCACCACCCTTTCCAAGTCGAAACGTACCGTCTCGCTCCGATTCGCTGATATCGGTCTCGTTCACACCTGGAATATCGACGACTTGCCATGGGACGCATTCCAACAACCCTCCAAGAAGAAGTCATACTACTCTCTCGTAACAGAACTCGACCCTGATCTTGTTGCGGCCATCCAACCACACATTGAAGTTGTCTCACCCAACCACCCAGAGGAGATTCGGAGAGTTCATCATAGCTCTGTCTCAGCTTTCCTCTACCTCTTCCTATCGCTAGGATCGCCATCCTTCCCTCCATGTCTATACACTCTCCGATCAACAATACCGATTGGTGCTGGTTTGGGCAGCAGCGCGTCAGTTTCGGTATGCCTTTCAGCCGCTCTTCTTCTTCAACTACGAACACTCTCCGGCCCTCATCCAGACCAACCTTCGGAAGAAGCACGACTCCAAGTCGAACGAATCAACAGATGGGCATTTGTGTCAGAAATGTGTATTCATGGAAACCCTTCTGGTGTGGATAATACGGTTGCGACACAAGGTAAGGCCGTGGTGTTCCAACGGACAGATTACTCCAAACCACCGACGGTTCGACCTCTGTGGGATTTCCCTGAACTGCCTCTGCTGTTGGTGGACACTCGACAATCCAAGTCCACCGCACACGAGGTTGCCAAGGTCGCAAAACTCAAACAAACCCACCCCAAGCTTGTTGGCGCGATCTTGGATGCGATGGACAAGGTCACGGATGCCGCTTCTGAGCTCATTCATGACACTTCGTTTGACAGCAATTCGGAGACAGACCTTAGCAAGGTGGGCGAGCTGATGACTATCAATCATGGTTTACTAGTATCACTGGGTGTTTCCCACCCACGCCTGGAACGAGTGCGAGAACTCGTCGACCATGAGGGTATTGGATGGACAAAGTTGACAGGCGCTGGCGGCGGTGGATGCTCAATCACTCTTTTACGACCTGGTGTACCCACAGATAAGCTACGAAAGCTTGAAGGACAACTAGAGTCTGAGAACTACGCCAAATTCGAGACGACTCTTGGTGGCGACGGTATTGGCGTCCTTTGGCCAGCTGTGTTGAAGAACGGTACAGAGGAAGATGACGAGGGAGGTATGGAGATTGATCTTGAGAAGTTCTTAGAAGCCGAGGGCACTGAGGGTGTCGAAAAGCTCGTCGGAGTACATGGCGATACTGGAGAAAGAGAAGGATGGAAGTTCTGGCGAGTTGAAAGCCAGTAAATCACTAATAAGACAGAACACGCTCAAGCTGTTGAGCATTTACTCCGATGTACACCATCTGGTTAGCCATGCATGGTCAAACACAACTAAGACTTGGAGAAGCGGTGGGAAAGGCCTCTTTGGGAGTTTTTGGCATATACGATTATAATCTAGTAATGCGACATGTTCTTTCTACTCAATTCATTTGGGCACTGCTCTGGGTTCTTAAGATTCGATGTTTAGGGACTACAATTCCGGGCTTGAGGTTTTAAAAATATATCGCATCATAACATATCCAACTATGTTGCGCTCTGACCGCTCTTCAGCAGTGTCACACGGTATTTCCAATATCCCTCTCGTACAGGATCCCATTTCTCTCCAAGACGTCGTAGACAAAGCTCAGCCTTTTCGTTGTCACCCTCTTCATCGTACAATTTGGCCAAGAAATCAAGCGCATGTGAACTGCGCACCTCTTCTGCTTCCTCTCCCAGTGCAGTGACAAATTTCTCGGCGAACTCTTTAAAGGACGATAGGGGACGAGAGCCTTTGGCTAAAACAGCAAAGACATAGTTCCAAGGAGACTGGTTCTGCGGCGCTA
This sequence comes from Fusarium proliferatum ET1, assembly GCF_900067095.1. Classification (NCBI taxonomy): domain Eukaryota; kingdom Fungi; phylum Ascomycota; class Sordariomycetes; order Hypocreales; family Nectriaceae; genus Fusarium; species Fusarium proliferatum. The sequence continues at coordinate 3,817,022 of NW_022194792.1, read as the reverse complement.
AATCAATCTTCTCTTTGGAGTAGTTGATCTCTCGATCAATTGTCTCTGCTGGAATGCGAGGGTCTGGCTCCGTAGGTCCTGATCCAGGGGTGGAGGCTGTGGGGTCTGAGAAGACAAGATAGAAGCGGTGCGACCAGGCTGAGTTGTTTCGCACATCTTCCTCAATGTGGTTTTGGGTGGAAAGAAGCTCACTCATAGTCCACATGTACAACTTGGAGACGAGGTACTGGCGATATGACCAGACATGGTAGTTCTTGGCGTCTGATTCCAGCATCTTTGTGATGAACTGCGTCTCCGAGCGAGCCAGTTGACGGACAGTCGCGGTATCCTCCTCGATGAGAGGATAGTAGTAGTCCATCAAGAGCTGGCGATGGTTCCAAATCTGGTAGTTTTTGAGATTACTGAGGGCAACCTCGTTCAACCATGTAATCTCATCAGGAATACTGAGCTTGAGCACCGAGATAATCTTGAAGCGGAACAACCAGACGGTGTAGTGTGCTGGGTTCATGGCAATGACGTGCTCTGTCAAGCGCAGACTTCGGGGAGAGCACTCGTCCGCGGCCATGACGGCGCGGAGGTAGGATACGGCTATGATGCTGTTCAGTCAGTCACTCCTTTAGACTTGGGCATCAAACGGACGTACCCTCAGCATAGTCGTCCGGATAGGCAATCTGCGCTAGGGCGCCTTCGGGCTCGTTCTGAGGGATGGGAATGACATCGTCCCATTCAGGATCCTGGGCCAGACTTCCCGTGATCTCCCCATACAAGTCCCTCTTGAGCGCAGCCATAGCTTTTCTTCTCGTCTTTTCAGCGGCGATTTCCTCGGTGGTTACTTCGAGTTGCTTCTCTCGCTTTTTGAGAAACTGACGGTGCTGTATTTGCAGCGATGTGAGCTTTGCGTGCTTTAGAGTGCGCTGCTCAAGCTCGTCGGGCGAGTATGTCCCGATATCTCGTCCGGAACGGTCTTTTCCCCAGGCGTAGTCGCGGGGAAGTCTGCGAATAGGTAGACCCTCTTTCGTAACAAACTTCCAGAACTCGCGCTCTGTCTTGTTGGAAAAAGGTACACGGCGGTTCACAGCAGGATGGATGAGGTTGACGTGTGCGTATGTCTTCTTCTCAGCGGGAGTAAGTGCTGATAAACCTACTTGCTGACGACGGTTCTCGATAGGGTTCGTCTGGAAGAAGCGCTGTTGCGAACGCTGGGCGATGGTGTCTGGGGGAGATTCTGGAGCAGCTGGGAAATGTTAGACAGATATATAGAGACGAGTGAAAAGGGCATACCTCTGGGCTCGGGGTTCTGGGCCTTGGAGCTGGCTTTTGTCTTGGGTGGCATTGTTGGAGTTGGAGAGCTACGTTTGTGATGGATGGTGGGGTTTTGTCACTGGGTTCTACTGCTTTTTGCTGTATGGGGATTGACGCATGTGCAGGGGAGGATACCCCGCCAAAATGAAGCTATTGTTCTTGAAGCCTCGTTGAAGAACAATATGAGCATGTGCAAGTGATGGTTAAGCTCGGATATTTGTTATGTAGTGTTGGCAAACAGTTGTTGGTGGTGTAAAATGAGTTGCTTGTTGGTTTGCTGTCTAAATTGATCGATGCCAGGTGAAAGCCTATCATCAAGATCCATCAGAATGACCTATTGTTCTATGCGCTATGATATCGGCTCGTCTTTCATACTCGACAAAGTCCAGTTCTCTCCCATTCAACCTGGATCTTTCGTTCATGATCTTCCGCCCCGAGTGGCACGGCCTGCCCCCTATGGCTTCTGGCCACGGGGCTTCTTCGCCGAGTTTGCGTGACTGTTATCCTCATTCAACGCACGCTTGGTCTTTCCAAAGCTCCTCTCGAACTCTGTTTCCTCTCTAATCGGTATCTCTTCACCATCTGCCCAGCCCTACAAGGCGCGAAAGTTCTGAGACATGACGAGCCACTTCTTCACACCCTTCGGAGGGTTCTTGACCATAGATTCCCAGTTCGGTACGAGAACAAACGTCTCGTTGAACATCTTTTGAGGCGCTTCTCTGCCCTTTCCAAATTGTACCCTGCCCATAACAGTGACGAGGATGGACATCTTGTCGCCGCTCTTCTCCTTTTTCGCACTGTCAAAGATGTTTTCGGGTGCGCCCATTGTGAAATTTGGGTTGAGGACGTGTGCGTCGAAGGATTCGATTTCATAGTGCGCGTCTTTGCCTTGCGCTTCGAGGAGTTTAGAGTAGTCGTCTGGTGTTGGGAGGACGGCGCCGTTGATGGAGATGTCTGCGGCGATGGGGTATCTTTGAGAGGAGTTTATGTAGAATGGGAGGATGTCCTTTTGTCGGTTTATGGCTTGGTAGTAGTTGCTGGTGAAGATTTCAGCAGCTGAGTTTGTTAGCTGTTGCTTCGGTGGTATGAAGAAGGAGATGACTTGCCATCGCTGGAGGTTTGCACCTCTGTTGCTAGTGTTGGGGCTGACATGGCTGGGCTTGTGTGTGTATTGATGCTTAGAGGAGAGGATTGAATGGGAGGAAGAAGACGGGCACAAATAGGTCGGGAGCTTTTAAGGTTGGCGCAAAAGTAACCAGTTCCAGGCAGAGTTTCAAAAAAGATGCCTGCGATGATGCAAATGGACAGTTATCACAGAACCTATCCGCACGGTGCATACTGTTGCTTATCGGATGAAGCTTTGCAGCTGCATCTCTATATCCCCACATTCCGCTCAGAGTTACAGCAAGAACAGTAGCTCTGGAAGCTCTCAAGTGCCATGAGGGCCTTCAGGTTTCAGTCGTTACAAGGCGCTCGCCAAATACAGTCTCGATTGGCCCGTCAATCCAACTTGAGTCGCCTAGGATGTCGAGCCTGTGCGCCAACTTCACAATGGCGCCGTTCGAATAGCACTGAGTCGACAGGCAAAGAGAAGCCATTTTATGTAACAACGCCAATCTTTTATGTCAATGCTGGTTAGTTTGATGCATCGTAACTTTGGCGTATCTAATTGACGTGCAGCTCCTCATATTGGTCATCTGTACACCATGGTTCTGGCCGATGTCATTAAACGATGGAAGCAAATCAGCGGCCATGAGGCCTACCTCGCTACAGGCACAGACGAACATGGCATGAAGATTCAACAGGCAGCTTTGGGGGTAGAGATACCACCGAAGGAATTCTGTGACAATAACGCCCATAAGTTCAAAGACCTCGCCGAACATGCCAACATCTCGCACGATTTCTTCATCCGAACCACCGATCAAGAACACAAAGACGTTGTACAGCAGTTCTGGCTCCTTCTCAAGGCTCGCGCACCTGAAGGCTTGGGTCTATACAAGGGGAAGCATGAGGGGTGGTACTGCGTCAGTGATGAGTGCTTCTATCCCGAAGATCTTGTCCAGTCAAGCATTTCTCCTCAGACAGGGCGCAAGATAATGGTCAGCAAAGAGTCAGGTAATAAGGTCGAATGGGTTCGGGAAGATACGTGGTTCTTCCCGTTGTCCAAGTATAAGGAGAAGCTGCTTCAGTTCTATGACGAGAACCCGAATTGGATTCAACCAGCTGATCGTATGAATGAAGTGCGCAACTGGGTTCAAGATCATCTTGAGGATCTCTCCGTCACTCGCCCTGCGAAAAGACTGAGCTGGGGAGTCAAGGACCCCGAAGATCCCGACAATACTATCTACGTTTGGGTGGATGCTCTTGTTAACTATCTGACCACGTCTGGATTCGGCACAAAGTGGCAGGTCGGTGATAAAGATACGGGAATATGGCCAGCAGACATGCATGTGGTCGGCAAAGACATCATTCGCTTTCATGCGATCTACTGGCCTGCTCTTCTCATGGCCGCAGGCCTTCCTCTACCCAAGAAGATCCTCTGCCACAACCACTGGACCATGTCGAACCGCAAAATGTCAAAATCTGTTGGCAACGTCGTCAACCCTTTCTTCGCTGTTCAGCGCTGGGGGCTCGACGCTCTGCGATATTTCCTCATGCGGAATGGTAATTACAAAAGCGACTCGGACTACGCGAACGAATCTATCGCTGCTATTTACGAGAAAGACCTTCAAGCCAATATTGGCAACCTGTTCAACCGAATTGCTCGAGTCAGGAAGGTTGCATGGAGTACAATTGAGGCAGTCGAATTTGCGAAGGCTGGGAGGTTTGAGAACCCTGGGGAGATCTTGTCTACAAGTTCTCCTATCTTCATAAGTCTCGAGAAGAGTCTGCAAAGCCTACCGGAGGAAATTCGAACCCATATGGATCAGAATCAAGTGAACCATGCCCTACAGCATATCTTTTGGCTTCTCCAGGACGTGAGTATTCCTTGTCCACTTGAATTCTAGTGACTGACCCACCTATCTCAAGACCAACCGCTTTGTTTCAGAAACCGAGCCATGGAAGATTGTGAAAGAGCAGGATGCGAATGCGCGAACCCGCCTCAACTGGGTCATCTACCGATCCGCCGAAGCTCTACGAATTGCAGGAATCCTTTTACAGCCCGTCATGCCCGAAAAGGCTGCGCAGCTGCTCGATGGTCTAGGTGTCAAGCTAGAGCGACGGACTGTCGAGTATGCTCGTCCTGACGCTGACCTCGATTATGGCACAGAAGCTGCAATTGTGAGTCAAAAGCCTGATGCTTTTGGTTCTATGTTCCCTCCTGTCGCGGGCATTGAGCTGCCTGATTTTGAAGTTGTGGCTGGGATGGAAGGGCCAAAGAATCGACTGGGTCGTGTGGTGTTAGCAATGGCGGAGGAGATTCAAAAGGCTCGAGAGGGGGAGAAATGGAGAATAGAGAAAGTGAGACAAAAGAAGCTGAGACTAAAGAAAGAGGCCGAGGCTAAAGAATGATGGATGAATCTTGTAACGAAATTTGTAAAATATGTACAATAAAAAGGAAGCGTTGGCCTGTTGTCCTGCATTTACCTATGGCTGTGGTTGTAAGAAGCTTTTTGCTGCCCCATTTTGGCTCGACTTTTTTCACCAATGGTGTTGCACTGTGAATATTCACCTCAACAACTTACACGTCACAAATCACAATGAAGATCAACCAAAATACAGGTAAATGCTACACGCTCCATAATGCACATGCACTGATGAGTAGTAGCCATTTCAACAAGCAAAGCCTTGCTCGTTCCATACGAGGCGCATCATGTGAAGCAATACCACGCATGGATGCAAGATCCTGTAAGCTCTCACCATCACCAGAATCTCACATACTGACATGACCCAGGATATTCAAGAAGCTACAGCTTCAGAGCCCATGACTTTAGATGAGGAATATGAGAACCAGCAATCGTGGCGTACATCATCTGATAAACTCACTTATATCGTCTGCGCACCGCTCACGGATGATGTATCACTTGTGAAAGCCGGCACCGCGGATGCAGACCCTCTCATGCGAGGCGACATCAACTTCTTTTTGTACCCTTTTGAATCCGATGATGAAGACATAGAGACAGGTACAGAGGGCTGGGTCACAGGTGAAGTGGACGTCATGATCGCATCGCCCTCACATCGTGGTCAAGGTTTTGGTCAAGCAGCAGTTTGTGCATTGCTCGTCTATATCCAAAAGCGCCTAGATGGGATACTCTCAGAGTATGGGGCCAAAGAGCTGAAGGGTTTGATGGTCAAGATAAAAGAGGGGAATAAAGGCAGTAGAGCTTTATTCGAGAAGTTGGGCTTCGTGCAGAAGGGAGAGGTGAATTACTTTGGAGAGATTCTCATGACTATTGAGTGGGATGAGATTCTGAGAAGAGATTGGTGGAAGGGAGCTGCAGAGGAGTTTAGAGAGGTTAAGTATGAGATGTGAGAGTGAGGGTGTTGATGAGACTGCTATAGTAATAAGCAGTTGTTCAAGGCTCATTTTGTCACGTCGAGTTGGTGCCACCGATGAGCCTTTTCTCTTTCATTCTCCAATCTTGGTTGATATTGAGCTGTGAATCATCTCGGAACGTTTAATCCTTGTGCTCGCCTCCATATATGTTGCTGGGGTCCTTCATCTTCATGCATGTGACCAAAGAGACTACCACCACTCATATCATCTTTGTTATTGGAGTCGTGGTAGAACTGCACTATAATAAATTTACAGCATATTTGCCACAACCTCTTTCTTTATCATGAGCAGGTCACTCCTTTCCCAACACTAACTAGTTGATAACGTTCAACTTATCCTCGAAACTAAACAAGCCCTCTTCTTACTAGATCTCATGCGAACTTACAAATCATCACATCACAGCTTACCCATCCCCACACGTATCCAAACCATTGGCCTTGACATTTACATATCTTCAAGCTATTGACTTTTCCCCTCAACCTTGCTTCACACCACAGTCATCAACCTTCCTTATCAGACCACGAGCGGGGTTCCCAAGCTCCATCCGCTTGTGCATACAGGATCTCCTCGGTGTTGCACAACGAACTGACCGGTCTTCCCCTCCGCGGACAAAGTTCCGCTGATCGAGCGATTTACGGTCTTGGGTGGAAATATATCTGATTAACCCATTTATTGGGCGAAGCTTATCAAATGCCAAGACCAAAGGTGGGATTTAGAGTTAGCGTTTGCCTAAGCATAAATACAAGCATCGAGCCCGACTTCCGACGGGACATCGCTCCTCTTCAATTTCTAACTAATTCATAACTTGAAAATGTATTCCAAGACTCTTTCGTTGAGTTTTCTTTTTGGCAGTGCTGCTAGTGAAGTCATTCATGGCGCTGTAGTCTTTAGTCGTCACGGAGATCGTATGTCTTGTCCATCCGATTGATGAATCTCACTTACATTAATAGGTACCACAAAGTGGTACGGCGCTCAATCTCTCACTAGTCTCGGCGCAGAGCAGAATTTCCAAGTTGGTCGAGATTACCGTGATCGATACCTCGCTTCAGACTCTCAATATCGTATCTTGGGTATTTCTGAGGATGAATACAAGCCCTCTCAGATCTTTGCTAGTGCTCCTGATCAGGGCATCCTCATGAACACGGCTACAGCTTTCCTTCAAGGATTCTACCCTCCTCTCGCTGATCTAGACCCTGAGATTGCTTCTCAAACTCTTAACAACGGATCCCAGAGCCAGGCTCCTCTTGATGGATACCAATATGTTCGTCTTCACACCATCAACGACAATTCACCAGACACCATCTGGATCAAGGGCGATGACGCTTGTCCCAAATATGTCACCGCCTCGAAGTCTTTCATGAAGAGCGATGTCTTCGCTCAGCGCGAGGAGGACACCAAAGAGTTTTACGAGCAATTCTACGATGTTCTCTCCGATGGCGTCTACAACCTTCGTCCCGAGAACATGACCTACAAGAATGCCTACAATATCTTTGACCTCGTCAATGTCGCTCGCATTCACAACAGCTCCTCCCCAGCACGCAACGTCTCAAACGCAGACCTTCTTCAGCTCCGCACCCTCGCTGACTCTGCGGAACTCGGCCAGAACTGGAACGAGTCTGATACCGCTCGAGCCATTGGCGCCGAGACTCTTTCTGGCGCTATCCTCAACCAGTTGAATGAGACTGTTACTTCTGAAGGAAAGCTCAAGTTTTCTCTCTTCGCTGGAAGTTATGACACTTTCCTTGCTTTCTTCGGTCTTGCGGATCTTCTTGACGTCTCTCCCAACTTCTACGGTCTGCCAGATTACGCTTCTACCATGGCATTTGAGCTCTTCACCGATGATGACACAGACAGTTTCCCCTCAGACCCAGAAGCAGACCTTCGAGTCCGCTGGCTCTTCCGCAACAGTACAGCCGGCGATCTTGAGACTTACCCTCTCTTTGGAACTGGCGAGGACTCTCTACCTTGGTCAAAGTTTGTGACCGAGATTGAGAAGCGTGCTATTACTGATGTTGGAGACTGGTGCACCAATTGTGGCGCCGAAGAAGATTTCTGTGCTGCATACAAGGATGACGATGAGAGTGCTGAGGGCGAGAGTGAGAACAAGACCTCCAAGAAGGGTGGCATGTCCAATACCGTTGCTGGCGTAATTGGTGCCATGGTGACTCTTGGTGTTGTTGCCATCGTTGGAGCTGCCGCCTTCGTTATCATGAGACGCAAGCGAACTGCCCCTGCTGGAGAGAAGAGCAGTATCCGCAGTGGAAGCACTGATGGAAATGCGGCCAAGGTTTAAAATTCATACGACATGGAATGACTATATAAAAGATTGTGTAACTTATAGGCTAACGAATGACGATTGATACTCCCCATCGCAAATATCCACTTCAATTTGTCTCCAAGGCAGATGTCTGTCGAGTGGCCCTATCGACGATAGTAAGGGCACCTTGAAGCTTCTCAATATCATGCTCCAGCTCTTTACGTCTCCTGGCAGTGTTCTCATTCTCTCCGCCGACAATCTTCATCTCATCTTCCGAGAGACTAAGGATTCGGTTGGTGTTGAGGCCTAAAACAGGCCCGTCTTGACCAGAGATGAACGACTCAATGACGGTGTTATTGATGGTACGAATAAAGGCGTCGAGAGAGAGCTAAAGGGGTTAACAATTGTTGAAACTGAAGGTATAGTTTACGGCACATACCTTGTAATAAACCTTGAGAACATCGTGAACATCAAGAGCCATGTTCTTACCCAGACTGGGGTGGACAGATTCGAAACACTTGGGAAGATCAAGGTGTCCCGGCTCGCAATCCTGCGAAACACTGGTGAATCCCTCATAGAATCGTAGGATTCTCCAACCGTGAATCTCGTCCCCAAAGCGAGGACCAGTAGATTGCAGTCGCACACACTTTGTCTCCATCTCGCACTGAGACTTGCATAAGTCTTCCGTTCTCTGCATGGATTCTTTCCACGAAGCCTCCAAGAGCGCGGTCAACTCTCTAGACAGAGTTGACGTCTCACTTTCCGCAGGACAGACATCGTTGAGAATGGAGGCAGTGCATCGACTTACGGCTTGTGCGACTCGCGCAAGGTGGATGTTCGCGATGTGTCCCCATTTCTTCACTTGCTCTCGGTACATGTCGGGGTAGATGTCAGGGTTGATGATTCCATCCAGGAGAGATCCCTGATATAGCGCTAGCTTGTCTTGAATGGCACCCATAAGATTTCTTGTGTCTTGAATGTGTGCCAAGCCCGGGAATGCCTTGTCAAGTGAAGAATCGATCTTCGTTTTATTGACATTGCGAACACGCGCGGGTAAATACTTTTCTTCGGCCCTCGCCTGTGTCTCAAGAGTAAGATGTTCGTCTAGCAGGACGCGGGGATCAACGTCAATGTCCTCAAACTCCCATGTACCGCCCCGTGCTCGCATGAACTTGTCAAACTCAGCGTTCAAGCGACTGACTTCTCTGCGAAGCTCCATGCTGTGGTCGAGAAATCCTGGACGGTCTAAAGCCGTCTGAGCCATCTCTTCATATTTTCGGACAGTGGCAACAACGAATTGCTGTCTTGCGGCATGGCTAGTGCGAGGCTCACCAAGCATGGCCTTCTCGTATAGCCTCTCTTCGAGGTTATGCTGAATTGTACTGCGGAGTGTTGGGAAGCAGTCACGTATCTTGGAGCTCAAGAGAGTACCGAGGTATGACTTGGCTGCAGTTGAGCCCAGACGGCTTTGAGAAACAGAGTTCCAGGGACTCTTGCTGAACAGCTTCTTCTCTGCGGCGCTGAGGTCGAAAGAATCTGGATCTTTGTCTGCTCGGTTGCGAACCAAGAACCAGCCACCAGTTAGGCGTCCGAGGCTATGAGTAGAGTTGCCAGTTGCGATGGATACAATCTGACTCAACGTTAGCATGGTTCAAAGAGCATACATGGTTAACTTGCCCTCTTGGTCGCTTCTGGCTCATGCTGCACCATATCGCATTTTGTGAAAACGCCAACGAAGCGGTTTTGCTTGATGGGTTTCTTGGCCAGCCTCAAAATCTCTTGTCGGTCAAAGTCTGTGGGTGCATCAATAACGCAGCTTCAGTTGTTAGTGTGAGCGATCACTAATACCATGCCAAGCTGACTCACATAACAATGTTGTCTTCATTGTTCATGTACTCCTTGACCATAGCCTCGACCTTGGCTTGATCTGTCTCGTTAACGGCAGAAGCATTCTGAAATGTGCCCGGAAGGTCAAGAATACTGAAATAGGAGCGGTGGGGGCCTGACAGCTCGATCTTAAGGACTTCCGCTACGAAGTTCTTTCTGTCTTCTCCTAGACCAGTTCGAAGCCCCATAAATTCAGACGATATCTGCAGATGTCAGTTCGTGCCTCTGAGAGATGGGAGATTACTTACCTCATCAATGACTTTGGCAAATCTCTCCTTGGTCAGGATCTTGCCGCTGCACTCATAGTTCTTGATGTTGTCAGATGCAGGATCCAAACCAGGAACATCAACTTCAGCGGGATCAATAGTAATGCGGAACGAGTCGTCACTGTCCGGTTCTGTGCGACGAGAGACAATGCGTGTAGGGAACCGGGTACAGCAGCCACTGTCAACTGGGAAAGGGATTCCAGTCAAGCTTTGAAGGAGAGACGACTTTCCAGAGGATTGTCCTCCCACAATGATGAGCTATCATTTGTCAGTACTGTGAAAGTCCAAAAGTCTTGAGATACATACCTGAGGAATGCTCAAGTCACCGGCACCAAAGGATTGTAGGGCATCAATTGCATCAAACAGGATGCGATTGTGTTGGCTATCGAAGGGATCTTCAGGCATGATCTCTTGACTGGAATCATCGCGAGGTCGAGGTGAAGACACTGAAGTTGGGGAAGGATCATAAAATACGTCTCCGAGGCTGGAATCGGTTGGAAACTTTCCAATCACCTTTCTAGGGCTCTCCTTGCCGGAATTGAGGCTATCGAAGCCTTTGTAGGGCGTTCGGGGAGGAGTATCAAGAGCGTGGGGATGCATAGAGAGAACTTCAACAGGTCCAGCCATGATGAATTGATAAGAGTAATTGATGGGAAAAAATGAAATAACAAAGGAAAGATTCAGATGAGGGTATCTTGATAGGAAATTGAAGCTGAGAAATGGATTGTCGTCTATGACTGTTGGCGGGACTTGAGCAGATTTATATCTTCCACGACGACTTGACCATCCCATCACCGATAGTCATAGCAGCTTTTCTGTAGATTGAAACAAGCCCGCAGCCTTTGCTGCTATCGCACCAGCTTCTGATGCAACTACGCGCCGGCCATCGGTTCACCTCCGCTGGGAGTCAAGGATTTATTCAGCTCGAGTATATCTATTGCCGTATCAAGACATCTCGGGAAGCAGTTTCGGGCAAAGATCTTTCTTGGCATGTTGGAGATGACTTCTCAACCAACAATTGCAAAATATTGGTCGCACGATGCAGGTCCGTGGCGGCCATTGTAGACCAGCATGAGAGCAAAGATAGGGACCAGAATAGTTCCCAGATAGCATAGAGTTCAGGTGAAGGTCAAGAAGGAATCAACCGGCAGGTTTCGAAACGTCAAAACTTGATCTCATTGGCCGCTTTAGCATATGCTGTTGGTTGCTGCAAGCACTCAGTCAGCTATCTGCAGGGGGTTGAGCGCATAGCTGAGAGACGCAAGAGATAACTCAAAGGGGCAACTCGCAAGATAAAATGTTTTATCTTATCGATCTACTTCCCTGCGGTTTTGGAAACAGCAGGGAATTGTTTTGAGTTGCATTTATAACAGGCCGGGGTAGCAAGGCTGCTCTCAGCTGTGCGAGAACTTCACTGTTGAGGGATACTGGGACAGATGTCGCAATCAAGACCGAGATTGACGACCCTGTGACTTGCAAGCGCCGTTGATGAACAAAGGTGACGAGATCCCAGAAACAACGCATTATAAGGGTCATTATACTGGCCGGAGAAGAAACATATCAACCAACAACCAACAACGGCGGTTGCTCAGCTCGAACAGCCAATCATATTTGACCATGCCGTCTTCAACTTGAATCCAGCGAGATGCCTCCAAATTTAGCGTTGTTGTCGCTGCCATTTTGGCCTTCCAGGTGATTGTTGGTCTGATTTTCCATTCGCCATTGTGCTTTATCAAGAGCTAGAGGAGGAAACAAAACTTGGAGTAGCTTTGGAATGATTTAGAACAAACTCAGCGGGCTCTTTGATGACTGGTTTCATTATGCATATGTGCTGTAGGCTGTAAGCTGTTGCAAAGCGTGATTCTCAAGACTGAGCTGAAATTGGCCAGAGCTGTTAGCTAGCAAAATGCTTTGATCAACGTGACACAAGGCGTGGCTCATTTTTCGTACACCATTAACAAAAAACTTGATAACAAATTGGAGAAAGGATATCATCTCTAAGAAACTTGCTGATGATGATCAGGATGAATGGAAGGATCAAGTGAACATAGCAATTGAGGACAAAAGGTACAGGGTAAGCAGCCCCACCTCGAAACAGCGGCGTCACTTTCGACTGTAGCTCAAAATTTCGACATTTACATCACCAACGACTTGACGGCCGTTGCACCACCACATCACAAGCCGCAGTCTCGATTCTGCGCGCTCCAACGGAATGAACACAATGATTTCTTCCATCACGCGCCTCGCGCGCCCGGTTCTGGCCAAGCCCCTCGCTCAATCGCCCAGGTAAGCTCATCCACATGCTTCTATCAAACCATCACTAATTCCATCAGGACATTCACAACCCTCGTCCCTCTCCGACCCTCGCTCACTCCCATGAACGGCGCTATCCGACGAACAGTTCTCCCCTCAAGCTTCACCCCTCAGACAGCCGCATCAGCCGATATCGTTCCTTCGAGCGCCATCTCAGCACACCCTGCCCTCGGTGATATGCAGATTCGCTGCGGACCCCGAAATACCATGAACGGACATACGAGGCTGGTTCAGAAGCGCAGACATGGATTCCTATGTCGCAAGCGAAGTAAGACGGGGAGGAAGATTCTCCTCAGAAGGAAGATTAAGGGCCGAAGACATATCGCTCAGTAAGCCCGTGAATGTGGCATGAGGAGGTTGGAGGGCATGTGTCAAAGAAGCATGAGCGAATTGTGTACGATACCAGAGAAGAGAGCGGAGACTTTGGTGCAGATGCCTTAGTCCCTCTCGTGATACAAATCTGTACAAAGACCTACCAAAAGAAACAAATGATCTTGCATTCTCACATCTCGGCGGAGTACCGAACTTGCATATTGCAGCTGAAGTCTAAACCAGGGGGACAATATCACGCACTTTTACGAAGGACCAGTTCCAGAACATTTCGGAATTTCAGAAAGGCTGACAGCCTGATGACGCTGGTCGACGTCGGTGTTGCAGCAAGGCCAGCAGTGCAGAAAGCTCCGAACTATCGCACCTGACTTCGGAGAAAGGCTCAAATTAGAAAGATGAGATTCAGTTCCGATAGACAGATGCAGTCCTGATTCGGATTCACCGGAGCTACCGTTAGTCAACACCATCACGATGTGCGGATAGTTCGAAACCCCGCATTCTGAACTGAGAATCACAGGCTTCTTTTCAGGCACAAAGCGCACTGACTTGGGTCTTATTCCTCGGCTTGGATTTTCTAGTGTGGCGGCCTGCATGTTCTTGGTGTGCCGATCATCAGGTACGCAGTAAGCGGAGAAGCAGGCTGTGAATTGGAGATGTCTATCATTGAGATTTGGCAAGGCACTCGTTAAATGAATTGATAAGAAATAGTTTGACGCGGCAAACCAATTGACAATGCTGATAAAGAAACATATGGCTTTGAATGTGTTATCACAAGTCTATAGATGCAATTGCTATTATCATGGATGGGTATCATTTGGCCTCAGTTATTGGAAGTGATGATGATGACACGAGCGTTCAAGGGATGCAGCTTATGCCGGCCCGCCTTGCATTAAGAGGATGAGATGGTGTGAAAGGTGATGAAAGAGGTAGGTGTCAAGACTTGATACTGCAGCTGAAATGTAAGATGTGAATTAATTCAAGTAATCAGAGACATTTCATGTGATGCTGTACTACCCATAATCTCATATTCAATCGACACCATATTCTTTTGTCGAGATCGAGAGATACGAATATACTCGGATAACTTTCGTCTGATAAAATGCCAGATTGACATTTAATTAATCGAGTAAATAACCTCGATGCAGAATTACCGCAATTACTGCACTTCCTGGGTTAGGTATCGTGTTCCCCAGATATCGGCACTTGACTACTACTCCAGATCAGTTAAACCGGTTTTCCCACACATAATAAACCCCACCTAACAAAAAGTCCCTTGTCAATAAAAAAGCAAACCTTGTCAATCCGTAAAGTCAAACGCTGCACGCTATGGAAAATTTGATAGCGGTCAAGGCTGAATTGGATTGAGCCGAAAAGGTTGCAACATGTTTCGGGGTATACTTCCGTTGATCGGCTCTGCAAGTGATAGAGGTGAATGTTTCTGTGAAAGATGGTTGGTCAGTCGACTCGATATAGCTCGGGCGGTAAATCGTAACGTTTTATCTGGTAGTTTGTACTATAATTGGTTTGCTCATCACTGTGACACCAGAACTGTCATCGAATTATTGGTTATCGACCAACCACTCTTACGATTCATACGAATCACCAGACGATTCTCCTTCTTTTTTTCTTTCTCCCCTATTTTTCTCTCCCTCTCTCAAAGCCCAGAGCCCTACAAGTCCCAACATTTTGACAGTCCCCATCGCAATGTAACAGAGACTAAACAAAACCCCTGTAGCCCACCATCTTGATCACGACCCTCACGTGGTCCGAGATCGTCGTTACCTGTAAGGGAAGCTCACCCGGGCCCAACGACAAACGGACCAAGGAAAAATGCTGTCAGAGCCCGATGAAGGGGACCTTGTCTGCTGGGATCATGGAGCCAAGAATGCGGGGTGGGCAGTGTAGAACACACCACGAATGATTAGACTACCGCGAAAGCTTCATTTCCGCTGTTCGGCCCTCCCTTGGCTGGGGCGGCGGTTATTACACCGACGACCTGAGGGTTTGCCAAGATGGATGGGGGGAGCTAGATATGGGTGGATGTCTGAATGTGATGTGATGGGAAGGGGAAGAGATGGGATCAGCGACTGAGGGTGGGCGGGTATTGTGATGGGAGCTAGCTGAAGGAAGAAAAAAAAAAAGATATATAAACGTCTGGTTCTTCTCACGATGTCGATCTCTCAGTAGATCTCAAGGACAGCTTCAGCTTCAGCTTCAAGAGCATCTCCAGGAGTTGCACCTCGCCAGCCTATCCTCACTTTCACCCATCCCTTCTTGGACCATATTCTTGTCACGATGCTTCTTCTACCACTCCTCTCGGCCATTACCCTCGCGGTAGCTAGCCCTGTAGCTCTCGACGACTACGTCAACTCTCTCGAGGAACGAGGTAAGCATAATCCCTCTCCGATTCCTTCATAAGCTCACATCCCCAGCTGTTGGTGTCACCACAACCGACTTCAGCAACTTCAAGTTCTACATCCAGCATGGCGCCGCAGCTTACTGCAACTCTGAAGCCGCAGCTGGTTCAAAGATCACCTGCTCCAACAATGGCTGCCCAACCGTTCAGGGCAACGGAGCTACCATCGTGACATCTTTCGTGTAAGTCCAAACCTGCACAAACACATCATATCCTTGCTTACACACCCAGTGGCTCCAAGACAGGTATCGGTGGCTACGTCGCGACAGACTCTGCCCGAAAGGAAATCGTCGTCTCGTTCCGAGGAAGCATCAATATTCGAAACTGGCTTACCAACCTCGACTTCGGCCAGGAAGACTGCAGTCTCGTCTCTGGGTGTGGTGTACACTCTGGCTTCCAGCGAGCCTGGAATGAGATCTCATCCAAAGCAACTGCTGCTGTTGCCTCCGCCCGCAAGGCGAACCCTTCTTTCAAGGTCATCTCTACAGGCCACTCCCTCGGAGGTGCTGTGGCTGTCCTTGCTGCCGCAAACTTGAGAGTCGGTGGAACACCCGTCGATATCTACACCTACGGTTCTCCCCGTGTCGGAAACGCACAGCTCTCATCCTTCGTCTCAAACCAGGCTGGTGGAGAGTACCGCGTTACACACGCCGATGACCCCGTCCCCCGTCTCCCTCCTCTGATCTTCGGATACAGACACACGACTCCTGAGTTCTGGCTGTCCGGCGGTGGTGGTGATAAGGTCGACTACACTATCAGCGATGTCAAGGTCTGTGAGGGTGCTGCCAACCTTGGATGCAACGGTGGAACTCTTGGCTTGGACATTGCTGCTCATCTGCATTACTTCCAGGCGACTGACGCCTGTAACGCTGGCGGATTCTCCTGGCGACGATACAGAAGTGCTGAGAGCGTCGACAAGAGGGCCACCATGACTGATGCTGAGCTTGAGAAGAAGCTGAACTCTTACGTCCAGATGGATAAGGAGTATGTGAAGAATAACCAGGCCCGCTCTTAACCAGGGTATGAGGTTTAATGGGAAATGACATGATTCATGAACGAAACCATAGTACATATGATACAGATAGGATATAAAAACATCTTTCATTCACTAGCTTTACACAATACCGTGCGCCATGCAATGCCCCGCCACTGACTCAAAGGCCATGTTTCATAACTCCAGACACCAGTCACCACGCGCTGTATCAAGGATTAATCGTAAGATCCCTCAACCATCATGCCCTGAGCATTAGGGACCCCAACGAGAATGACACCCCGAGGCACGCGGACCTCTTTAACCTTCATGCATCCAAAAACGTTGACCTCTCGGATCTTGGGACAAGATCGGAAGATGGACCCCAAAATGAAATCGGTCACCTCTTCGCAGAAGCTGATTTCCAGCTCTTTCAGCTCTGGATACTGAGCATCTTCGTGGAAGACCTCTTCAAAAGCCTCACGTGAGATATGACGACAAGCGTGAATGTTGAGGTACTGAAGCTTCTCACCTGAATGGGTCATCAACGCTTTGAAACCCTCACTGCAGAGTCCGACGCTATCTGGGTTCTCCCGAGGCTTACTTGCATCAATCTGTCGACATTTCTGGAGATCCACAAAGCGCAAGGGGGGATTGGCCCATTTGGTGAAAAGATCAACGAAACCCTGGTCAGTCATAAACTCGCTGTCCGTTATTCGGAACTTGGAAAGGGAGCGACAATGCTCATGAATAGCTTGCAACAGCATGTCGTCAACTTCAGGAACAATCTTCAGAGAAAAGGTCTTGAGTTTGGCACCGATTTTCGAGACGACTTTGATGTAAGCGTCAGATTCAGTCTTGTGCTGTAGCTGAAGTCCAAGATGCTCTAGAGACGACAAACTTGCAATTGTTTTGACACCGTCATTGGTCAGCTTTTGGTTGTTCTCAACCTTGAGTCGCTTGAGGTTGGGGCAATGATCCCTAAGCGTGGCTATGGTTTCGTCTCCAAAGTGATTGTCTGTATAATAGACTTGAATGCCCTTCAGCTTCTCGCCCTTCTCCTGGATGAACTTATGCCACTTCTCATCGCTCAAAAGATTGGCTCCATGAAGATAGAATGTTTCGAGATTGATGTCACGGGACAAGAGGTAATCCATGACTTCGTCCTTGAATTGGATGCCACATCGGATCTTGAGATTTTTGAGTTTCGAAGCCGTCTGAAAGATGGAAATGTAATCTTGTTCACCAAGCTTTGCGCCATCATAGATGTGGAGGTCCTCGGTGCCGGGCTGGACGAAAAGTGGCAAAGTCTCTGGCTTGAGGAGTCGACGTTTGGAGAACATGCGTGCAATTTTGTCGACCAAATGATCAGGAAGGTCCCCAAGACTGTCAGCCAGATCGACGTTCTTGGCCAGAGTCTGTACACACAGAGTAGCCAAGCTCTTGGTACCAACGTCACCGTCAAGTATCCGACTTTGAATTGCGCGACGTCTTCCAACAGGACCCGTATTGGCCGGCTTCTTCGGCTTCTTCTTTTGGTCACCTTCTCGTTCTTTTGCTACCTCTCGACCGCAAGGAGGACAAAGAAGCCCCCCGTTAGGGCCAGCAAGCGAATATGGTGATACAGTGAAGCGCTTCTCGCAAATTTCGCAGTTCTCTATCTGCCCAGGCAGAGGGCCAGAGTTCGATTCCAATAACGCACGAGCAAGTTCGTCATCAGATAAATCTGATCGTTGCTTGCGCTTCTTGAAAGCTTTGCTCTCCTTGATCTTTGCCAGCTTCTTCTCTTCTTCTCGCTTACGCTTTAGCGAAGCTTCGTCATTGTCGTTGCGACTAGAACGTCGCCCAGATCTGGCACCTGCCGCAGAAGACTCGCCATTGCCGTTCTCATCTTCAGCTACATCGTCACGTGCGGCTTGTCGGCGACGTGCGTCAGCATCTGAGCGAATCTGAGCAGCAGAGATGTTGTGGGACTAATCATGGTTAGTACCTATGCTATAGCGATGTGTACTTCGTAACAGCCATAAACTTACAGCAAGGAAATCGGTCAGCGCTGATTGACTATTGACATGTTAGTACGAGTATATGACTAGAAATAGTATTTTACTTACGGTCCATAGACAGCACGAGTTTGTCGATTAGGTTGATTCTGCTGACCATTCTGGCCGTTTTGGCCTTGAGTATTCTGGTTGTTACTGCGTGCCCGCGCCCTGTATATGATAAGCTATCGCCACTCTATGGGTATGAGAAAAACGTACATGCTGGAGGAATAGCGAGTGATCTGGGAAAATGAAAAAAATTACACAAGAAAAAAATCTTTGATCTTCGGCGACCACATTAGCCCCCAAGATAATGAAAGGGAGGGGAGATTCACGCTTGAAAAGGAGTTGGCGCAAAAAAAGTAAAGTCTGAAGCAGCTTGGGCAAGTGCAGCGCCGTGCAGTGGCGTTCCCGCTTGCGCAGTCTTTCACGAGATTGACACCGTGTCACGTGATGCAATCGCCCCTTAAAGTGGCAAATCGAAGATCTCAGCATCATGGTCCAGAATACATCGATAGTCTAGGGGAGTAAAGAAAACTCGGGACCTCGATCCAAAATGATAAAAAGAATTAGGTGACTCAGTATAAATCTAGTATAAGTTAAAGATGCTCTTCAATCTTTTTATTTTAACACCGTATAATAGAATCTGATATCTTCTTGCTCCTCGACTGCAACTTATCTCAAACTGTTCTTGTAAGTGGGATTGACCAATGTTTTCTGTCCCCGATCCTGCCAGGAACGATGCACCCCAATCAGATCGACAATCAAGACCCCCTGGCCCCTGACACGTGCCTGCGCGTAGCGGGGTGCTCTTTCCGACACTGTGAATCGTGAATTGGGGTATTAGACGGGAAGCAACGCCCCGAAAAAAGGAGCTGGTGGCGATTTGCCTTTGACTTCTATCTGACTTTTTCCTTTCATCCTCACGCTTTCATTGTTCATCTATTTAGGGTCTTTCTCATCCCATTGAAAGGATTCTGTTGATGTCAGTCGTTTATTTGTGTGATTGTTCTTTTGTTGTTGCCCGCAGTCAATCAATTTGTATCTATTCACGGTCACTGCCCAACACTGCATTCACGGCTGTGCATTAGTGAGCTGCCAACAGACAGGGGTTCAACTGCCACCCTTTGCCTTCCACCAGGCTCCCATCCTTTGATTTTAATTTCCTGAAAGAAAACACGCCCAAAGCCTCTTAATCTTTGTCCTTTATCGTGCAGCTGTGTGCTTAAGAGTACTATTTGGAGGACGATACGCCGTCCCATCGCACATCGATCCCAATCAGCAGAACATCTCTTGGACCTACTGACATCATGCCTCGAGGTCGCCCTTCCACTCGGGGTACGCCCATCACTCCAGCAGATGGTAAGTCTGATGCCGTAGCTGGTTATTATTTCTTACTGACAAATCGTAGCTTCTAGAGACACATCTACTGCTTCTAACCGAGTGACCCGGTCAGCTAGGACTAGAAGTCAGGCTGCCTCGTCTATACCAACTCCCACCTCAGCTGTAGACCTTCTGCAGGATGTTCCCTCTGGACCACGCCCAAGAGGAAGACCTAGGAAGAGTATCTCCGAAGTCGAGGCATCGCCTCTGTCTCAATTTCCTACTTCTGACATCGCACTTCCCACTAAACGACGTGGCCGCCCAAGCAAAGCACCCGCCATTGAGAGCGAGTCCGTGTCATCAGTTCCCACACCACTAGACCCCGACACAGGGAGCGATTATTCAACTCCTGCGTCTAGCAAAGTGCCAACTCCTGCAGCAGTTGATCATGACAAGTCAGCTATCTTCGAAGTCCAACTTCCTGCTCCTTCTACCTCTCGCCTCATTGACCGCGAGAGAGGTCTGCGAAAGAGCGCATATGCCATGAACTCGAGGGGCCAGGGGCGTATGGTAATTCAAGACTCGGACGACGAAGATCTTGACAATTCTCGAGACGCTCAAGTAGCTCGTCGCCTCCAGGATGAAGAACTCAAGCAAGCGTCCAGTGCCGCATCATCATCATTTCCCCTACGAAGAAGCACTAGACCTTCGCTCTCCGGTAGTTCCAGCACTCCCGCTCAGAGTTCTGTCAAGCGAGAACGAGCATCGACTCTGACTGACTTTATCGCCAAGCGTGGTCGCCCGGCAAAAAAGCCTAAAGTCATCCCCGACTCAGATGATGAGGACATCGATATGGATGCGGAGATAGCCCAAGGGCTTGACCTGGACAGCGGCTCGTCATTGAGCTCATTTGAGGATGAAACCTTTGCCGATGATGACGCCAGCGACGAGGGAGCAGCTCAAGACATCTCTAGTGATGACGAAGACGTTCCAATGGCCATGTCGAGAAAAGCGGCCGGAAAGCGACCAGCGCGTCCCATGACACGCACTGTACCCCGTGTCAAGGCACCTACTACGGCTGGTTCCCGTTCTGCAGGGAAGGCTTCGCAATCTGATGGCCCGTCTGGTGATGAACTCGATGCATTGGAAAACGCTTTAGGCGATGCCGATTCTACAGACTTTGCAACTGATAACAATGACGGCTATATCGACTTGAGTAGTAGCGATGCTGATGCAGATGACGCCGATAACACGGACCAAATCAGGGGCATCTCCAACAATCGAAGGGCTTTCAGGAACACGGGTGTTAGCAGTCGTACGCGTAGGGAGCGAGAACGTTTGGAGAAACACCACCCTGAGATCATAACCATGTGGGACAAGATTGAAAAGGAGCCAGTGATCAAAGCTGGGAGGGCTGCACAACCGGAAAGGATTTCACGCCAACTCAAGCCTTTCCAGCTCGAAGGTCTTGCTTGGATGATGGAGATGGAGAAGACAAAATACAAAGGTGGCTTACTCGGTGATGAGATGGGCTTAGGCAAGACAATCCAGGCTGTGTCTCTGATTATGTCCGATTATCGTGTGGGGAAGCCGTCCCTGGTTCTCGTGCCCCCTGTTGCGCTCATGCAATGGCAGCAAGAGATCAAGTCTTACACTGATGGCGCCTTGAACACATTTGTTTTCCATGGAACAAACCAGAAGACCAAGGGGATCACCGTGAGGGAACTCAAGAAGTTCGACGTTATTATGATGTCGTACAACAGTCTCGAGTCAGTATATCGCAAGCAGGAAAAAGGGTTCAAGAGAAAGGATGGCATATACAAGGAAAAGAGTGCTATTCATTCGATTGATTTCCATCGAGTTATTCTGGACGAAGCGCACTGCATCAAGACACGCACTACCATGACAGCCAAAGCATGCTTTGCTCTCAAGACTACATACCGATGGTGTTTGACGGGCACGCCTTTGCAGAATCGGATCGGAGAGTTCTTCTCTCTAGTTCGTTTCCTAGAAATCGACACCTTTGCATCGTATCTTTGCAAGCAGTGTCCGTGCTCCACGCTTGAATGGTCAATGGACGAGCACAGTCGTTGCACTGGGTGTAAGCACCCGGGAGTGCAACATGTTTCTCTGTTCAACCAAGAGCTGTTGAACCCTATTCAAAAATACGGGAATAAACGCGAAGGCGCAACGGCTTTCAAGAGACTGCACTTGATGACAGAACGGATTATGCTGCGCCGTCTCAAGAAAGATCACACCAACTCTATGGAACTTCCAGTCAAGGAGGTTTATGTTGACCGACAGTTTTTCGGAGAAGAGGAAAACGACTTCGCAAACAGTATCATGACGAACGGCCAGCGTAAGTTTGATACGTATGTCGCCCAGGGTGTTCTCTTGAACAATTATGCCAACATTTTTGGCCTCATTATGCAGATGAGACAAGTTGCTGATCACCCTGATCTTATCACGAAGAAGAACGCCGAAGGAGGACAAAACGTGCTCGTTTGTTGCATCTGCGATGAGCCTGCCGAAGACGCAATTCGTAGTCGGTGTAAGCATGACTTTTGCCGAGCCTGTGTTGGTAGCTACGTCCGCTCTACTGATGAACCCGATTGCCCCCGTTGTCACATTCCCCTCTCGATCGATCTGGAACAGCCAGAGATGGAGCAAGATGAGAATCTCGTCAAGAAAAACTCCATCATCAATCGAATCAAGATGGAGAACTGGACCTCCTCTTCCAAAATTGAACTTCTTGTTCATGAGCTACACAAACTTCGCTCTGACAACGCCTCACACAAGTCGATCATCTTCTCTCAGTTTACTACCATGCTGCAGCTCATCGAGTGGCGTCTCCGCCGGGCTGGTATCACTACAGTCATGCTTGATGGTAGCATGACACCTGCCCAGCGACAGGCCTCGATCGAACATTTCATGAACAACGTTGACGTTGAATGCTTCCTGGTTTCTCTCAAGGCTGGTGGTGTGGCACTGAACCTTACCGAAGCCTCTAGAGTATTCATTGTTGATCCGTAAGTGTCTGAAACGAATATTATCATCCGAATAACTGCTAACAATTACATAGATGGTGGAATCCAGCCGCTGAGTGGCAGTCCGCTGACCGATGCCACCGCATTGGACAAACCCGACCCTGCACCATTACGCGCCTGTGTATCGAGGATTCTGTGGAAAGCCGGATGGTGTTGATTCAGGAGAAGAAGACTAACATGATCCACTCCACTGTTAACTCAGACACCAAGGCCATGGAATCACTTACCCCCCAGGACATGCAATTCCTCTTCCGTGGAACATAGACGATCTGGGACACAGAACAAAGAGTAAAACCCCGACAAAAACCTAATTACTATTCATGAAAACACGAAACAAGGGGATATGATCATGTACAGATATTTGGCATTGGCCATCAGGCATGCAAGGAATATGCATGGAGTTTGGAGTTGGCATCAGCAACGATGATTCGCCTAAAGTTATGAAGTACGGGTTTATTTTAGTCTCAGGTAGTAAGCATGCATAAACTTAGTCAAAGAATAAAAGTCCCTGAGAAGATCTGTGTGATCCTGATGCTGTCGCTCGACATATCTCACAAGAGGGTTAAAGAGCGTCTGGGGTTGACAGTTCAGGAATTAATTGTAATCTAAAATCCGTCTATCTAGCTCTTTTCTCGTTTTCAAACATTGACTGTCAACTTTTGTGTTGCTATTTTCATCGGCCCATGATGATGTTTAAAACATACGAACAAAAGGATTCTCCAAAGAGAATACGAAAGAAATGGTTTCGCTAGCCATTGAGGTGCAAGAAGTGATTGAGATCACAGACCGAGAAGGGCCCTGGCACCAGGCTCGCTGCACACGTAAATAACGTCGTGGGCGTTGGAGAAGCCGTTGAACTGAGTGGCAGAGCACTTGGTATAGGCACCCATGTCCTCAAAGTACAGCCAGTCACCGACATCGAGGATCGAGTCAAAGCGAGTGCTCTCAGTGATGCGGTCGATGCCATCGCAGGTAGGACCCCAGACGGAGTACTCGAAGCCCTCGCCCTCGGGAGTGGGATGGGCAGCGGTGGTCTCGAACAGAGTCTTGCCGGAGGCGCGGAGAACCTTGGCGATCGGCTGCTGGTGGTCAAACATGATGTTTGAGAAGTTGCCGTAAACGCCATCGTTGACGTAGAGCATGTAGCCCTTGCCGTCGAGGGTGGGGTCCTCAACAGTTCGGCGAGCAATGATGTTGCAGGCGATGGTGAAGGCGGTGGCAACGTAGTATCGGCCAGGCTCGGCGATGATCTCGATATTGCTATGAGGTGGGAAGAACTCGTCGAGAGCGCCTCCGAGGACGGCAGCCATGGTCTCGAAGGTATCGCCGCTGAAGCCACCACCAACGTCGAGGGTGCGCATATTGAAGCCGAACTCGTGGGCCAGCTGGAAGACGGTGTGGGCATCGCGAACGGCCTTGTAGAAGGCAAGGGGATCGGAAGCACCAGATCCAACGTGGAAGCTGACGCCAACAACGTTGAGGCCAAGGTCCTTGGCCAGAGCGAGAAGTCCCTCAGTGGTGTCCATGGCGGCACCGAACTTCATGCTGAAGCGGCACAGAGACTCGCTGTCGTCGGTCATGATGCGTAGGAAGAGCTCAGCTCCTGGGTAGAGCTTGGCGATCTTGTAGAGCTCATCGGCATTGTCAAAGGTCATCTGTTTGACGCCCACAGACTTGACGTATCGGACATACGAGTTAGTCTTGCAGGGTTGGGCGTAGATGATGCGGTCGGGGCTAAGTCCTGCGGACAGGACCTGCTCAATCTCGGTCTTGGAGGCGCAATCGAAGCCGGTTCCGAGCTCAGACAGAAGCTTGATGATCTGAGGATCGGGGTTGCACTTGACGGCTGGTGCTTGTTAGTGTGTATCACAGCATAATTGTCGAGATTCGTACTCACCATAGAAGGGCCGGACCCGAGGGAGATTCTTCTTCCAGCGAAGATGCTGGCGGTAGACCTCTCCGAGGTCAGCAACGAAGAAAGTATCCTCGTCGCCAGGCTCACACATCTCATGGTCAATGGCCTCCACGCGCTGGTGGAGAGCCTGGCCGATGAGTTGCTTTGGAGTAATCACGCCATATTGCTCAAGAGGTTCCTGAAGCAGGGGTTTCTTTAATGCGATATGAGGGTGATTGACATTATGATTGTAGGTGTCGAGGACAGCCGTTGCCATAACCATATCCCAAACAGTTGCGGGGGTTCGTTGGGAAGTTGAGAGAGGGATTTAAGCCCGTGGACTAGAGTGGAAAGACGATACTTTGTAGAAAAGTATATATAGTAGAGTGAAGCTTGAACGTACGGGGTTCAGCTGGTGTTAGGGCGGTCGAGAGCGGTAGCAGACTGATCCCTCAGTGGACTGGCGAGGCCTCCTCGACTCTTCCTCGGCTAGAGGAAGAACCTCTGTAAACCTCCTATGCGGCAGCTGACGGGTGTCGAAGAACGACGGGGGAGTGTAGTCGGATCGAGGGTCGTGCAAGACGGAGAGATCGAGGAGCTTATCGTCGAGCAGCAATAGCAGCGGGAGGGGGGATCGCGTTGATGATGTGGGAGGGCTTGCAGAGGCTGAAATCTTTGTCACTGACGAAGCTCACGGCCGGAGGAGCCGTGGTGAAGGCGGTGCCTTTAAGAGACCAAAGGCGGGTCGAGTTTGGTGAGGAGCTTGAGCAGTTGTCAAGTGCTCAAAGTTGTTTTAGTTTTTGTTGATAACGGGTTCGTATCAACGGGGAGGCGTTGGAGCAGTTTTAAGGATATAGAAATTGTCGTTATGAAACGTGACAAGTTGTCGAAGAGGAGAGAAAGATGGGGGGACCGCCTTTTTATCTAGTCTTGGCCCAAGATAGAAAAAAAGAGGTCGACGAGTTTAGTTTGGGCTCTGCTGATTCGAAGACAGGAAAAGAGTGGAGTGTCGCGTTTCCGTTGCAGGTTATAATTGCATTTGCAGGTCCAGATCCAGGTCCAAGAAAATAATGGAGAGAGAAATTTTTGCCCTCCACTGTGACGTTGACGAGAGGGGCAGTAAACTCTGTACGTACCCGTACTTACAGGGGACATTCACAATTCGGTGGCGCAGTACAAGAGCTGGCGCCTAATTACGATTGTATAAAATACCTAAACTCTCTATATTTTTATGTAGATAACCAAAGTTGACAATTCATCGTAATTACAGTCACAATTCCGTGGCCTGGCCTGACCTCGTACATATTCTCCAACTGCAACTGGCGGTGGATGAACCATCTCGATGCTGCAGACCTAGACTAAGGTGAAGAAACCCGGCGCTAAACCCAAAGAGCCCCAGCAGCGGTAGAATATCCCATTGGTCTCAGACACTTCCAGAGTCTCGGGAACAAGACACCACGCCTTGGGAAAAATGCAGAAATATGTACCGATACATGCAGCCCGTGCATGTGCATTTCCCAGTATAGAAGCCCGTTCGTTCGTTACATTCCGGGTCTTTTCGAAGCTTTTCTTGACCGACAGAGTCAGAGTCACAGTCAGAGTCAGAGTCCTCAGGGGTAACAAACGATAACCTCGATTCTAAATGATACAAAGAATTGGGTAAATAGCATAAGTTTACGATAAATTTAGGATAGGATTGATTATTTTAACACCATATACTCCGTATTAAGGTTTTAATTTCCTTGCTCCCTGAGGACTGGCTTGTTAACGTCATGTCCTTGACATTTAGCATACCTAATCAAGATCCAATAATTCCCTCAGTAAATAAACAAAGCACAAGACCACGGACCGCGTAAGGCTGGAGCTTATTCCGCCGTCAGGCACCATTGACCAACCCCTGGCTATCACTTTTCATCGTCATCTTCTCCATCAAAAGGACACCGTCAACAATGCCTTTTTAATGCCTCTATATCTCATCGTATACGAATAGACGAATCGGCATCGTCTTCCGTCCGAGAACCTGCGACAGTCACACTGCTTGTCAACGTTGGTCACTCTGTAACACATCACATGCATGTACTCTGCTCTTTAGTCCAGTAAATCCATCGCTCAAGGACTCCGGCTCTGATAGAACGAGCTACCACCTCTTTTCACCCATCACACCGACTCCCTTCTTCCACGGTCTCCCCAGTCTCCAATCACAGAACTCCTCGTACTTGGTGCTCTCGCTCCGCAGCCTCGAGGTTCCCACAACAGATGCCAAGGTGAACGTAGCTTCCAGAAATCAAGATAGACAGATGAGAAAAGAGGGGCTGTATCTACTCTTGCGTTGCTCTGTGGTCTCTGTACCATTGCATAGGTAAAGAGATGTATCGTATCTGAACGCGTAACGAGGCACAAAATTCCTTGTGTTCACATAGGGTGGAAAGTTCCGCTGCGAGGCAACGTGAGGAGGGTCATTTATGCTTTGTTCATCTGTGTAATATACACTGCATCGTACACGCCATCATACAGCTGTAACTCCAGCTTCTCATTGCTCATCCAAACCTCTAGCATGCCGGTGCTTCCAACTCTAGGTCGTCATTAGCTTCATAATCATTTTCTTTTTGGCCCTACTCAGCGCCCTTGACATCCATTTCGCGAATCTTCCATTCGCCGTCAACCCAGGGCTGCTTCTCTCCCAGGAAAGCGACTCTGCCTTCGCCCTTGGCCAGTCCGTCGACGAGGTAGCACTGCGCCACCTCGCGCACTTGGTCCTTGGTTACGTCAAGAAGCTGCTCACGCTTCTTCTGCTTCATCTCCTCGGTGATACCTGAGAGGAATCGGCCCATGCCCTCTTGGTTCACAGATTTGGGCGCATCAACTCCTTGGAACACAGAGATCTTGGCCTCCTCAAGGTCACGGTCTGACCACTTCTTATCAACAGCCCATTGCCCAGCACCGCGCATGATGCTCAGTGTGTTTTGGGGGTTGGGGTCACGGTAGGAGTAGAAGCCAAAGAGGCCATCAAGGGGTCGAGAGTAAGCACCTCCACCATATGCGCCACCCTTCTCACGGATTTCGTGATGCAGGTGCTTATGTGTAAGAAGCTGTGACAAGATCTGGAGAGGCGCACCCTCCGCTGCTGTGTACGATGTGGTCGGCACGGATAGTCCACCGTAGTAGACTTGGTAAGGCAGAGGATAGAAGGTCTTGCTATCCTTGGGAAGTTGACGGGGAGACGGGTTCTTCAGGTCGAGGGGATCACGGGAGAGGTTGCCCACGAACTTTTGCAGAGAAGCACCGTTCTCTGCAACACTCTCTGGTCCGCAGGTGATTGCTGTCCGCAGGTTTCCTCCCGCAAGTGCAATGCTCTGAATTTGCTTCAGCTTGGAGATAACGTCTTCAAGCTTATCTGTCTCAGGTCGGCTAGCCAGAGAGGTCACCAGCTGCACCTGGGAGAGGCCTGAAACTTGCTGTCGAAGCCACGAGGAGCGGGTAAGACCAGACTCGGCACTGCCCATTGCGAACCGATGACCAGTGGATGCAATGTCGTTCACAACACCGTCAGCAGACGCCTGAAGCAGCTGTCGAATTCTGAGAGCTGCCTCGGGACTGTCAAAATCGGTTCCCAAAACGAGCTTTTGGATGATATCGAACATGACAGGAACGTTGCGATCTAGAGCCATACCGGTGAAAATGAGGCCTTCACTAGCAGCGTGGAAATCGGTGGGAGATGGTGTGCAGTGGTAACCAACTGAAACACCACCAGTCTTGAGCTTGATCAAGTCTTCAAGTTGCTCCATGTTCAAGTCTTTAGTACCAAGACGCATGATGCTGTCAGTGAACAAAGGGACCAGCTCGCGAAGCTCATCAGGCAAGTTCTCCAATGTGTTGATAGCCCGGAAGTATGTCAAGCCGTTCGTAGGAGCCTCGTGCCACTGGATCTTGGTGCCGTTGGCATTCTCGTCGCGCACAACCACAGGCTCCTTGCTTCGGGGGATATCCTTGACATGGACAGTGGGCAGACAGCCGAGATCCTCGGTGTTAGTCTTGTTTTGTTCAACCAGCAACTCCTGCTCTTGCTTCTCGAAATGCTTCCGAGCGTTCTCTTCACTGCCGGCCTCCTTGATAGCTGCCTGGATTCTGGTAGAAAGTCGCTCCTGTTCCTCCTTGACAAGATCCTCACCGTAGGTGGTTGAAGGGGCCATTGTGAATGTCAAAGTGTTATCGTTGAGTAGATACTTGTCAATGAGACCTTCTAGGTAGTTGCCCTCAGCCATCTTAGCTTGGAAACCATTGATGGTATCGTTCCAAGCCAATGAGTCAAAGGGGTCCACACCGTTGAACCACTTGGGCTTGAGACGGTTCAGCATGGAGAATCCAAAGTTAGCAGTCTTATGCTTGAGCGATAACTCGAGCTGGTGCAGAGATCCGTCGATCTTGGTCTTGTCGAAACCCTTCTCTCGAACTTCCCTCAATATCTGTTGAACCTTCTCCTTGAGCTTAGGAACATCAGCCTCCTGAACACCGGTGAGACCAATAGAGAAAATTCCCTTCTTGGCTGAGCTGTCATACCCAGCGTTGGGGCTCCAATCAGCGCCCATGCCAGCCTCAACAAGACCTCGGTACAGAGGAGAACCATAACCATCCATCAAGAGGGTTGATAGAAGTGCCAGAGAGAAAGACTCCAGCACATCCGTGGTGTCACCCATGATCCATGACACAGAGGTCTTGTACTGACGATCAGGATCGACAAGAGGATCAAGTGGTCCGTACAGAGTAACTTCCTTGGGGCCGCTTAGTGTTACGGGCTCGTGAATTTGCTTGTCACCCTGGATCTTCTCGAAAGCCTGGAGCTGAGCATCGACCTGCTGCAAGTGGTCAACCAAGGGCATATCACCATAAGTGAAGACCTTGGCGTTGCTGGGGTGGTAGTGCTCTGCGTGGAACTTTCGCAGTTGCTCGTATGTCAGGTCTGTGATCTTCTGGGGGTCGCCACCCGAGTTGTTGATATCGGGGAAGATATGGTCGTGGAAGCGAATGTAGTATAAATACCCAGCATCCGACATCTGGCCCTTCATCTCGTTGTAAACGACGCCCTTGAATACCAACTTCTTGCTCGCCTCATCCTCAGCAAGTGGGTTCTCGGGACCAATTCGCCAACCCTCCTGGGTAAAGTCGGACTTCTTGAGCAGTGGGTGCAATGTTGAGTCAAGATACACAGACATGAGGTTCTTAAAGTCCTGCGCGTTGGTTGTCGCAAAGGGGTAGAAAGTATGGTCTGATGCCGTGAACGCGTTCATAAAGTTCGATAGTGTTCGTGGAAGCATCTTGAAGAAAGGATCACGAATGGGATATCTATAGACAGTCAGCATTCTCTGCTTTCATGTCTATATCAAGACGAGTCGTACTTTTCGCTACCGCATAGTGTCGTATGCTCTAGAATGTGAGGAATACCAGTATCATCCGGAGGGTTCGTCTTGAAACCGATCGAGAAGACATTGTTGCTGTCGTCGCGGGCAATGTGCAGATAATCGGCTCCTGTCTTGTCATGCTGAAGGTGAAGAGCCGTCAACTCAAGCTCAGGAACATGCTTGGATCGAACAAGAGTGAAGCCATGAAGCTTCTCGCCAGGCTTAGGAAATTGTGAAAGCTCCGTGACGGCCTTTCGAGCGCCGGCGGCGGCGTTACGAAGCATTGTGGCGGAGGTTTACGAGGCACAATAAGATAATTAATAATACAGAAGAATCAAGAAAATAGTGTACAGTCGGATATGCGAAACTTATGAAAGAGTTGAAATTATCGCTAAACAGTCACCGGAGATTTTGATGCATGCATGTAATGACGCCGGAACGATTCGCCCCGAAAAAGTGAAAGGGTCTGCTTTGTAACCCCAGCAGTTTCCTCATGGAAAGGCCGGGTTCCAGCCCACGTCAGTGCCAAGGACATGCCGTAATTGTGGGTGGCCAGTGGACACTACTCAGTGAGCGGCCACTGTGGGATAGCGCCAAAGACCTCTAAAGCCGCATTAGTGATCATTGAGACACTAACTGAGGGACCCTAGACGCCCACCAGATTCTGTTAGCGACTTAGCAGTTGCCAACATAATCACCACAAAGGTCCATGGCAAAACCTATCCATCTCAAACCTCCATGAACCCTCCATCTTGTCACACGTTAGCGACTGTATTATTCGATGTCCAACGAACTCTGACTTCAACGCTGTATCCTTCCGGAATTCATATAGGTCGTACTGTTGCCGTTACTCAGCGTTAGTGTTGATTGCTATCATCATACCGACAAAGCCAATCTTGGTGCGAAGATATTCCCTCCTCAACCACTCTACGTGCCTCTTCGCTGCGAGTGCTGGGCTTGACAATTTCATGTGTGAGGCCGACTAACAGCATCTTCTCGCATCTCAGCCGATACCGAATAGTGTTTTGAGCATCATTTTCTCATTATCACAACTTCAACCCCTCATCTGGCGACCAACATCCCACCCACGATTAACGACGATTCATCCCGCTTCGATGCCCCCGGCCTTTCCTGACCTCGTGACCCCCGCCTGAACGATTGCCGTCGCTACATTGGCCCATCGTAGCTTCGACGGCGATGCCAGCCAGCCAGGTGGATGCTCCTGTAGCCAACGGGCATGACGGACACGCTCATTCACCTACCAAGAAAGGCAAAGGAAAGAAAGGAATGGATAACAACGAGGCATCGCGTCTGCTCCATGCGCGGATATCCCAGCTGGAGCAGGATGCCGCGGGAGACAAGGAGCAAGAGCTGGAGATCGGTGCGTCACGCCCTCGTCGTCTGCAAGCGGCAGCCTCCCATCGATTCGGAACGATACTGATACGTGGATGGTACAGAACGTGAAGTCAAGAGAGCGAACCGGGATCTCCTGCAGCAGGTATCCAAGATGGACAACATGCAGAAAATCGACCACCTCACCAAGCGGTCTAGTGAACTGTTGGCTGATATGCGACGATTGGAGCGTGAAAATCAGAAGAACAAGCGGCGCGGGGACACCCTACAAAAAGAGAGAGATGCAAGCCGTACGGAGCTTAATAAGACTGTCGGTCTCAAGGAGAAGCTGGAGAAGCTATGTCGCGAGCTCCAGCGGGACAACAACAAGATGAAGGTTTGTGCAAGATGGCTGGTGGAGAGGCATTCGCTAAGTTTATTTGCAGAATGAGAATAAGGAGCTTCAGACGACACAGAAACGGAACAACGCTCACTGGGACGAAAAGTATGCTACGCTCTTGACCAAACTCGATGGGTATCAGGAAGAAAAAGACACTCCAAAGAAGCAAGTGGTGGATATGGAAGTCGACGAACTGTCAGTCCCGACCATTCTTTTACTTAGAACTCCGCTCACCTGTTATTCACAGTTTCCGAATTCGCTTCAAATCGTTCATCGAGCAATACGAGTTAAGAGAGTTGCATTTCCACTCGTTAATGCGCACCAAGGAACTCGAAGTACAGTACCATATGGCGCGATACGAACGAGAGAAGAAGAACGCAGAGGGGGAATCGACAAAGGCCCGACATCTACAGGCGCAAGTCCAAGCGTTTACCAAAACAGAAACTGAGCTGAGGAACCAGCTTAATGTTTACGTTGATAAGTTTAAGCAGGTGGGTGGACTCGGATAAGATAGTTCGGCATGTTGACTAATGGCACAGCAGGTGGAGGATACCTTGAACAACAGTAACGACTTGTTCCTATCATTCCGCAAAGAGATGGAGGATATGTCGAAGAAGGGCAAGCGGTTAGAGAAGGAGAACGAAGCCCTCAAGCGACAGAAGGAGGCCACAGCTGCCAACATCATCCGCATGGCCGAAGAGCGCCAGGAGTGGAAGAAGAAGACAGAAACCGCCGAGAAGAAGACGGAGAAGCTCATGAGCATCATCCAGCAAATGCAGCAACAAGGGCGTCGCGTGCCACCTGGAATGTCCAACACCGTCGAAAGCGGTTACTCCGATAGTCACGGAGGAAACGAAGGAGACGAAAGCGACTACTCCGACGAGGAGGGCGAGGAGGAAGAACTTAGCGAGTTCGACGACGATACAGAGGAGGAACCACAAGGCAACGAGCAAGGAACGCTAGTGGCCTATGGTCCTGAACGTCCCCCTCAGCCGGTTCCTTCGGCGGCGACAAATGGGCACTAGGAGGCCACTCGGAAGGGGGCTCAAACTGGAGCCAGTGTCAAGAAAAGAAAAAGACTCCCCAGATTTCACCTGCGATGCCCCTTTGGGCTGTGAGCTTGATGGTCCAGGCTATCTTGTGTCAGGCGGGGAACTGGGGTGTTGCAGCTTTTGGGAGCGTGATGGCGATGGCTTCGCGTGTACCGAAAGAGTAAGGATCTTGTGTAGTTGGCTACTGGTTGGGCTACTTGCTAGAGATGCTTTTTTGTTGCTGTTTGTTGTTGCTGCTTCGCTATTGCGTGTAAGATGTATTGTCGTAGCTTGTGGATTATTCGAGCATTCATGCCTCGCTCTACTTGAAATTTCTACCTTGTGATGTGAGACACGTGTGAAGTATGCAACCAATACATATAAATGATTCGCGCCACGACAATTGAATCACACAATTCATGACGTCCAAGAGTATGACACCTGCTGCTGTAATACTGTAGTGTTCTGCTCTTACGTCGTATTCTGTCGTATTACCACATCGGGATAGCGGGGAATATCACCGCCGACGTGTGTTAGGCCAGATCTCTATCATCCATCCCACTTTGATAAGCCACGCAACAGGGGCGCATTAAGCAGCCTAAGGTAGCTTCGCTCTTACAACTACAACCCCAGGTTTTCGGTTCATCAACAGCACCGCAACCATGGATTTTCTTCAGGTACGTTAATATCTCGCATGCCCTGAACCTGATCAGATTGTTCAATTGTTTCAATGGATGCTAACTCCAACAGCGCCTCGCGCGCTTCCTCGATCGCCCGCTCTTCCCATGGAAGAAGCTCATCATGGGCTTCTCCGTAGGCCAATACCTCTTCGAATCGTTCCTCACTCTCCGTCAATACCGCGTCCTCCAGAAAACTAGCCCTCCCGCTGTCCTCTCCAAGGAAGTCTCCCAGGAAGTGTTCGACAAGTCTCAAGCCTACGGCCGCGCCAAGGCAAAGTTTGAAATCATCAACGGTCTCTACTCTCAGGTTCAGAATATCGCCTTTATGCACTTCGATGTCCTTCCTAAACTGTGGTCCTGGACTGGTGATCTTCTTCTCAGGTGGGCTCCTGCGCGTTTCACTGGAGAGATCAGCCATACTATTGTCTTCGTCTTGACTTTCGCCGTTATTAGCCAGCTTCTTCGTCTTCCGTCTTCGATTTACCAGACTTTCGTCCTTGAGGAGGAGTTTGGTTTCAACAAGCAGACACCCAAGCTCTTCGTCACCGATCTCATCAAGACCCAAGCCCTCACGTTCGTTCTCGCGCCTCCTTTCCTCGCCGGTTTCCTCAAGATCATCCAGAAGACTGGTAACCAGTTCTTCTACTACCTGTGGCTCTTCGTCATTGCTCTCCAGGTCTTCATGATCACCATCTACCCCGTTGCTATTCTGCCTCTGTTCAACAAGCTGTCTCCTCTTGAGGATGGTGAGCTCAAGACCAAGGTTGAAGCTCTCGCTGCTAGCCTCAAGTTCCCCCTTCACGAGCTCTATGTCATTGATGGAAGCAAGCGAAGCGCCCACTCCAACGCCTATTTCTTTGGTCTCCCCTGGAAGAAGCACATTGTCATCTACGATACTCTCATTGAGAAGAGCGAGCCTGATGAGGTTGTTGCTGTTCTCGCTCACGAATTGGGTCACTGGAAGCTTGGTCACACAACCAGCCTCTTCGGTATCTCTCAGGTAAGTTTATGAATTTACATTGGAATAATACTGAAGCTAACGCGATTTAGGCTCACACTTTCTACATCTTCCTCCTCTTCTCGGTCTTCATCAACAACCACTCTCTGTACTCCTCATTCGGCTTCCTCAAGCAGCACCCCATCATCATTGGTTTCATCCTCTTCTCTGATGCTCTTGCTCCTATGGATCTCGTCATCAACCTGCTTATGCACATCGTCAGCCGCAAGTTCGAGTTCCAGGCCGATGCCTTCGCTAAGCAGCTTGGTTACCCCGAGGAGCTTGCCCGCTCTCTCCTCAAGCTCCAGATCCAGAACCTTAGCACCATGGACGCCGATTGGGTGTACGCCAGCTACCACTTCTCTCACCCCCATCTGTCTGAGCGCCTCAAGGCTCTCGGCTGGAAGGGCTCTGAGGGTGTCACCGAGGGTGTCACTGATAAGTCCATTGATAACGAGAAGGAGGGTGTTGTCAAGGCCAGTGGACGTGATGAGCTGTAGATGCAGCAAAAGATTATCTATTTAGATTGCATCTCAGCAAGAGATCCTTTGTCTCTTTGGGAATGCGTTTTAGACATAGGAAAATGGCTGATTTGAGCTGGTCATCTAGAAAGGACTTGGCCACCCTTAGACACGTATAGAACCAGGCTCAACTGTACAATAGAAGTGTTTTTTTTTTAATCTTATCTATTCATGGCATTGCTACCGATATGCTCTTGATGATCCCAGAGTCTACCTGTGCGCCATCTACGTTTTACTCATTTTGTTCATCTAATCATCATATGACTCGTCAGAATCGTATGATCCTTCAGAGCCTTCCAACCCTTCATCTTCTTCAGATGACTCTTCCTCTTCGCCTTCCTCAGGCTTCAGGCCGTAATCATCGTGGAAGTAGCTAAGCTCATGAGTCTGGACCTTATAGCCCATGCCCTTGAATGCTGTCTCCATACCCTAGAAATTGTTAGTAATGACTAGAAAAGATGGGGAGGGAAACAAACCTCTTGCATGATCTTGGCGGCAGTGACAACAATATTGCTCTTGCCAGGCTCAAAGCACGGTAGGACAGTCTCGAGAAGAGCAGTCTTGATCTCATCCTCGGTAACGGCTCGTACGCGTCGCAGAACCTCCTTGCCCCAATCCTTAGGCAGACCACGGACAACACCCTGGACAAAGTTCTGCTGGGCGGCGCTAGGCATGGTGGATTGTTCATCGGCGAACATAACGACGATCTGGCTGATGGTGCCTTCGAGCAAGTGACGATCAATCTCAACTTCACCTTTGGCAATCTTGGTGATGGCCTCCTTGGAGGCCTTGATAGCCTTGTAAGCATCGGGTGAGCGGTAGACATGGTATGAGATGATACCGGAGTTGATATCCCGAGAGAAGTAGACACCGTAAGCGTATCCGGCACCACGAACAGCGTTCCAGAGAGGACCCTCAGCAGCTTCGAGATATCCAATGGCAACCATGATGGAGGCGAGACGAGGATCGTCGAAGGAGGCCAGGCCTTGGGCTGTTGAGACTGAGTAGGAGCTCTCCAGAGTAGTCATGGGCACAATGATAGCGCCAACTGATCCGGGGTTACGGCCTTCATCGTTGAGCAGGCTCACAGGCTTAGGGATCTCAACCATGTTCTCAGCAACAGTCAGAGACTTGGAGAGCGTGTCCCAAGTAGTCAAGGGGTCGGGAAGAGTTTCGAGATTGGCTGTGACAAGGAAGCGGAGGTTCTGGAAAGTGAAAAGCGAGTCTCGAACAGTGTTGAACCAACCAACAACCTTCTCAGGTTCCTTCTCGAGAAGCTTCTTGAGCCTCTTCAGATACACTGCGCGAACAAGCACACGCTTGGCAACAGCTAGTGAGGACTTTTCCATGTGAATAGCAGCGTTGACCTCGCTGGCCATAGATTTGCCATCACGCTTTGACTCAGGGATGTCGGCCAAAGCCTTGGTAACGCTGGCTTTGAGTCGCTGGGGATCAAAGATCGAGTCAAACATCATGGTGCGAATCCACTCAACGGCTGCAGCATACTTTTCAGGCTCAACCTGGAACTGGATCATTATACCGTCAGGGTCGCTGATGTAGCGAGCAGAGTGGAGGGAGTAGCTGATAGTGTCTCGTTCGAGTTCCATGACAACCTGCTCAAAGCCGACTTGCTTTCCATCACGCATGATGTGTGTATTGAAAAAGTTGTCGCTAAAGATTGGCATCAGGGGCTTGAGCTCATTAGGAACTTGAGAAGTGCCGATGTGGATGGTGATGTGAACAAAGTTGGTGGGGACATCCTCAAATTGGATGAAAAGAGGAAGCTTGCCTTGAGTTGTACTATCAATGAGTTTCTGTGCCGAACCACTACCCAGACCGACCGCGCGAGCATGTCCTGAACGAGCAGTATCGGACTCAATGAAGTGGATAGAATCCGTGCTAGGAACACTCCAGCGATCGACGACAGAGGCGGGAATGGGCTCATCATTCTTCTTCTTAGCATCTTCGAGACGCTTGGCAAGCTTCTCCAAACCTTCAGCACCCAAATCCTCCTTGCGCTTAGCAATCCGAGCTTCTTCGTCCTTCTTCATCTTGGTGGCCAGTTCATGGGAAGGCTTGCCGAGGATTGAGATGTGAGGAGCATCAGCCATCCATTTGCTGAGGAAGTCTCGCCACTGCTGGTCTGTCCACTTCTCCAAAACATCGTACTCTTCCAAATCCTTCAGATCCTTGAGGGTCGAGCCATCTCGCTTACCAAAGAGGTAGTCGGTGATGATATTTGTGGCGTAGAAAGACTCGGATGTTTCAGCATGGTACTTGACTTGACGCTTCTCACGACGGATGCACTCTCTCATGTAATCCATGTCGATAGGCTTCGAGGCAACTTCCTTCAGAAGCTCAAACAGTCGCTTCTCGACAAATTCAAGCTTCTCAGTAGCAACACCTGTGGGCTGCAGCCAAATGACCATGTCAGGTCGAGGGTCAGTCCAGTAAGAGACCGAACTGGCGAGCTCCTCCTTTTCAACCATGACGTTCTCAAGAATGGAGACAGAAGAGCCACAGAGGTATGTGAGAAGCACATTGAGGGCAGATGATTGGATGAGGTCGTTGCAGTTAGGTCCAAAGAAACCAACGAGGACCTCTCCAACGGACTCGTCTTCCTCTGGGAACTCAACGGTCACAATCTGTGTCTCGTCAATCTTTGGAGGTTGGGCGGAGTCAATCCAAGGCCTGTGACTAGTCAGCAAAGCACAATTCTCTAGTAATTATGCAGCTCACCTCTTGAAAGGGGTATCAAGAGAAGGAATGTCATCCTTGATAGACTCTTCAAAGTCTTCGAGGATCTGGATAAGCTCATCTTGGTTGACCTCACCCACAAGAACCAAGCAAAGGTTTCGGGGCTGGTACATGTCCCGATGGAACTGACGGATACGTTCAGGGGCAAGAACTCGAAGCGCATCAGTCATGCCACCAGTCTCATAACGAAAACCAACGTTTTCAGGATAGAGGAGACGACGGGCCTTGATATCCATGAGCTCAGAGCTGCGGAATTGCACAGCTTGCATTTCAGAATAGACAACACCAGCATCGTTGCCTTCGCCGTCGATGTGCCAGACCTCGGTCACAATACTCTCATCCGTAATGGTAGGCAAGATGACATGCTCAAGGTACACAGGGAGAACTTGGGCGAAACCATCCCAACCGGCGGTTTCAAGTGTGTAAGCCGTGTGGTCGGTAGCAGTCCAGGCATTTGTGTGAGAGTATGCTCGGGAAGAGAGCTTGTCAAGAAGACCCTTGTACTGGTAGCTCTTGGAACCCATAAAGATGAGATGCTCAAGAGTGTGAGGAGCGCCAGAGTCGTCAAAGATCTCAGTGGCTAAGGTGAAGTAGCCATTGAGCTTAGGGCCCTTGCGGTCAGCGACAACAACCTGCATTCCACTCCGGTCTGACACATATTGAGTGATTGTGCAAGGCGCATAGTCCGTTTTGAAGCTCTGTATCTTGCGGAAATGCGACTTTGAAGGTTCTGGTGACATCTTGAAGTGTTTGAGGCCTACGAGGCTCCAAATAGAACTTGTTAAGTTAGCAATCTACTTATATATAGAAATTTGAGAGAATTCAAAGAGATAGAGGAAGAGAGTCGGGCTTATAAAGTAAGAGCACGTGATAATTTAGTGATCCACGGGATATTATAAGACTGTGAGCGGTTGAGGAAACAAGAATCGGGAGTGGCGCTCATTCAAGCGGACGGTGATTGGGTTCAACCCAGAGAAGCAACTGTGTCAATGAGAAGACGTGACTAACTCAATGCTGGTAGCCGCAAGAGGAACGTTTGACATGATTGTATAGACGATAACGCTGAGCAGGGCGACTACCACTGCAACAACATATCGTGAATAGGAGTTTTTGGGTGACATCACGACGGTGAAAGTGCTTTGTCGATGACAGTTATATCCCAATCTGAGAAAAAGCAGCTGACAGTACTCAGAATTCAACTCGACCTGCATCCAACTGAAAAGAAGAAGCGAGGGTTCCAACCAACTTCATATAGAGGAACAGGCAGAGTTATGCTGATATACGAATTGTCGTGAATAGCTGTTACACAGCAGCACAGATACACAAGACCCCGCCATCAAGAGAAGAAGACTGACCAGGAAGAAAAAAAGGTGAAGGACGAGGCAGACAAGGCAGAAACCCACCAAAATATGTGACACGCAATGCAGACAGTACCTGATCACAAGGAAAATACTTTACTCACCTTCAAAGATTTGTTGCCTAAGTACCGTAAGATAAGGCTGTAGGTTGCTGCGAGTAAGAATGACGAGGAGAGGAGGGGTCCAATCAATTACTGGGAATGGGCCTGACGAGAAAAATTACCCCGCTATCGAGGTAGCACTTGGTGTAAATTGGTAACAGGAATACGACAGAAGACGGCTGAGGATGGGGAAGAAAGATTCAAATAGGTAGATACTTTATATAGAGGGGATTGAAACAAGACATTGGATGTGAGCAAACATTTTAATGAGTGGGAGCTACCAACATTGTTTTAGCATCTTTTGCTCCCATTAACCACAAGCACGAATTAAACCTAGACATCTATCCGGGTATAGCCTCCGCCATCACCACAACTCTAGGTAGGAGCACAAGCCAGAAGGCTATCAGCATTCTCGATTTTGGTTGGCACGGTCCTTGTCGTTCCATTCATGACCTCAAGAATAATGCAATCCAAAGATGGGCTTTCATGAACAATCCATTAAAGTGGCTTGTGCTCGCCATTGATTGGCTGCACTGCCGCTAAGCGCACTGGCCAATGTTCAGCCACTTAGTGCTTGGCTTCAGTGGGAAAGTGGCAGGTGCGCCAGGGAGGGAAGCTGTAGTGCTGTCATGACGGCACTGGAAAGTTGCCAGCTTGTGGCTGATACTCGACTGTAACTTGCGACAGACACCACCAGCTCATGACAAGAGCCCACAGCAAGCCATGAGGATATTGATGTTTCACTTTGAACTTTGAGCTGCCCAATTACTATTCGAGTCCCACAAGTGCAACATCTCACTATTACGCTCCACAAGCAACTCAGCAGCCGTTTTGCTAAACCTACGATACACAACTAGCTTCACCTAACGTTGCCCGACCTTCTTACGATAATACACCTCCCTCTATCACGATGGCCGCTACAACGGAGCAAGCTCCACAACAGCTGAGCGACGCTCTCGTCGCCTTCTCCCTCGAAGGTCGATTCCCCGACGATATCTCCGTTCTACCTCCTGTTTCCGAAACCGACCTACAACCTGCGATCCAAGCTCTGGCGAAAGCCAAGCGAGATCTGGAGGTAATATGACTCTATTCAAACGAACTTCAACCAGCTATGTTGCTCACGACGCCCACAGGCCGAGCTACACACCATCAACCAAGAAACAAAGCAAGATGTTGATTCCTGGGTGCGGAATTCAAAGACTCTACAGGAGGACATATTCCGCTCCAAGGCGATGGCCAATGAGATCGAACGGCAATCCGAAGCTCCTGATGTTTCTGGCGAGGCGATTCAAGATGCGGAGGAAAAGGCGGAATTCTTGAATCGGGAAGTCCAGTACAGTCAACAGCTGCACGGCGCATTGCAAGCTATCAAACGTGTCAACCAGCTCCTAAGTGAAGTAGAAGCTGCTAAGAATGAACGCCGTATATTAGACTCGTTGCGACTACTCGAGAGTATGTTACAAAATTCCCCTTGCCGATATCATACTCACCACCACTTGACAGAGTCATGGGAAGCAATTGACCAAATCGGTGTAAGCAAAACCTGTCGAGTCATGAAACTTTTGAATCTTCGAAGTTTCGAGCTCAAGTCTTCTGTTCATGAGGTTTTCGACCATATATGGAAGACATTAATTCATGCGGATATTGAGACACGCCAATTCGCCGTTTACAGCGCTGTTGAGGGTAAGGAAACTGCCTCTCGGACACCACTACCGCTAACCAAGTTTTAGATGAGCAAATGAACCTTTCTGATGCAGTAGTTGGCCTTCAAGCTTACAAAGAGGTTGATGAGCGCATGGAGCAGTTATGGCGAAACTTGGATGCCGCAGTCATATCTCCCCGTATGGATGTCAAGAATGATACTTTGCCTACTATACAGGCAGATGGAGAGGTCCTCAAGCTATCAGGGCAAGCGCCAAGATCAGTCAATGCTTTGCTCAACGACCTAGAAACGGCCTTCGCTTTTCTCGCCCAAAAACTTCCTTCTGATCTCTTGCCATCACTTGGTAACTTTATGATGGGAGACGTGATACCTAAGCTGATTGGGGAGTGGCTGGAGATTGCAGTACCTCCATCGTTAAAAGAGATGGACAACTTCCAGGCCATGATCAAGAGAGCTCGTGAATTCTGCCAGTCTCTGACTCAACATGGATATACGGGCTTTACGGATTTACAAAACTGGGTTGACAATGCGCCTTCAATATGGCTTGGAAAGTGTCGTGAGACAACGCTCGACTCTGTCCGATCCAAGTTACTTGGTGGAATTGGTGAGCCAAAACAGGTCGAGAAGGTCGAGAAGCAAATGGTATCTCTGGCAGAAGGCAAAGAGATCACAAAGACGCCAGGAGGAGCAGCAGCAAACACCGAAGCTGCTGACTGGGGAGCTGATTGGGGTGATGCATGGGAGGAAGATAACGAGCAACCCGAAGGCCAGAACAAATCCGCGTCAAAGGGTCCGGGCTCTACAAAAGCTGACGAAGACGATGGAGCAGATGCATGGGGATGGGATGAGGAAGACACCGCTACTGAGGCCAAAGACACCAAAGAAGCCCCAGAAAAGGATGATGAAGATGACAGTGCTGCTGCTTGGGGCTGGGGAGACGAGGACACAATCCAGGAGCCAGTACAGGCATCGAAACCAAAGAGCAAAACCCCTCATGCCCAAGATGAGACTCGGGAGCTCGTACTAAAGGAGACTTATAGCATTTCGTCCATGCCTGAGCCGGTCCTCGAACTAATTTATGCCATCTTAGAGGATGGTGCTGCACTCACGAGGGACGATGTGGAATATGCTCCTGTCGCAGCTACAGCGCCTGGTCTATTCGGTCTGCCAACATTTGCATTGGCCTTGTTCAGGGCCATCTCACCTCATTACTACTCTAGGAGTGAGGGTGGTAACATGTAAGGACATTCCAAGAAATGGTGGAGTGCGTAACTAATCCGGAACAGGTTCCTATACAACGATGCTATGTATCTGGCAGAGAAGCTCTCCGAATTCGCTAATGGCTGGAAGAAGCGAGAAGACTTGACACCTCGGGCGCGAAACATGCTACGGCTTGACAACGACATCAAGAGCTTGCAAGCCTTCGCTAATCGCAGCTATGCCAACGAGATGAACATCCAAAAGACCATTCTTCGAGATTTCCTAGGTGGAGCGCAAAGCCTTCTGCAGCAAGATGAGATGGAGGCTTGTGTCGAGTTGGCTTCGGGCCGCATCCGTGCCATGGCTTCTGTCTGGAAACCTATCCTCGCTCGTTCAGTCTGGACTCAGGCTTTGGGTTCGTTGGCTGATGCTCTCGCCACCAAGCTCATCACAGACGTCCTCGAGATGTCGTCCATCGGCCAAGACGAGGCATACAATATTGCAAAAACCATCGCTACAGCTACTGAGCTCGACGACCTCTTCCTGCCCAGCACCCTCACAGGAACCGCAAAGTCAGAGGATGAGGTTCCTCAGACTGCCCAGTACGCCCCTAGCTGGCTACGTCTCAAGTATCTGAGCGAAGTCCTGCAGAGCAATCTTAACGAGGTGCGGTATCTATGGTGCGAAAGCGAATTGAGTCTGTACTTTTCGGTCTCTGAGGTTGTAGACCTTATTGAGGCTAGCTTCGAAGCGAACTCGAGGACGAGGGACACCATTCGTGAGATTCAGTCCAAATCTACGCCCTTGGCTGGG
The DNA here is from genome assembly GCF_900067095.1 of Fusarium proliferatum ET1. Classification (NCBI taxonomy): domain Eukaryota; kingdom Fungi; phylum Ascomycota; class Sordariomycetes; order Hypocreales; family Nectriaceae; genus Fusarium; species Fusarium proliferatum. The sequence continues at coordinate 3,774,231 of NW_022194792.1, read as the reverse complement.
CAATGAGGCACGTCTACGTAGAGACGAGGGCTGTAGGTGAGATATTTTGGAAATCCAGCATTTATGGCGCTTTAGAAATAAAATATGTGATTATCTGATTCTATAAAGCCTTGTTCTGTTTCTGTTTTGTCTTTAAGCTACCCTATATCATAACCGCATCGAAAAGTGAGGTCAAGAATTGCTTGTCCGATTACAAAAGATGACAAGACAAAGGATATTGGTTTAACTGAGAACTTATTGAGAGCCATAACACAATGATGGCCCATGGCCACTTCTTTGTGGTGTTTGAACTGGAATTGGGGAGAAACTACTATCACAACCACAGACAACAACCTCACGAACAATGAAGTTCCATCACTTCACAGCTTTCAGAAACCGACCGGAGCTCCCAGGCACAGAGAAGCAGACTCATCTGACAGCCCCAACTCACCTTGTCCTTGACAGATGACCTCGCGTAATGACCTCTCAACACGACATATCACAATTCACAAACTCAGTCCGCCTTTCTCACCTTCGTAGCACAAACAATAGGCATCGGTCGAGTTTCCCCTCGTACCATAACCAAGTGAGCTGACTGAACGGAAACACGCAGCAAGGCAACAAGCGGAGGAACACAAAAGTAGAGAGCACAGCATGAGGCAGCTGCCGAGATGTCGCGACGTCATGCCGGCCGGATGAGTTCCTGTAAGAGGGTGTTTTCCTGGCTGGTATGACGACTAAGCATGCCAAGACGGACGTGGATATCTCCAAGACAAAGAACAGCCAGTGAAAGGAGCGTCGAGCATGGCACAGCAGCTGTAGGATGCTTCATCGGAGACAAGCGGACATGATGGCTCTGACCGTGGGTTACAGACGGGTAGTCGCAGGAAAGATTGCGCATTTCAACCCAGGTCCTCCCTGTGTAATGTCTTGTGCCAGCGCATTCACCGACGAGGCAAATTCTGTCCAACCTTCGGGTGAAATCTCGGTGATGAGTCAATTCATGTCAAATCCTGACGTTGGTTGATGTTTGTTGGTCTCAACAGCGAAGGCATGTGCGTAAATTTGATGACCACCGAGCAAGCATGCATGAAATGAAACATGCAGCACATGCGGAAGCCATATCCATGAATAGCATATTCGCTGAAGCCGCAGGCGATCCGCTGCCGAATCCCGTATGCCGAAGCAGAGGTCAGAAGAAGGTCCACGTAGCATGGCATTGTTGAGCATAGCATAGCGGCAGTGACAGTTAATTGAAACGGCGTCAGAAGATTGGACCACAAGTATCAAGCAATGCCGCACAGATCCAAAAGGATTCAGCGCAGGATCTCAAGAGGCTGAATTTCATGCCGTTCGGTGCTTTGCGCCTGTGCCTGTGCTAGGCTGGGCAGACTCTCACTTGAGTGTCAGAGTCAGACCCCCGGTGAGATGAGGCCCCTTCCATCTCCCTCAGAATCCTCCTAGGGCATCTGGCCTTGTCTCAGCATATGATGAGATGAGTTGGGGCCTGAGCTCTTACTCGTGGGTCCTTGCGGATGTTTTCCAGAAGCTCCGGGGATGCCATCCGAGCCATAGCTCTCAGAACAAGTTTTCTGAACTGTTCCGAGGCCCCCGTTGGAGTAGGGAATATCCATGAAATTCCCATCTTTCGCAACTTCTTATTAGAGTAATTCGTTTGCGTCGTGGATGCGTTTAGACATGGCCCCCAAGTCCTGTACTTAGCCCCGACCGAAATAGATGTATATCCAAAACAACCGTCGCTGTCATCCAACGGACTTGTTAGACTCATGTACCTACAAGGTCCACCCCCGCACTAGGACCAGCTACTCGGGACCAAATTCGCCGTTTCACATCTCGCGGTAGTAAGGGGAACCCTACCACTCTCTCTGGCTTTACTTCTTGGGCAGAACTTGCCATGTCCATGTCTTCAAATTCGCAGACAATGACTGGTCTTCGCGGCGTGAAACGTGACCAGATGAATATGCGAGTGATGGCGTGAGGACCCGGTATTGTAAGCTTGTGGGAGATTAATTCAATGCACCGACCCTATCGTCTGACAAAGTAGATGCCGAATCCTCATGGATAGTGAACTCTACTGTACAACAAATAGATAGGGGCTGATCCTGCACTATCCGACTCATAGGATCAATTCCTACAGTATGCTGCTGTGTCTATCATTGCGAAACAGAGCCCATTCTGCGTTAGATCAATTAGTGTCGGACCGTCGAAAAGTTGCCAAACTAGTCTCGAATAGACGGTCTTCAACAGTTGCCTGTTGAGGGAGTTGACGTGGCATGCCAGCACAGTCAGAATGACTATCTGCGGTGGTGAGGCTGATTAACCATTCCAACGACATGTGCTCAATTGCATCACCAAGCATGACGCCTGACTGATGACTTGTGAATATTGCTGAGCCATGTCGGCGATAACTCACCTGCATCTCGTCAAAGGGAGACAAACAGAAGTAGACTCAGCTGACAGAGTGTCAAATTGATATCATTTCTCCTCGCACGAGGTGTTCTAGTACCACCACGAATTGTGATATCCAGTCAGCATCGTTGAGTTCGACGCCATGGCTCTGTGAATTGGTGCTTTATGCATCATTGGTCTCATGATGAAATGGCGGCCTATGCAGCACCGTACATTTATCCCTCAAAAAGCACATGCATAGAGGGTTGTTGCATCTATACGTGATGCTAGATATGAACCACACCATGGTCTCTCACGCGATGTAGATATCGAGTGCACCATATCATGGCCACGATGCCGCGCCACGCCCTTCCGATCTTGTCTATGTTTGTCGTGCCGCAACGTCTGCAACTCACCAGGAACGGCATGCGAGGTGTTGGCTTCGCAAACTCCCACACAGTCCAGCCCGAACTGATATTTCGAAGTAGGGTGACCACCTTTGCCAACGAAAGTGACTGGTCACCTATGTAAGACGACCCATGGGGCCGGCCCGAGCCAGGGCTAGCGATTCCAGACACAACCTTCAACAAAAGACCATACAAATGGCCGATCAGGGCTCACATACGGCAGCACCCATCAGCGGTTTTGCCAGCACAACCACCAACACAAAATTGGCAGCAAATGAGGTGCAGAGGAGCGCGGCTCGATGGGTACCCTAGGATTACTGTTCATCGTCTTAAGGGTTCCAAGGTTGCACTCGTCAGCCTACATACAGCACACTGCCAGCTGACCCGACAATTGGGCACGTACATCTCATATGCTGTGCCGTAGGTGCCTAGACTTGGTGTGGTGAGATTGGCAAGGCTGAAGTCGCGAATATCCCCAATATGTTCGAGATGTGGAGTTGATATTTGCCAGCACACGAGGGTTGTGTGATGATGGTCTTGACTATCAATAGAAAACAAGACAATCTCGATCTTGGTGTCTTTAACTAGGCGAATTGCCATGACATTGAATTCTACCAGGCATGCATGAACCAGCCAGTGATTTGTGAGCGGCACGATACATTTCATTTTCAGACGGCAGCCAAGCTGTCAGACAGTATGATTTGTGATAACTGTCAAAAATGGCAAACAGCCCGCTTGTCAGTGACACCTTGCAGTGTCCCGACCGAACCTCTGCCATTGGTTCCATGCTGAGGTATTTGGTGACCTTCATGCGATGCAACATGTTGACTGGTCATAGTTGATAAAGCTCTGTGGCTACACAACATATAGCCTGTACTACAACAATCTCTGACGCATCTTACTAGTTGCTGTTCCGTATAGAAAATTCCACCGGGTTGCTGGGGCCTGTATAATGAAGTCAATCAAACAAGAGATCACGCTCAGTATATTGCCAGCCACTGGTGTCAATAACCTGTAGCACACGCCTCAAGACTAACAGTCAGCGCCGACGCCAAAAGACGTCAAAGCTATGGCGGTCAGGGATCTCGAGTCAGGGGCCCATCAGAAGGATTCTAGAAGGCTGAGTATCTAAACGAACAGACCAAAAACCCGACAACCCTCAGGATGTGAGGTAGGGGTTCTTGGTCCCTGGATGTTCCAAAGCAAAGTATGCCCACCAAGAGTGGCATCCCAATGATCCGTGGTGATTTGCAACTGAGGATCGGTGTAGGTTTCCATAGCTTTCAAACTCGTCAAAGGTTCGGGCATCTGGAGCATGGTCTGCGGAGTTTCAATTATGCCCAACAACCAGCTTCAATATAGGCGATACAGTCGGCAGTTTGTACCGTTGTGTTGAAATCAGTGGAAGAGTGTCGTTTCGAAACCAAATCGCCAAGATTCGCGATGCCTGGCTCGATTCTCCACTGATTGCCAGGCACAGTTGATCCCCTGAGGCAATGGCGTCTGTTGGTCCAAGCCTCCAAGTTGGGCGACAGATTAAACTTTGCACATCACCAATGTACGTATTTCGCAATCAATCGCCTTGTCGTTATACCGTTTCGGTGCCGACTACCACAGCATTCCATTGCGTAATGTTGATTTTGAATCCTTCTATGAGTCAATGAGTCTTGGACTGCGAGATACCCAGAAGCAATACACAAGTAATCAGGTGCTGAATTTAGGCTCTGAGCCATCAATAAAGCTGGCTTGGGGATGCCGCGGACGCTAGCAAACAATGGCGCCTTGATACCTAGTCCAACGCTTTGATGGACCGGGGAAAAGTCCCGCGAAATGTGTTGGCCGTTGATATTGGTGGTCAGGCATGGACAGTGAGTGTTGTCTTCTTGAAACCGCTGTCGGGGTTTTTCATCCATTCGACACATATACGCCGTTGGTACGGAGTACAGAGTATCAAGGTCTGGGATTGATGTGATGCTACCCCCCAACCTCAATTTCCCCAGAACCCCTTCTTGCGCGTCAATGATGTGCAGCAGCCACAGGCCCAAGCTTTGTGTTGTCAACGAATCTGCAGATGATGATCCTGTATGAAATTGTTTGCCATATGGCGCTCTGTAATTTGCTTCTCTGGCCACCATGTTTCCGGATGAGTTCGCCGGCGATTGATCCATGGAAAATGGTGGTGCCATGCCCTCTTGGTGGTCTGTTGCTCCTGAATCCGATCCAAAATTGAACATTCTTGCAAAGCCTCCTCCGGGTCATGTTTCTTACCATCAGCTCGGGTCAATTGAAGGCGCAGGCTCAAGACTCCACTGTAAGAGGAATTCGCCGATGTTCAATGAGATCGAATGGCTGAGCATCGACTCCATTTTGCAGTACATGGGTATCGTAGCTCAATTCGTCACGGAAAGTCAATGCTACCTATGCCCTGAGTGTTTAAGATGCTCGTTGTTTGCTGAGACCAACACTGAGAGGTTGTGACACAGCTGCAGATCGAGGAATCGAATGTTTGTTCCGAGGTTGGTGTGTTGTAATAGATTAGTACAAAAAACTGTTTTAGATACCATCGATTGATCATCACAGACGTATCAAGTATGGATTGTCTGATGCATGTAACAACGGTCTGTACTGCAACCTTGAAGTTATCAACCTCAAGGGTCGGTGGTTCTTATCCGAATATCTACACCTCAATAGGAAGGCCGAGCTGATAGATCAAACGTAGATTGGCGGTTCGGATGCACGTTGTCACCCATTTGCCTAATCCATACGGCATTGAATGCAGCGGCAGGCGCGCAATGAGCGGGCACTCCCGTGGTATCAATCCCACCGCGTGGTCTGTATCAGTCCAATCATCAAGGCAGGATGGTCTGGCGCACCCATCACGAGCTTCTCTGCGTACCCGATTGCGCGGGATGAAGTCGTCTTAGAGGTGCCAGCTGTGTCGAACTAAGGAAAGACTAATGCCGCTTCTACACTCTGCCACGAATGATTGATGAATTCAAAATAGCCTCGTATGCGGTGCCGCAAACTTATCAATCTTGTGGTGATTGGACTCAACCTGGACCTGGTCGAAGCTTTCGTATACGACTCTGTCCTCGAAGGGGCTGCTGTTTGCATAGAGTATGCTTAAACAACAGACACCATCAAACGGCTAGTTACCATCTTGCAGCATGCTCGTCAATGGTGTCCTTCCCAATGAAAACACATGTAGCTCGCCTCACGCGAACAATTGGACCCCAAGATGCAATTCGCATATTGTATCATTCACAATGGTGGGCTTCATAACGCAGCAGGTTGATGCGAGCCAATGCAACAGGTCTGACGCTGTGCCACTTCTTGCTGGCATGGCATTGCATAGGTCGCCTGCAGACCATCAGGTGCCCAGAAGCAATGACGCGATAGAATGCATGGTGAGACCGAGCATTGCGTTGTGCCTTGCGCCGACAGGGCAAGGTGATTGTGACGCAGTCGCTGTAATTACTACACACAGTCGAGTGTTCAAAGTCTCGAGACAGAGCTTGATGGCATACTGCAGATGCTGGTTGGCGGTCCTCCACAAAGGGTTTAAGACCTCTGACATACTGCTTAAGGAAGCGCACGTGGATGCAGCCCGTAGAACAGTGGAAATTGAGGGCGTGCCCCAGAAGTCTTGGAACGGAATAATCGGCATCCTTTGCTATGCTCTGTAAGAATACGGCGCATCTTGGACTGGCCGTGCCAACGCCCAGAATGGATTAATACGATGGACAATACGGCCGCTTAGCAGGCCGCGGGCTTGGCGTTCACCATGTTATGGCTAGGTAGGTAACTGTGGCCCTGTGGATAAGATAGCTCAAATGGAACGACGATAGAAAATCAACTTGAATACGAGATCTCATATCGGGTGCAGCATGCCTGAGAGGCAGAAATACATAGAAATACCTCAGACAAATCGAGTGCCTGAATATGGCGCGTGATAGCTTGGACGGAACATCGCATCCCTTGTGTATGCAAGGGCCCTGGCTGGGCCATTATCTCAATAAGACCTTCCAGTCATGACCGACATGGCCGAGACACTGCCCCTCATCCGAGTTGGAGAGAAACTGCAAGTCAAGGCGGCAGCTGTGTCGGTGGATTGAGTGATGAGCCTTTTTCACCCCTCTCAAAGGGCCAATGGATAATTTCTGACGATGGGACTGTGGCACAAACCAATTCGAAGTCAGACACGTTGAAAGGGTGAGAACTGGGTCAAGCTTCAGGAGTTTAGAATGCCATCACCAAATGTGATAGCAAATGAGCTTGCCCCGTGATTTCTGCAGTGCCAAAATGTCTGTGGTTCGTTTATGAACCCGCACTGTACCCCCGCGCTCGTCTTTCATTGTTGTATCCCTAATGAGATTCCCTACGTCACCCGGCAATCGCGTCATATCGCCATTCTGGCCGCCCTTATTTTCCCGTGAACAAACTGGTTTGCCAGGTCCGCCCATTTAATAGGCTGATGGTGGAATTTGGAAGACTTGTATTGCTCTTGAATCTGCCATTTTGCGATTCATTTGTCTGTCAAGCCATGCCAAATGAAAGAAAGGGCCCACAAAGTTGACTGAACGATTTGCCTCTAAGGTCGAGTGTTGACACATACACAAGGCTGACCGATACCGCAGGTCTTCTCCCGAGACACTTGAGATCAGTCCTTTCAGGGGCTCGAGGCAGACAACCCCCCATGTCTCACAACCATGCCCCTTGGCCCTTAAGATCCCTTAGGGGCCGAGAGCCCACAATAGATCCTCCAGCCGATTGGATGATGGAGCAAGCAAGCGACGTCATTGTTCTTCCCCACGCAATTGAGCAAGCCCTTAACGAATCAATGGCGAATCAGAATTCCACTGGCGTTTATGGCTGGCCCAGCACACCGGTGCCGTTTGAACACCCAATTTGCTTCTCAAGAAACTCGAGATGCTGGAACCGCTCAAAGAATATCCTATCACCGGCCCAGATTGGAACAAGTACCTGCACACCGCATGTGATACGACACTGTTGACATGGTCTTCGTTGCTGGCTCTTTGTCGTTCGGGGTCCAGAATGGATACCTCGTGACCATAAGAAATCTTGCCGGTCTGTCTAAAAATGTCGGTGTATGCAGCCTAAGATGAAATGCGGTCCATGGTTTGTCGTTTTCCACGACCCCGCTATTGGATTCTCAAGACTTCCAACAAGGCTTCTGATGATAGCAGGCCTCGATGTGTTGAGTAACAAGCGCGAATGGGATTCTGGTATAGCCCGTTAGAGTCTTGAGGGCAAGGAATCTGGTATGGAACACTTCTTAATATCAATTCTATTATTGTCCCCAAGTCAACATGTGCATGAATAAAGAAATATTGAAAGTCCATGTCCGTTGGAGTCGAGAAGGATATACGCCTGGCAAGGCTGCAGGCTGTGTGTATTACCGAGTATTTGTGATAAGAAAGCGGGGGATGGCGTCCGTCAAAGATGATGGATGAGCGGACAGCCGTACGGGCAGTATGCATTCTCCGTGGCCACGGCCGAGATATCTGGAAGGTCCCCACAGCGACATGCTGCCCGCAGCAAACAATCTTTGTTATGTGCACACCCCTATGCAGGTTCCAAGCCGGTCCGGGGCCCTCGTCTTCCCCCTGTCTGGAGCTTGGGGGCCCTGACCTAAAATTGGCGGGAGTCGGCGCCAAAGGATCGACGAGATGATGATCTCATTCCGTTGTTGGCTATTCAGAGGTTTGTTTCAAGATGTCTCTTGCGCAGCATGAGGGTATTATCAAATCAAATGGCGTGTTGCTCAGATGTCCCACAGAATTTGACGGAATGTGGGATAGACATCTGAGGTCCAGGAACTGGTATCCTGGGGCATTCAGCCTCCCAAGTCTCAGGCTCTTCTGCCACCACTTCCCATGACGCTCTTCAACCCATCCTCTGGGTCCAAGACTGCGATTGGCTTCCCCACGAGATTTCCTTGACCGGTGTATGATCCGTCTGGTACCTCGTGCCTAGTCACGCTTGGAAGTGATTTACCCTGATGTTTGATTGTATTGTTTCGAGAGGGAGGAGAGACTGGAAAACCAATACGAGGAATCGAGAGGGCAAGTTTGACAAAAGAGATGGCAATCCAATGCTCCACTTGCGCTGGTGGTCAACAATGCGATGCTATTGTCAGCGAGCGGCACTTGGCCGTGTTTCGCTATTAGCAAAGCGGCAAAATGCGATAATGCCACGTCACCACGACCATAAGACTGTTGACGACGGAATGATAGACATATCACTGGGTTTATGTGACCCCAGGTCCCTTGGTTCGACCTTGTAAACGAGGGCAATGCGAAATCGTGTCTGGATTACCATCCTGCATGCCCTATCGAGTAAACCCTGCCCCCCCTAACCGAGTATTTGGGTACAGTCAACCGTGGGTGCGTGGCAATCTGCACTGGGACCAGCAAGGAATTGAAACCCAACATGCCATGCAGTGATGCAGCCTTGTGCACAGCTCAGCCGCATATAGGCGAGACCTCAGTAATCTGTAATCTGGCGGTCACTTTCGAAGGTCAGGATGTGGTATCCTCTAGTAAGAGTAGGGCAGGGTTAACAGCGACGGTTTACCGGGGAAGGTTGAGAAGAGCCTTCCGGCGCTCGTGACAGTGGATACGAGAAGGCCCTAAGCTGGTAGCACGAGGAACCACGCGGGTGTTGGTGTTGAAGTTAACATTTTGATAGTTGCTGTGGATGAAGCTAACGGTTTTCTCAAACAAGCTGCTTGGATTCCCTGCTGATACTGAGATTAGACGATACAATGGCAGCTGAAGTAAGCGAATGCACCATCCTGCACTGTATAGAGAAAGCTCAGTCATCGCTTTCTCCAGTATAGTGGATACAATCCCTTGAATAGCTGAGATTGCCTCGAGATGCTAAAGAGACACGATGTGATGCTGACAGACAACACGAACGTGGAGGATTGAGATGCTGGAAGAGATTGATAGCGCCCTAGGAAGGTTCAACCTCTAGAGACAAAATACATAGGCAAGTTATCAGGGGCTAAACGGGCTGTCTGATGTGTTTATTTTGGCAGCCTTGTTAAAGTTCAAAGTTTTTTTTTATAGTTTTTTTTTGGCTCCTTGCAGACGCTATTCGGCTATGCCTGCGAGATCCAATTTTGGAAGCTGAGGCTGATAGCTTTAGTGGAAGCTACTCAGTAGAATCAGGAAATGACCGAAGACTCTCTTTCTGCCAAGCAATATAACAACATCAAACACTACCCGCACCTCAGGTAGGGTAGGTGCATCTTCGATTTTGGGTCCTGACATTCAAGGCATGGGATTCAACACCAGACCATGCATCATCACGATATCAATATCGGCTGTTAGTCGATCTAAATCATTGCTGTTGCTCGTTTCAAATCTTCGGCTCTGCGGCCCCGTTCAAGGGCCAATTTCCCTCCGGTCGGGTCGGGTTGTTTGGCTGGAGTCGAAAGCAACATTGGCGGTCCACACATCGTGTCAGACTGAGGTCATTGTTGGAGGAGGCTCAAAAGCCCGGCCAGTCCAGTCCAGCTCAACGCAACCTAAAGCAGAGCAACGCTACGCTGCTGAGGCGCATCGCGGAGGAGGACAGTCAAGCCGACGTTCAGAGGCTCGCCAGCCCCCTTGCGACAGCATGAATCCTTGGGGCACAGGCACTTTTGCTTACTGCTCCCTCTGTGGCTCACTTGTTGGCAGTCTTGCTCATGTGGCTCCATGTGGCCTATAAAGTCAAATCTCTGGCAAACAGATCGAGTCATCGCCTACGTATGCTGCATGAAAGAGGTACCACGTTTTGATACCAGAGTCCAAGTCAACGTCCGTGGAGATTGATTGGCAGCCCTGCTCCTTGACCAACGCCGGGCACATGGTTAGCCATGTGCCGAAGCGAGAGATTGAAGTACTGTACACGCGAGCGCACCCAATTCTAGGCGCGGAGATGGGTACTGTACGCGTATTGGCGGGCGTTGAACGGTTGAAGCTTCTACCATCCCCTGTCATGGAATTGTTCTTTTTCTCTGGCTATCGAAACTTGAATGCGGGTACGTAGTGACAGGCAGTGGCTCCGCGTGCTGTCAATGACTCCTCGGGCTCAGTGACTTGCTCCCCAAGATTGTTTAGTCTTGGCCGGATCGCTAGCCGAAGCTGTCCTCTTTTTTCTGTCTGCTTACTGGTTCAAAGTAAGCCCTTGGAACCACCAGTTTGTGTCAAAGCTCTTTGACATTTCTTTTCCTCCCTTCTTGATCCCCCTCGTGATCATGATTTGAGAGGGTCTTACAACCAGGGACAAACGAGAATGCAAACATCTGCCAAGAGGACAGAAAGGAGTCGACAAAGACATAATAATAAACAGCAGAACCGAGATAATATTTGGTGGTTGCTCGGCTGTGGACACCAAGCTTGTTTACTAGGTCAAAGTCAAAGTTTTTTCTTGAACAAGTTGAAGCAGAAAAGACCCAACCCCAACCCAGACTATAGACTTTTTCACCACTTTGCCCCTCTTCTCTTTCATTCTGACAGTCTGACTGGATACGGTCTTGGTTTCCAAGTTCGTATCGTGATCATTGATTGCTCGATCGCCCTCGTCTAAGAGAGAACTTGGTCGAACATGACAAAACTTTGCTTTTACCACAGTGCCATAGTATGGCTGCCAAGGAGGGGTATGGCGTCTTATTGCATCGTCATTCTGAGATGGCTGCTCATCATCGAGCAATTGTGTTACGACCAACCAGATTGATAGCACATGTCTATCGCACCATTTCGTCCACGTAGATTCACGTCGTTTTCATCTCAGTGCCAGACAGCTTTGTTAGTCAGGAACGGAGGATTTGCCTATCGTCCCTTCAGATTGCTCTGGCATGGTCGAGAAATTGGATTCGCGCCGGCGCGTCTCATTCTGATTGACCAGCTTGATAGTAAAGGTGTGTAGCTCAGACCTCTCGGATCCAGCGGCGCGCATCTCTATCTCTCTTGTTTTGCGCCGGCTCTCCCTTGAGACAAAACCCTTGATCGCCATGAGCATTGAAGCATAGAATATTAGCTTGTGTTGCAAGCCTACTAGTTATCGAGCTACACAAGGATCGAGTCCCAAAGTCATCAATCATCATCAACGATAATCGCAATCGCAATCGCAAGCATGATGATTTATGATGATGATATTTATGGCGTCTTTCTCCACTCTGAATGGGTAGCCGTTAGTTTCGATTTGAGAGTGTTGTTGGCCGCTGTTGTTGGCCCGTTGCGGCGCTCTACCGCACTCCGAATAGACGAGGAGGAGTCCAACAGAGCATTTTGAGGCGAGCGGTGTCGCGTTTATTCTGTCGACCTTGATGGACTGGGCGCTAGAAAAGCCAGAAAAGGGGTGTCATAAGAGGAAGTGAAAGAAAACGGTGTGAGCCACACTATCCATGATCCATGGCATCCATTTGATGGCCGAGCCCCGAATCCCACCCACAAGCACAAAGCCTCAATCCGACCCTTCAAAGGAACAGTCCAAGTCCACTACCGAGCGCTAATTGCAAGCTGGGACGCTAAAGTTACAACACAACGGTTCCCGAATCCACGTATTCAAGGCTTCAGAGTGTATCTTTTATAAGATTAAGCTTCTGATTTGAGGAACTTATGATGAGATAATGAAGCTTATCGCGTAATTGCCAAACTCATGTTGCTCTATACGACATCCTTGGATCCAATTCCAGGGGGTTTTCTAATTCGCAAGGGAAAGAGGATGGAAGAGAGGAGAGCTTAGAGGAGGATCGAGCCAGGATCCATCGTCATCTTCCAACGTTCCGGTTCCCCATGTGGGAGATGGAATAGCCTTCTCTCATAGGCATGGATACTCTGGCGATTTCCAAGAGTTTCGTCTGAATCAAGCTCACACCGCTCTGAGCACCTCTTTCCAATGCAATGCAGTTCCCTTTGCATCTCGCCCTTTCTTTTTCTTGGCTGGCTAGCCCATAGGTGATGGAAGACAGGGTAAGCTAACCAAAGATAAGCCAGCATCCAGTCCAGCCTATCCGATATGCAACTTGACTTATCCCTGGCACGTTGACGATGACCCTATGGATAGGACTTGCTTGGCCTATGCTATGTTTCTAAGCCTAGATTTTTGTCGCTAGGTTTCCCGTGTAACCATCTTGTTCTGTAACTGGCATGACTATGACTCTCCCCCCCTTTCTTCTTGCGCTGTCATGCCTACCAATTGCTTGGGTGACTTGGCCCGTTCGCCCTGTTCTTCGCACCGAGGCATAGTGTGTGTGTACACCGGAATTGAGTAATCAAGCAGGTGAGAGGACAGGTGAGGAGGGAGGTTCACCGTATCTGTCTGTGTGTACTGTATGTAATGATTATATTGGTCTGGAAGGCACAACGTGGTATGTCGGTCAATCTCAGTTCGAGACATTGTCCTTTAACGACATTAATTCTTGGTCATGTGCACAGGTGGTGTATCAGAACAAGTTAGACCTCGGAACATTTCATCAGAGTTGAGGTTGAGTTGAATGTGTTGCATTAGGTCGGTGTCTCCCTGCAAACTCAACTTTGTCTCCCTTGTATCGATCAAGTCTTGAGCCTTGGGTAACACCTCTCAACCACCTAAACTTGGACTTTGTGTCTGGCTGCATAAGGAGGACATGCTCACTCACACACACTCTCTCTCACACACACACCATCAGGGCCTAACCATTCGCCTCCCCCTTGATCATTGACCATGGAAAACCCCACTCTATCAAGTTGCAGTGGACGAAAATCATACACCCCCCCCTGGTCACCTCCCCAGTCTCTCCAGTATCCACCCCGGTCTGTCTGTCGTCCACAGTAAAAATTGAGAGGGAAAGGGAAAAAAATAATTTAAAAAAAAAAAGGGCTGTAGGGAGATGGAAGGGTACGTACCCCGGTCCAAGGTTCCCAGCGTTGGGAAATCCCTGGTCTCTGTATGTACAATACAGGCCCCAGTATCGTTGGATGCTGGTTCCATCAAATCAATGGTTCAATCAATCACTTACTCTGGTCATCCTCAACACCCTGCCTGTCTCTGCCCAGACTCCTCTCCTGAGTTGCACATTGGAGATTGACAGCGGATCAATATGAGTAGAGGTGTAGATAGAGTGAGTACATACACAACATAACATACTGTATGTAATATCTGTCTGTTACAGGGACATACATGCACGGGCACACAGGCACAGGTACAGGTCGTGACTGAGACCTTGGTGGGCTGTTAGGACTAGGCTTAGTGAAGCTCACACAGACGCTTTCGACTCGGTCAACGCAGTGGAGGCCAGCAGGCAGCGCCGTACAGCGCAGCAGAGGAGGCGCTAGGTACTTACAGGCATTAACCTCAGCACAGTCTACAACGCAGCACAGACTTTAGTACTGACACTGACACTGCCAGAAGATCAGCTCGTGTCAAGTGTCAAGTAGAGACGCTCCAAATAAAGAAAAAACAGTCTTGGCTGGTCACCCCCTCCGCCATAATTTCCCGGCAGCCCAAGAAGACACCCCCAAGTCACAGAGAGAGAGAGAGCCCAACGGAACCGTAACAGCAACCGCCCAGGCTCTGGCTCTGGCTGAGCGCACCGCCGCCGCATACAACTTAAGACTCTTCCGCTGCCCGCGTCCAAGCACCAGCAGCTTCCATTCAGTCTCTTCTATTCTGTGATCTAGCTTTCTTGACGTTAGCTCTCTTTTTTCTACAAAGTCTCAAGTCTCGCCCGCTCCAACGCGCGCCAAAAGAGGACGCCATCATACTTTGAAGCTTCTGCCCTCCCTTGCCCAGTTCGCTCTCCCAACTGTGCGGTATCAAGAGGAGATTGCCCTATTTTTTCTCTCTATCTTTTTTTAACCTTCTGGTTCCCGGGCTATCATACAGCCACCGCCCCAAGCTACCACCTACTACCTTCTAGTACTCAGTTACCTTTTTCACCACAGGCTACTTATTACTACTTGGACTCCCCCCCTTTTCCATCTCAACTATCTTTTCTACCCCTCCCGCTCCACCACCAACTTTCCCATTGACAACCTAACCTCTTTGTCTTTCTCACTTCTTGTCTGCCATAACAATCTACTTTCTTCAAAGAAACCCTTTGACACTCTACTCGAGAGAGACGATTCTTCCACTTCGTCAGCGTTACCCAGACTGCGCCATCACACGCTCGACAACCAAGCGCTGCTCAATTGCAATTCGCCGATCAATTTGCGACAGAGCTGAAATTCCGAACTTTGTCGCGTTCCCTTGACGTTGGGTGACTCAGCCAGTTCGACCTCGATCTTCGGACTCCCTTCTTGGACCTGTTACTCAAAGAGCCTGCGGCTTCTCGGAATTGTTATCGTTTTCCATTCGAAATTGCGCCTGATCGAGATCTCCTCTGGAAAAGACCCATCGAACTTTCGGCAGTTTCGGGTTCTATCACATCGAGACAAGGAAACCCACCAAGCGCAGGACGTTGTTGGTGTTGACACGCTATCGAGGGAGGTGTTTGTAGCTTAAGCTACCCCAACTTGACCGGCCTGTGGTTCTCGACGGACTGCTTCATTCTATTCAATCACCTGGACCAGTGGTTCTGCGCTGTGCTGCAGCTCTGTGCCTGTCAAAGACGAACGCCCTGTTTTGCTTGATCCAGCGACCCCAAGGCGGCCCCAAAGGAGCCACCTGCATATCCCGCCCTCTGCCAGCTCACCACGCTGCTGCGAACTTGGCACATCATCACGCCTCGGATCGACCTTGTCAGGACCTACCCAGTCACCCGCGTGTTGCTCAGCATCACTACCCTCGCGTGGTCCACTCAGCAACACCACAGGCTTCTTGCGTCCCTGCATCTGCATTCATTACGTGCGGTCGACACTGCCCTGGCTCTTCTGGCATCCTACCTGACACTGGCTGCACCCCAGAGTGACAGCTGCTCCACGAGGGATCGGCTTCCGCAGCCTCTTCCCCGCAATTCGTGTCTCTTATCGTTACCCCCAGGCCAGACGTCCCACCATGGCTCCCCATTCTGACTGAGCTTTTATATACGTCGATGCAACCTTCGAATGCGACCTTTCTCGCCCTCATAGTGTAATCACAACTCTCAGCACGACCATGTCTTTCGGCTCTGATTCAGACTCAAAATCCACATTAACAACTTACAACCTATCCGAAATGTCCTCATCAATACGCTCTCAACTAGGTCAGGTCCAGACAGCCTTTCCTTCACAAACACAACCAGTCCCCATTCCCATGTCAGCTATCAGTGCTTCATCAGGAGCTTCAAACTCACAAGAAGGCTCACCACTCATGTCTCCCGACACTGCTGTTCTAACCACATACTCCTCCGTCCAGCCCTCGCCTGAACCCATGCGAGGTAGGGAGGAGGAGGTATTCCCTTCAAGCTTCCAGTTGCCCGAGTCTGTGCTGTCCCGGAAGACAAGTACGAACTCCCTTGGATACAATGCCATGTCGGAGGTCGCCAACAACAGCAAAGGAGGTCTCATTCGCCGATTCTCAAACCGAGCCCATCGATTTACAGGTAGAAGACGACCATCCTCCGGTGCCCCTGCCAGTCGTGATGGAAGTGTTGGCCCCAGCATCCTCAGACGCCGAAGTGACAGCAACGCTACAGCCCCCCAGGAGAATAGCGCCTTGACGGATACCGATGAGGAGCCTGAGATCATCGACGACGGCATCTCCATGGTTGTGCTTGATGGTGCTACCAACACCTCATCCGCCAACAGCACTCACGGATCCATCAGCGCAAGTGCTGGAGCTATGGCTGGCCCAGTGCTTCCGGCTGAGCTTCGCAATGGATGCCCAGTGAGAAAGGTTTCGAAGAAGAGCCGACCTAAGAGAATCAACCTCGTATACGAGACCGAATCCAACAAGCTTTCCTGGGATGCCACCCGACCCCAAAAGTCTCTCCATGTCGATGAGATTAGAGAGATCCGAACAGGTTCAGATATCCAACAGTACATCATCGACTACGGCCTGGGAGAGGAGGCGGCTAAGTACAGCGACAAGTGGTTTACTATTATTTACACAGTTCCCGAGAACTCTAAAACAAGATTTCTGCACATTGTTACAGACAACACTAAGAGCTTGTCACTCTGGACAGAATTCTTGGACGCCATGTTGAGATACCGCCAAGAACTTATGACATCGTTGATGGCATTCAACGACCGCGCTGTTGCCCAGTATTGGCAAACAGAGATGGCCAAGGAGTTTGGTGACCAGGTCCGCTGCCTCGAGCAAGAGGAGATGAATATTGCCGGAGTGAAGCGTGTGTGCCAGAACCTTCACATTTACAGTTCACAAGCGACCCTGGAAGTCAACTTTCACTTGTCTGATTCGCGACGACGACAAAAACTAAACTTTAGGGAGTTCAAGGACTTTGTTCGACGCATGAAGCAAAGGACCGATGTTCAACGAATTATCCGTGGCTTTGCCGCCAACCCCGAGTTCGGTCTTACCTCGACAGAGTTTCTTACCTTTCTCCGCGACGTCCAGGGCGAGGATGTTGATTCTAACCGCGTTGCCTGGGAGAAGCTGTTCTCTCGGTTTTGCCGTCAGTACCGCAATGATGAGGCCGATCTCCAAGAAAACGCCGAGATTATGTCCGAAGCCGCCTTTGTTGGTTTCTTGACGTCAGAGCATAACGATGTGATTCAACCCGAGCCTCAAAACATTGTCCTGGACCGCCCGATGAACGAGTATTTCATTTCAAGCTCCCACAACACCTACCTCCTCGGTCGTCAGGTTGCTGGTCAGTCCAGCGTCGAGGGCTACATCTCAGCTCTTGTCCGGGGATGCCGATGTGTTGAGGTCGACTGTTGGGACGGCTACAACGGCCAGCCCGAAGTTAATCATGGCCGCACCATGACAACTTCAATCAGCTTCAAGGAGGTCATGACCACCATTAACAAATACGCTTTCGTCAAGTCCAAGTACCCTCTTTGGATTTCACTTGAGGTCCACTGCAGCCCGGCTCAACAGGCGACAATGACGGAGATCATCAAGGAATGCTTCGGTGCACGATTGGTCACCGAGACTTTGGAGGCGTTCCCCGATAAGCTTCCCACCCCCTCTGAGCTTATGGAACGTGTCCTCATCAAGGTCAAGAAGCCTCAGATCAAGGAAGAGCCTGTTTCCGTGGGTAATGACTTCCGTGGTCGACGAAGGGGTAACAGCCTCAACTCGCCCATGATGCGACCTTCGGCTCCTGATGGCACCCCTTTGATGCCATCTCAGTCCCTTCCCCAGAGCCCTATGCTGACACCCAGCCACTCCTCACGAAGATTGGTCAGCAAGACCCGTGTCAACACTATCACCGAGGGGCGTGTTCAGGACATGATGAGCAGCAGCACCAGCGACAACGAGAGCGCCGGTGAGCAGCCAGCCAAGAAGGCCCCCAACAAGACTGTCAAGGTCCTTGGTGAACTGGGTGTCTACTGCGCTGGTGTAAAGTTCTCTGGCTTTGACACAGTGGACGCGAAGCAGTACAACCACATCTTCTCCTTCATGGAGTCTAGCTTTGCTAAGCACTCCCGTGCTAAAGACCAGAAGATGGCACTTGATATCCACAACATGCGTTACATGATGCGCGTCTACCCCGACCGAACCCGCATCACGTCTAACAACTTCGACCCCCTTATCTACTGGCGACGCGGTGTCCAGATGGCCGCTCTCAACTGGCAGACATTCGACCTCGGAATGCAGCTCAACCGTGCCATGTTCGATGGCAAGGATGCTTCTGGCTACGTCTTGAAGCCCGCTGAGCTCCGAGACATTCAAGTTCTCCCCTACAACTCTGACATTGCCGAGGGCAAGAAGGAGCGCAGTGTTGTCTCATTCAGCATTGATGTCATCTCTGCCCAACAGCTTATGCGACCTGCCAACCTCCCCGCCAATAAGTCTATGGACCCCTACGTGGAGATCGAGATCTTCCACGCCAACGACAAGCGCGACAAGAAGGAGGCTGATTCTAACTTGGTCATGGAACACGACTCGCCCCTCAAAGTCCAGACGGAGGTGATCCGCGAGAACGGCTTCAACCCCATGTTCGACAAGCAGTTCAAGTTCAAGGTTACCACCAAGCACCCTGACCTGATCTTTGTTCGCTGGTCGGTCAAGCTCTCCAACGATGGCGAGAGCTACAACGAGCGCCCTGCCGTCGCTACTTACACCGCCAAACTCACCAACCTCAAACAGGGCTACCGCACCCTGCCTCTCCTCAACCACGCTGGTGACCAGTACCTTTTCTCTAAGCTCTTCTGCAAGATTAAGGTCGACTCGGTCCAGAAGATGTTGATCGATGCTCCTCGCCGCACCCAAGACGGAAACAAGCTCAACCGTCTCGGTGGCAAGGTCTTCAGCCGGATCAACACCAGCCCTAAAAGTACTATTGAAAAGTCTAGCTCCGAGAAGACGAGCTTTGACAGCTATTGATTACCAACTGAGTCACATCTATCTCATCTGTACGAACACTTTTTTCAACCTTCTTGGATATAATTCTTTTTTACCATTCACTTCTCGATCGATCGATACTGAGCCTGACGAAGCTGGATCTGGACGCTGCTTAAGTCTGATATCGACAAGGATCTTGGGCAAAGGATATCCGAAGCCATCCCACGATGTTAGTCACACATCTTTATTCCATGATCCCAGGAGGATCCTGGCGCGACACGCGATGGGACAGAAGGGATCTGTGACTTGATGGATGGAGCCTGCGCCATTACTGTTTACTTTGTTTCTTTATTTTTTCTTCTTTTCATTTATCCAAGGCAGGGTTGAAGCGTTTGAATAACCCTTTTAACAGTACCCTCTGGTACACGACGATTTCCTTAAAAATACGGCGCATGAAAAAAACAGTTAAAGATGGACAAATACCCCCTTTAGCGTGGACGGTGTTGGTCATTATTGGGATTCTATGTTTATATTATTTTTATTATCGAGGCATTGAAGCTGCCTCGATGGATCAAAGGATTGGGACGGGAATGAAAAAGGAGTCTGCATACACCACGCTTGGCCGTGATTTGGGAGCGTCAGGGAAACTTGCATTGCACTGGGGAATACCGGAATTCACGTATTATAGATCGGCACAAGGCAGGGGAGCCAAACACTTGGGAAATATCTCTTTTCTGCTGAAAGCACTCTCACTTTACTTGGCCCACAATATCTCTCTCTCATCTCTTGACTCTCTTGTTGATTCTGCTACAATCTGATGTCATCAATGTCACCTGGCACGGAAGACGAGATGATAGGAAGAAGGTTATTGACCGGGCATAAGGGAGGATGGAATGGCTGGTGGAGAAGATGGAGATATCCCTCACTTTTTGAGGCCTCTGAGATGGGACAATGGATCGACATAGGGAAACCATGATATACACATACCGGTGGCTCACGCTACAACAAACAAAACAAACAAGCTACTGGGCCACCCCCTCAATATGGGGATAGGCCATAGTGATCCCTTCACCCCTTTGTAGAAGAGGTCTTGGCCTTGACTCAAGGGCGAAGAGGGAATAATGAGAAATGAACTATTTTATAAACACATGCATCTCTGATGAAGCCTGTGACTCGTATTCTCGTATTGTTACCCCTGTTCCTTAACAGAATAGCTATAAACTAATCTCCACAAGTTCAACCTTCTAATCCCAGCGACGAGACCGCCTCGTTCTTATTTTACGGTTCTCACTAAAAGGCGCTTGTTCCATATTCGTCGCGTCTTCCCCGCAGGGTCCCCCCTCTCCAATGCTGATCTTGCAAGATCGTCGCTGGGGGGGTGTGCGCCCGTTGAGAAGAGCATGTCGTATGGAATGAGAATGAGGCTATTCTGAGTTTCTGGAAGAGGGAGGGGGGTTGGATAGTGGAGTTCAAGATGTCATTTCAGCTCGACATTGCAAGCTTTGTAAGCGTTCACGTCAACCCCGCTTGGACATGGACAAGAAGATACTTGGGATGTTAGCTTCATCTCAAAGCGTAGCATTTGTAACGTTCCTTTATGAATATCGTCTGAGAGTCATGATGAGCGACATAAACCCCCTTGTACTGGAAAAGATACCTCAGACTGACACTTGTCTGTCAGCTCTTGAACTCGCCAGGGATGCTTTGCCTATCCCTATCTTGAATCATTCTCTTCGGGTCTATCTTCTAGCTCGGTATATCGCCGAGAAAGAAGACTCTCCCTTCAAATCTGAAGATCAGAGTCCACTTCTCTTTGTAGCAGCCATCCATCATGATATTGGAGCAAGCCATCTCTACAATGGGGAGCAACGCTTTGAGATCTGCTCTGCCGACTGCGCAAAGGCCCATCTCGTCAAAAGCGGCTATTCTGAAGCTGCGTCACATCAAGTCTGGATTGCCATCGCCGTACATACGTCACCAGGCATAGCGGAGCGAATAGACCCCTTGTCCCGTCTCATACGCCTCGGCGTGCTGTCTGACTTTGGATCGAAAGATTACAGGACAAGTCTAGGCGTTGACGAATACTACGTCGAGATCGAAACGCTTCTGCCGAGATTAGATGCAGAAAAGTGCCTAGGTGACGCAGTTGTCAGTCAAGCGAAGGAAATACCTTATGTGGATAGCCTCACTTGGCCAAATGACGCCAAGTTCCCTGCTGCGAGCTGGCCTGGGATACTCCTGCGGGCACATGCCGAGAACCCAGGGCATGACGGCGTCAATCCAGCGTTCTGAAACACGCCAAAGTTCTCGGTTGACAGGCGATATCACTGTCGTAGGGAGTGAGATTGGCGGTGTAACCCATTTCTTCCCTAAAGTGACATGGCGATGATCAAGGGGTGTTGGTGTTGTAGATCTCACAAACGTGGACGATCTCAACTCGGCAGTTTTAGACTAATCACACGAGTCACGCTTGGCAAAAGAGCAGATCTATAGTAGATATACACCCGTGGATCCAGAGCAAAGGGTAGAAGTCAAAATAATATTGGATATCAGATCATACACCGTTGACTAAAACTCCGCCAAAAACGTATTGGATAAAAAGTACTCTGTACGAGAATGATAATAATTGATGATCGAACACGGAAATAAAAGAATAGAACACAAAACTCCTCATCTCGTGACAAGAAACGTTAAACGTCGAGGAACCTCATTCATTTCATTTGCTTTCGAAAACACAACTCTCCAAATGTCTAATCCACACCCTCGTCTTGGAACTTTGGTGTCCCTGAACGGCTGATGTTGCTGGGTGTTCTGCTAAGGGGGCTGCTCTGTGAGCTTCCCTTTCGAAGCATGCCGCTCGCTCCGCCGCGGCCCCAGTTACCGTTAGTAACGACTTCAAGAGCGCGAGCCTCAGCGTCGTCACGACGTTGAGCTTCTGATGTGAAGCTTGGACTCAGCTTGCCATTTTCTGGCTCTGGGTTATTCGTGTCGATGAAGCCATCGTCATTATCACTGTCCAAGTCTGCAAGCTCGTCGTCCACTGTTCGACCTCGAGGGCTGAGACGACTCATGGGTACGTTTTGTGTTGCGTCGGCGTATAGGTTAGGATCGCGGCCCAGAACTCGATCAGCCTTACTCATCGTCTTAGGTCCTGCGAGCTTTGGTCCTGGGGTGAAATGCCGTCCTGCACCAGTAGGTCGTTCGGGGACATCAGGAATATCATCTGCGGATCCCCAACCGGCGTTAACCTCGCGAGCCCGTTGTTGTTCTCGCTCAGCCTTAAGTCGGTCCCGCGCCTCAAGCCATTTGCTGCTAGCCTCCCATGTCCAGCCATCTCCTGTTGTGTTGGACACAGGGAAGAACCAAAGCGCAGGTGTAGGTCCAAACAGATGTAACAAGTTGCGTTTCCAGCCAAGATCAAAGACATTGGGGAGCTTCTCAGAGTCCTGTTCGTCGAGATACTCCTCATATCGCCGTTGTCGTTGTTCTCGTTCTCGCTGAGCGTATGAAAGCTGAACAGGGTGAGAACCATCAGGTGGGTACGACCGTCGCTCCTCGCCCTCTTCAGGTCGAGTGATACCAGGCAGTGCATTTGTGTGAAAGTCGACGAAATGGCGAGCAGCTTCCGGTACGTTGTTGGCGGGGTTGTGAGCAGAGTTATAGGTTTTGCGCAAGGGCGACAGGTATCGTGTCTTTTCGAGACACTCGATCGTAGTTTGTCCACAACGAGCCAGATGAATATGCCATCCTGTAAAAGCACCCACAACGAGACCAATAATTCCACTGATGACGCTCAACATGATAAAGTTGACGGGCAGGAAAGTATCGATGTATTCCTGATCATCCAGCGCCTCGTACCAAACCCACGATCCGCTGACCGCGAATGACCAGAAGCAGAACACAGTCGTATAAATGAGGAACAGGAGGAATGCCTTGTGGTTGCGTAGGCCGATACATGTTGCTAACCAAGGGCAGTGGTGATCCATCTTTAGAACACATCGTCGACATGTCGAGCAGTGGTGCGCCCGATCAGGCTTGCGAGCCTGACACTTCTTGCAGAACCGAAACTCGCCGTTACTCTTGACGGTAAAGGAAGTGCCCTGCGGCGTATTTTGCGTCGGAAGGAGTCCATAACCCATATCGTTCGTCGTCGAGCCGGGAGGTGTAAAGACAGCGGTAGTGTAGCACCAGTTGAGCATGATGTAAAGTACAACGCCTATTACCGAAGAACCGGTGCCTGTAAAGCTGTTAGATGGAAACAGCAGCATCAATGCAGTCCAGACTTACCTATCCAACTGCTTTTCCTGCTGGCATTACCAATACACACAACCACCCAAACCGCCCATGATGTTAGACCGTAAACGAAAGCCAGTGGAAAGTACGTCGCAAAAGTACAACAGCAACGCTCGACCTTGCGCGCCCATCTCCGAGCTGTCGCCATTGCGCCCGCTTATATCTTGTCTCTGTAACCTCGAGGCCAGTCCAAATACTCTCTCGCTGAGCGCTCGTGCAACGAATATTCGGATCTCTATTGGAATTCTCTCGTCATAGCGTTGTTCCAGTGTAGCGAACACAGGGGTATCGTTTAGTCGATCTTGAAGAAGCCGTTATTCGATAGCGGAATCCGGGGAAAGGCCAGAGGAGAAGACAGCGACAGACTATGCTGCAAACGCTCAATATCGCACGTGTCTTTTGACGCAAAATACACAAAATTATTAGATGATGAAAGCAAAGTTGAACTGTGAAATATCCTGAAATTAATTACGGGAGTGTTGTCTACTACTCTCACTGTACTGTATTGGATTAGAGTGAAGCTTAGGTCATCAGGGGCCAATGGGTTCCACATTTAGCTCCGCTCCGGTTCTAAATTTACAACTCCGCCCCTTGAACGCGTAAACCCAACGTGCATCCGCTACGGCTGCTGTAAGTTGAATCAATGCAATGCTACATAATTTTACAGTGAACGAAGTGTTCAAGATTTCACGGTAATGAATGAATACCTGGGCATCGTCAATCATTCAGCTACTATCTAAGCTCAGGTACATTGCTCAGTAGCCTCTCAAGCTCACATCTCAAACTTGCCAATCTCAAATTCATTCTCCGCATCAATCATTCCGCAACTCTACCAATGAATCTTCTTTCCCGCGTAGGGGTCTCCTCCGTTGACCTTGGGGTTTTCCTTCTGCTGAACGAGGTCTGAGCCAGGGCTAGGACCTTTGCCAAAAGTCTTTGACGTCTCATAGCGAACGGTACCATCTGGGTGTCTCTCCTTGACATCAACCAAGCTGGCGAGAAGCTGGTCCATGTAGGCATTGAACTGCTCCGACTCTCGGATGTGGCACTTGCTGCTGTTGGACTCAACATGCTGGGTGATCGAAGCAAGTGATCCAAACGTGTTGAGACAGTAGGGGCAGCGGTACTTGCTCGTAGAGTGAGCCTCAGAGGTGAGGTGGGCGATGAGTCCCTTCGCTGTCTTGAAGGCTTTGCCGCATCTCCCCAAGCGACAGTTGAACTTTTGGGTGTACTCGGAGTAAAACCGTCCCACGTTGAAGTTGGGATGTTTGGGGTCGAACTCGCTCATGAGCTCATAAGCAGTTCTGGCGCTGGGAGCAGTGACTTGCTTGAGCTGCTCTTGAGTAGGGCGCTGAGCTGCAGGAGCATCCGGGAACAGATTTTTACCCTGGTTCCAGCTGTTCTCTTTCTTCTCCTTGACGGGCTGGAGCGCGGTAGAACTAGATTCGCCAAGGCTGGGGAACTGACTCTGCTCAATAGTAAAGGGAGCAGGAATGCTTCCGGTTGACTCCCAGGTAGCATCAGGAAGACCCTTGTCCGCATTCTCGGGCATGTACTTTCCGTAGTTGTTCTTGAGAGGCTCTTGGGTCAGAGCAGTGAGGGCCTGGGAAAATCCCATCTTCTCCTCACGCATGGCCTCAATAGTCTTGGTACTGAGGATGAGACACTCTTTCTCGACGTGAGTTACGAGTCCACCGACTCGAACGAAGGGGCCCTTTCCACATCCTGTGCAATAGAGGTTTTGTTCCTGGGGGTGATCCTGTAGAGGAGTTAGCAGGGCAATACAGGAGAAGAGAAGCGATGAAACTAACCTGCTGGATGTGGGTGATTTTGGCGGCTTCGGTGTGAAAGTCAAGACTGCAGAACTGGCAGTGGATATGCTTAGGCTTGCCTTGAGCGCTCATCTTTTCCTTGTGGTCGTGAAGCTGCTGCCAGGTTCTGAAGATTCTCTTGCACGGCTCACACCAGAAGCTGTTGCTGGAGAGGGTGCCAGACCCCGTTTTATATTCGGAGACCACGACGGCTGACGCGCCATTGGATTTGTGTTTGACGGTTGTCATCTTCTGTTTGGTGAGGAGATGATGGAAAAGATTGGTGTTGGTCTGTGTTGATGCGAATGGATGCAGATGTGGAAACGGAGAGATGCAGGAAGGAGGGTGAGATCGAAATTTATATGCAGATGAAAACGCAGGCAACAGGTGAATTAGAGCACTGTGACTCACTGTCACTGCGAAGCGCTGCAAACGTGCGGAATAAGAACGTCAAAGTGCTTGCAAAGAGCTGTGAGGGGACAATAGGGGGTTGAGATAAATAAGAACGGATCAAACCAACGACACGCCACGGCAGGCATAGTAACTTCAGCGTAAAATGGCAAAGAATGGCTATTGAAGCATGCTGATTGCTGGCAATTTACTTCACTTTGAGCATGGTTTTGATAACCGGCTCTACTTCTATAATAGGACAGTCGAAATCTACCAACAAAAGGTTAGATTTCACATCGTTTTCTCGCAAAGAGTTTGAAAGCCAAGCACAGCTCAAACATGGAGCATGGAGTTTACTGGCAACATTTGCCCAGGGGAGCAGGGCAAAAGACAATATATTGGGAACGGTACCATAGGGGCACAATGCGAGAGCTCGAGCAACAAACTGTAATGAAGGTTTGGAAACGTGCCCAATGCACAGTCGCGGCAGGGAATTGTTTGATGACTGCGTTTCCCCTCTGCTTCCTTACAGTTAACTGCATACTGCAGTGTGCTCTGCTTCTTGGTACTGTGATCTGGTTCTCGTATGGCCCCTCATCCATACATCATCTCTCTGTCTATATCCTCGTCCCGTACAGCTGTGATGTCGCCATCCTCATCATCCCCTGAATCATCATCATCCGAATCCTCATTCCCGGATCCCATCTCTTCCAATATCCTAGCCTCTTCTTCTCCCCGCTCAGCTGCGCGGGTTTCCTCAGCTGGTGCACGCTTCGGTCCTGCGTTGGGGTCTCTAACACGCACGCTGTAGCCTTTATGCTTGTTCTTCTTTGTTGGCTGTCGCCCACGAAGTTGCGTAAGCTCCTCGTCTGTGAGACGTAGATTAGGCAGAGGGAGATGGAATGTTGCTTGATTGGATCGCATGGGAGTTTCGTCTCCTGCTTGTAGCGTCATCGCGAAATCTTCTCGCGTAAGGTGTCGATCGAATTGAATGGCAACCAGTTTTGTCTTCATGATGGCTTTGACCTTTGCCCACAGGCCTCCGTGATACCATCCGCTGCTTGGGTCCCATTCAGGACGGATAGCAGCATTCTCAAGAAGATCTTTGAGCAGTGGGTCGGTAATATCGCATACTTGCCACACTTTACCGTCAGTGTG
Source organism: Fusarium proliferatum ET1 (assembly GCF_900067095.1). Lineage (NCBI taxonomy): Eukaryota > Fungi > Ascomycota > Sordariomycetes > Hypocreales > Nectriaceae > Fusarium > Fusarium proliferatum. The sequence continues at coordinate 3,747,398 of NW_022194792.1, read as the reverse complement.
AAAGGTGTCGCCGTCAAAAACGTGGCTTTCCGAGAGCTCCTCTAGAAATTCTTTCAACGGGCCCATCTGGACCTTGCGTAGCGATTTCCACGTTTGACCGCGTTGGGCACGCTTCTGCTTAGGAAGCTTAAACATGAGAGTTTGGTAGGTTCGATACTTGGGATCTGTTCGTGGATCGATACCATAAGGAACCACACCATCTCTCCATGGCCCTCCCTTGAACTGATAAGCTGCGTAGTTGAGATACTTTTTGAGTTCGTTCCAGTTCTTGAGCTTGCCTCCAAGGTGATTGAGTAGAGACCGTCGTGTCCACACTGGTCGCTCATCGAAGGCCGCTTCGAGTTCAGCCATAATTTCCACCATTCTGGGATCGGTCATATCGGGTTCAAGTTGAGGTCCAGCTGGTGCAGGATCTTCTGCGCCAATGAAGTAGCCGACTTGTTTCACAGCTGTAGTGTTGACAGTTCCGCCATCTTCAGTGGCACGTACGTAAGGGTTCTGCGAGTATTGGTAGTTGAAAGGGAGGCTCATGTGCGTAAACATTGGCGGTGGAAGAATATCGATATTTGGTCCTTTGTCAGTTCCAGGCTGGAACTTGAACTCCTTTATCTTGTCGACTGCAAGCTGTTAGTATCCTATATGGATTTTGGGCTACAAAACATACCATCCCCAGGGAGCACTTTGTCCATGTATTGTTGCGCAAATGATGATTTGGACATATCCCAGTAAAAATCTGCAAGTCCACGAAATCGATGTGTGTTCCTGATTACACCAACTGCTTCGACCTGATAATTGTCGACATTGTCTGCCATTGTTCGACGCAATACTTTGGGGTCGTCTAATCTCGCATAAGAAGAGACTCTGTTGTTTTCTTGTGGTTGATCTTCAGCGTCATTGATTTCAACATCTCCTTCCCATGGTCCATTAGTACCACGCTTGCGTTTACGCCCCGTTCGTTTTGGAACTGTGAGTTTCAGCACGACATTATGACTGCGGGCATTATGTGACATTATAGGCTTGCAGAACGGTATCTCTGGTGTCAAATAGAGGGGAATCGAGTTTCTCCCTGCATCCATGACCTAAATTCCTATTAGCGGAAGTAGATGGTTGAACTGCTATGAGTTCTCACATGTTGGAGATTTGGCACTCGGCCGAATGCCTTGACAGTACGGTCGATGTTTTCAACCACAGCAGGAATCTCAACAGCACCAATGGCGCGAGAAGGGACTGTATATCTGGGCGCTGAATCTGGATGAACCGAATCATTGGCTCTTCCACCATTATCATTCTCTAGTTGAGTATCATCCAGGCTTTCATAGCCGTTTTCATCAGAGGAAATCTCCATTTTCGCTTGCCGACTGTTATTGTAGTCGCAACATCAAAAGAAAAGGCCCGATTTCTGATAAAAGGAATATCGTTTGTATCCTCATGTACTCCGTAAGTTCTGTTGTCGTCGCCCTGTAAACTCTACGTTGAAAAAACAACACTGACAAGCTTTAGATCCACACCGGAGCTAACGTTTATAGGAGGCAGACGGTGACACAACAGACCCAAGAATAGTGACCAATTGGAACTCGCTCATGAGTCGGACTCTGTGCTAATGCTGCCCAAATTAACGGAGGGGAAGAGTCGATGCCGCTGTTGCATTGGATACGCGATGATGATGACTTGACGTGATTCTCACCAGGTGCCCTTGACGTTGATTTCGCCGTGGCTGGGGAGGTAACTTCACGCACTGTCTTTTCGACCTGGAAACACTGGTAGAGGACAGTGCGATTTCGATAAACTTCTGTGGCTGTTTCTGGTCTGTGCTTACGACCTGGCTTATCAAACTCCAACGAATACTGGGTTTGAGAGGGTATTGGTTTCACGAAGAGAAACAACGAGACGAGAAAAGACTCAAGGTTGAAGCATCTGCTTAGCTCAAAGCTGATATGATCTGGAAACACACTTTGGAATTCCCATCCTAGCTATGGAATGTTCTAAGCTGTATCCTTCTCTCACCAGAATCTGCACCTGCATGCCTAACAGGACAACTAATAAGCTTACAATCAGTCAATCACTAGAAATAGAGTATCACTGATATGCTCGAGTCCAAAGCACATGCTAACCTTCGTCTGATATCATTTCTTCTAAAACGGACTTTTGAGATTCTGTTTATCTGCGGCTGAACATTCCCATCTTAAATGCCCGGCCTCTTACACAGCCTGCCTGTAATTTCGGCCGCGTGACTGGTTCAACTCACACCTAGTGGCACTCCAACTGACTCCCTTGACGCCCACTTCTTGGCAGATCGGTATTTGATGTCCTTTCAATTGAACTTAGGTAGAACTAACTATAAACAACATCAAGTGATACAAATGATAGCTAAAAGATAGCCAATACCAAACGCATTAAAGCCCATGTACTTTAAAATTATAGCGAGCATTAATCCAAGACTCTCCCTATTTACCAGCTCCTACCAAGCATCGGGGTCCATTCAGGAGGGGCACATCCCCCTAATGTGCCTCTGCAGCGCCTTTAGTGGTTTCACCGCCCGTTCCTAGCCATCCCAACCAGGGTCAATCCAATTGAGCTCACCAGTGCATGCCTAGGGGATCTGTTAGCAATACCACAGCATCTGCACACTGTCACTAACAGCTGGTGATATACTCGAACACCATGACCCGAACCTGACATCCCTCTCCAATAATCGAAGCGCGTTCCCTCTAACTGGAGCTTCCACCCCCCCGCAAAGCACAATACCTTCTCTTCGCCGGCGCCCAACGATAATCACGTCCCGTCCGCTACCTACGACAAAGTTTCCGATTTCCTCATCGACGACAACGAGGCTCGAGTCTGAAGCCGCCGTGAGCATCTCGACCACGCCGCGTCCTTGACATTTCTTCTTCTTCGTTCCACTTCCAGTTCTACCTTGCTCCTCTCGACCTTTGATCTTACTACGTTTTCTCCTCCCTAAGACTAGACAGCAGCAGCACCAGGAAGCATCAGCAGAGACCATCCCGGCCGAGCCCCCGTTCCAGTTTCCCACCCTCCTGCGCAAGTACCAGCCAGCGCCTCAGTCAGTGCCAGCGCCCAGCACACGCACTGCACAGCACCGCACTTGATTGCACCTCATCTCGACGCACTGTCGCCCAACACCTACCTACCAAAGATCTTCAGCTCTGGCTGGTTCAGTGCTTCATCGTTATTCTCCTGCATGGGATCAATCGTCGCTTTTCGCTTCCCGAGTAGTCTTTTTACATCCGCTGCCCCAGCCTCATCAGCTTAGAAGCTCTCGCTCTCGCGGCTCTCGACAGCACCACAACGCTCTCGCCCGGCTGGCACCTCTCCTCTTACCTTGAAATCGACCCCTAACAACGATTATCGACATCGCTCATCGCTACGACGCCTCAAATCATCGATATTGTTGCTTGCGCAGCTGTTATCACACCCTCGACGTCCCTTTGCCCCTGACGTCGTTGCCCCGGTGCCCCACTGCCTCATACAGTTGAGCAGCGGGCGTCTTAAACCGCCCCTCCACACGACACGCTGTTGTCCGACAAGATGAAGCGCTTCAGTCAGAGAGTTGTATGTCACTGTTGCTTTGTTCTCTACTAGTTCTAATCGTGCTAATGCCATCCAGCTCTCGCGTGGGAAAGATCCAAATAAGTCTTCTAAGAAGAACAAGGATTCCAAGGATGGGACCGCGTCTCCCTCATCACGGGATTCCAATCAGTCCCCCGTACTTACGCCGTCATCCTCCACGTCGACCTTGAACGATCCTAGAAACAAACCACTGCCACAGAACAATGCTGGACATGGAGGCGAACACGGTAGTGGCTCGCAGCCCTCCAATCTGTCCAATGTAACTCAGGCCGGTAGCACCCCTGATCGCTTTGCAACTGGAGGTGCTTCGAGCCCCAACGGCGGAAGTGCCAGCTCGAGACTTCCGCCAACTGTTGTTATCAGCCCGACACCAGGTGTAAGTTATAAATCTCACTACTATTCAGACTCGATGCTTTGGCTAATCACAATTATCACAGCATGTCCCTCCCCCCGGAGCCGCCGAGACGATGCCACACGATTTGGCCCCTCCTAAGGCTGGACAAAAGTCGCTCTTGATCCATCGAGGAATAGATAACCGCGATGCGATTCCCGAGGGACTCAGAACCCCAAAGAGACAGCATTCTTCACGATTCGATATCTCCGCCCATCGCGAGCTCGAGAAGTTGCCTGGATTCCACGAGGTCCCCCCTAACCGACGACAAGAACTCTTCATGCAAAAGATTGATCAGTGCAACGTCATTTTCGACTTTAACGATGCGAGTGGTGACATGAAGTCCAAGGAGATCAAGAGGCTAGCTTTGCACGAGCTACTGGATTATGTCGCCAACAACCGACAAGTTATCACAGAACCCATGTATCCCAAGGTTGTCGACATGTTTGCCAAGAACTTGTTCCGTCCGATCCCCCCTCCAATGAACCCTCAAGGCGAGGCTTTCGATCCCGAAGAGGATGAGCCCGTTCTCGAGGTTGCTTGGCCGCATATCCAGGTTGTTTATGAGTTCTTCCTGCGCTTCATTGAGAGTCAGGATTTCAACACCAACATCGCCAAGGCCTACATTGACCATAGCTTTGTCCTTCAGCTTCTTGAGCTTTTTGACTCAGAGGACCCCCGTGAGCGAGACTTCTTGAAGACCACCCTCCATCGCATTTACGGAAAATTCCTTAACCTACGATCCTTTATTCGACGATCCATCAACAACGTCTTCTTCCAATTCACCTACGAAACCGAGCGATTCAACGGTATTGCTGAGTTACTCGAGATTCTTGGCTCTATTATCAACGGATTTGCTCTCCCTTTGAAGGAGGAGCACAAGATCTTCTTGACCCGAGTGCTATTGCCGCTGCACAAGCCCAAGAGTCTGAGCATGTACCACCCTCAGCTTGCCTACTGTATTGTGCAATTCCTGGAGAAAGATGCTTCTCTTACAGAAGATGTGGGTTAAACTTGTATTTTTCTTTTCTTTTGACGTTATGCTAATCATCGCAGGTGGTCCTGGGACTCCTCCGTTACTGGCCCAAGGTCAACAGCACCAAGGAGGTCATGTTCCTCAACGAAGTCGAAGACATCTTTGAGGTCATGGACCCTGCAGAGTTTGCAAAGGTTCAAGAACCCCTGTTCCACCAGCTTGCCAAGTCTGTCGCCAGCCCTCACTTCCAGGTTGCCGAGCGAGCGTTGTACTTCTGGAACAACGAGTACTTCTGTAATCTTGTCAGCGACAATGTTGAGATCATTCTGCCCATTATGTTTGCTCCTCTCTACGAGAACTCAAAGGGCCACTGGAACAGGTATGTTACGTTGAATACTCTAAGTAAAGGCCATGTCTAACTGTTACAGAACGATCCACGGCATGGTTTATAATGCTATGAAGCTATTCATGGAGATTAACCCACAGTTATTTGATGACTGCTCGCACGACTACACAGAACAGCAGAACAGCGCAGCAGCACGTGAAGCTCTTCGAGAGCGTAAATGGGCTGCTCTGAGCGAGAAGGCCAACCAACAGAGGGAAAGCAATGGCAATGGAACCGCCGAAGCGCCATCAGTACAAAACCATGTCAACCCCATGCCTCGTGTAGACGAAGTCGACCCACAAACCGAGGACAATTCGAAGCGCCTCGACTCGCTTAAGCTGCAAGACGGCCGACCCAATCTCCATGAGCGACAGGAATCTGTAGGATCAACTCGAAGTCGGTAATCCAAGTTTGCAGCTATCCAACATTCGTCAATACATCGAACTTGGATAAGAAAGAGACGAATTCCCTTTTCAAAGTCGAATACAGAGGGACGCTGGTGGGTTCGGATAACGATCATTGCTGCATAGTCGTTTGGCAGTGGTATTATGATTATGAGAAGGGATTAGTTTTCCGCGGTTCAATAATGGACTGAAGAACACGCGTACTCGACATACAGTCGCTTTTACTGGGATTGGGACTGGCCAGCGTGAGCACCGTCGCTATATTTCGCCTTTTGACCCCTCAACCTTCTTTCTTGGTTTGCCCCTCAGCTAGACCACATTCAGGGGGGATTGTTCTGGGGAGGACAAAAGCGTGCAGATATTACAATGCTACTGAGTTCCGCTCTGGCTCTCAAAATGACAAGAAAAGAACGCGTGTTTTTATACTCTACTGCCTGTCGTGGCATGATGGGAACCGAGCATTAAAAAAACATGGATTTCTACGCTTCTCGTGTAACTCTTTGGGGCGAATACTTAACCTTGTTCCTTTTCTTCTTCATTTTTTCTTCTTCTGGCTGTGTCACTTTTTTCACCCTTTCGTGACATGGAACCGGGCGCATGGAGGAGCTGTAGGTTCTTCGTTGATCCCGGGTTTGAGTTGTGTTTTTGTGCTTTTGCTGTGTGTAAAGAGGGAAGACGAATTGAGGGTCTGCTTGGCTTTACGTAGACGATGAATGAGCAAGACTAAAATAAAAGTCATTACTATTACGACGTTGGTAAATCATGGATCAGATTATGTGTACAAGATGTGAATCAAATTCAGAGATCTATTATTGGCATGTTGTTGTACATAGTGTTTCTTGTTACAAACGTCTCATTGGACACCTTACCATCCTCGACCTCGATCATATCCACCCCTACCTCTACCACGGTATCCGTTTCCTCGCCCCCTTCCTTGATATCCGTTGTGCGGCGGAGGTGGAGGTGGCGGAACATTCCAGCCACCCATCATTTGGCCCATCATGGCTGGGTTAGGGGGGAACCAGGATGGTGCCATGTGAGGAGGAGGCGGCGGTGGTGGCCAAGGACCTTGGTAGCCAGTTGGGGGAGGTGGTGGGACAGGGAAGTCTCCTGGTGGTGGGACAGGAAGAAAAGGTGCTGCAGGCGCTTGCTGAGGAAAAGGAGGCGGGCGATGTGGACGGTCTTGGGCGTCTTTGTCCTGAAAGCGCGGAGGTGAACGCGACGGTGATCTGCTGTACCCTGGGCGCTCAAATCGTGCTTTGCGGCTTCGACTTCGACTTCGACTCCGGCTGTAGCTGGGACTGCGTGGTCGTTTTGCAACGCGATCGTTATCGGGACTATATGACCGGCTTCGGCTGCGGGAAAGACTTCGACCGCTTGAGTCTTGGGAAGCTCTTCGGCGCTTATGCTTGGGGCGTGAAGAACTTCGTGATCGACTGCGAGAATAGCTGCGAGATCTGGAGCGCGAACGACCCCTGTCTGTCCCCTTTCTGTTCTTCTTCTTTCTCTCCTTCATTTTCTCACAAAACTGACGGGACCAACCGTAGTATGTGTCTCCTCCGATAACCTCGCCCGTGATTTCATCCAGAACGACTCGTTCTCCTAACTCATTTAGGTCGTTACCGGGTTCGTCATTCCACTTTTGCTCCTTCGAGAATATGCGTTCAACCTCTCCCAGGAGGTCTTGTACGGCGTTGACGAGAACTTTGTCCGCAGGACCAGCAGCGAGTTGAATAGGCCGAATCTGGTCGGGAAACATTGGTTTTGTTGAATTCGGAGTCAGGTGAGGTAGCCACGTTGTTGCGGGTAAATCGTACCACGGCACTGTGCTGTCACCATGGAAGGATGGAAGCGTAAAGGGCGCCTCCTTTGCAAGCTTGAGACTAACATTGGATGCTTGCGCTTCTTGGGCGGACTGAGGAGCGACACCACTTGCGAGAGCATCTTCGAGCTTTTTGGCGAAACCTGACTTGACGTATTGCTGGTTCTCCCACAGGCGAATAAGATCCGCGATCTTTTGCTTATGTTTCGGGCAGTTGTCGAATGCGGCGGCACTTGCGATCATCCCAGGCAAAACGGGTTCCCAAGCTGTCGCAAATTTGAAGTCGTCATTTCTCGTGACGACGTGATACAGCACGTCATTTAGGATATACAGGAGATGCAGTCTCCGTCGCTTAAGACTCGGCCGTGAGCCATCGTCCTGTAGACTCTTGGATAGGGCGTTGAAGTATTTTGCCAGGGCAGTCGTGCGCGCGGCAGAGGGCGTAATTTTATCGATGATCCAAACCTTGCATTTCTGTTTGACCAAAAAAAGCACGAAAAATTTAGTGACTTCTGCTTGGGTACAGAGGGAAGAGCTTTTCAAGCGATGGAGCAGACCTGGACGTTGGGGCGCGAGCACTTGGCGAGGGCGTCTGTAAGGATCGGGAAGAAGGCATCGACTTCTGGACGGCTAAGAGATGTTGGATCGGCGCGGAAGAGAGTGGCAGAGAGGGTGGCCTTTGCGATGGCCAGCTCTGGCGAAGCCATTGTTATGAGTAATCGCTGGAGACTCTGATACGAAGACAATAAAAATGTTAAATGAACGAAGTTGATTATTGAAGCTATGGTGGAGCTGAGGCTAAGAAGGCCTCCTTCAACGAATGCGGCTAATTGCCGGGTCTCTCAACACGTGGCTTGGCTGCACCAGCGGTAATTCGAGTATGACGCTCATGACGAGCCGCGAATAACATCACTTTACCTGTACCATCTCAGAAACATCCCTTACTCAATTTCTCGTAATACTGATTTAGTGAGAGTGTGCTAACGTTGCAGCAACACAGAAAAGAGCGATTCTTTCCGTAGAAGCTCCAAGCGAGGTCGGAACCAGGTTCAAGGCTCCACCCCAACCGGTCTTGTCCGTAATGTGTTGCATCTAGGTTATCACCGAATATGACAGCGTTGGTGAGCAAATTTGCGTACAATTGCAGATGAAATAAATTCAGTGTGATAGTTTTCTCAGTCCGAAATATCCAAGCAATCTGAAATCCTTTGCCTTTTCTAGTAATTCATAATGACGATGCGTTAAGGTAATTGTTGTACACAGCTCCAATACCGAGCCTTCTCCTCATATACACTTTTCCAGGTTGTGAGCTTAAGAGAATCGATCTCCCTTTGGACTTCGGTATACATTTGCGCTTTCGTATTTGCTCTTCTCTCCAATTCGCTGACTCTCGGTCTCGGGCGCATGTCTCGTAGGGGCAGGGTCGCTGCTTGCTTCTTGGCTTGGAGAGCCGGTGCTATCAGTGCGGGCAGGGCTTCCGTTGCCCTCTGTGGTTTCCAAGTTCTCAATCATCTGTCTCTTCTTGCGGTGTGCTTCCATCTTGGCCTGTCGGTCGGCGTTGATCTGCTGCTTAGCGAAGTAGTAGGCACCGCCACCAGCTGTGATATGGTCAATTAATTGCGCTAGGGAAGAAGCAATTGTGAGGTTATTTACCGACGCAAAGAGAACCCCAGCCCAGCCTAAAGTTAACATTGTCAGCTTGGAACTGCTAGAGATCGGGGGAGCGGAAATCGGAGGCGCAAAAGTACGAACCAGAAAGATTTGACCTAGAGCAGTCAGTATCAAAGGCGCAATAATCGGATTTGTCTCGTTCTAAACTTACAGTGTTCATTTTGGCGATAATCAGCACTTCAGATTGATGTTGAAAATTTTGAGAGCGAAAATCGGGACGCAGGATTGAAAGATTGTAAGAGGCAGGGTTTTGTTAAGGTGTAAGTGGAATGGCCTGACATGATGAACCGAGAGGTTCCTTTCGAGGTCCAGACCTTGCCGCTTGGCGCCGGATTTGGTACGTACCGTTGAAGAGGTCCGGTGGTTTTCAGTGCTTGACTTGACCATCTCCCGCCGCTAGAACAGTTTCACCTTGGGGCGTTGCGGCAACCACAAACTGCCGTTAGAAAGGTCACAGGCATCGCTTTTACAGGGATCAATTCATTTGTGCTTCGATGGCACGTGGCGAGTTGAATCTGAACTTTATGATATGTGAACTCTCTCTTGGCTCGATCGGCACTTGATTCCTTGTGGCCAGTCGACAATCCGGAGTGAAGTCTTATGATGAGTTTTGAGCACCTATCTTGAGGCCATCTCTAACAAATATCTGTAGCTTTCTCCGAGTTGCAGGTAAATATGTGCAACTGTTTCATGACAGTCGATCAACAGGTACGACTAAATCGGACAATTTTCAGTACCCTTTAGCATGATATAGGTTTCAGCGTAAGTTAGGGCAACATAACTTATCACAGACCTCGGAATAACCTTAAACTATTTGCAACAATGTTTTCCCTTAGCGATTAGCCTTATATCATGACGTCCCTTGTATTCTACTGACCGCGTGGACATCTTGAACTTCGATGGTTTCCCCGCTGATACACCCCTGAAGCCTTAGCGGAAATCACTGACCCTGGTAGCTCTACAGTGCATCATTCATGAAACGAACCTATATGCACAGTACTGACCTTTTGCAAAACACATGTCTCTACAGTGCCAAGAACCACGCTAGACGCACCCACTTATGACATAAGGGTGGCTCAGCCAGCTCGAAATTGTGAGAGACCACGCAAGACAACTCGCAGCAAGATCGACATCGAAGCCACGAGGAGAATAGGGGACTTTGAAGTGAGAAAAAAACAAGACACTTCTCCAAAACATCCCTCGCTAGTTTTCCACGCACTTCCACCACGATATCAACGATACGAGACTCTTTTGGTTCTCGCCAAAGGCCCCTGTCATTAACATTAACATCACCCACCCGCTCTTTCGTCGACCCCCAACGTTCCTTGTCACTGCCCAGTGCCGACTTTTGGAGCTTTAACTTACCGTCTCGAATTCTGGCTCTTCATTACACTCCCTTTGCTTGACTCTGGCTTACTACGACCTGTCGCGCCGGATTCAGCTTCAACTTTCGACTGTTGATGCCTTCATGAGTGAGACGACTGGGCGTGGGTGTAGCGGGTAGAGTCACCCTCGACCCTCGCTGTCGAGAGGAAGCATTTGTCTTATTATCATGGAGCCAACCAATGGAGAAGGGCCTGATGGCTCTTCACTTGTATGGACTCTCATTGTCTCAGGTATCTATAAAGCTAACAGTCATACAGAAGCCGGTATCCTCGTTACGAGCCCGATTCGAGAACATGGGCAACTCGACCAACTCCAACGTCAGCAAACCTGTCGATGTTCCACCTCCTACAGCTCCAGCTGCCACCGGGCCTCCTTCACGACCTATCTCCCCAGCTCCCAAACCGAACCGTCTACGTGATTTCAAGCCTGGACAAGAAGTGCCGCCGGCCAGTCCTTCAACCCCAGCAATCCCTGCGAGACCAAAGCCTAAACCAGCGGCACTGTCTGTGAATCACGATGCCCCTCCCCCACCGACGTCCGCACGACCAGCTCCGACCCCGAAACCACAACCAGTTCAGCTGCAACAACCACCTGCGTCGGCTATGCTTCCAGCTGTGACAGTTCTTCCACCTCAATCACCCCCCAAGGGTCGAATATCAGCACTCGCAGTTGGAGACCAACCTTCATTCGTAAACCCAGATGCTGTCGCGACACCTCAAACACCAACTGGCGGTAGCCGATCATTCAAGATTCCAAGTCGATCACTTAATACTTCACCATCTCTCAATACTCCTAAGTCTCCTCGCCCTGGCGGTTCGAGGCCACCGTCACCGCCTCCACCTAGACGTTCTGGGGAGCTGATCAGGACTCGAGAACCCAAGGTTCCTCCACCGCCGCCAGCCCCTCGCAATGAAAAGGCACTGATACCTGCGCCTCCCAAGATTACATCTCTTTCTGGGCCAACAGTCATTGGGAAGGGCAGCATCTCCCAAGAAAACTCGCCGTTTAACAGTCCGCCGAGTAGCTTGGGATCTGGAGAGGAGACACCTCCAAAACTACCAACGCGACCAAGGCCACAATCGCACATTGAACCAAGCAGGCCAAAATCTGTGGTTGTGGGTTTTGATCCTCCGCCTGTTCATCATTCGATCACGACTATGAGAAAGGATCGTGAAGAGGCCAATGGGTTCTCGAGAGGCAATATAACTCCTCAGGTAACTGGCGAGCCTCGGCCAGCACTACCAGCAAGACCTGCAAACTTTGACATCCCGCCTCGACCTCCTCCAGTAAACAATAATAGTAATAGCATGCCACCTCCCCCACGACCACAACGCCCCGCTGCAACGACAGCAGTGCAAGCCGTCGATCCGGCGCCTACTTCTTCACCCCCCAAGCGAGTGGTTTCAACCCCTACGACACAGCAACCTCAGCAACAGCTTGCGGCTCCTTCACGAGGTCATGGCAGGTCTATGACGATAGATAGAGCATCTGACCGAACACCAGCCGAGTTCCGTATTGCCCCGACGACCGTTGCCGCCCCGATTGCTGCTGCCACACCTCCAAAGTCTGTACAGTCCACTCCAGTAGTTGCCGCAAAGATTGCGCCGAAGGCTGAGCCTATCCACCACGTCACGACATATCCCGAGGCTTCAAACACCAATCGACGACCACCCTTCAGCAAGCATGGAACTTATGAGATTCCAACAAAGTATGATGCGAGAAGTTTCGACGTTTGTGGTGAATTTATTTGCGCCAGTGGTTACATGACAAGAGTTTGGAGTCTCATTGACGGCGAGCAAATCATGAGCTTGCAGCATACTGAGGGAGTCAAGGCGACCGCGGTAAGCTTCAAACCTGCCGCTGACCCGCGAGAAGAAGGCAAGAGGCTATGGATCGGTACCAATACAGGAGACCTCATGGAAGTCGAGGTGGCAACGCATGCCATAATACCGAGCAAGCCAAATGTCCATGGTCGAAACGAAGTTGTACGAATATTCCGACACTGGAACGAAATCTGGACTATGGATGAATCGGGAACTCTACTCGTGTGGGGACCGGATGAGAAAGCAGTTGCAAACATTACAGGACATCCCACTCAGAGCTACAAGCTTCCAAAAGGACACACACATTCCATGGTTATCGGGGATTATCTTTGGCATGCAACAGGCAAGGAGATTCGAGTATTCGCGCCTACAGCTGATGGGCGAACCCAATTCCAAGTGCTCGTTCGTCCCCTGATAGCGGATAGTGCCGGCGAGGTTACTTCGGGCACTCTTGTCAAGTCACATCCGGATAAGGTCTTCTTTGGTCATGTGGACGGCAAGGTGACTGTCTACAATACCAATGACTATTCATGTGTGATGATGATGAACATCAGCACATGGAAGATCAACGCATTGGCTAGTGCAGGTAACTACATCTGGGCGGCGTACAACACTGGTAAAATATGTGTGTATGACGTGGAGGAGGCACCTTGGGTCATTCTCAAAGAGTGGCAGGGGCACGAGAATCCCATTGTCAAGATGGCCGCCGACCCCTCTTGCTCATATTTCCTGGATCGACAGCAAATCATTTCATTGGGGGCTGATAACAAGATTAAGGCATGGGATGGCTTGCTTGAGGATGACTTCCTGGAAGATTCAATGAAGTCGAAAGATACTCAATACTGCGACTTCGACGAAATCCGAGCCCTATTCTTTACTTGGAATGCTGGAGCATCGACGCCTTCGAGTCTACGACATTCCGGTAGCGATTCGACTTTCTTTCAGGATCTTGTTCAGTCAAGCGGTTCGCCAGATATCCTTGTGTTTGGTTTCCAGGAACTTGTGGACTTGGAGGACAAGAAGTTGACGGCCAAGCGATTCTTGAAGCCCAAGAAGAAAGAAGCCGGAACAGACCAGGAACGAATGAGCCACCAGTATCGAGACTGGCGTGACTTTTTGATGAAGACCCTCGATGACTACATGCCAGCAGACGATTTATATCACCTCCTTCATACAGCGCCTATGGTTGGGTTGTTTACCTGTATCTTTGTGAAGGCAACCCTGCGCGACAGGATCAGGGGCCTCCAAGGCGCCGAAGTCAAGCGAGGTATGGGTGGTTTGCACGGTAACAAGGGCTGTGTTGCGGTACGCTTCCGAGTTGATGACACTTCCATCTGTCTCGTCAATTGTCATTTGGCTGCCGGACAGTCACAAGCCAACGCCCGACACAATGACATTGCTGCCATTCTTGAAGCTAATTTATTTGCTGTTGAACGAGATTCTGCAGCTCGCATTGACAGCTTCGTTGGTGGCGGTGATGGCAGTCTGATCATGGATCATGAGCTGTGTATTCTCAATGGCGACTTGAACTATCGAATTGACACCATGTCTCGTGATACTGTTGTCACAGCAGTCAAACAGAACAATCTGGGCAAACTTCTCGAACGAGATCAGCTTTTGGTAGCACGAAGACGAAACCCAGCATTCAAGCTTCGAGCCTTTGAAGAAATGCCCATCACATTCGCGCCAACTTACAAGTACGACGTTGGTACTGACAACTACGACACCAGCGAGAAGAGACGAAGCCCTGCCTGGTGTGATCGCCTCCTATACAGAGGACGAGGCCGTGTTGAGCAATATGATTACAGACGGCATGAGGTCCGAGTGAGTGACCACCGTCCTGTAACTGGAACTTTCAACCTTTGGGTCAAGAAGGTCGATCCAAGAGGTCGAGCAACAGCTTGGATGGAAAGTCAGCAGAGCTTCGAAGATATGCGGGAGAAAGAAACGTCCGAAGACAAGTGAGAATGAACGTGCTTCATCGACGGTGCTGAACTAACAAGAAAACAGACTTTTGTTCTTAAGGGATATTTGCGGCTTTGACGAAGAGACGAGCAAGAGGCTCATTAGAGAGAAGTCAGCGAGACGTGACAACCGCAGTCCCGTTCGCGCCTAGTTATCTACTCAATACCCAGACGGCAAAGTCGTCTTGATTCCTAAAACACAGCACAGAAAAGAAAGACATGAGAGGCGTATGAACGAGTTGGATTGATGATTTATCGGAGTAAAAAGCAGGTTGGGGAGACTTCTAAAGGAATGCGGATGTGATGGTGAGTATCACGGATAAGGGCGTGCGCAGGCGATAGACTAGTTATTTTACTACATTTCTTGTCTTTGTTGATAGCTGGAAGTACTTTAGACATTGACATGGACACATGAGAGGATTGTGGACATTTATGATAGACGTTTGGTCACCCAAGGAGAAAGAGATGCTGGGAATAGCTGATGATGAAAGAGAGATAAAGGAAAATATAAGACATTGAAGTGTCGGGCAATCTAGTATGTGACTTTAAATGTCGACTTATAGCTCTCAACATGAAGTGACAGGAGCTGACAGATATGATGAGCTCTAGCGGTGGGCTGCCCTTGTTTGGTTATCTCAAATGTAGATTTCGGAGGCTCTACTGAGATGATAAAGTCAATTCACCCTAAAGCGAGATTGATCATGCCATAATGCATCATTGTCGACCTGTGCATCCCGATATCCAGAAGAATAGGGTAAGTCGCTTGTAAGTGGCCTACATTGATATTATCACCCTGGCGACTACAGCGTTTGTTGGAAGCGAAATACGAAATACCCGAACAACACAAGTTGACGATAAGTGTTGGTATAAAGAATACGATTACGAGCTTTGGAGCGGTTGCATACATCAAAATGCATGTCAGCCTGCATTTGTCTCAAGCTGGAGGCCAACTTCGCGCGATGGATGGAGGATAGACGCCCCGCATCATCCGAAGTCCCCTGAAAATTACTGGAAGGCCCCTGTAATTGCAGCTAGCGGAAGCCGGTCCCGCAGGTCAATTCGTTGTGGGATTGGAAGGGGATTGGCTGGCTCGTGTGCGGCTCCTTGTTGAGCCCGTTGCCAAGTCACCTAATTCGTGAATGGATAAAGCCATCAATTTATCTTCTCCTGAGTTGAGATGAGAGATTGATTCTGACTTTTTCCTTCAATTCTGTCTCTGTTGATTGTATCAGTGAAAAGAGACTGACAAGAGACTTGAATTGGAGTCTCTGCGGACATCTTTTGGCGGATTTGCTCATCATAGACTCGTCAGCCTTGACTAATTACTCAGGTTGATCGAGCGGTGAGACTCAACTTATCTCCTTCACCCTTTCAAAGCTCGACCTCAAGAAAAGTCCTGAAAATGGCGAGCTCAACAGAAAACACGCCTGGTCCTCGAAAGACACCAATTGCCAGCCCAGGACCCAACAGCAAACCTCTCCCAAGGCCGGAATTGACAGATGAGCAAAAGACAAAGTATGAGGCTCTGCTAGAGCAAGTCAAGGGTATCACCGAGATCCAATGCGAGAAGAAAGCCGATGAGGAGGACAAATCAGGCCCCATCACTGACCACGAGCGCTCATGGCTCACCCGCGAGTGTCTCCTCCGTTATCTCCGCGCTACAAAGTGGTCAGTGGACGACTCTGCCAAGCGGCTCAAGGCAACTCTCGCATGGCGTCGAGAGTACGGTCTTGAGGGTTTCACGCCTGAGTACATTTCACCTGAGCAGGAGACCGGAAAGCAGATGATCATTGGGTATGATCGTCAGGGTCGGCCCTGTCAGTATCTTAACCCGGCGAGACAAAACACGGATACCAGTCCCCGACAGCTGCATCACTTGTTCTACATGGTCGAGCGGGTGACGGATCTTATGCCGCCTGGAGTGGAGATGCTGAGCCTCATGATCAATTTCAAGCCCAGCAAGGAGCGCAAGAACACGAGTGTGCCCGTATCTGTTGCGCGAGAGGTGTTGCATATTCTGCAGAACCACTATCCTGAGAGACTAGGCAAGGCTCTCATCATCAACGGTGAGTACTGTGTATCTCTTGTAACGAAGAACAGAACTGACGATATCAGTACCGTGGATCGTATGGGGTTTCTTCAAAATCATCACCCCCTTCATCGACCCCGTGACGCGCGAGAAGCTCAAGTTCAACGAAGACATGAAGCAGTATGTTCCTCCTGAGCAGCTGTGGAGCCTCGACTGGGGCGGTGATATGGACTTTGAGTATGACCACGAGACATACTGGCCAGCACTGAACGAGCTGTGCGGCCAGAAGCGTGACGAAAAGTACCGACGCTGGGAGGCAGCTGGCAAGGAGATTGGTGAAAGTGAGGATTACCTCGCGGGTGGCACGGATGTCAGTGTCAAGGGATTCAAGTTTGGTGAAGATGCTGGTGTTAAGGATGTGCAGGAGAAGTTGGCGGAGACTAAGCTGGAGGAGCAGCCTGTTGCAGCCTAGGTGTACGGTGATATCTCGCGTGTTTTTGGGTGAGGTGATAGAAGGTTGAGCGTGTGTCTATGTGCTAGGGCGGAGTGGCGTTGAGCCTCATCTAAACTAGAGCAGGCTATCGTGGGGGATCGACCGGTTTATACAGTTCTGAGGACGCCTGCTCGCATAGTAGGCATGTTATAGACATTTTTCGTATTTCCCTCAGGTTGGTCAGCAGGAGACAAAAATTAGACGGAAAAGGGCAATGCTCGAATGGAGCCCGTGAATCAGCTCACTGAGATTCGGGATGGTGTTGATAGTGAATAATCTACTATATCAAGGGCGATTGACTTGGATCACTCATGTTCACTTCTTCACTCTACTTCGTGTCTTGCATCACTGGGTGATACTCCAGAGGGCGCTTGGCGTATCGGCGCACCTGTATCAGTATTCACAAGCGTTCATGTCCACCATGGCTGAGTATGAGTCCCACGCACCAATCATTTCTGAAAGAATTCTCCGGGCCTGTTCACCAGTCTTATTCATATGCAACTGACATAAGGCCAAATGTAACCAAGTCCTAGTGATATGACAATTCACAAAGTGCAACAGAGCCTCACTCACCCCCAAGCTTATTCGGGCGCAGCGGTTCGCGACATGTATTCCAAATTAAACAAGCCTGGAGGTATACAAAGACACAATAGGAAAAGCCGAGGTCATTTGAACACTCCAGCTTATGCCCATTTCTTTCAAACCCCTCTTCTTGCCTGTAGGTCCAGGGTGAAGATGCACGACACAAGGCTGAATGGCATGTAAGTCGTCGTAATCGGAGTGAAGTCTCCCCAATTCTGCTAAAGGCTGACAGTTATTTTTTTTGTTTACAGAAGATCCAAACAAAAAAACAAGACACATCTGACCCGAAAAGCAGGCCAAAAACAACCTCCATCTTTCGTAGCGTTAATGCTGCCTGTTGGTTTTGCCTCTTGTTGGATGCGGTGCCTCAAAATGAGAAATCTAGCCACTCACAGGAATTGGCACTCACACACTCTGTAGAGATACCTAGGCAATGAGCGCGACCTACGCAATTCATGCACAACAAACTCGTCGGATCAACCCCACATCAAGAGTGAAAACACTTTCATTTGCTTATTCCCATGGCCAAGAATTGTTTTGAGTCACACTTGGTTATGGTTTGGTCCGGGAGAGTACTCGATCGTTACACAAAGTGGTATAGTCTATTTTGGATCAAACCCCCGTGCACGTATTCACGAAAACAGGAATATAAACAGTCTTGGTAGAGCCTAAAATCTAGGCAGATTATGTGTGTACGTACGGGAAGTGCGTAAACTACCTACCTAGGTAATTGTCATGTACGTAGGGCAAAAAGAAAACAAGTGTGCTTTTTTGCTTGGTAACATGACCCAACATGACCTAACCACTTCCCAAAGGATTCGGACCAGGAGGAAACCAACCTACATTATCACTGATATAAATACAGGGTTCTTTCTATGGGTTCGAGCTGCATACTACGCGCCCAAAGTGCATAACAAGGCATTCTCGAGCCTCTCTTAACCACAGCCTGATCTTCACTTCACCCATAGCAACAGCAACAGCATCAGCATCTCCTCAAGCAACACCAACTCAGAGCTGGGCCGGACCCGAGGGTCAGGTCATATGCTCTTCTTCTCTTCCTCATTTCAGGTATAAAAGGAGGCCCCGAGGAGAAGTTGTGTGACCCTGCCAGCACAGTCTTGCATCTAACTCGTCCGAGGAAGAAAGGGCCTTTATTGGATCAGTCGTTCAAGCACTTGCATCCGCATAAACATCTTCTCCAACAGGAAGAAGAGCCTCTGCAGGCCTGAATCCAATCTACAACTGCCTTATCACGGCCTGAACAACTTCACTCCCTCATACACCATGGACATCACAAAGATGAGCAAGATGGGCTGGTCTCCTTTTCTCCAAGCCATGAACAGCACCGCCCAACCACTAAACTCTTCCTCATCATTCCCCGGAATAATGGACACCTTTCTTGTTTCCGCAGGCCAAGCATCGCCTCTGCTCCAGCTCTTCCTATTTGTCTACCGCTTCGTGGGCGCTCAGTTGGGTCTTGACCCATCTATCCTCCTCACCCTTCTCGGTTGTTTCTGGGGCTTGTCCAAACTCTTTGATCAAGTATATGCAGCGGTCGACAACATCCTTCACACATACTTCAGGTGTACCATATACGTTAGCGAGAATGATCAGATCTATTCTACGCTCATGCAGTTCCTGTCGGAGCAGCAAGACATTGCGTCTAATCGTCATCTCACAGCCCAGACCGTCTTCAAGAGTGCTTGGGACGAGGAAGAAGATCAAGCAGACGTGTTAGCCACAAATACTGTCGAAGACGGTGAAGATTCGCCCAAGTATCTCAACTTTGCCAGCGACGCAGCTAGATGTGTAAGTTTTCGTGCTCGTGCCTTTTGCCGTCACTGACACCCCCCCAGAACCCACGATATGTCCCAGCGATGGGCACGACAGGGTTTTGGCATGACAGGACGTACTTTCGGGTCAACCGGAAGAGAGAGTCTCTGCAAAGTACCAACGGTTGGGGAGGGACCAAGGATGTTGAGGAGCTCAAAATATCTTGCTTCGGCAGGTCTATTGGCAAGTTAAATATCGCTGATCTTGAATCGACACTTAACTAACGATTCGCAGACCCTATCAAGCAACTTCTTGCAGATGCCAAAACAGCCTATTTCCTCGACACTCGCCACAAGACGACCATCTACCGCCCCAGAATAAAAGAAAGTCGCCGTGATGCTTGGAGCATGTGGCAGCAAGTTGCCCGGAGACCCATCAGACCAATGAGAACTGTGATTCTCGAACATGAAGAGAAGCACGACGTTTTGCGAGACATCAATGAGTATTTGCACCCCGGAACTCCTAAGTGGTATGCTTCTCGAGGTATTCCTCTCCGCCGTGGTTATCTCTTTCACGGACCACCTGGCACTGGCAAGACAAGTTTTTCATTTGCATTGGCTGGCGTTTTCGGCATCGATATCTATGTCATCAGTCTTCAAGATCCTACCGTCAGCGAAGAGGATCTGGCAGTCTTGTTCACTAGACTTCCTCGCCGATGTGTTGTCCTTTTGGAAGACATCGACACTGCTGGTCTTCGTCGTCCCAACGGCGAAGAAGACGAAGAGGAGAATGAAGACGCTACCGCAGAGAAGAGCGGCGATGTCAAAGGCAAAAAGCCAGAAAAGGCGGAGAAGAAAGAAAAGAAGAAATCCAAAAAGGTCAAAGACTCCTCCGACAGCGATACCGACAGCTCCGAGGAGGACAGAAAGAGACGCAGAAAGCGACGGCGAAACAGAAGAGACAGAGAGAATACTAGCAACAGGGGTACTAATAACATCTTGACTGTGGAAAGTATTTCACTTTCTGGACTTCTCAACGCCATTGACGGCGTTGCTTCGCATGAAGGTCGCATCCTCATCATGACCACCAACAAACCCGAGTCCCTTGATGAGGCTCTCATTCGACCGGGACGAGTCGATGTGCAAGTTGGTTTCAAGAACGCAACCAGCGCACAGGCATCGGAGCTCTTTTACCGGATGTACGAGATGTCGCGTAACAAGCCAGTCCCAATGTCCAAGACCAAACCTGCCGCACCCAAGGCACAGAATGGCAGTATCCACAGTCTCGTGGATAACAAAGGAAAAGAGACGACTCTTTCGATCGAAGAACTCAAAGAGATCTCGCAGGAGTTTGGACAACTGATCCCGGAGGGCATGTTCTCGCCTGCGGAGATTCAGGGGTTCTTGCTCAAGCGCAAGAAGAGTCCTCGAAAGGCGCTTGAGGATGCCTCTGGCTGGATTGAGGCTACTGTGAAACAGAAAGAGCTGAAGTCCAAGGTCGTTACTGTCCAGTAGTCTAAGGACTTCGACAAATGCATCGCCGAGGCGGGTGATGCTTGGGGCTGCACTGGGATGATAATTGCTGGACTTTGCTTCTTGCTAATAATTTGATGACGGAACACGGAGTCTTAGAGCATAATCAGTAATTCATTAGTCCATGCCTCACTTTCATTAATTAAAATTCTTTCTTTTCTTTTGCGATGTTGATGAATGTTCAAGTGCCGTTGTTGATATTTGACTTATCAAGGTGAACTCTCGGTGTAGCTCGGTCAGCAAACTCAGGTCTCCACATATGTCACCTCCCTCTACCTCACCCTCCAGACAAGCCCACGTTTACACGTGCGACAACGAACCCCAAAGCACGACAACCACGCTAGATCTAACTCGCCTACAAGCTCTACGAACACCCCAGATACTATCAGAAGCTGCGAAATGCTCCAGCGACAGCCTCACAGCCCATCATGAGCAACCTCCAACCCCCCAACACCGTGGCGCCAACGCCTACACCAAGCGGCAGCAAAGACCCAGGCCTGCGATACCCCAGCAATGGAAAAAATATCTACAGTCGCCCGTTGAATAGGACCAAGACGGCCGAGTTGAGCCAGGCGAGCTTTGCGTATCTGTTCGGCGAGATGGTGACGTATGCGCAGAGAAGGGTCAAGGGCATTCAGGAGCTTGAACAGCGGTACGTTCAGTATCCTCCCTGTTTATGGAGTGCGGGAGCTAATTGTGTGCAGACTTAATCTTCAAGGCCACTCCATCGGTCTCAAACTCCTCGATCTTCTCCTCTTCCGCGAACCAGCGCGTACGCAGACTCGACCACTCAGCATCATTGCCCTCCTCCACTTCATAAAGCAAAATATCTGGCAGCACCTCTTCGGTCGTCAAGCAGACCGACTCGAGAAATCGGCCAACCCTGAAACACCAGAAGAATACATGATCATCGATAACGAACCTCTTGTCAACCAATACATCAGCGTACCCAAAGAAATGAGCCAGCTGAACTGCGCTGCCTACGTAGCCGGTATTGTGGAAGGTGTCTGCGACGGAGCTGATTTCCCAGCAAAAGTTACGGCGCATACAGTTGCGGAGGGCGATATGTGGCCTGGCAAGACGGTCTTTCTCGTCAAGTTCAGACCGGAAGTATTGGAGAGGGAGGGATTCTTGGGGAAGAACTAAGTGGTCAAGATGGAGTTTTGGAGTTTTTATGATGGGCTGGATTTGATAGAGACGAATTGTGTCTTTGGCGATGTGATATCATGCCTGATTTAATATTGAACCATGCTGCCATGGTGCCTCTCTATAGCCATTCTACGCCCAACGCCTTGCTTAAACATCAGTGACAAGAATGTGTATCCCATTCATCGCGGCAGAGCACTCCCAGACCCCTTCGGCTTTCCACCAGTTCCAATACTAGGACCTTTGTTCATGAGCTCCGAAAGCCCCAAGTCCTTCCAAGCAGGCTCCTTTGACTTTTGAGTAGCGCGCTGAATTCCAAACGCAGCATGTTGATCCGGAACGACATCGTCTTCGTCTTCCGGGTTGATGGGTTGGTGAACGGGCGGAACGTAGATCTCGTCATCCGGGAGCTTGTCCTTGCAGAAGTCCTCGAAGAGGTCTGCGTCGCGGGAGCGGTGCATGTGAACGAACGTGAAGGATGAGTCTTTGTTCTGAAAGTGTTAGCTAGGGTCAAAGTGCCTAGAGAAGGGGGCAGCTACCATTTTGAAGGATATCGAGGTATCGTGAATGGTTTGTTTGTTGATGTTGAGGTTCTGTTGGTTTCCACAGCGGGACGGATGGCGGGGTGTGGGGCCATAGTGAGAGCTCTGGCAGTTGGGTCAGTACGGTACGGCAGTTGGTCAATCTTCAGGGCCTAACGAGGTTTCAGAGATTTGATTTTCGATTAGGTTAGATAGGCAGAGCTGAAGTATTGCATTATTTCGAGTGATTTTGTGTTTTTCGTATCATGTGCTTCTGAACGAGGTTGTCCTTTAATTACCTAAGGTATACCTATAGGCGGTTTCGCCGACCTTGGTACCAAGTCACTAAGGTGTTACAGCCCACCTACCGTGGGTAAGTGGTTGAAATATCTCTGCTTCTGCATCATCTTCAAACCGTGTCGACTTGACGTTCACGATCCGCTCTCTAAGCTTCATCCTGCAATTTTCACTATCTACTAGACTAATTCATCTACTGGCTCCGACGGCCACTGTTTCAAACCGCTCATCATGGAGACTTCAGGCGAGCAACAGCCTGCAAGCGTGCCACAACCTGTACTTATACCAAGACTGCCCGTCGACATTCTCTATCACATCGGATCTCTTCTGGCTGCTGAGTCCGTCATTGAGCACGAGCATCAAATAGACAGCAACAGTTCGTGCGACTGCTGCATGGACAAGTCGTCAACTACTCTCTACAAATTGACCTATACCTCCAAAGCTACCAGAGATGTCTTGGAACCCTTGCTCTATCGGAATCTCATCTTGACAACTCCCCAGGATGTCACAAACATATTCATCAATCTCATTCAAAGACCTGAACTTCGCCAACATGTTCAGTACATTCTTTGTTATGCTGATTTGGTGGGACCGCGTGTCAGGAAATTCGAAATGCCTGAATGCAAGAAGATTTGGTCAAAGCGATGCCCTTCTGACAAACCTGCTCTGATGCGTCTTCTCGATGGCGCTGGGCTTCACAAACTTGCTTGGTCGGCTTGTATGTTGGAGCGAACAAAACAGCGATTCATGTTTTCTCCCGATTTCAAGCATGATGGCATTCTGGAACTGCTGTTTGCCTCTATCCTCTTCTTGTCGCCAAACGTCACCAGCTTTACCTGGCGGGATTGCAACAACAACCCAAAAGCCTTCATACTGGACCACATTATGTGCAAGGCGGTACACGACGGCCTCCCTCTCATGCCCAAGCTGCAGAAACTCAGCACCGAAAAGGCAGAGTTTGAGGAGAGCAAGCAAGCACAATTTTTCACCCCGCACATCAACCTGTGGGAGAACTTGTATAGCCTACAACTCAACGACATCGACCTTGACATGGAGTTTGTTTTGATGCTTTTCAATGGAAGCTTCAAAGAGAACCGGCCCGTGAGAGAACTTATCGTCCGCTGCGTGACTGGTTCAGAGCGACCAGAGAGCTTGACCTCGTTCCCACCAGGTTTCGAACTGGCATCGACAATGCTTCTGGGGGACAAGAATCTCGATAATTATAAGGACCAGTTCAAAGCTTTCCCTAATCTCAATCTCCTCGATGTCACTTTTGTCTTTCACAGAGGACGCATGGAAGAAGGTTCACTTACTTTAAAGGCGTTTTTACACGCCGTTGGGTCACCCGAGCGCCTATGCCTGTCGGGCCATCCTCTTCCGATCTCGACTCTGGACACCGGCGTCACACACTCAAGACTCAAATACCTCAAGGTCCGGGAATTCCAGCCAAACGCGCCTGCAAAGACAACATCGAAGGACAACCTCATCGCGGGACTCAACCAATTCTGGAACAAAAAGTCCATGGTCGTGCCGAATCTTAAGGAGATTGACTGGGATCACTACACATTCAAGAGGGAAGACATGGAGGGCGAGGATAAAGCTGTTTGGGAACTTGTTGGAGAAGAAGAATGGGAAGATGATTCGGGCTCTGATGAAGATGAAGATGAAGACGAGGCAGCGCTTTGGTACTCTATGGGAAGAGGCGATATAGATGCATTTGTAGAGAGTGCAATGGATGTGGAAGACATGTGGGATGCCTGGGGACCTTAGAGTGAGATCTGGTACTTCTGAAGATTTTGTAGTCTACATCTACGCGCCCACAGAGAGACGAACGGTTAACAGGCTAGACAGATTATCATTGATCATCTAGAAGACACAATTCATGAAACACTTCAGCTATCTATGAGATCGTGGTAACTACCGAGTCTCAAATGCCTCTCATAGCGAATTTGTGATACATGGCTGAGCCGGTCTCATATACCCGAGACCTTTAGTCAGTCAAATAGCACTGTTTCGCGATCATAGACCCGAACTTGATGGGAAAAGCCAAACCGAATTTCTGATGAATTATAAAAGGCTGAGGAGCCTGATGTAAGAAAAAGCCAAACTGAAATTTTGTCGAGCTGCACAGTTAGTAGATCACGAAATGCGCTTTGAGGTACTGCGAAGAGCCCACCCAAGCTGACGTTTCGTTGCCTTGAAGGTGGTTCCTTCAAACGCAATTCAAATGTGGTAGCTTCGAATTATCAGTTCACATCATCCTCATCCTCATCATCCTCATCAGGAGCTGGAGCCACCAAAGCATTCAAAGCTCCAGCTGCCGACAAATCAATGGCCATTTGAACAATATCTGGGTGCGAAGCCTCCATGTTTATGAGAAACTGCTGCAGTAGTTCAGGCGTCTCTACGCTTTGAACGAAATTCTGAAGGTCTTCCCGGGACATGCTGTGCAACTGGTGGAACATACTCGCTTCAGCGGACATAATCCAGGAGTCATAGTTGAAGTATCCCGTTTGGCCGCGGTTCTTGAGGCGAACCTTCTGCTGGCAGGACATGAGCAACCGGTCAGTAGCCGTGTGTGAATCCCATTTAGCCAGGGGCTGCCAGGTAGCGTGGATCGGGTGGCTTGCGTTGAGGGTGAAACCGGATTCATTGTGGTCCTCGATTCTGATGTTGATGAATTCGGCCTTGTCGAACATGTCAATGTCCCAGAAGACATACCCCCATGGAAGTGACTGGTAAGTGGTGACTTCTCCATCGGATTCGTTCAGGAAAATTGCATAGCGACTTAGGATATGCCACGCGTTCTCTGGCCCGGGGTCGGGATCTTTGATGAAGGGGGTACGCATCATGAAGTCTGGGGTGTCCATCCGTGCCCATTTGCCCGGAGCCCCCTCGTAATCGTGGACAACACAGGTGAGATGCTCGTCGTTACCGGGGAAAGGAGGCCTGGTTGGGAGATGAGGGTTCCAGTCAATGGGTGGATTGATACTTCGCATAACTCTCGCTCTTTCGATTCGTGACCCAGCAGTCAGAAAGTCTTTCAGAAAGGGGAGGCCTTGGGCAATGAGACTCATTGACCCAGGGCACAGGGCATGGCTGATGTAGTATGGTAGCTGGGTACCCAATTCGATATCTCGTTCGAGAAAGGTATTGAAAGCTGGAACCATTAGACCATATGTAATCATTATTGATGAGGGGACTTACAAGGTGCGATTTCAGTAACCAAGATGCCGCAGATGCTAGTCAGCTGCTCAATCTCCACGGCAGAGTACTGGCTGTGAAAAGCCTTGAGAATGCGATGTTCCTCCAAATCCTTCAGGCAATGAACCCAGTGAGCCTCCTTATGCTCCTCTTCGGTCGGGGGTCTGTTCATCCCATGATTGTCATGTAGATGCGAGGCAATCATGAGCTTCATGATGTTCAAACACGCATCCAAGCGATACAGCGCACGCTGAAAGCGCACCCGAACATTAGTGTTGATAGAGAATGCACCTCTGTACTTGACGACTGGATGCTTTTTAATTAGGGACGAAGGAAGACGTTTTGCGAAGTATTCAACAGCTTTATGAAGGCGCCACATCTTCTTAACTCGGTCGAGGGTGAGGAACTGGCTGTAGATGCGCTGCTGTTCACTGGAATAGACGCGATTGATAGCCTTGATGCCAGCTTTGAGGCCCTGCCATTCTGCCATTTTCATGTTGAAGGTCACGACGGCTTCCCGGTAAACGGGTTCCTCCATGGAGTTGAAGAGGACGCATGATGTAATGTAGGCGGGACGTTGTTTGAAAGCGTTGTAAAGCTTCGAGCCGGAGAGCATAGCAGCACGGATAGAGGCTCTGTCGGGTAAGAAAGAGAGGGCATAGGAGAGAACTTCGGGAGGAAGTTTCTCGATGGGAGACGTCTCGTCGCCGCTCGCATCCGAGGCCATTTCGATGTCACTCGTATCTGAGACCATGTCGATTTCGCTCGTATATGAGGCCATGTCGATGTCGTTGGAGGACTCCGCTGAGGAGCCTGGCTTGGAATGCTCCGACATCGTGAGAAATCAGCGCGAAGATGAAGAAGGCGTCAAGAGTAAAATTGACCAGGATGGAAGAGATAAGGAGGAGTTAGCAGAGTTTGTTTACCGTCAGGTTTGTTTACTGTCAGTTTGTCCGTGAATCATCCCGCGGGTGATTGGCAGTTGCTAGCAGTGTTTGCAGCTGCCTTGACAAGCAGCTCGCCTTGGGCAAACGTCGTCTACTTTGAGCAGCGAAAAGTCTTGCAAGAGTTGACTCATATAATTCTAGAGATGTTGTTGGGCTGTAGGAGCTTGACGTTTGACGTCAAACTGTATCTTTGTCGTTTTGTGTAACCTTCCTACTAACGACCCAACCCTTTTTGTTGCGAAACCACAGTAAGAATTGGGCTGCTGGCTAATCAACATCAAATGAATTCTCAATAAATTTGCAGAATTGGCACCCTGCAAGGTATTTATTGTCTGGTTCGATATCTCCTGGTCCTGATGTTGTTCCCAGTGCCCAGAAATGAATAAGGCCTCCTCACCTGGTCTCTAAGCCAGGTTTGTGCACCAGTACTTCCATCCTTTAGTACTGTGGCTCCAAGTTCCCCTCTTCTCACCCCGATGCTTCTAACCATCTGTGTAACCAAGACGTACAATCAACCTATGAACTGCCAAGATAGCCCCGAAACAAATTCCTTCGTGACCAAGCATCCATGCATCCGTTATCTCAAAGGCGGTCATCGAGGTCCCACGCCGTTTCTGTAACATATGCATACCAGGTGTGATTGTGTGGAGTGAACCAGGTTCGTTGCATTCCCAAATCACATAATGATCCGAACCCCCAGTTCGCTATATCTCGAAACTCATCCTTTTGAACGGGGCCGTTTACAGAGTCGTAATTTTCTTTGGTGCCCACGGTTACTTTGCAGGATCTGAACGAAGCCCATATGGTTGTATTCTTCTCGATTTCGGTGAGAAAAGGATTATGAATAAACCGATTGAGAGCGTGCTCACAATCTGATCGAGCGGCTGTGGTGTTCGTCCCGCATCCCCAGTAGTATGTGCTCGAATTGTATGATGGGTTCCAGCCCAGCATGTCGTGACGCAAAAAGTTGGCGGCTGTAAGAGACAGAAGAGACATGAACGTCAATACGAACCACATTGTGTCAGATGGAGCTTTTCTGTGTTCTTAAGATCGAATATGACGCGGTGGCTTTATAAGTTAGGTTATAATTAAGGAGAAATCACTTGCTTAGATGAGCGGGAAGGGAGTCCCTTTATATACATCTTATTTCTATTGATTCACCTCATGTCTCTCATTCATTCACATACTTAGTCACTATATAATTACCTCTGACTAGGTAGCTCAACTAGTCGTGTGAGCCGCAGTTTGAATAGATGCACATCAGTGTTCCGATTCACTACTTCCTTAGTGGAGCTCAAAGTCAGTCATGCTGCTCTCTGAGTTATTTGTATGTGCTGTTGAACATCATTTAACACTAGGCTTGTTGCATGCTTTGTGAACGACAGCTAGGCGCGGTTCAACTTTGGTCTTAATAACAACTGAGAGATGATTTGTACTTGTGAAGGACGTAAGGGGTTTTGTTGTTGATCATCCGACCGGAGCACGATGGCTACCTAGAAAACGACACAAGTCACATCGATATCCTAATCATTGTCCTCGAGACTAAGCAGCTAAGAACCTATGGACAAGGCCGAACTCATGTTGATGTCAACTAGCCCCTGAACCTTTAAGCTCTTGGGATAATTAGTACTTTATTGAACGGCGGAACCGACACTACCCTAAATGATATGATAGGTCCCTCTAAAAGTCATCACGAGGCTCCCAGCCCTTCTCCGTTACATAGGCTACCCAAGTATTGTTATTTGGCTTGACTGTGGTTCGGGTCAATTTATCGGGGCATTTATCCACCAACCCCTGATGCACAACATCCACAAACTCATCTTGCTGGATTTCGAGGGCAAAGTGTCCGAGGGGCCCGGGCTGTATATAAAGCTGGCAAGAACCCCAATACTTGGCTAGGCCATTGGCTTTTCCGATACCAAACCAGCCAGTTTTGGAAGTAGTCTTGAACCAGTCAAGTAGCTCGTTGCAGTCTGATACACTGAAAGGGGCCATCTATTGTATGTAAGTAAAATGGAAATACTCCAAGATTGTTGAGAAGTAACCTACATGACCACAATCCCAGGAGTATTCTCCATCTGTATCTGGGGCGCTGCGAGACACATGGCTCGCCGTCGTTAGCGAGAGGAGGGAGACGAAAACTAAGAGAGATCGCATGATCTTATCTGGGTAGCTGTATTTTATAGTACTTTGAAATGATGGTCGTGGGTGGTGCTGTATAGCTATGTGTTTTCTGAGACGTGAGAGAACCAACATGTTCCAGGAGCGTGCTTCTTATAGTGAATCCATCACCCCCATTCAGCTGTCAAACGGTGTTATTGAAAGCAACATCACTGTTCGTGGCTTGACGAATAGCTGTTGAATTGCTTTGAATCGCGACCAGACGTTCAAGCAGAAACATGCCCTGAATGCTGAGTACTGGAACTTATGGTGATTAGAGTAAACGTTTATTCTATGTGCAGACGGGGAACGAGATTTAACAAGCACAGTCATTATTGACTATGAATTAGCTCCTACTAAGCTCATTTAGTGCAACAATTTGAGTCTATCAGACAAATTACTTTTAGTAACATTGGCTGACCTGAAGTCATACGATTGTACATTTTCGTCAAACTTGTGAATCCAATGGGAATACCCTATAGACTTGGTGCAGTCGTTGATCGTAACGGATCAAAGAAATGCCGGGCCACCACCGACGATCTTCCCTCCCGCGACTGGGGTGACAGCTCGGATGTCATAGCGGGGCAACACCTCGAGAGCTCCGACCTTCTTCCGTCTGCCTAGAGGAAGCTCAAACTCCCAATCTTTGTACCAATCACTCCGAATAGCATTTCTGTTACTTTGAGTTTATTATCTTTGAATTGTAACGGACCAAGATCGTATCTTCTCCTTCTACAGTATCAACTTCCTCAATACCCCTCCATCCGTTACCCCGCGCTTATGATCTGAAACCATCAAGCTCACACCATCGTGAAGCTCGCTCAGTATGGCTTCTGGTCAAATCAGTGCCACGCCGCAGGCGGTGATGGGTCACGTTACAAAGCTCAGTGACAATGACCCCGACTTCCGTTTCATGGCCCTAAACGATTTACTTCAACTTCTGCATATCGCTAAGCCCGACTTTCTGCACCATGACTATAATATCGCCGCTCGTACTGTTGATAGTCTCATCAAGGTGTTGGACGATCAAAATGGTGAGGTGCAGAACCTTGCAGTGAAGTGGTATGTCAAGCGGACAATCCAATCTATGAAGTGCTAACGGCTATCAGCCTGGGCCCATTTGTGGGCAAGATTCCGATGCCCGTTATCGCTCCCTTGATCGAGAAGCTATCGACTCTGAAGCTTAAGAATTCTGTGGACAATGCTGTTCCTTCACTTGCCCTGCGAAATGTCATCATCGCTCTCCCTCGACCAGTCCCAGGCCTCCCACCAACAAACGATGTGCAGGAAGCATATAGCGCCATCAGCCGCGTGTTGATCCCCCGGCTTATTGGGCCCGGCCCCAAAACCCAGGTCCCAAAGAACCCCAGGGTCCCTCTTCCTCCTGTCCCCGAAGGACTCCTACAAAATGAAGGCGACCTCAACGCAGAAGCTGTCGACGTATTGATTGAGGTTGTCCGATGCTTTGGACCTATGCTTGTTCAGGTTGAAGTAGAGGCTATGCAAGAGGTTGTTATTCAGCTACTCGAAAGCGAGAAAGGCACATCAGTTGTCAAGAAGAGGGCTGTCGTTGCTATATCCATGCTCGCGGTCTATTTGTCTGACGAGCACCTGGAAGAAGTAGTCAGGCGAATCTCCCTTGGCCTAACGAAGCAAATCACCCCCGTCACCAGAAGATTATACATCTCGATCCTCGGTAGTATGGCCCGGTCGATTCCCGCACGATTTGGACCCCATCTTGCCGGTACTGTACCCTTGATTATCAAGGCACTTAGTGAGGAGGAGCTTCAAGAACATCTCGATGCGCTTAGCGACGGAGACGATCTTGGGCAAGATTTCAACGAGGTCCGAGAAGCTGCTTTGGTAGCCCTAGATGCCTTCTTGGCCTCATGCCCTCAAGAGATGCGCCCGTTCACAGATGAAACTATAGAAGCCTGCCTGCGATATCTCAAATATGATCCCAACTACAACGTGGATGACGAGGACGAGGATATGGATGATGAAGAGGAAGATGAAGAAATGGATGAGGACGACGAATTCGATGCCGACGATGGCTTTGAAGACGACGACGATGACGCCAGCTGGAAGGTTCGACGGTGCGCTGCAAAGACTATCTACACAGTTATCTCAACACGTGGCAGTGGTGACCTGCTTGAGAACGGTGTACTTTACAACCAGACGGCACCTCACCTTATAAAACGTATTTCTGAGCGAGAGGAGAACGTTCGTCTTGAAATTATTTCGGCACTTTCGCTCTTGGTTCGCAAGACTGGTGAAGGACTTCACACAACAGACCTCACCCTAGATGATCTTGAGCCAGAATTCGAGACCCGCATCCCCATCAGCAGGAAAAGAAGACGTCAGAGTAGTGGTGGAGGCGCTTCTGCGTCCCAATTCATGTCAGGATCTGGATTGGTTTCACCCGTCTTGGAGAAAATCCCTCCTAGCGGTCCACGAGCTGACTTGGCTCGCCTTACACCGTCCATCGTTAAGGCAACCACCAAGCAACTCAAGGGCAAGACTATTCCTACCAAGCAGGCAGTTATAAAGCTTCTGGATGACATAGTTTCAGTTCAACATGGCGGCTTGGCTGAGTACTTTGATCAAGTCATTGGACCTATAATTGAGGCTATCCAGCCCGCTGGTGCTGTATCCGCCTCGACTCAAGTGGCGTCCCATTCCGGCTCCTCTTCAGCGACCCCAAGCACTTTGAGAATCACTGCTCTTAGCGTGATCAGTGACATTGCAAAGACTCATTCGTCAACTCTTCTACAGCCCTATCTTACGAAGATTGTCGATGGTGTGGCATCTGCTGCCAACAATCGTTTCTACAAGATCTCAAGTGAGGCTATCCGCACCGTGGAGGAGCTGGTTAAGACGATTACCCCACCAAGATCACGCAATGCTGCTTCCAAGTACAAGGCTGAGCTGGAAAAGCTTTATACCGTCATTATAGACAGGTCCTCCGCTCAGGATGCCGATGCCGAGGTTCGCCAACGCGCCATCCATGCATTAGGAGTCCTTGTTTCGCGAAATTCAACCTCTGAGGGACCTTCCCTTCTCACTGAGGATAAGGTGAAGACTGCTCTGGAAGTCTTGCAAGAGAGACTGAAGAATGAGACTACTCGCCTTGCTGCCGTCCGCGCTGTGGAGAACGTTGCCCGTTATGCCCGAAACCCCGAACAACTGGACAAGGCATGGGTTCAAGATGTCAGTTTGGAACTGTCAGCACAGCTACGAAAAGCAAATCGGTCGCTTCGTGGCTCCAGTATCATTGCTCTTCGTAACCTTGTCTTGTCGCCCGCCACGAAGGGTCAGCTCGAACCGGATACCATTCAAGGAATTGTCACCGACTTGATGCCCATCATCGTTAACAGCGACGCGCATCTCCTTGGACCGACATTAATTATCCTTGCAAACTTGGTGATCGAGCACCCCGAGCTGGTGGTCACTGATGAGATGATTGCCGCCATCTCGCAGCTGCTCAAGGAGCATCACGCAGGAATCGTTCTTGACCAACTTCTTGTGCTAGTCAGCAACATTGGAGAGAGCGGAGTCGGCCAGGGGCTCATGCAGGGACTTTTGAAAAACGTCAGCGTTGCAGGTGACCCTCCTGTCGTCGGTAAAGTTATTGGGACTCTGCTCGTTACCGGCGGAGACTCAGTTGGTGTCAAGCTTGATAGCTTTGTCACGGAGCTCTATACTAGTGCTAAAACGAACGATGAAGCCCGAATCAGTCTTGCCCTGGCCGTTTTAGGTGAAGCCGGAAAGAGACTTGGAACAAGCTCGACGTTGAAGCCGGATCTTTTCTTGGATCAGTTCCACAAGGAGCCAGACAAGGTGTCTCTCTCGGCAGCCGTGGCTCTTGGCCAGGCTGGCTCCGGCAATGTTCCAGAATTCCTTCCCATCATCTTGAAGACCATGCAGAAAGGTGGAAACACTCAGTACCTCCTTATTCAGTCCATCAAGGAAATCCTACAATCGATCTCTGCGCAGTCTACTGACCTACGCAACTACGCCCCAGCTATCTGGGACGAGCTTCTCAAGGCTTCCGACAATGCCGACAACAAGGTCGTTTGTGCTGAATCTGTTGGACGACTTGTCACACTTGACCCTGCCGTTTTCATTCCACGGCTTCAGGTATGCAGGCCGAAGCCCATACGTTCTGAATGTTCTAACTCTTCATAGGCTCTCCTGAAGGACCAGTCTCTGGGTATTCGAGGGATGGCTGTTCAGGCTGTTCGCTATACCCTTCCTGAAAGTGACGAGGTTTTGGACGTGATGCTACGGGAGGTTCTAATTGAGATGCTTCTGACAATGCTACAAGACACCGATATGGATATTCGGCGACTAGCAATGATCACGCTCACTACAGCTGCTCGATCAAAGCCCGATCTAATTCACCCGCACTTGGGAGAACTGATGCCATTTGTTCTTCAAGAATCAGTCATCAAGAAGGAACTTGTGAAGGAAGTGATGATGGGCCCTTTCAAGCACACCGTCGACGATGGCCTGGAGGTCCGAAAGGTGCGTTAACGATGAACTCGTTGTGAACAGGAACTAACTTTTAACAGAGCGCGTATGAGACACTGTACGCCTTGATGGAGACTGCATTCAGTCGCATCAATAACATCGACTTTTACGATCGTGTCATCGCTGGTCTCAAGGATGATAATGATATTAGGCAGCTCTGCAATCTCATGGTGACCAAGCTGATCGTGATCGACCCCGATGAGACGACTCGACGCTTGAACTCGATCGCTGAGGCGTACAGAACTGTCCTCTCGGTCAAGCTGAAGGATAATGCCGTGAAGCAGGATGTAGAGAAACAAGAGGAAGCTAACAAGAGCATTCTCAGAGTTACTTCGCTGCTGGGAGAGAAGATGAAGGCCATGACTGGCAACGCTGGAGCAGCTACCAGTAACGCTGGTGCCGCCAGCACCTGGACAGGATACTGGGATTGGGTCAATAAGGAGTTTGAGAAGCAGTTAAAAACACTGAGGGAGGAGAACAACCAATTGCAGACCCGGATGGTCTAAGATCTACACTGTAATGGCAATGGCGAGGTGATGACAGTTCTGGAAGACGCAGTTCAGACAACTGGCCCGTTTCACCCTTTGGCACAACGATCATTGCACCGAGGATCAGGTACCATTATTACAGAAATTACAACAATTATACAATCTTGGACCAATACGCCGGATATTGGGATGGTTACCAATGGCGACGGACGGATCCTATAAAGCGAGAAGCTTAGTGGCACTACTACACGAAGCACGAGTTTTATTAGTCAAAAGTGTTGGGATTAACTCTCTTCCTCGTTTATTGGTTTGACTACTTGAAACCTCCTCACTGTTGCCTTCCAGCGACTGAATCACAGAATTCCTTTGGGGGCCAAAATTAGGTGGGTATGTTAGTACCTAGGAAGCCATTCTCGTATCTTGGTAGACCTCCCGAGATGATTCTAAAGCTATCTTTAAATTGAAAGAGTATTCTGGCTCATATTCATTAACTCCTGTCGCCTATGTATCGCTGCTTATAACCACCTACTTGTCTCGTAGCTGAGCTGCTCTCAACATTATGGGGCGCAGGATGATGCCTAAATGGGTAAGTGGGATAAAGAGCATGATCGCCAGGCCAAGACTGACGAGGACTGCATAGGGGCCAGGATGTTATGCGGGGGATCATATACCTTGCGGGAGGATAACGCGCCGTCTTATTTATATAAAGCCCATCCATTCCATTCATTTTCAGCGGATTGAGTCCTGCCTTCATCTCTTCAGTCTCTGAGTACCTTGCATGATGAAGATCCTAGTGCAGCCTCTCCCTCTTTTGCTTGTACTCACTGGCGATGCACTGGCTGCAAAGAACTACCATTGTCCTCCAATTGGCCCAGTCCTCCCTGTACCAACTAACCCAAGCTCACATCAGAATGTGAAAATTGCCATTGAGGCTATCACAGAGACTATAAAGGCCTATTCGAGCCTCCTGCACAGCACAGCTGTCTCTGTCGGTGTCACATCAATTCACGAGGACAAACCCTTGCTGGATTTCCATCACACGCCAGAAAATCTCGATCCTCGAGGCGCAAGCAAAATAGATGCCGACTCGGTTTATCGCATTGGTAGTATCTCGAAGGCGTATACTACCCTCGCTGCGCTCAAGCTCAAGGGAGTGGGCCTGCATGAGCCGGTGACGAAATATGTTCCTGAATTGAGAAAGTTGAATAAGCAGCAGAGTGAGAACAATGCTATTACGACTGTTGATTGGGACAAGGTATCGCTGCAGGCTCTTGCATCGCACATGGGAGGCATGCCTGCTGATTGTAAGCTTTGCATTCAATAGGAAATGGCGGTGCTAATGCTTGGTAGTGGCGACGGATTTGACGAGCTTTAGGAATTGGACTGATCTCGGTCTCCCTGCGGCGCATGATGTCTTGGGATGTGCTGGTCTGGTGGGAATTCCTCCCTGTGATGTTCAAGGTGAGTATCTACACACCAATACCTGTGGTTCTGACTAACTTGGCAAGACTTCTGGGACAATTTTGGCAAACGACCTCCGACTTTTGCACCTTGGGGAAACCCCGTGTACTCAAACATCGCGTTCTTCATTATGAGCTTGGTCATAGAGAGAGTTTCTGGAGAGTCGTATGAAGAGTTTGTGCAGAAGAATGTTCTTGATGTTGCAGGGATGAATAGCACGACTTATTCGAAACCCGATGACTCCGCGGGAGCCATTGGACCTGATGATACTTTCTGGAATAGCTCCATCGGTATCCTGAGTCCGTAAGTTTGATCACATCTGTGAGCCCTGACATCTGGCTAACTTGTACAGGGCTGGCTCGTTCTACTCATCAACAAAAGACCTCCTCGCTTTCGGATCTTCCATCCTCAAGCACGAGTTCTTAGACCTGGCAGAAACAAACGAGTGGCTCAAACCTGTGACTTTTACCAGTGGCAGGGGCGAGTTTATCGGCGCACCGTGGGAGATTGTGCGATCTAATAAGCTGACCTCTGACGAACGTGTGGTCAACGTCTACACCAAAGGAGGCGACATAGGAACATATCATTCCATTTTTGCAATGATTCCAGACTATGGTATAGTTATCAGTGTATTAGTCGGAGGACCTGAGAATGCGGGAGGTCTTCCTCTCGTTTTCTTCTCCATGATCACAAAAGTTCTTGTGCCCGCACTTGAAGCAGCGGGTAAAGACCAAGCAAAGAAGGCATTTGCAGGGACATACATCAACGAAGATACAAACTCGACTCTCGTTCTCGATGTTGACGACGACGGTCCAGGGTTAAGCATCACAAAGTGGATAGTCCGCGGAACAGACGTCTCAACACATTGGCTTCACTACCTCTCAGTGCTCAACCCCAACGTGCCCAAAATCTCACTATCTGGACGACTATATCCTACAGATCTCAAAGCGGGGAACAATATGGCGTGGAGAGCAATGTTTCGAATTGGCACGGCGGCTCAGATTGGGATGCAGGAGGGGTTGCTGTTCTGGGAGGATGCGAGTTGTATGAGTTGGGCGATGGTAGATAGAGCTGCGTATGAGTTCCTGGGATTGGATGAGATGGTGTTTGAGAGTGAGGATGGAAGGGCTGGGGAAGTTGAATTTGTGGGATTCAAGACAACTTTGAAGAGGAGTGAAAGGGAGTGATGAAACTGTGTATTGTGTCTATATAAGAAGTGCCAAAGTTCGCCAAATCGCTTTCGTTCTTGTCAACCGTTACGCTGAGAATGATGACCATTGAACATGTACTATAGACTGATCGTATAATAAAGAGTGTTGAGTGTGGTATGGTGTCAAAGGCGAGGAGTAGATACGTTGATGAGAGGAAGCGTGCATGGGAAAGCCACAGCGTATTGTGTGTCGAAGGTGAGACGTCGAGGGCGCAAGGAAGGAGACTGGAGAGGAACGGCTTCTTCTACAATGGCTGTCAGTTTGGTAATAGAGAATTGAGAGACAATGCAGAATACCGGAGTTTCGAGCAGAGTTAGACGGTGTTCTTCTGCAGAAACAGTGCCAAAAGACGAGAATGAAGGCGGGGACGTTGACTAACACACCAACGATGGCGACTATGACCTCTGGAGGCATGGCCATGCTGTGAGATTTGGTAGTTGAAAGACTGTGGTATTAACTTGAGAGAAAAACAGAGTACGTGAGCAGTCAATATGGAGTTTGTAGCAGGAGAATGAACATGCCAAATACCAAGACTGCGTAAGCCAGAGATGATATATGCCAGCCGCGAATTTTGGTCAAAAGTGTGGTGGGGCTAAATAAGTGATGGACAGGCCGACGTCTACTTTGCCAGCACTGCGGCAGTCGTAGAGGGGGTGGCGCATGGTATTGTACTTTTGGTACGACATGAAAACGCGAATTATGGCCATCCTCTCAGTCTATGGCTGTTCCATGCTCATAAGGAGATTTGGATGCTGATCTCGCGCCAAGGCCTTCCGAGTCCATGGCTCATGTTCGCCATGTTACATTGCGAAGTGACTGACCATGTTATAGAACGGCATCCGGAAGTCTCTGGCTAAATACTTCAGCTACCTTAATCATATAAGCTATCTCGTGGAGTTGACGTGTGTAGGAGTTACAGCTGAACAAAGAAGAGACTAACCTGCATTGTCATCTGGGATCACTTTCATGGGGTTAGGCTGCATAAGGTATTCTCTGCGCCTGAAGGGGAGAACAAGGCAGTTCTCTTCAGATCGGTCAACCATTGGCTCTACTGACCCTGGCTCGCGTTTCCGCACACGGGATGTGATTGAGGAAACACGAATTTTGGCTGCCAATCAGGGGCCTGAGGAATCAGCCTCACTGGATCGGTGCCGCATGATGACCATGCCCTCCAAACCAGGCTCTGACAGGACATGGATCAAACGAGAATTTTGGATAGAGGCCATCTTTGACTAGGTGCTCAGGTCCTTTGAGTATCCGAAAGCGTGGTGGTTAATTCCTTAGGCACCTTGGTTGACACTTAAGGCCCGACCTATCCAACTATTTCCAAGTGGTTTTTATTCCAAGAAAGCTGCTGAACCTATTCGACATGCCGAAAACAGCAAGAATTCCGAGCGATCTATGGGAAGCTCAAAGGCCTCGCATAACCGAGCTGTACGTCGACCAAGACAAGACTCTCGACGAGGTCATCCAGATCATGGCGGAATCTGGCTTCCATGCTACGTGAGTAAGAAAAACCAGATAGGTATTACTTGTCTAACAAGAATATAGGAAGCCCCAATACATTCGCAAAGTTAATGTCAACTGGAAACTGCAAAAGAATTACACCAAAGAAAAATGGCGGCATATAATCGCTTTAGTCGAGAAGCGTAAGGCAGAGGGGAAATTGACAGAAATCAGCATACATGGTCATGCCGTCTCGGAGAAGAAGATGAAGAAGGAATTGAGAAGATATCATATTTCGCAAGTCGATGAAGATCGTAGGTGCATTGTGCTTGAACACAGAAACCTGCTAATCTATTCTGTGTATGAAGTCGTTAGTACTAGTCACAGCGGCGTGGTTGCTTTTACACCACCATCATCAAACTCCATCGTCGTTCTCACCAACGGACTCCCTTGGTTAAAATTCCGAGAAAGGTTCAATAACCTGGGTGGGTTTGTCCTTACCCCAACCATCCTACGTCAAAACTGACGCAACGCAGTCAAGAGTTCAGCACCACTGTTGGGACCAAACCAACAAAATGGGCCACTTGGCTTCTGGGAGCTGGCAAATAAATTACTATCCCCGGCCCATACGACCGGGAAAATGGCTACTGGAAGTCTGCCACTGCAAGAGCCATCAAGACCTGTCTCAGACGACCTCTCGACACACTTTGACATAAAAGGAGAGCGATTGTTTGAACTGGTGCCAATGTTGGATCACCCTAGAGAAATCCTCCTACACCAAGAGCCACCATGGTTGCAAATTTTCAACTCGCTGGTGTTTCTTTGCTCCAATAATCTGATGGAAACCAAAAGCTCCACCTACGAGCTTCTCCAAGTCGCCATCTCGAGTGGCTTTCTCCTCAAGATGAAGGATCTATTTACAATTAGGGTACCGACTCTCGAAATATTTGCAAGACACCTGCTGTTTGTGGCGCTCGGAGTTCATGGAAATAAAGGAATAGAGTTCCTGCATTCCTTACTTGAGTCTGGAGTCAGCCCTGACAGCACTGATCCGGATGATTACGGATGCTCTGCACTCCACAGAGCTGTGATAGAAA
Organism: Fusarium proliferatum ET1; assembly: GCF_900067095.1. Classification (NCBI taxonomy): domain Eukaryota; kingdom Fungi; phylum Ascomycota; class Sordariomycetes; order Hypocreales; family Nectriaceae; genus Fusarium; species Fusarium proliferatum. The sequence goes on along the minus strand of NW_022194792.1, from coordinate 3,708,068 downwards.
GGAACCGGGACGCCGTTCAACTCCTTCTTCAATTTGGGGCAGATCCAAATGGAATGATAGAAGGCACTGAAGACAGCACACTCATGAGCCCTCTAAATTACGCCCTGTATTTGAGTGATGATAGAGATTTGGCAAAAATGTTACTTGATTCAAAGGCAGACGTCAACTCCGGATTCCAGAAGCCTTTAATCATAGCTGTCAGAAAGGGGGACTTGATCCTCGTGAGACTCATGTTAGAAGCTGGAGCAGACCTAAAGATACTACCGGCAAAAGGTCTTTCGGTGATATACTTCGCAATCGAACGTCAGGAATTGAATCTGGTCGACACACTGATTGAAGCGGGAGTGAGCCCGAACTTATCGATCGACGAACTTGACGACGAGGATATCCTTTTCCTGGTACGTCAGTTTGGCTTTTTTGACGAGGCCACCATCCCTACTCCTATAAATTACGCAGTAACCTTTGGCGATGTTGGCATTGTCAAGCGCCTCATCCAAGGCGGCGCAGTACTGGACATATTCATCGATCCAGAAATGCCCAAGAAGACGGGCAGAACTCTGTCCCCAGACGAAGTGTTGACTCCTCTTCAGATGTCAATCCAGGAGCGCGAGCATGAAATAACCGAAATCTTGTTAGATGCAGGCGCAGGCGTGGACTTCCGACATCCAGCCACTGGGACAGCATTGCAGTTAGTATGCGGCTCAGGAATGAAGGAAGGAGAAAAGATAGAGTTGGCTAAAGCCTTGTTGGCAAGAGGGGCAGATGTAAACTCTCTGCCTGGAGAGCCTGCAGGGAGAACAGCAATACAGGCTGCAGCTGAATCTGGAGACTGTGACCTCCTGAAGCTACTTTTGCGTGAAGGGGGCGATCCCTTTGCCTCTGCTGCTGAAGAAGATGGGTTGACAGTATTCCAAGCCGCATTGAGGTCGCGCTCTGCTGAGCTTGTGGCTTATGTGTTCTGGGAATTGGGGAGTTCCTGTAGTTGTTTCAGCTTTTTTGATGGAACAAACTACCTAGAGGAGGCAGTGTATACTGGCAACTCACAACTTCTAGAAACGGTACTGAAGTTCTGGAATCACCATGAGCTACATTGGCCAAAAGAATACATTTCATCGGCCCTTAAAACCGCCGTTCGTAGCGGTTTCATCGATCATATCCTAGGTCCCGACGCTGAGTTGTTTACCACCCACTCATTTACTATCCCCGAAAAAGACGTCAATTCCCTGATCTGTGAATCGATATGGACTCGCGATACGAGAGTATTCGAATTATTAATGCAGAGTTTCATCAAGCCCGAACTCGACTTTTCCCAGCCTGGATATCCGACACCTCTCTGGCTAGCAATACACCAAGGGGAGGAGTACATGGCGGAACGTTTACTCAATGTTGGCGCCAATCCGAACCAACCATCAATGGTTGTATGTCGCAACAGGCACAAAGGATGCTGCCATGATACCGGACCCGAAATGCCGTTGAAGCAGGCGATATGTCGATTCCACGACAGACTCATAAAATTACTCAATGACAAAGGAGCAAACATTCAATGTTTGATTGATGGTAGCTTGACGCCGCTCCTCTTTTCCCTCCAGATAAAAAATGAAGATGCAGCTGTTTTTCTTCTCTCCAAAGGAGGAGATCCAAATGTGATGGACATTTCGGGTACATATACTGTGCTTGGGCTTGCTCTTGAACAAGTTGTCTCGCTTCCAATAGTCCGGTTACTTATTCAACGTGGTGCAGATGTTAATAGGCCTTCTATGTGGGGGACACCACTTGAGCAAGTCGTCGCACGAGGACACTCTCGGCAACACGATGCTATACAGCGATGCCACTTACTTCTGGCAGCTGGCGCCGACGTCAATGCTTACATCGGAAACACTGCACTCAAGTTAGCTGTTATTAACGGTGATGAGGAGCTGGTCAAGGTTTTGATTGAAGCAGGTGCTGATGTCAATGCCTCAAAAAAGGGTTTGACAGCACTTGAAGTGGCGGTTAATAATAACAACACAGATATGGCAAAGCTTCTTGTCAAAGCTGGCGCCAGCTTGAGTACTTCATCGGTCCAAATCAGCTTACTTCAATTGGCTGTCAGCAAGAACAACCTGGAGCTCGCCTCACTCTTCCTTGCAATAGATGTTGATGTTAACGCTTCGACAATGGGAAAGACACCACTCCAAACGGCTGCAAGTTTAGGGAACTTAGGAATGGTAAAGCATCTCATTGATCGAGGTGCCGATGTTGACGCAAAAGACCCTGGCAGAACAACAGCTCTTCAGTACGCCGCGATGAATGGCAGCGTTGAGATCGTTAAGTATCTCGTCGAACATGGAGCATGGGTCAATGAAGAAGCTAGTCTCTTCTACGAAGCAACAGCTCTCGGGCTTGCAGTTGACAATGGCCATAACGAGGCAGCCATATATCTCGTCGAAAAAGGCGCTTCAATCGACAAATGCCCCACCGCGGATGGTACAACACTTCTTCAGCTCGCCGCAAAGCATGGGAATCACGAAATTGTGACATATCTAGTTGAGAACGGAGCGGCCGTTAATGCAGCGCCCTCCACTGACAGAGGGGCAACCGCTCTTCAATTTGCGGCGATCAATGGTCACCTCAAGATGGCTGTTTTCCTTCTCGAGAACGGAGGTCGCGTCAGCGCCAAAGGAGCAGAGGTTGATGGGAGAACTGCACTTGAAGGAGCGGCAGAACACGGCCGACTTGACATGGTCCATCTTCTGTTGGACAATGACGAAGAACCTGACACGATTGAGGAAAGGTGTTGTTATGCAGCAAAGTTTGCAGAGGCTCAAGACCATGACGTGATTGCTAGGATATTGAGGAACTACAAGAGGCCATGATGTTTACGAGCGATTGGAACCAAATATGCCATTGATGATTGTATTCATAAGTAATCGAGATTGTATTGCTGCACTTGAAGTGCCATGTCTAAGCTAGCTGCTTCTGGGCAACCACCTCGTCTTAAGCCTCCTCCTTGTTCTTGTTTCTCTGGTCCATCTCGACTTGCTCAACACTAGCAGTCTCAATATCCTTCTTTTGGTGTTGAGGAAAGTTTTCGTCGTGGACACCAGCAACAGCATGCTCAAAGGCACGGCCACGCTTCTCAGGACCAAACATGGTGGTGAACATGATGCCGAGGGCAATGATGGCAGTAGCAACACCCATCACAGGTCCATAAGCCTCAACCTTGTCACCGTTCTTGAGGGTGACGAATGTCTTTTCGGCGATGGCGTTGACAATCTGGGCTGAGGGAGACGAGATCATGTTGCCGATCTGGTAAGTGACACCAGGGAATGAAGATCGAAAGGCAGGGGGTGACAGTTCGTTGAGATGGATGGGAATGACACCCCAGGCACCCTGAACGAAGAATTGGATGAAGAAGCCGGAAGCACTCAGCCCTCTCTCGGTTGTGGGGAGAATCCAGGCTGGGATCATGAGGGCGGACATGAAAGCCGAGACGATGATGGCACGGCGACGACCAACAAACTGGCTGAGGTACCCAATGATGGTACCACCAACACAGGCACCAGTCTTCATGAGAATCGAGGCACGAGAAGCAGCAGAGTTGTTGAGCTCCTTCTGCTCCAACATGAAGGTGGTGTAAGAGTCTTGAGAAGTGTGCGAGTAGTAGTTGAACCAAGTCATGAGGAAACAACAGTAAACGCACATCTTCCACTCGGCGATGAGCATCTTCTTGCAGTCTGCCCAGAAAGCACCGGGTGTGGAAGACTTCTTGCCCTTGGCGCGGGCTTCGAGGAATTGTTGGGACTCGGGGAAGAAGATACGAACGATACCGACGGCGATTGAGATACCGGCTTAGTGATGTTAGTACAAGTGAAATGATAGACTTTGGCGATGATATCTTACCAGCAATCCAGAAAACGGTCTTCCAACTCTCAGTGCTACCTCCAACGCCAAGGTTGGCGCATGCAGCCAAGACATAGCCGAAAGAGTAGCCCTGTTGCAAAATACCGGACATCAAGCCTCGAGCGTTGGAGCTAGAGCGATATTAGCACGGAAATAAAGGCATTCTCCAAAACTTGGCAAACTTGGCATGATAAAGTTCAATTGGGGTAGGTTTGACTTACGGACACGACTCGAGAGCCATGGCGATAGCATTGCCGTAGACTCCGCCCATGAAAAGACCAAAAAGACTTCGCACGGCGAGGAACTGCTGGAAGGTTGTGCTGTAGATGGTGGCGATCTGAAGAACACCAAGGATGATCATGTTGAAGACCATGGGCCACTTGCGTCCCCACTTGTCACCAGCGAGACCAAACATGGCTGCGCCGACAGATCGGAGGAGAAGAGTGAGGGTAATGGCGGTGGTAATGGAGGTCTTGCTGGTGTCATAGTAAACAGACAGCTTCTTGGTCTGGATTGACAGAGCGTGGAAGTCGAAAGCATCAGCAGTCCAGGCGCAGAATCCTACAAGAAAGAAGATCCAATCCTTGCCAGAAAGCTGAGCCATCAGGCTGATGGGGTTCTTGATAGGATCTGGGTCCCGCCACTCAGTGGTCTCTTCACCATGCTCGTTGGTGATCACGACGCGCTGCTTCCAGATGAAGAGATCACTGAGAGCTTGCTTAGCTGTAGGAATGACACCCTTGACCACAGGGCCAGCGGGCTCGCCTGCAGATGGTTGCTGGACCATTGTAAAGATGCTTATACAGGTCTTGTAGGGAGAAGGGATTGAGGGGGTGATGGTGGTTGGGGAGAATTGAGTTTACGAGGAGAAGAGGGGGGGTTTATATCCTTTTTGCGCAACGCCAGCCACGGCCGCAGATCACAGCAACAAGCTTAATGTGTTATCTCCGATTACAGCATCACTAGCCATTCCCCTGCCATACCATACCATGCAGTGTAATGGTAGCATACACGCCAATATGCCGTACCAACACCAAACCCTAGAGTTACAGTCGACGTGGGGATGGGTCTCGAAGTTGGGGTACTCGTCTAGCGGATCATGCCCGTGAACAGAAAGTGAGGTGACCACCCTAGCCTTGCTCTATTCCCCGCAGAGCGAAGGAATATGGGGATGGAGAAGGGATTATCATTTGTTGAGCCGGGTGAGAACGGAGGGAGGAAGGATGGTTTGTTGGCTAGGATCAAGGTTGAGAGTTTGTTGTCTGTGTGTGTATGCGGGGGAAAGAGGATGACAACGGATCCGCAAGTTTTACGAATGGACAAGTTCAGACAAGATAATGTGATGATAATGCAACGTAGTCAATTGTTTTCGGTGTTTTTGCTTGTTTTTGGTATCTCGTTATATGACATATCCTCTCTCGCCATTACCTATGACGCTGTATCACTCCATCACCGACAAAAGAGGGCTGGAAGCCATGAAACACAATTGGTCACATGGGATTAACCACCAAGATGACAACCCCGTTCGCATACATACGAAAGGTGGACGGGACACCTCCAAAAACGTGCGGAGAGGCCGAGCCAGACTTATTCGGCAATACGGCACCGCTGTGCTTCTCAGTGTAACTGCCGATCACCCCGGAATTTACGCTTATACCACTTTAACGTTAGGGTTTGACATAACATTTTAAGGCTCCCTGTTAAGCTTACCTTGCACTGTGAAATATGGGGCCATCACACCCACTGGCTCTGCGGGGAGAGACAACTAACACCTAAAAACACCAGCGGGCTAGCAAGGGCAGAATGTAGGCAGAACTTTTTTCTCACAATCCCCGCTTACGCTGCAACTCACTACAGAGAAAACAGAAACAAGTGGAGGCAGAATTGGGGGAGATACATGCCGAGTCTCCATCTCGATAGGTGACCTTGGCGTTGGAGGTGAAAGGTATTGGCGTTCCTTGGTCACATCTAGGAGAGGGTGCAAGTGTAACGATGACCCATGATGGTTGTTGGTTTAATCCCTCGTTGGTCCATGCTTACATGCATCGTCTGTGTGAGTTAGGATTGTTCTGGAAGTTGATCGCCGTGGCACTTCTGTAACATCGTCCCTCTTTCGCCAGTCACTTTTGCAGTCCGACTGTTTTTCTTGGTTGGCGATCATTTCGACGGGATGACCTCACTAAGTGCGTCTTGGCTGACTCGGGAAATAATCGCCTTGGCGCCGAGACGCTTTCTCGATGAGGAAATCCGTCGCATTACAGCCGACTTCATCTATCGTCAGTACCAAGGGTTCCCCCATTTGAAGCTATCGCTGAAGACCAGCCAAGTTCCTGTAAGATGTTACGAAAGGCTGCTAGAGATACGAGACAACATAAGAATGTCAAAGCTTTACGAGTCGAGTCTTCTGAGTCAATCCTCCCTCCGTCTTTTCCCCAAAGTGAACAAGGATTCCCTCCTCGGTTGGAGATTGAATCGCGGGGGCTAGGCTGCATCTGCTTCTTTAGTCACAACCTCCGCTCAGCATTAACCCAACAAAGTAATTGGCTAGAAGAATCGACGCACTCTTCATCGCACTGATTGGTTCTTGACCCCCAAAGTCTCGACGTTCTAATGGCGGCTCGTACGATATCTCCAACCTCCACTCCACTTGAGGGGAACGATACACCTCTAGCTGGGGGTTTCGAATGCCCGAGGTTAATGCAATCTTGACTTTTCACTGAGATCCGGGGTATCTGGGGCTGTTACGCGTGTTCAACAGACAGAGATTAGGGCCCGTGTCGGAGACAGCGCATGGGAAATGTCGGGAACACAATGTAACAGAGTCCAAAGTGCTACGGTTCCAGACTCCGACGATGCATCGAGACTGGGGACACGAACGAGAATCTCCTATCATCCCAAGCGCCCGCACCCCTAGCGTTTTCGAGAACATTTCCCAATTATAACTCATACAGCTCTTCTCCACGCGTTGGCAACCCTTCTTCTCCAAATTGTGGCAAACCTACCCCTGCCAATACGTGGAATGCTTCCGCTTATACCTTGATAAGCATGTATGCTTTTTATTCGGATCATTTCGGGATGTGGGAGGATGGTATCATGATAGTGAAAATTGTTATCATGAAAAAGGGAATGAGCTGTTTTGATGTCTGTTTTTGAGTCATCTTCCCCATAGAGAAGCTCAGATGTTTCCGTAGGTCCGAGATCTTAAATCTCAACCCCATAATCTGAATCTTTCTCCAGGCGTTAACCATGTCTGTCATACCACAGTTGCAGTATCCCCAGAGTACGGGCCTCAGATCACCTGATTTGAGATACGGCTGAGATGAATCCTTCGTTAATCTTGTGTTATGGGGCTGTGATCAGATGTTAGCTGTGCATTGGGGACGCTTTGACTCCAACTTTGTAAACGCGCGGAACTACGAGTCCGTTGCGAGTATAGCCTGATGCTGGGGTCATAGTGTTGTGATTCGACGGTGATGTGTTTTGGGGTAAATGGTTCCAGACTATCGTTGAGGCATTATGGAGTAGTCTCTTGATTGCGAGCTAGGTATGTCACCCTCGTGGCTTAAAGTTTATGCTCGAGCGTTCTGTTAGTGACGGAGACTAGTCATCCCTTGTAATACTTTCTGGACCAAACAGCAGGGTTAGAGGATAGCAAGGTCGGTTGCGCAAGATCGAAACCCAGCTATCTCCAGACATTCAGGCGACAAGTCTAGAAGACCACGTCCCGAGACATCCGAAGCTTCCAGACTGAGCTAACTTGAGTGCACTACACGTGGTGTTGTTAAGTGTTTCACTGGTTTCAAGCCACTGAATTATGTATGGTTGAGTCGCCGCTTCGCTTCGTGAGACCTGCTTGGTAAACCGACGATGCGGGCGCCGAATCGCAATCCTTAGCTCTTCAGCTGTCCCACCGTCCTGGGAGAGACGAAAATGGACGGTAAAGAAACGGCTTGTCGTTATCTCTTGACAATATTCTATGAGTCAATCCGAGGAGAAAGGCGTCAAGTATGTAAGTTAGCGTCAGTGCAAACCAGCTTCTCTAAGGAGATAACGCTCGTATAGCCAGTTAGTATTTCGAGTATAATAAACAACGAGAGTGCCACCATGTCAGAAGTTACTTGTTGAGAAGGGGTCAGATCAGTTTATCTATATCAAAGCTTGATACTGAGGGAAAACAGCCCAACTCCATTTTCCTGAGAGACATGACAGTATGTGAAAGTTTATAGCTCGAAGGGTAGATCAACGTGGTAGTCTTTGTTTACCTCTCTTCAAATCCCTTCGAAGTCCTCTGTTACCTAGGTACTTGGATTTCTCAAGCCGGTGCCTGGTGCTGAGGGTCTAGGTTAAGCTATTTGAAGAGAATACTCTTCGAAATGACCCAATTCACGAATAAGAAGCTCGCTAGCACATCAAGCGATGTATTCAAGTTACTATGGTTAGAACTAATTATTATTACATAGTTAAAGGGCATTCTAGCCAGATTAATATCTCTAAGAAGTGCCATCTCAGTTCATCACCTCCGCGTGATCCTATTTGACGTTCCCGCAGTGGTCTAACATTTCATCTTTCAGCAAGTCAAGAGAAGATACAGCTTATGAAATCACAATAGACTCCCCGATACTAAGGTAATTGCTATTTTCTTGTGTACTTTGAGTTATCACAGAGTCCCACTGTGTGTTTCTCGTTAGATTTCTGTAGGAGAGGAAAGATAGCATCTCGCTAGCATGGATGCCAACAACGGAACTCGTGATATTCCACGTGAGTCCGTCGTGGACAAAGCTCAAAATAATATGGGTCTTGACAAACACACTGTATCACCTTCTGTTCAATGACTGTACCAGAGGTCATAGCGAATAATCCTATCGCTTGAATTTGTGGCTTAGCCAGCCTTACGAGGCCCTCCGAGTCACCTTTGGCTACGCGCAAGATTCTACTGGATGGCTCGGACTTGAATCGGAAATTTATAAAGTTCCTTCCCAATAAAACACCAACGTCATTAGTTGTGATCTTCACCGACGCGCGTCTGACTGGCTGCTCCGTTTCCTCTAAACGCTAGCAATATTCTGATTGGTTGGAGTTTGAAACTAAACACCCTTCGAAACAAGTGTAGATCCTTCGCGTTGTAGGATTATACGAAAACCGGCAGTTTCCAAATTCGTCATTGGCCGCGGCGTTCGAAATGTTAGTAATTACTCAGTATTTAACTTTGATCAGCTTGAGCAGCCACGTTGGCCATGTAATTACTACCGAGAAGGAGCGGAACTTATGGGGCTCTTAAATATAATACAAGTTGCGATCAGCCCTGTGATGTGCTACCGTGACTTGTAGAGTAATCAATATCTCCAATATGCTCAGTCTTCTCGTGAAAGCTACGACATGCATCGCTTTGCTATTATGCCTGACTTGGTATGGACAGACTCATTTTTACCGTGACCCTGGTAGTGTCTTCTTCGATAAAGCACGAGCATACGAGACACGGTACTCGGAACATCGGAAAGCTGAAGTTGAGAAGCTAATAAACTCGTATCCGGAGCTAAAAAAGCCGGCCCTGGGCCAAGCACGAGATGGAAGCAAACTTCTCTGCATAGCACTCAGTTCTGTGAAACGTGAGACGCATTACCTCCCCGTAAGTTCTACGCAAGATAGATGACTATGCTCAAGCTCATTGGGATAACAGATGACAATAGGGAGCATTGTACACGGCCTTTCTAAGGAAGAGCGAAACGACCTCCATATATCCATCCTGATAGCGGAAACCGATCCAAGACGCCATCCCGGCTGGAACCACCAATGGCTAAACCATGCAGCCGACGACATCTTCACCTACGATGTCAACGATACGCAAACGAAACATCTGAGCGACCTTGAGCAAAGCGGAAAATATCAGGAAAAAGGCGTATTCGATTATACTTACGCCCTCGAACGATGCTACGCCACTGGCGCATTATACGTTGGCATGTTTGAGGATGACATTATTCTTGCTGAGGGATGGTTTATGAGAATTCTGCAAGGACTGTCAGAGATATCTGACTCTGGCAACTGGCTCTTTATGCGTCTTTTCAACCAAGAGAGATCAACAGGGTGGTCGAGTCGGGAGATTGGCGGAAACAACGAATTCTTGATAATCCTGGGCATCGACATAGGAATCGCAGCCTCGGTGTGGCTTGTACGTCGACATTGGCGAAGTTCACGGAAGTATCTTGACATGGAGACACTCGCAGTGACAACCTTGATACTGGTACCGGGACTGATAGTACTGCTGTATCAGTCGGGAAAAGCGTCATTATTTCCCCCACCCCCAGGAGTTTTCAAAGAACCTTTCGGATGTTGCTCACAGGCAATGATTTTCCCGCGAGCTCAGGTGCCTTTAGTGGTAGATAGCCTGAAGGAGAGGAAGGAAGGGCAGATAGACTTGATGCTCGATGAGATTGCTTCGAGCAATGGTCTTGATAGATATGCTTTGTATCCAGTTCTGGCACAGCATATTGGTGAGTTTACCTAACGGCGTTGAAGACGGCTAGCTAACAACTTTCAAGGAGTCGATTCAGCAAGGAAGACAGCAAAAGACGAAGCACGAGCTATCTGGAGCATGGCCTTTGAAAACCACAACCCCAAAACTCTCAAGAAAGAGCACAACAAACTCCTTGAAAATTACGAATTGTGGCGCGAGAAGGTGGAGCAAGATACTATTGACTCTATGTATCTCGATGAGCTATCATAGTCTTTACCAGGTAATAAACTTAATCATAGAGTGAGGTTTCCTCAAATAGATAAAACTTGATTTTGGTATCACCTTTCCTTGTCCACTTGTGGCAGCTCTTCACTGATGCCAATAGTGATATGTGTATGCACTATATCGCTTGGAAGCGCAAGGCATTTGGTAATCAAATAGCAGCTGCAAGTTTCAAACATCTCGAGTAGGTAAGTGTAGGTTCGCCGGCATTGCCTAGGCAACGTATGCAAGTTTTGAGGATAGGATGATAGAGAAAGAGACCGCCGGCGAACAATTATACTGAAATTTTTGCCGTAGAAGACCTTGTTTACTCATCCCGTAACTCGGTGTGTTTCGATGACTTCACCTTCGGAGCATTTATAGACTCGCCGAGTATATCGACTAAGAATAAGGTTACTATTATGCCTGTGCTGAATTATCCGCCGGTGATTTTAAATCACGCCAATAGGGCGAATGAAACATCTAGCATAGACAACAGGCAGACTCCGGTGTTTCATGATCCAGAACAAGCAAAGACTCATTTTCAAAGGATGAGTTTCATAAAAACCAACAGAAAGGTTGCGGCTGATCGGCTCATGCGCCAAGAATGTCACTTCGATCAACGGCTCCCAAAGAAGTAACTGCTTCATGCTGCTTCGTCTATGAGTGGATAGTCCGTGCCAGATTGATATTTTAAAGTTTCGCCTTGCTGGACGGAAAAATTACCATGTTGCAAGCTAGCCTGTCAAAACGAGATACGGCGATCATTCCCTTTATAAACAATAGTACAAATCTTTGCTTAAGATGGCGGAATCTGCCTTGTCTTGAAGAGGCTTCTACTTTCCTGTTCCAGACGCTTGGCCGTTGTCAAAGTGGATGAACTCCACAACTGTTGGATCGTGGAGTTGAGGCTAAAATGACGGTTATTCAGCATCCCACTTCTTCGCGGTCAAGATGGGATGGATAGTGGAGTATGGGATGTTGGCGATATGAGAAAGTGAATTGTATCATTCATGCAATCAATGAGGCTCTTCAACGTCTGGATCAGCTATTTGGGAGAACCAGGGTTTGAGTATTAGAAACAATCAATCAAGGTTTATTGATATCATCAGAAAAGATCATGGGAGCAAAAGAAACGGACTTTAAAGAGTTCAACAATAGACAAGGCGAGTGCAATTCTGATACCGGCGATGCTCGTAATTGCCTAGTCCAGACTAACAATAAATCCTCGGCGAATATTTCCTCATGCTCTCCTTGATTTGATGGATCTTATCAATCTGATCAAGGCATCAACCCCCACGACTGTCGCAGGCTAGATCCGAGAAGGCATAGCAGTGCCCACTCTTCATTAACCTCAGGGCATGAAGCTCCACCAGCAAACTCAAGGACATGCCATAACCGAAGTCTTGTCCGTGGATGTCTTGGGCCAAGTATTTACATTTATCCAGGCGTGTTTCCTCTTTCTGTTGGTTCTGATGTTTTGGCTCTTCTTTCACTCATTAACTCACTCTTTATTCTCTTATTAGCCCAGGTGCTACATTCATTCGTTACTAGAACCTCCGGCAGGTAAATCCGTTCATTATGCGTACTTCAACTATCGTTGCCTCTCTGGCGGCTGCCGTCTCCGCCTACGAGCCCTGGCTCAACGAGCCTGACACTGGTCTTAACACTTACCTCGCTAGCACCAACTGGACCGAGGGCAGCCGACCTCTTCTCAAAGATATCCGTGGTGTCCCTGACTTTGACTTTGCTGCCCGCCAAGTCTTGACTGATCAGCAATACGCTTTCTATCGTACTGCTGCTGCGGGAGAGTGGGCCTACCGCAACAATCTCAAGGTATGGGAGAAGGCTCGACTTCGACCTCATCAACTCGCCAGCGTGAAGGGCCTCAACGAGACTCTTGGTGTTACTGTCCTAGGTCATAACTTCAGTGCTCCAATTTTCATCTCACCTGCCGCTCGTGCTGGCTATGGTGACTCTGACCGTGGTGAGCTCAACTTTGTTGACGCAGCTGCTGATGAAGATATTCTCTATGTTGCTGCTCTCTATGCCACCAAGACTATTGAAGAGATTGGAGCTCAGCGCAAGAAGCGTGGCAACACCATCTTCCAGCAGATCTACTCCAATGCCAACCTCTCTGTTACTTGGGATGCCATGAAGCGTGCTGAGGACCAGGGTGTCAAGGCTTTTGTCTGGACTATTGATGCCCCTGCTACATCTACTCGTCACCGAGCTGCTCGCTATGACACCACCAATGCGTATGTTCACCCTTATTTAACACCAAAATCAACTAACAAGCTTCAGCAATGGTGCCACTTCTGTTCTAAGCTGGGATCTTTTCAAGGAGATCAAGTCTCATACCAAGCTTCCCATCATTCTCAAGGGTATCACCACCACTGAGGATGCCCTTCGCGCTGTTGAGGCTGGTGCTGATGGTATCTGGCTCTCGAACCACGGTGGTCGTCAAGTCGACTACTCTCCCTCTCCCCTTGAGATTGCATATGAGCTTCGACGCAACGCCCCTGAGATCTTCAAAAAGACCGAGGTTATCGCCGATAGCGGTATCCGTTACGGAAGTGATGTGATCAAGCTGTTGGCTCTTGGAGTCAAGGCCGTTGGTCTCGGCCGTCCGTAAGTTTTCATTTCATTAACTGCTTAGGAAATTTGCTGACATTCTTCAAGTTTCATGTACTCCAACGTCTATGGCGTGGAGGGCCCCAAGAAGCTTATCCAGATTCTCAAGACTGAGATTCTTGCTGATGCGGCTCAGATTGGTATCACTGATCTTCACAACATTCCTTCCAAGGTGGTAAGTTTAGTCAACTATTAGGACGGAGACCAGTCTAGCTAACAAATATAAGCTTAATACTCGTGCCCTCGAGCGCGATGTTTATCTCATGGACGAGAACTAAGATGTCTCGCAGCCCTAAGAGACGCATCTATGATATTTACATGTATATATCTTTTAGTAGATAAATATCTGGAATTGAAAATTGCTCTGATCGAGGTACTCGTAGAGTCGTAGTTCTCTGTTATTAGTCAAAAATTGCTAGCCCAGTTGATTGGCCAGGATACTGAGCTGCATGGTGGCTTACTGGCTATCATGTGCTACACTCTAGACTTTCACTTCTTAAATTAACGACTCCCTGTCTCGTGTCTCCCAGAAGCACAAAGAAAATCGCGCAAGAGGCGCTAGCCATGGAGGGCAGAACCTCTGTTGAATTGAGGTGCCATGTTTGCCGTCGCATACCATGGAACCTTGAAAAATGGCAGTCATCGGCTGCTATTCAGCATCACGACTCTTTCGAATCCCTTGAGGCCTCATCAGCCAGAGGTTGTTATCTTTGTCGTAGTTTTCGTGCTACGGTATACTATAGTCTCGGAACCATGGGCCTGAAGTCTCCTCCAGCAGGTCCCTGTTTCCTATGGTTGCCCACCAAGAGTTACATTGGCCTATCCAGAAGAGGGGATAATTTCGATGCGGTAATTGGCCTGTAGTCTGCAGATTCTATGTTGGAGATATCCTGTTTCTCCTTGCTATATCCGTACATGTCGTCAGAGCTGACGAAGAGGACGCGGTAAGTTAATGTGATTATTCATGGCACTCTCAGAAATTAACAGAACAACAGAACGCTGCTCCAATATCATTAGAAATGGCCTTGGGACCTAATCTAAAAGATGAGCTTTGTGATCAAATTCACGATTGTATCAATAAACGCGGCGTTCATCAAGAATGCGACGTTGGGTGGTTTCGTCAAGATCTCAACCCAAACCCACCAACACGCCTCATAGAGGTCGATACTAACGACCCCAGTATCGTCAGACTCATTGTAACCGCCGAGGATTTGCGCAAAGACCTAGTGCCTAAGTATCTTACGCTCAGTTATTGCTTTATCTTACGCTCAGTTATTGCTGGGGCTCTACCAATGAACACGCCAAAACTACCAGAGCAACAATAGCTGCAAGGCGCGAAGGGATCTCAGTACATGACCTCCCGAAGACTATACAAGATGCTATCCAACTCACACGGCTATTGAAGTTTCGATACTTATGGATTGATGCTATATGTATCATTCAATCAAATCTTGGGGATGCGTACCTTGACGATTGGAATACAGAAGCACCGCGCATTGGATCATACTACCTACATTCTAAATGCCTCATCTCGGCGTCCGCTGCATCGGACAGTAGCCAGGGGCTTTTTGTTGAGCAGACTGCCCGAAGGTATCCTCTGAGGACGTGTGCACTGGCTTTCAACAATGACAAACAAGAGTATATCTGTCTTTCTGTGCCACGTCCATCTCCTTCAGAAGATTGGTCCGCTGAGCCGCTGGGATCAAGAGGATGGTGCTTACAAGAGGCTGTTCTGTCACCTCGGATCCTGCATTGGTCCAAATATGCTCTGATATGGCAATGTAACGGCACAAAGAAGAGTCTTACGTATGGAAGTGATTTGGACACCGCTCAAGACATCAGAGCCAGTCGGTCGCATATCAGCCTTGCCCAAGAACCTGATAGTGCAATGGGCGACGCATGGACAGAGCTCATATCTAGGTACTCTAAGATGCATTTCACCTTCGAGACTGATCGACTCGTTGCAATTCAAGGCTTGGCTAACCGACTTGTTGACCTTCATGGTGGCGAGTACCTTGCCGGAGTATTTCGTTCACACCTTGCTGATGGGTTGCTATGGAAGAATTCGTACGACAAGGCTCACAACGCACTGACCGGAGTACCCACCTGGTCGTGGGCTACAAGGTGCCTCAATATCTGGTTTCTTCCAGTCTCACATTCCTTCATACGGTTCGCGAAACCAAATGTCTTCCCGGACAACCACGGCCCCATAAATCTCGACACTCCTGAGAAATGTGCTCTTCGATTTGAAGCTCCACTGATCAACATAAACCTAGGAAGGCCGTTCACGGAAACCGATATTGTTTCAACAGTGCAAAGGCCTGTGTTTGCATGTCATGTAAGCTTTACAGAAGACAGTGAAGATGAGTACGCCGTGAATTTCGAATACGATGCCGAAAGCCTGATGCCTGAAAGTTTTGAAATACTAGAGGTACTTTTCCTCGGACTGCACGCGCTTCATAAACAGAGAGGATATATTGGTCCGAGTGAGTTCGAAGAATCAACTGTCGTTGATCCTGATACTATAGTATCATGTGAAGGGATTCTCTTGCGAAAGGCAGGTCAATACTATGAACGTGTGGGGAGACTTGATTTTGACATGCCCAAGAAATACAAACGACGGATAAGGTTGAAAGAGCTGATGGACAGTAATAGAGCGAATGTTTATCTTATATAGGTAGCTTAATGTTATATTCGGCTTGACATAAGGACATGATGTTTTCAGAAGTTAGCTCGATGTCGTTCTTTTCTTAGGCCGGAACTTACCGTGTCCTCTAACAGAAAGAACAGGGCGGAATTCCTGACATCATAAGAATGGATCAATCTCATTTCAGCCTCGGATTTTCATTTCGTCAGAGGCTGTGCGAACTTACAGCCCCATATCGAGGTAGAGCTGAGGCTCTGATCTAAACCCATTTGGGCCTCATGTTGCGATACCCTTGTAAAGCCAAGAACTACACATCAGCATCTGACCAATCAGACAAAGCGCAGCATGCTACCAAGTTAAGTAAGGTCAATATCGCCTCGACGAAGTCAGAGTCTCTGTATAACTCTGGACTTGTCATTGGCTATTTACTGGTATTTTGGTGTCTGAGCCACTGAGAATAGGCGAAGCTTGGATATTTAATGCTTGGTGATCTTGACAGCGGAATTAAGCTTGTTTACTATGTCTTGGCTTCTAAGCATAGACGAAGGCGATGACATGGTCAAAGATGAGGTGGCTGCTGTATAAATAGCTCTAGCTCTTCCCGAATCTCGATTATGTTACGATATCATCGGCCATCATCATGGTTTCCTACAAACTTCTTACAATCGCTCTCTACGCGGGAGCAACACTCGCGCTTCCACAATCTAAAACCGCCAGTAACCCAACCGCTACCATAGACAATGGTATCATAATCGGAACCTCAACGTCCATTCCTGATTCCAAGCTCAAAGTCAATCAGTTCCTGGGAATCCCCTTCGCCGAAAAGCCTATTCGCTTCAGTCCCCCAAAGCCAGCCAAACCATGGGATTCTCCCTACAATGCCACCGTATACAAGCCCGCTTGTTTTATGAAGTTCAACTATCCTGAAGAACGACGAAATCAAACGATTGAGATATTTGCTACACCTGGACCCCCAGCTGGGACTAGTGAAGATTGCCTGAACTTGAACATTTATGCCCCTGCAGGTGCAAAACCCGGTTCAAAGCCTGTTGCGTTCTGGATTCATGGAGGAAGCTTCAGTCATGGATCTGGATCTTTGCCTTACTATGAAGGATCCAAGATGGCGGGCTATGAAAACCTGGTTGTTGTTACTGTAAATTACAGGACCAATATCTTTGGATTTCCTGAAACCTACGATTTGCCTGAGGGAGAGTGGAATCTTGGGTGAGTGAGACCTCGCATCCCAACCATATTTCCTTACTAACATGCACCAGTTTCCTTGACCAACGACTAGCCCTTACCTGGGTGCAAGACAATATCGCTGCCTTTGGAGGAGATCCCAAGAAAGTCACCATTTTTGGCGAAAGTGCCGGTGCTGGAAGTGTTGATGATCTTCTCACGGCTCCACCAGATCCTCTCCCTTTCCGCGCGGCTATTCTGCAGTCGGGTTCTGCCTCAACAAACGTTACGCCCACTGGCTCTTGGAAGAATGCAACCAAGCTAGCTGACTGTGACAAAGGTGACTTTGATCAAGTCCTCAAGTGCATGCGCGGGATCCCAGCTGCCAAGCTTAAGGATATCATCGAAAGGGGCATGCTCGATTTCGCACCTCTCAGCGATGACGGGGTCACACTATCAAACTATCCCCGCGACATCCGGCTCAAGTCAAAGAACAACCCAAAGCTCATGGCCCGAGTTCCTGTTATGTTGGGTACAACAGCAGATGAGGCCAAAATCCCCAATTTCATGAACATCACCGTAAAGGATGCTCTGAAAACCTTGGCCCCGGGGATAAGTGACTTCCAAGTCTCGCTCCTCAAGTTCCTCTACCCCATCGGATCTCCCGGAATCAACAACGAGTTCGACCAGGTTACCAGAATGGCCACTGAAATCGGCATGCAGTGTCCCATTCGCTACGTCGCGGAAGACTTCGCTGAGGCAGGCACAAAGACCTGGCGATATATCTACAACGCTAGCTTTTCCAATACTGAGATCTTCAAGGGCAGTGGAGCATACCACTCTGCAGAGATTCCAACTCTCTTTGGGACTTTTCCCGAGAAAGATGCTACCGACTTTCAGGAGAAGCTAAGCAGGGAGATGCAGAAGGCTTGGGGCAAGTTCATCAGAGATCCCACTAATGGCCCTGGGTGGGAACAAATTCCTAAGATTGGTGTCTTTGGAGGCGGCGTGGGACCTGATACTGCCAAGGAACGAGTCAAGGCATTGGATGTTAGAAATACGAACATCATTGAGCCAAGATGCTTAATGTTCAAGAGCATATGGGAGAAGGGTCAGACAAAGGAGTAATGTCATTGTTTGTAGGCCACATTCGTACAAGTTAAGAGGTTGTTGACTTTCATTGAAACAGTTCCACTAAATTTGCGTGTTTATTTGTATATCCATCTTTATGTCCAATGATTTTACATCGGCCAGCTGTACATAAAGAATCCAGACAAAATCAGGATTGCACGCGGCCTGTAATGCATGGCTAGTGCCTGGCCGTATACACAAAACACTTATCCTTATCACTTATCACTATTTTGACCTAGCACAGCATCATTCGGTACCAGCTCTTAATAAGCAGTGACGAGAGCTCCCATACGCCTCTATTCTAGATCTTCACTCATACTGAAATCATTGATTGGAAACTGAGTTTTCGCATGAATTACAATCAGAGCCTTTACCGATTTATTTTCCTGTTCCACATCTGTAAGACCTTGAAGGAGTCGTGGGTCTCCTTGTTTGAGCATGTCCTTCAGTAAGCGGAATGTAGTAACGGCTAGGTAGCTTGCGTTGGCTTGCTCTGATAGACCTTTAAGTGCGAGGACGAGTGTTGACTGTAGGGCTTTCTTGGCCTCCAGTGATCGTTACTTGGCGGAGGATATTGTGCCCAGTGTCATGAAGCCGAGGAGAATGTGGTACTGAAGTATGAACGGTTCAATAACGTGTCGGAGGTAGTATAACCGTGACACTGTCTCGAAACGCATATTGGTATCTGCAACGACATGATCCGCGCCGAAGACCCTGGATAGTTGCCAACGAATCTCTACGACTCTCGAGTCCCCGAATCCTTCTAGCCTTAGCTAAGAACTGGTACTGCAGCGCTTGAGGCTTCCTAAACTCTGTGCGGTATGCAGTTTTGGTGTATACATGCTATAGCCGTCAGCTAAAGTGTGCATCGACGTACTTCAGCAGACGCATGCTCCAGCGAGGACTACATTGACGAGACACGATGAACAAAGGTTGTCGCGACCAGCGGCTATGTCGTCTAAGAAGTGGTCCTTGTGGAAAAAAGAAGTACATCTTGAAAAGCCCTCATAGCAAGTTCTCGCTCGCTGGAACTATTATCCATTGCGAATGCCTCAGTGTATCGATGCGCCGCTCTATCGATGTAGCAGCCTGATGCGGTGCCGTGTTTTGAGATTGGTGACCGACTGTTCCCGCATTCAATCCAGCATTCGAGCTACCCGCCGCCGCATCCTCATTAACCATCTCATAGATACGAGATTAGAAGTAAGAAATATTCTCGCTACGCAAGTAATGGGGTATTTCAGGGCAGAATGTGAAGCTATATCAATGCCATGTTTGGGGAACAAGTTCTCGGTGGGAGAGCAGTCGCACAGAAGGCCGCGCTTGATACAGACGGTGGACCGTGGCTCTTGGCCATCGCACAGTTGGTGTTACAGCCCAAACAATTCACCCGCTCAAGATTTCGATATGTTTACTCTCACTTTGCGTCTCTTGCAGGCTAGACAAGCGGTGTCGACGGTCTTCCTCTGGGGAGGCAAGTGTGTTTGAGAGTTGCCCATGCTTCCATTGCGAGGGCCCACGATTCACAGTTGCCCGCCCTTGAGGGTCCATTCGATGGCTCAGTGTTTGGAAGGACAGTTATCAGGTAAGCAAAGGTACTGATCGAGCTGGCCTTTCGCTCCTCCAGCAACATTATCGGCCCGGCTGATGCGCAGGTGCATGGTTAGGTGGTACCTATTTACACAAGCCTCGGTGTCTCACTTCAATGACATCAATTGGTGCAGCTACGAAAGAAGAGGTGACTGGGCACCGACCGAGTGGCAGTGACAGTAAAGTTTATGGCGTCATGGTAGGCTTCTAGAATGAAAGAAGGCCTCCCAGTGGCGTGCTAGCAAAGTAGCCTTAATGATAATATCTAGATATGGATGTTCAACTTAACCAGGCATCAACTTTACATTGACTCAAGTACCAGGAAGCTCTGGTATACTGCCATGCGTTTATGAAAAGTCTCGCTTGGAACCAGTAGTTTATCCTTAAAGATCCATTTATATCCTTGTGTCTCAAGTTCCCGACACCGGATCGAGAACAAAAGAACCGCGGCCCGTCAGTCTCACCTCCGCATCCGGAACCATGCACATCACAACCTCATGTACAAGGTCTGCCATGCTTCATTTGGCGAAAGATAAGCGAAGAGGCAGTGTTTCCACAGTTACCAAGGTCTAGCCAAGTAATGACATAAGAATTGCACTTGCGTGGGAGTATAAGAAGCAGGAGTTGTCATCAGAGTGATCCCTTGGTTTGAAGCTTTCTAGAAGCTGCAGTTACGACCTTTCAGACTGTCTACCTATCGAATGAATTGATCTTGGAAAACTCTCTAAACAATCAGTAAGGAACGCTTAAAGCGTCATCGTTACTCATCTCTATCGCTGATGTTAGCCTGAGACATAGCATCACCACCTGCAAACGGCACTGCTCACAATGTTCGCTAAGACGGTTATTATCTTGCTGGCATCCTTATCACAGGGAAAAGAAATCTTGAAGAGGCGTCACGATGAATCAACACCCATCATAGATGAATTCCCATGGTCTTCTTTCCTCAACAAAACAGGCATCGATCCGCTCCAGTATCTCAAACCTCCATCTGACGACACACCCGAGACACTCGTCTGCACTACGGCAAGATCTCCAATCTCAGACATTCAACGTCACTAACCATGATCAGGAACCCGGTCCCGATCGAATCGCCTGCCCAGTCGCCATAGCTGCCTGGTCAAACTTCACCGATGCAGAACAGCACATAAGCATCCCAGCTGGCCAATGTCTATCCGCGACAGAAGAAACCTGCCGAACCGTTGCGTGTGCGCCAAGAGGAAATGTCACGGTTCAAAGTGATGAAATAACAGGACGAATGTGGAACCCTTTATCGACGAAGTGTGTGTTTGGTGGCGTCGGGGGAATATGGCAGAATGATGGGTCAACTCTGGTCATTGAGATGGGATACGCAAGTCAAGAGTAAACCAATATGTATTCGTACTTTACAAAAGAGTCTAGCTGGTATTCGCATCCCATATCCTTACAAATCCAATATGCCTTTCCTAACCTTGCGCCAAAAGAGGTATCTCCAAATAATCCCATCCAAAGGTCAAATCGCTTTCATAATCATTTTGTGTTCCTTTTACGCCGCAGCAGCACTGACAGCTCCGGTCATAGAAGGCGGAGCTCCGGGCAGATCCTCACTAGGATCAAGCTCGCCCTTCATCTCCTCCTCGCCCTCTTCGACCTTCTTCTCAGTTGTCTTCTTTCCGTCAGCGTCTCCAAGACCAATGATGTCGATCCATCGCCAGAACTCGACAGGGTTGTTGCCGCTCTTGTCAAAGATGGCTTGGTCATTGTTGATGCCGTCTTTGCAGGGATCACCGTTGGCTTCGTTGAACTTGTCGAGCTTGTCGAACGAAGTACCGTCAACAAGATCTCCGGCGAATGTGCGACCGACGGGTACGTTGTTCTCGCGAAGCATCTGGAGCTGAGCGCGGAGGTTAAGACGAAGCGCTCGCTCGGGCTGCTCAGCCTTGAAGATCTTCTGCGTCAACCACGGAAACAGAATTCCAAAGTCGGACTGGTTGAGATGTGCAGAGTTGCCGACATAGAAGAAGTTGGGCTCTGACATCTTGTAGCCACTGGGCCGCTCGAATAATTGAGGTGTAACGACCTTGACGGTAGGATCGGGGCTTAAAACACGCGCCTTCATGTGAAGATGGTCGGTCCACTTGAAAAAGTGCTCCGATTCGACTGCCAGAATAGCCTTTCCACCAGGAGCGCTGGCCTTGTCGGCATATGCAGGTAGCGGTAGGTTGAATAGAGGCGCCGAGTTGGGAGCCATCAGTGGCATGCACCACATGTCGAGCAACATGATGAGGGTCTTCTCAGTAACCTGCTTTCGAATATCACTGCCCTCAGCAGGGACAAAGATGGGCTTCTCCATAGCAGCAACCTCTTGAACATCAGCGTAGTATGTGCTCTTGAGGAATTGTGTCATCGTAGCAGCTCCAAAACTGTGGCCAGCAAAGATAATGCTTCCAGGATCCTGGATATTGCATCGACCGATGAATTGATCTAGGCTTGGGGTTGAGCGGTTCAAGTTGGTTAATCGTGTGCCATTGTCAACGGCGAGCATGGCTTGATGGATCATACCAAGCTCCCAGCATCGAATTCGGAGTTGGGCTTCGCGGGCTTGGTAGACTTCGGGGCTGACATCGTGGGAGATCTTCTCGTAGGGAACGTGGATTCGGCCGTTGGAGGTGATGGTTTCGTTTTGCTTCTCGGGAACTCGAATGAAGCTTGCGACAGCGCTGCCATCGCGATGCTCAGGGCAGATGACGACAATACCGTGAGAGGCAAGGGAGCCTGCGATGTAAGAGTAGGAGTTTCGGCATCCTCCCAGACCGTGGGAAAAGATCATGGTCGGCCATCGCTTGTTCTCGGTCGACGATTCGAGGAGCTTCGCATTCTTATGGGCTGGGATCGTAGTGTAGTGAAGATGTCGGGGCAGGAATCTGTTGACTGTCAGCGCAAGTCATGGCAACGCTTCAAATTCGGCACACTTACGAAAGGAACTCTGCCAGCATAGGCCCAATACCGAGGAACTTTGTGTATGCAACCAGATGCTGTCGCTGAGGGTTGGGCAACCAGCTGATGTGCTTCTCGTGCGATTCGGGAACAGCTGGGTAGAACATGCGATATTGAACAGTATGGATCTGATCGACGCCCTCGGGGGCAGCGCTGGGCGCTTCAAGTTCAGAGATAGGAATCTCGACATCGACGGTGCCAACCTTGTAGGGCCCTGTGTATTCAGGAAATGCAGGAATCGGGCTAAGGCGTGAGAGGTATGACATTTTAGAGGCGTTCATGATGAAAGCTGATGCGACAGCGCGCAGAAATGAAATGTCGCGTGTTGTGTATCAATCAAGGATGAAGAGAATGAAGAAATAACAATCGCTAAGTGAGTTCAATAGCAATAAAAGGTTTGTGCTTAGAAAGTGAAGACAGCGAAAGTCCGTCGGCGATTGGATTGCTCGTACAACGCAAATAAATCTAAGTGTGGCTGTATCTTTTGGGTGACGTTTACACGGGCGGAACGCTATGACAAGGGTACAGCACTGCTTTCACATGCAAGAAAATGACCAAACTATTCGCTGAAAGAGCCAGCAATTTCGACAATGGGAAAAAGGGGGAAAGCAAACAACATAAATAATTAATTAAAAAGGAGTAAAAGAAAGGTTTCACAGCATCATCAGCATCATAAAACAAGGGGCAAGTCACGCGACAAAAAACCTGCAAAGGCATGGAAGCATTGATCTATTCCCATTTGGTGACCGAATTGGCTGCAAGTGTCTTGTGCACAGTTACCAAGATCTTCTAGATTTTTTTTGGGTACAGCAACTAAAAAAAAAGTTCTTGAGGATCGACGTCATGATAAGATGTCATAGCCACGTAGACGCCACGATGTCCCCCAGGCCGAGGCAGAAAAAGTCCGGAGTTTCCGGGTTTCTTGGCATTTTTGTTGGAGAATTTTCGTGGGTTTTCTTGCAGCCATTAACGGGGATGATCGTCAGGTTCATCGGTCTCTCGGCCGAGTTTAAACGTCCGTGATAGCTTCGATGGTATCATTTGCAAACTCAATATGTAGATTTTCCTCTAGAGCTTTCCCTCATAGACCGTGGACGTCGTAGCATCGTCAAACTCTCTCTGTTCTTCCAGTGATAACATGCAGTCCCTTTCGAATCATCTCCTTCGATCCTCTTCTCGAATGACCCCCATGATGTCCGTTTTGTCGTTCTCCTCTCCATGGTCTGCAGTCCTTACAGAAATCATGCCCACACTCAACGTAGTCCCATCGCCATGGCTTAACATCCTGCTTGCAAACATGACCCTCATTAGGTCCCTTTCCGCATCTGCAACAAATCCATCCTTTCATCATGCACTCTTTATATGCACATCCGGCCGTTCCGCAGGGCCGTAGCGATCGAATAACGGTAAAGTCGACGCTCCCGCATGAGCATTCTGAGCTGTTGGAGATTTCTTTTCTCGTCGTGCAGTCGATATATCGGGCTTTTTCTTCGTGCCCGCAGGCATAATGTATCCATTGGCAGGTGCACATTGTGTATCATTTCGCTGTTGGAGTTGAAGATGCAAGGAACCCATACCAGCGCGAGACAGAAAAGCAGCTCGGTCAGTGTTTGTAACCCGCGCAAATCTCCATTCAGTGACACAAAGATCTACGCGAATTCCTTGGATTTCGGCCGCGTCATTGTCCGTTTCTCGATGTTTGCATCACGCTCCATGTAAGTCTCCACAAACGTTCCGAACGACCACTTAAACTCCTCCTCAGCTTTTACCTTGAATCCAAGCTTCTCGTACACCAGCTTTCCTTTGGGTGTAGCCTCAAGGAAACATGGAAGACCGTCTGTGTCTGCACGCTCGATGCCCCAGCGGAGAAGTAAAGTGCCCGCGCCTTTGCGTTGCCAGGTCTCGTGCGTGCAGATGACTTCAAGATAATAGTGAGGTCTATCGCCCATGAATCCACGATGGCCTCTTGTCATAGCGCCAAAGAACTCGACGGCGAGATCACCATTTGCTGGCCATGCCTCGGCTGGTGGAGGATCTTGAATTGGGGCACCGGGGAGTGCCCATTTCGCTAGCGAAACTACCTTTTCGTCTTTTGAGTCTGGGGATGATTTGTGAGTAACGACGAGTAATTCACACAGAGGGTCTGCAATGTCATCCGTGAAGGTCTTCTGAAAGAAGCGATCTGAGGCTTCGATGTCGGACGTGAAGACACGACTTCCGATAGATGTGTCACCAAAGGCTGAGTAGTAGACCTGGCACATCTCAGGGATGTCCTCTGGGACAGCAGGGCGCAGCTGAAGAGGCATCTTCGCGATATTGAGTGATGCAGTGAGTGAGGAGATGATTCAGTGACAAAGTGGTGACACGATTCATAAATATGGTGACACTGCTGAGCCGTCCTCTAGCATTGAATCGCCATGGGACATCCCCACAAGCGAATCCCAAGCGGAAGGTCTAGCGAGGCACCCTTGTCCATCCTGACGGGAGTGCTTGAAGATCAACTGCGCTATTTGAAGGGAAAGTGGTCATGTTGGAGGATATGAGGAGTCTTGAATCTGGTGAAGATCATAAGAACGATGCCAAAAATTGCAATTATTGGTGTTGAAACGCCTCGCTGATGCGGTCGGTATAACTCAACTAACCCGTCTTATGCCGCGTTACCCCGTCCCCCGCGCCCTTCACATCAAAAGCAACACTAAGTATTGACATGTACTATTTAGTATGACTCCCCAGTCTTGGCTTATAAAGATTGCGAGAAATGTTGTAATTGAGAAATCAACAAAGAAAAGCCAGCATCGTATATATCAACATTGATCGACCATGTCCAACGACCTCGCCAAACAGCTCAAGGCTCTTCACAAGCCATCGTCACCAGTTGTCTTCCCGAATATATGGGATGTCCCTTCGTTCCAAACCATTACATCACTCAACAATGGGACTTCTAAGCCAGTCAAGGCTCTAGCGACAGCGTCTTGGGCCGTTGCAGCAACATACGGTATCCAAGATGAGGAGCTCACCCTAGAGCAGAACATGGAAGCGATTAGCAAGGTTGCACCGCTCGCCAAAGCGGCTAGCATTCCGTTGTCTGCCGATTTACAAGATGGGTACGGGTCTCAGATTGAGTCTACCGTCAAGCGAGCTGTTGAGCTTGGTGTTGTCGGCGCCAACATCGAGGATGTGAGCTCTGAAACAGGCGAATTCTACCCCATCGATGAACAAGTCCAACGTCTCAAGGCAGCTCTCAAAGCTGCCTCTGACGCAGGCTGTCCCGATTTCGTCGTTAATGCACGATGCGACACCTTCCATGTCGACACAGGCCTCTCAGAAGCTGAAGCGATGAAAGAAGCTATCAAACGCGGAAAGGCGTACCTTGAAGCTGGTGCTACCACAGTGTTTTACTGGGGTGGATCAGGACGGGGACTTCGAGATGCATGGGTTAAGACCTTGGTGAAAGAGCTTGATGGAAGGGTTGCGGTCAAGCTGGCGCATAGAACCAAGGATGCGCTGTCAACCAAGGAATTGGGTGAGATTGGTGTTGCGAGGATTAGTGTTGGGCCAAGTCTGTTTCTCTTGGCCCAGGCTGCTATCAAAGAGGCGGCTGCGAGTATCCTCGATGGTGGAAATTTGTAAATTCCTCATTCACGGTAGTACAGAAAAGACTTTTTCGACGATATCTCCGATTATTCGTTGGTGTAGCTTTGTTGCCTGTAATGATGTGAGGTTCACGTCGCTCAACATTCGTGTCTCTGCAGATCCTAAATCATCCTCAAACAACACCTCTGATGATCCTTTTGGCCATCCAATCCCAGGCTCAGTATCCTTCAGATGGAACTTTGGTTAGTTACAATGGTTTTTCCAGTTTTGAGGCGGTGTTGGATGCCTACAGGCAGCCTAAGCCTTATGGGCCGGTGCCTGGTTCTAGATCCATTGACGGGCTGTGCTGCGATCAGCACGGTCAGCAATTGCTGCAAATGGTCGCCGATGAAATCATTCAGCCTATCAGATGATTACGAGAGGCATATGCCCGCTGTTCACTATCGATTTTCGCTGTCGTAGCTATTCACAGCTCGACTTGGCATTCCTTTTTGCGGGTCTGGGCAATGCCGTGTGGGTAATATGCCGTCGTGCCTACAGATGGACGCCTTACCTGAGGCTGAATCGGTGTTGTATTATGTATAAAGAGTAGCATACAAACTGGAGTAAAAGTCATCATCTTAAGTTTCTTCACACTTCTTCATCTCATTCTCTAATCTCTACTACAAACGTCATCCTTCCCTCACATAATATACCATCAACGCCAATACCTGCATTATGACTACCGACACTATGGACTCAACCAAGAGCAGCGGTGACGAGTCTACCGTTATCTTGACACCCGCAGAAACAGAACCCAAGGAGGAGGCCACAGAAACCAAGACAGAACAAAAGACAGAAGACCCCAAGACAGAAGATACACCAAATGAGGACGAAGAGAAGAAGGAAAAGGTCATGGTCGGTCTCCTCACAGAAAGCAAAGATCTATACGCAAAGTTTGATAAGAACGGAGACCGATCATGGACAGACAAGTACCCTGACGATCTTGAGGAAGCAGCAGAGAATGAGGAGACCCAAAAATACGCCGTCATCATCCGCAAGCGAAAGCCCAAGGAGGCCGACTCTAACAAGCCTCTCGACATTGACTCCCTCGTTATTCAATCCCCATACCTCAAGCGCGTTCTCGGAAAGGTCTTTGAGGACTATCCCGGTATCGTCACTGATGTTTCACGCCTCAAGTTCCATGCTCCCTTTGAGTGTTTTGTTCATCGCTGGGGTCAATTCACTGCCGCGAAGGATGACCCTAACTATGATCAAATCACCCGCGAGCATGTCTCGCTGTTGCATAAGATCATGAGGGATGAGTTGGGTGAGATTATTCAGCTTCGGGAGGATTACTTCAAGAACCGCGCTGTTGCTTTTGAGCATGTTTGGACTCTTTTCCCTCCTGGTTGCACGGTTTGGGGTTCTGTTAAGGGAAGACCCGTTGCTGTTCGCTTCGACTCTGGATACCTCGCAAAAACACAGTGCGGTGGTCTTGCTTACATGATGAACTGCAAGGGCATTGATTGGGATGGAAGAAGCATGGGATGGTGCGATATCACCATGCAGATCAACGACTTCCCAGGCACTGCTCCCTTCTCCAGCCTCTCATGCTATCCTCTAGAGTACCACCCCAACCATGACGCAGCGCGCAAAATGCTTCTGGAGCGTGGACGCAAGTTTGAGAGCCTTGCGGGCTATCACTACAAGGCATACAGCGGCACTGCCATCTGGTGGGTCAATGCGTCCAAGTCTCGTAAAGAGACTGTCAACTCACGCATTGTCATTGATGGAGCGAACTGGGAGAAGCAGAACCCTGATCATACCGTTTGGCTCAACTATCTGACCGGTGAAGGCCCCGTTGCCAGCAGTGATCGTGATAGTGATGCTGGCAATGACGACGACGGCGACGATTGTTATAGTGATTGTTACAGCGACTCGGGCGCCAAGAAGCCTGAGTTTGATGATGACCAGCGCGCTCCTCTCAGCGAAGAGCAGCTCATCATGACGGGTCCTATAGTCCGCGGCTATGCCCTCAAGAACAAGCGATGGATGGAGTTCTTCATTGATGATGTTACAGAGGTCAAGTTCAACGACAAGGCCTTTGACTCGCTTGTTCTTCCGGCCGATCAGAAGGAACTTATTCTCGCTTTCGCCCAAAGCCAGGTCAAGTTCAAGAATGTCTTTGACGATATCATCTCTGGAAAGGGTAAGGGTATCATCATGCTCTTGTCTGGTGGTCCCGGTATTGGTAAGACACTGACTGCTGAGTCGGTGGCTGAGGAGATGAAGGTTCCCCTGTACATCATGAGCGCTGGTGATCTCGGCAGCGATGCTTACGATATCGAGGAGAACCTTCAACGCATTCTCGAAATGGTGGCCAACTGGAACGCTGTCCTCCTTCTCGACGAGTGCGATGTCTTCCTCGAGGCTCGCTCAGCGCATGACATCGAACGCAATCGAATTGTTTCAATCTTCCTTCGCATGCTCGAATACTACGAGGGTATTCTCTTCCTCACCACCAATCGCGTCAAAGACATGGATCAGGCCTTCCAAAGCCGAATCCACATGTCGCTGGAGTATCCTCCCCTCGACAGCACCGCCCGAGAGTCTGTCTGGCGAGGTTTCTTGAGCCGCGCTATCAGTGTGGATGCAAAGATGGAGGGCGAATCTGCGCATGAGATTAAAGAGGAAGAGATCAAGGCTCTGGCTGGTCTGGAGCTGAATGGTCGACAGATCAAGAACGTACTCAAGACGGCGAATCTTCTGGCTTGTCACAAGGGAGAGAAGTTGGCGTTTACTCATTTGAGGACAGTTTTGAGGGTTGAGGGTCACTCATTGTAAGGTGTTAGGTATTGAAGATTTAGCGGGGTTATTGGAGAACTGTAAATAGATATAACTATTATTGCGCCATGCAAGCAGCCGTTGCCTATCCGTAAGCCACCCGCCGTGACTAATAGTGCAAGCAATAACGACAAAGAACCCCAATTACCTTCGAACAAAAGATATCGCAGACCTTTTCCAAGTCCAAAATACTGTGTTTCCTAGGAAAGCAAAGTGATATTACCAAAGAGTTGTAGTGATACCCCCGCCTGCTCCTATAAGTACTCCTCCATGTCTCTCTTCCACTTAACCCCGTGGATCTCGGTCATAAAATCCTCAACCCACTTCTCGAAAGGCTGACACTTCCAATTCAAGACGCCGTGAACCTCAAGATCCCAATTACGACGACCCGCGTGACGGAGATCAGAGAATAGCATACGCAGTATGCTGGAGAAAGCCTCAATATCCTTTGAGGGGAGATTGCTGCAGTACTTCCTCACTAGACAGTGAGCTACGGGTCCCAGCCTATCGAGAGATCGACTTTGCCTCGGGCTATTTTCTATGAAACCCAGCATGTACTTCCTCGCGCTGGCGTTGGGGATAAAACAAACCCTATCTGCACACGTCTCGCCGTCAGGATGCTCGCGTTGGCAGATCTTGAACTGCATGTCCTTGCCGAGGATAGGACATGGGGGTGCACAGTCATACTCGTCATCTGCATATCGATCGCTATCGTCGTCCCAGGAAGAGTTAGGCGGCCGACTGAAGGCGGCATAGTAGTGTTGGGCGGGCGATGAGTGAGGTGGATAGACGGCATCCCTCTTTTTAATGAGGAGGTTGTGAAGACCGAGTTCCATGTCCTTGTAAAGCTGTGTGCTATAGAACCTGGCTCTCTCATCTGTATTTGCCATCTTGGATGTAAAAGGATTGTGGGTTTCTGTGAGAATAAGTGTTTGTATGAGACGTCGGGTTTGAGAATGTGTAAAGTGTGATGAAATGTGGGAATATTGTGAGTCTTTAAGGACGAGAGTGTCTCGAGAATAATTACTCCTTGACAATAGATGACTTGCATGGTCGGAAGGAAGAGTCCTTTTTATAGAGACTTCAATATATTTTGGTTCGGGTAGACTTCACATTAATATACAGTAACTTCAATATTGGAAGCTTGTTTGTTGAGAAGTTCTTTAGAACCACGAAATATTATCATATAGCACTCTATAGAGTTATATTTAAATGAAACTTAGTAGGAATAGTGTTAGCTAAGAAAGGGTATTTTAAGATATTTTTGGTGTCTTAAGAAATTTATTATGGACTGTTAATATTGCCTCTTTCACATTTTTATCCTTTCACTTAAACCTGTTTATCTATATTGACCCAAATTAGTGTGTCTTTAAGCTATCAAGTTTGACTCAGAAATACCACTATTCACCGCCCATGATTGAATCAGGACAAATTACTACTAAGAATTCACACTGAATAAGAGAACGAGGATCTTCTCAAATGGTGCAGCTATCAAGATGAGACTTTCGCGGGAATGTGAGCGCTGTAAGTCTTTTATTATCTACGAAACATAATATAGTCTCTCGATAAACTAAGTTATAGCATCAGTTGAGCCTCGCCATAGCTTTTAGACTTCAATTATAAAATTCACACAAGGTGTGTAAATCAAAGCAAACAAGCAATATTGAAGCCAGCCTTGTTTGCCGTAACCTTCAAAGTCACCTAAAAACAAAGGTTTGGTGAAATCGAAAGTTCTCATGATATTGATATAGAGGGTATTGCAATTCTCATGATAGTTGATTCAATTGAAGTAACTCAACTATCGAGGCTGACAAACTTGGTCTACCAACCACATTAGGCAATTCACAGCAATATATCGTGCTCAACCCCGCCTCGGCCCGCTATAAGCAGCTGAATTGCGTGAGCATTTCAACTTCTTCATGTAGGGCGTGATAACAAAGGGCGCGGTTTGACATTAGTTCCTCTCCGATCATCATTCACTTTCCAATCTAGACAAAGTCAAGAACCCTAATATCCAACAGCTTATAAATTCGATACGGGATCATAGCTTATAAATCCAACTTCGAACCATCTATAAACGCAGCCCCTACCTGCGAGTATTGGGGGCATTAGCTACACTCAAACTATCAAAATGGCAGAGTTTCAACCCAAGAGTATTCTCATTTTTGGCGCTACCGGTAACATCGGACGATATATCACGAATGCTATCGCCAATGCCCAACCAGCATTCGATCAGGTGGCCATCTTCACCTCAGATGACACAGTTACCAGAAAACCAGAGTTGGTCAAAGAGCTCAAGTCAAAGGCCGTCAAGATTATCACGGGAGATGTCAATAATACTGAAGACGTAAAGAGGGCTTACCAAGGCGTTGATACTGTCATCAGTGCGGTAGGACGCAATGTCATCGAGACACAGATCGAGCTCTTTAAACTCGCAGCTGAGTCTGGTTCAGTGAAGTGGTTTTTCCCTTCAGAATACGGCACAGATATCGAATACGGGCCTCAGAGCGCCAGTGAGAAGCCTCATCAGCTGAAACTCAAGGTGCGAAAGTATATCCGAGAAAACGCCAATGGTCTGAAGTATACCTTTGTCGTTACTGGGCCATATATCGATATGTACTTTACCCTGTCGCCTGATGTTATTGAAGCTGGAGGGTTTGACCATAAGAACAAGAAGGCGATCTTGATTGATAATGGGGAGGGCAAGATTGGCTTTACAACTATGCCTGAGTAAGTTTCATTAAGATCACTCTCCAAGTCTTTCTAGAGCTGTAGCTAATGTTCTCTAGTGTTGGAAAAGCCGTAGTCGCTGCTCTTCATCATCCCGCAGAGTCTTTCAACCGTGCTCTGATCGTCCAATCCTTTGTCGTCAACTCTAAGCAGATTCTCAAGGAGCTTGAGAAGCAGACGGGAGGTGAGCCATGGGAAGTTTCAAGCTACACTCTCGATGAGTTGAGGGAAGCAGAAAAGAAGGGGTGGGCCGCTGGAAATCCTAAGGCTGTTTCATATACCCTTCGGCGAATTTGGTCTGAGGGGGGCACGCTTTATGAGAAGACGGACAACAAGAGGATTGGACTCAAGGAGGAAGATCTAGAAACTCTGGAGGATGCCGTTAAGAGGGAACTTACGACTGGATACTGATCAAAACCATGTAGAGATCCCAAACATATATATTTTGATTGCAAACGCTGAGCCAACTGAGCTCTTCGTATCTGAAGTCCATAGTAAAAACAAGAACAGTCCAGTCTCATCTAGGATTCAAATCTTGGGAAACGCAAAGAATGAAAGCCTAGCTAGGATACAAAACCCCTTCGGTTGAGATGTACAAGAATTCGGATTCACTGAAATTAGCGTTTCTACTTATATTCACATTGTTCATATCTCAGATACCCATTCGATGTCGCATCACACCTCAATCTAAGGCCACCAAAGCCAGTTGATCTCCATGTCAGCAAGAGGGTTGCGAGGAAACCAGTCAGGAAGATATTCGCCCCATCCCCAGTAGTTTCCGGCCCCCATAGGATGATCGGCACACATTCGAATATTCATGACATCAACATCGGGAGGAAGGTCATTGGGATCCCACTCCATGGGTCCAAGACGACCGCATTTCTCCTTGGCCATGGGCCATTGATCGGCTATGGCTACGGTAGCGAGACCAGCCGCGAGAAGGACTTGTGGCTTCATGTTGGCCTCTGGGGTGAGATGTCAGCAAAAATCCGAAGATGGGTGGGAAATGCTTACGTCTTGAGATGTAAATGGTTGTGTTGATATGGTGGTTGGAATTATGGGTAATGAAGAAATAAGGTTAAAATAGAGGGTGAGACTGAGCACCAGAAATGAAAAAAGCTCGGGTATATAGCCTGCCACTTTGCCTATTCCGAAACGTGGCGCTTGTCCAAATGGTTTGGATGCCTAAAAGAAATGGTTGCGCTGACGCAAGCTAAGGAGAGGCACAGCTTCGGCTCTGGGGATGACCTGACACAATGCGATATGAAGGATTATAATGTTGAATTCAGGGAATGAGCCCAGGGACTCGCTTGTAGCAGTCAGATAAGCTAACTCTAGCGACGCAAGCGCTTCTTGATGGCCTGTCATTCTTGGTCTGGCGTATGCAGGCCGCTAATTTGGTCTCGATGCTCCACCTGACAGCTTCAGAGCATGTGGCCTGGAGCAAGATGCAGGAGAACTGTGATATTCCGAAGTGGATATGTGTTCATTGAGAATCAATAAAATCTCATGGAATTGACCAGATTGCAGGGTTTATTGTCCACCAGGCTTGAAAGAGACAAGTTCAGTAAGATACGAGTCATCGTGTGACTGACGACAAGGGTCACCTGCTGCGCCTCGAATCCTTCAGTCTACAATCATCCCCATGACTGGCTGAATTTACTTGATCAAATACCTGGAAACCGTCGAGTTAAAGATAGATCTATTGGTCAAAGTGGATGTCTTTGTCACAGTAGCCAGTCACGGCTTTACAGGCTGATATTGTACCAACAGCCAAGCATTTAACAACAACCTCTTGAATGTCACGTAGGGCTGAAGACCACGACAGGGGTAACGATTCAAGACTATCTGGCTTTTTGATAAATTCGGGAGTTTCCTTTTTCTGTTAAGCTGTATGAGTAGATGACCCGACGCATGAAGCTTATAGCAACGTGTCTAGACTATCCAGAGACTACTCAGGAAACTCATGC
This sequence comes from Fusarium proliferatum ET1, assembly GCF_900067095.1. NCBI lineage: Eukaryota > Fungi > Ascomycota > Sordariomycetes > Hypocreales > Nectriaceae > Fusarium > Fusarium proliferatum. Next base: position 3,674,197 of record NW_022194792.1, on the reverse strand, counting down.
AGAAGATCACCTTTACGGTAAGAATTTCAGGTCGTTGTGGGAAAATGACAACTACTAATATCTATATTTAGTGACTGAGAAAACCCAAAGCAGGTTTATAGTTTGTGCTAACTACATGGCTTCTTTCCCCGAGCAAGAAACAGTTGTTGTTCACCACCAATCTCTCTTGGTACTTGAGACGGCGCCGAGGTCAATTTCCACGCCCAATCTTCAAGTCCAGCCGTATCATATGAGCTCTTTACTTCAGTCTCTTGAAACCCCATTCTACTAATCGCTCCCAGCGTTCGATTTTCTGTCTGAGCACTACTGCCCGCAGAACTTACCACCCAGTCAATGATAAGTAAAATTCCTCCCGGTCTCAGCCGTTTTGAGAGCTGCAATATCATGTTATCCGGGTCTTCGATATGATGAAGAGCCATGCACATGACTACCACGTCAAAATCAAAGAATCCTGGCGTGTCGATTTCCGGAGACGGCGTCAACTCGGGATCGATAAGATCGGCCTGAATAGCTCGCATTTTCGTCGAGGTATAGCCTGCTTTCAGTGCCATTTTGTTATACTGCTCTACCATTCCTGATGCTATATCCATGCCTCTCACTGTAGACATGAACGGTGCGAGTGCCTCGTAAAAATCAGTATTGAGTTCAACAGTTAACGTCGTTAGGTCTTACCCGAGACGCGACGCCATCACCGCAGGCGTAATCTAACAGTTTTGTCGGTCTTGAAGATGGTGGCTTGATACCAATCCAGTCTATGTTCGCTCGTAGCTCCTTTGATATTTGATTACACAGCTCAATAATCCAAGGCCATCGAAATAGTGCTGGGGGAGCATTACTGGCATAAGTTAGTCTTTGTGAGAAGCATACTAAGGAAAGGTCCATACTTGTAATGAGCCTTGTTATGTTCCCCCATTGACCTCGGGACTTCGTGAGATGGACCACGGTGATGATGATGAGTATGGTACTGCAGATGGTGGTGATGATGATGGCAATGGGGTACATCCTCCACAGGTTCCTGCTCCATTTTGACAAGAGGTTTAATAACGGAATTGCCAAGGTATATAGTATATTCAATTCAAGTTTCACGATGTTCAAAACAGTCGAAGATGAGGTTTGCGAACAAAAAGCTAGGTATCTTGGTCTAGCGACACCAAAAGGGTTGGTAGGTGAGAACCCTGATGGACTCTTACATCAGTCTGTCAGAAGCCACACAACAGATGAATTCGTATCACAAGAAGCGAGCTTGAGGATGCGTCACAGTTTCAAATTGACTCAATATTGATGTTTTTCTTTTTCCCCATAAACCTACGTGCTCATGACTGTTCTGTTTATTGCTACAGACAGGTCTCAGAAGCGCAATAATCTGCATCACTGCTTCGATGAAAACCAATGTAGTTAACGGGTATTGCTTCAACTTAAATTATAGATGAAATGCCTTTGATACAACTGAGATACTGTTTGACGGGCCCCTTGGCTTCAGGCCAGTTATCAGCTGTTCGCACTTCGATCATATCCAGCTCGCCTTCGCCGTTAATCGCCAAAAGTTCCGCTGATATTGGGAACTCAAAATATGATTTCATGGTACGGATGAGCAATCGGAACGGGACATGAATCACACTTCTGTAATCGACTGGAGCCTGCTTTTCTCCCTAGGGAAGGCTATCGAGGCTTGCCGAAATCCTAACAAAAACAGAACAATCGATCCAGTCTTCCTGTTGCTGTACCTAATATCAAATATGGAGGGCTCCAGGGTATCCAATCAAGATATGGATAAAGGTGATTGTATGCCGGGAGGGGTATGGCATGATAAGCTCCAACTCCTTATCAGACTTACTACCCCAATTTTCCCAAAACGATCGTTTTCTACCCCAACTGTCATCCCTCAATCATGATTAACTTCCCCAATGTTACATGGGGTTCAGCGATCAGCAACGTCATATTGTAACAAGACAAAATGAACGGGGGGAGGTATCACGTGTATTGGGGAGATAATGAACACAAATTGAATCATGACTTGAACACGAGTGTTGACCTATCTTGCAGTCGAATCATTTTTCATTCTATCAGATATCCTGCATCATGACTGGTTTAGCGCAAAGATATGAGATCAATGCCGATATGGGAGAAGGCTTCGGCCGATGGAAAATGGTAAGATTTCTCGCATGCTGTGTTTTGTTTCTAAGTTAATCAAGATTCAATAGGGCCCAGATGAGGAACTTATGCCTTTGATAGATGCAGCAAATATTGCATGTGGCTTCCACGCTGGTGATCCATCCATCATGCTAAAGACAATTCGTCTCTGCAAGCAACATGGTGTCAAAGCTGGTGCTCATCCCGGCTTACAAGACCTCTTTGGCTTTGGACGCCGAAAAATGGAAATCGACCCCAAGGACATGTATGCGATGGTCTTGTATCAGGTTGGGGCTCTCAAGGCTATGTTGGACGCCGAAGGTGTTGAGTTGTCTCACATAAAACCTCACGGAGAACTCTTCTTCTACATGCAAAGAGACAAGGGGATAATGAGAGCTGTACTAGAAGCTTGTGCAACTTTCAAAGTGCCGGTATACGCCTGCCAGAACCCGGAACAGGAGGCCATGTGTAACGAGATGGGCGTTCCGTTTCAAGGAGAGGTCTATGTTGATATAGACTACTCGCCAGAGGGAAGACTTGTCCCTTTTGCGCAATCTCACCCTGTAACACCGGAGTTGTGTCATGAGCGGGCGTTTGGTGCCGCCATGAAGGACACAGGGAAGGACATTAATGGAGATCCATTCAACTTTGGATTCAAGGGGAAGCCGTTCAGCATCTGTCTGCATTCTGATTCGCTGACTGTGTTGGAAAATGCGAAGCTGGTTCGACAGGCAGTGGATGAAGCGAACCGAAAGAAGTTTTCTTCACAGAACACCAATGGTCATAGATTGTAGACATTATCTCAAGAGGATTGGTACAGAAGGAAACACGGTTATCATAGAAATTGAAAGCCATGTGACAAATTCAGCTCACATGATTTTGAAGGCCTGATAACGTCCAGTATTTACTTTTGAAATGCTACCAATCTACTGTCGGGACTTGAATCTTTACTGTGTTTAAGCAACAGATCGGGCGACGTACCGACAACATGGCAGTCTGACACACCTCCAAGTGAGAGCTTGACTCGTTCCTCGCTAAGAATGTTAACAAGATGGCCAGAAGTCCAGACCACTCAATTTGTCCTCAAAGAATGCCGGTCCTGGTCACACATGACGAGCTATCAATGCGGGGATGGTAGCTTAGCTCCTAGCTCCCCTTGTCCCTCATATCAAGGGTCGCGCGATAAGAGTCGAAAGGTTGGGGTAGAAATAGGATGTCTAGATTACCTATCGCAAGCGACTTCTCCTAGTAAGTGATAATAAGGTAGTATAAATCATATAGATGTCTCGATGATCTGCATTGCTGTTATGCTTTAAGACAAGGTGCAGTCTTTAAGTACTTTTCTTTCTCAAAATCCACAGAATTCTCATTGCTGTCCCATTGTCTTATTGATATTTACTTCGTAATCAAATACCGGTGCAATGACTTCTGGAGTCGCCATTCCTGGAACTGTCCAGCTCGTCGATGTCCAAGGCATCTTCAACGTGAAGCATGGCCAGCAATCACGCGACATCGTCCTCGTTCCACAGCCCACTGACGACCCCGATGATCCTCTTCGCTGGAGTATCCCTCGAAAGACAAGGAATATCATCTGCGCCATGGTATGGTGCTTCTTCGTGGCTGCTATGATTTCTGGTCTGTCACCAGCCTATATCCTGATCGAGGAAGACACTGGTATTTCGATCGCAGATCTGAGTACCGGCAATGGAATTCTGTTTCTTTTCCTTGGTTGGGGGACGATGATTACCCAATGCGTTGCTCTTGCATATGGCCGACGCCTTACTCTTATTGTTTCTGTCATTCTCACCACTGGAATCACTCTTTGGACTGCGTTTATTAAGTCAAGAGGAGAGTTCTTCACAAACCGAGTTCTGCTTGGTATCTGTGCTTCGCCCCAAGAGACTCTCATCGAGGTCATTATTGGAGACATCTTCTTCGCGCATGATCGAGGCTTCTACATGGGTGCCTATAGCTGGACTTTATGGTGCGGCGCGTTCCTTGCACCCGTCGCATCTGGCTATGTTGCCCAGGAGCTCGGCTGGCGATGGATCCAGTATATCCTCGCCATAATCGGAGGAAGCGTCGCTATCATCACCTTTTTCCTGTTTGAGGAGACCATGTTCTACCGCCATCACGACGTCGGAAACCTGTCTGATACAGCTGCGCTCGACCCAGCTACCATCAAAGCCTCTGCGACAGTCGGAAAAGATATCGAGACTCCATCAGAGAAGCAAAACCCTTCTGTCCAAGACGAGAAGTCCACATCAAGATCTATGGAGGCAACGGCGTATACATCAGGTGAGAGCGAAAAGACCTATATGGGGAAGCTCAAGGTCTGGGGTTATCGCGACTCGCGACAGCCTAGCACCTTCAAGCTCTTCTTCCTCCCCATCCGTCTGCTCTTTTCATTCCCCGGTATTGGCTTTGGTGGTCTTCTTGTGGGTGGGATTCTCGCCTGGTACAACGTTGTTGGAGGTTCTCTGGCTCTGATCCTGGGCAATCCTCCTTACAACTTCAGCGCCAACAACATTGGACTCACGTACCTTGCTTCTGTTGTCGGTGTCACTGTCGGATGCTTCCTTTCTGGTTGGATGTCAGATGCTCTGGCCTTGTTCCTTGCCCGTCGAAATGGAGGTGTCATGGAACCTGAGCAGCGTCTCTGGACTTGTCTGGTCGCGCTTGTCATGCATCCGGCGGGCTGTCTGTTGTATGGTGTTGGCGCTTCGTATCATATCCACTGGTTTGGAGTTGTCTTTGGCCTCGGGTTGATCTGCGTAACTCTTCCCATGGGCTCTAATCTCGCTTTTACTTATATCCTTGACACTTACAAAGAGGTCGCTGGCGAAGGTCTTGTATCGACCATCTTGATTCGTAACATGATGGGTATGTACACAGTTCAATCGCCATATCTTCACTACTAACACTACCCAGGTTTCGCGTTTGGGTACGCTGTGGTTCCAATGATAGAGAACCTTGGACTTCGCAATGCTTTCATCCTCATAGCTGTGTTGGGAGAGGCTGTCTGGTGCACTGCGATCATGATGATATATGTTGGCAAGCCTCTGAGAAGATGGACCGCGCATTCTTATTGGAATCTCATTGAGCATTACGGCGCGACTGCTCATTGATCTTGTCCCTCAGGTATTAAGCTTCAGTAGTAGAAAAGCAGAGACTTGGTGTCATCCTGCCCAGCAGTCTATTTCTTTCTAGATAGTTTGAACCAAATCATTGCATCTTCAATTGAGCATCGTCACATCGCGATCGCAATTGTTAAGCTTGAAGCCTGATACATCGTCTCAGCGATTACTGAAGTCCCGTAAATACTGGCATTATCCGTCCTCTCCATTTGGTCTCCCATAGTTACTTGGCTGTGTACGTGGCAGTACGGATTTCAGTATCCTTCAGCTCCAAAAATTTAGCCTGTTACCAAATGTTTCCGAAATAGCCTCTATAGGTCATCACAATACTTTTACATCCATATCTCCTGTGGCCTCAATGAGCTCACTGACATGGAGATCCTGTTACACCTCCCAATTTCTACCCCGATGGCTTGCCTTATTAGGAACACAAATCCCGTGTGCCCGAATTCTTGCCTCTTTTGATCACCCCGCCTTGGGGTAGATAAGCTATCGAGATAGTGCATCCTAACCTGGAGGTGGAGAGGCTATCCCCAGTTTTGATAACACCTCCAAGCTGCTGTTCATCAACTCATACGTTCGTTCCATGTTCTTGACCAGTTCATAATGAGTCCAATTTTTCGGAAATTTACCCAAAAGCTACCTTTCTTCTCACATCTGTCTTCTCATACGTTGTTCTTTTAGCAACTCCAATTCGCCACAGTTACAGTCATGGGTTCACTTGACTTACATCCACTACAGCACATTCGCAAGGTGTTGATAGCGAATCGCGGCGAGATTGCTGTTCGCTGCATAAATGCTTGTCGAAAACTTGGACTTCATGTTGTCTCGGTGTTTACTAACGCAGATGCAACTTCTCTGCATGTGAAGTTGGCGGACGAGGCAATCCTTTTACCGGGCGAGGATAGCTCGGCTTATACAGATGGGTAAGTATAGAGGATTCATCTTACCAACCCACAGCATCTAATCATTAATGACATATAGTGATGCCATTCTGGAAATCTGCAAGCGCACAGGTGCAAATGTCGTATTTCCCGGATATGGCTTTCTCAGTGAGAACGCAGAGTTCGCTGACACAATTTCCTCTGCTGGCATCGTCTTCGCTGGCCCCTCCACAGCTTCAATAAGAGCCATGGGCCTAAAGCATGAGGCCAGAGGTATCGCACAATCGGCCAATGTTCCAGTCATCCCTGGCACTCAACTATTAGCTTCCGCTGAGGAAGCCACTAAAGCGGCGACAGAGTTGGGCTTCCCGGTCATGCTGAAAGCCACTGGAGGTGGCGGTGGCATGGGTCTTCAGATCTGTAATTCAGCAGATGAGATTGCGAAGGCGTTTGCTATGGTTGAGAGTCGCGCTGGTACGCTCTTCAAGAATAAAGGAGTATTCTTGGAAAAGTACTATCCTCGTTCTCGTCACATCGAAGTTCAGGTTGCCGGCAATGGTGAGATCGTTGTCGCATTTGGAGAGCGCGAGTGCTCGTTACAAAGACGTCATCAGAAAGTGGTCGAGGAGTCTCCGAGCCCATTCTTGGAACGCCATGCCGGACTGCGCGAAAGAATGCTCGACGCAGCCATCAACTACGCACTCCAGCTGAACTACAAGAGCGTTGGTACAGTTGAGTTTCTTGTTGACGACGACACTGCACAATTCTTCTTCCTGGAAATGAACACTCGACTACAAGTGGAGCATGGTATCTCTGAGCTGTGCTACGGAGTTGACCTGGTAGAGTTGATGTTAAGACAAGCAGACTATGAACTTCAGGGCCAACTTGGCATTCCCTCTGAGACTCTCAAGGGACTTGGCAGACCGCGGCCTCTAGGCTCAGCGATCGAAGTTCGTGTTTATGCCGAAATACCACTTTGCAACTTCGCACCCAGTCCTGGTGTTCTCCAACACGTCCATTGGCCACAAGGCGATGGTGTGCGAGTTGACACTTGGGTCCAAAGCGGTCAACGCATTACTCCTCTTTACGATCCATTAATCGGTAAGGTTATGGTTCATAGCCCCGAGGGTCGGGAAGCTGCGCGACGCAAAATGCTTGCAGTACTGGCAGATACAAAACTTCAGGGAACGCAGTCTAACCTTGAGTACCTCTCTGCAATTCTCGACTCTGAGTTATTCGCAAGCGGGAATACCCTGACCAATTCACTATCGACTTTCCACTTTAAGAGTTGCTCCGTGCAAGTCCTTGAGCCTGGTGTATCCACCACGATCCAAGATTATCCAGGGCGCGTCTCTGTTGGACACGGCGTGCCCCCAGGAGGGCCCATGGATGACCTCAGTGCTCGGATAGCAAATATTTTGGTTGGTAACGATGAAGGAGTTGAGTTATTGGAGGTAACCTTATCTGGTCCCAAGCTGCTGTTTCATGAGGCTGCGATTGTCAGTGTTTGTGGTGCCGAGCTTCCCATTGCAGTCGATGGTAGCCCACAGCCGCTATGGTCCAGACTTATGGTCAAACAAGGTCAGACTTTGAGTCTAGGTAAGGTCACTGGAAGTGGTGCGCGGGCATACCTGGCTGTTAGCGGTGGCTTTCCCGACGTCCCGGCGTTCCTCGGCTCCAAGTCAACCGCCCCTGAGCTCGGGTTCGGTGGCTACCAAGGTCGAAAACTCCAGACACACGATATCCTTGCACTGAGTCCTGATTCCAACGTGCGAGCTACCGAAGCGACACCGTTCACCCTTCCATCCCACCATGTACCCAAATTCGGAAGCACCACTATCTGTTGTATTGACGGGCCGTACGGTTCTGATGATATCCTGACAGAGGAGGGATCGAAGACGCTGTATGAAGGGGAATGGAATGTCAGCCACAACAGTGGTCGAAGTGGTATACGCTTGCAAGGACCGCGATTGAAGTGGGCTCGAACATCTGGAGGAGGTGGAGGATCACATCCGTCTAATGTGTTCGAATACGGGTATCCCAATGGCGGTGTCAACTTTACTGGAGAGTCTCCCATCATATTTGCCAATGACCGGCCTGATCTTGGTGGTTTTGTCTGCCCAACGACAATCTGCTCTGGGGAGATGTGGAAGCTCGGTCAACTCAAACCCGGTGATACCGTTCGGCTGCAATCCGTGTCATACGAGGATGCTCTGAAGATCACTCATGAGAAGAACGCCTATCTTGAAGCTTTGGCGGCCTTCGCTAATGGAAAGTCTGGGGATGTAAGTGCTCTCCAAACGCCCATCGTCGCGAAGGCCCCATCCTCCATTCTGCATCAGTCACCCGCAAGGGGCGTACATCCCCAGGTGATATATCGTCAAGGAGGTGATACCAGCATAATTGTCCAGTATGGCAACCAGACTTCGGACTTGCGAAACACGGTCTGTGTGCAATTGCTCACCCAGCAGCTGGCATCTGCGAAACTGCCCAGTGTGCGAGGTGATCCTAACATTGCCACTCTCACTGTACGCTTTGATCCAGTCCACATCGATCGTTCTGAGCTTCTACAACAGCTTCTGGCCTTTGATACGAACATTGGAGATACCAGCGGGGTGAAAATTCCTGCTCGACAAATAAGACTGCCTGTCTGCCTCGACCACTCTTCACTCGAGGAGTCAGCGCAGCGGTACATGGAGAACATCAGACCGACAGCTGCATATCTCCCAGATAATGTTGAGTATCTCCGCAAGAACAATGCTCTTGCGACGCGCCGAGACGTATTGGATTCTCTTCTCAAAACACCATGGTTGACTGTTGCCGTTGGTTTCTTTGTCGGAACACCCATCCTATTCCCTCTCGACCCGTGGCGAGTGTTGACAGGCCAGAAGTATAATCCCAGTAGAGGCTATACTCCGAGTGGCTCGGTAGGATTGGGAGGGTCAACAGTCGCCATATATCCTGTTGCTGCACCCGGAGGATACCAACTCATGGGCCGAACACTTGGAGGCTGGGATTCGACAGGTAACCGGCCTGGCTTCTCTCCCAAGAAGCCTTGGCTGTTCAATCACCTTGATCTGGTCAGTTTCTACGAGGTGACTGAACAAGAATATGACAAGATGGAGCGAGATTTTGAGGCTGGTCAGTATACTTTTGACATTAGCGAAACAGCCATCGATATGGATCAGTACATCGCCAAGTTTGACGCTGCAGAGAAGGATCCAGAGTATCAATCATGGCGAGACCGCCAATCAAAGGCAGCTGATGAGCTGGCTGCACTTGAACAGGGTCTGTTCGATGAATGGACCATCTCAAAACAGTCTGGTGGTGGTGCAGACGAGGACGGCGACATTGACTCGGACGAGATTGCTGTTATTGAATCGCCTGTAAATGCGAATGTCTGGAAGGTCCTTGTCAAGCCTGGTGATGTCCTGCAGGCAGGACAGACTGTAGCGGTTCTTGAAGCCATGAAGATGGAGATTAATTTGGTTGTTGGTGAAGATCAGGTCGGCGCTGAAGTAGTAAAGGTTGCTCAACCACCGGGAAGTGTTGTAAGCCCGGGAACGATCGTTGTAAAGGCTCGAAGAAAACAAGACTAGATCATAGTGTACAATAAATTGAGACAAAAATTGGAACAGCAACGAATGCCAAGCTCTCGCTTCATGTAAAGAGGTTGAGTAATCTTGAGATTAAACTTTGACTAAGGTGCCTTTATCTGGACGATCGGGAATAGTGCTGGGAGGTCACTGAAGGTCACTGGATGCTAGCGGCCATGGTTACCGGTTCAGCGGTTTTGCCGTCACGTGGTTCCACTCGACCGGGCCGGTCTTGGAGAGCCTTGGAGCCAACCCCAGTTCTTCTGTCAGTTATCGACTACGCTCCACGAATACTCCCTGTCTGACCTGGTTGGTACGAAGATGTTGAAACTGACCAATGTTTATACTTTTTTCCGTCAGACTTAGTTCAAGTCGCCAATTCTGTATCCAAGGATGCAGTCCAGTATATAGCACCGATGATATCACCGACCAAACGTCCCACTTTACACCATGAAAGGCAGACCTCGGCTCCCTGTGCCTCTTTGCAGGTTCTGCAATAAGGAGTTCAAGAGACAGGAACATCTTGAAAGGCATATCCGTACACGTGAGTCACTCTGCTAGAGCCATTGTTGAGGTGATGCTGATCATTCTCCAGATACACGCGAAAGACCATATGGGTGTTCATGCGGCCGAACATTTACAAGACAGTGAGTTGGCATATCAACGTTTGCCTGCACCGGTGACAGAGCTTACCAAATCACAGAGATCTACTAAATCGTCACCGACGACTTTCTCAATGCTCTACCAATGGCTCAGGCAAACAAGCGGAATCAAATCTAGCGATATCACCCGACGGGGCTGTGACAACTTCACCCTCTATCTCACAAGCTAGCGACGAGAACAATCATCACAGTAGCCAGCTGCAGTCTCAAGGAAACCCCTCTAATTTAATGTCTATGTCAGTCTCTCCCCAAACCATGTCTTCTCAACAAGACATGATGAGCCGATTTTCAATTCATGACCGGCCTCTGGGTTATCAAGCCCAGACACCAGGTCATATCTTTGAGCCACCAAAAGATCCCATCCGCAACAGCAATGCAACCCCGGCTGGCGCTTTGGATAGCCTTGACTTCATGCAATTCGAGTCGTTCAACGCGGATATGTTCCCTGATGAGATGGACATGATCAATAGTTATCTCGGGGAGGTTCTCCCCCCTGAAGACTCACATCAAGGATTTACACCGGATACATCAAACTTTTTTACTCAATCATTTATTCCAGAGCCAGCTCTTGCCCCTGCTCCCTCGAGTCATTTACAGCTTGAGGCGCCTGGCCATATAGAATTGAGCAACGCGCCAGCGTCGACCCTACCTTTCTGCCAGAAACGGCAAGCCCAAGCAGCTCCAGTTCGAAATAAGGTTGACCAGTTGCTTGACACTACAGAAGATATTGTAGCAACAAACCCCTGGGCTGTATCAGCTGCTGCTCATGAAAGGCTTTCTATAGAGTTCTTGAAGCACAGGTCAGATATCCCCCAGTCATTTACACTTCCCAGCAGACATGCGTTATCTCGATATATCGCAAGCTGGATACGAGGTTATCATCCACATTTACCATTCGTCCACCTTCCGACTACCAATCTAGAATCCATGTCACCTGTACTTCTCTTGACGCTGGCAGCTACAGGATCATTCTATGGATTTGAGCACCCTCAGGGATACACTATGTACTTTGTGGCCAAGGCTATGATCAACCATGAGCTAGATGAGAGACGCCGTGTGTCAAATCGCCATATTCTCAACGGTTTCCCCCGTTTTGCAGCTCTCCCTACAAGCTCCACAGAAATCTACGATCCGCCAACAAATCACCCTGCGGTTTTAACCAAATTTGATATTGAACTGTTACAATCCTTGTTGATTGCCGTGATGACTATGTCATGGCTGGACGGGCCACTTGCAGAGGAGGCACTTGCTATGAGTAGCCAGTTGACTGCTCTCACCCGCGACATTCTGAAACGTCTACCAGAGGAACATCCCAATGATACATGGGAGAATTGGGGCCGTGATGAAGAGAGACGACGCACCTTACTCTCGGCATATTTCACATTGAATATCCAAACCATCTGCTTTAATGTACCGCCTAAGATGACAGCAGCAGAGTTTAGCTTCGAGCTTCCTTGCTCTGAAGTTGAGTTCAACGCGCCAGACTCGGAAACATGGAATCGTGTGCGACGAAAGGTCGACCCACGCAAGCTCAACTTTCAGTCATGCTTTAAGCAATTACTATCCGGAGAGCCACTCGCCAAGGAGGTCTCGGCGACTGAGTTTGGCAATTATATGCTTATCCAGAGTTTGCTGATACAGATCTACTTTGAGCGTCAAGTATCGTCTGCCCTGTTGTCTCCATCACCAAGTCTGTCAGAGAGCACCATTGCGACTTATGCTGCTGCACTCGGCGCCTGGCAATCTTGCTGGGACTCTGCAATCGAATCTGCCCCCGACCCCTCCTCTAGGAATTCGCCGCTACCTTTCAACTCGACTGCTATGCTCCGGCTAGCTCATATTCATCTTGGCTTTGGCCTCTACAGTCAATGCGAGTTGCTATCTCGAGATCCTATCGTCAAAGCTCAAGTATTCGAATCGTATCAGAATCCATTGCCCCTGCGTGCTCCGCACCTTGATCAAGCTGTTCTACATGCAATCTACGCTTTGAGGATACCTGTGAGAGTCGGCATCGCATTCGTGGCGCGCGGCCGTACAGGTCACTGGAGTGTCCAGCATGCTATCAGTCACTTTGGATGCGCCCTTCTACTTACTCACTGGCTTGAAAATATTTATCAGCTAGTTCTGTCGGATGGTGCGTCAGCTCTCAGAGAGGAGGAAAAGCGCCTGCTGTCTATGGTCGACCGTCTAGTTGAAGAAACTCATCTAGAGGCCTCGCTTGGCCCCAAATCCGACTTTCCTAGCAGGATAAGACGCTTGGCTATTGCAGCAGTGAAGCTTTGGGCAGAAACCTGCAAGGGCATACAGGTCTATGAGATCGTACATGTCGTTGGAGAAACACTTTCGCTAGTGGCAGAATCACTAGAGAAGCAAATCTAGGTTTTGGACCAGAAGAGCCTGGCCTTAGCTGGCTGTACATGCATGTGTAATATTAATAACTTGGAAAGGCTGGGAATTTGAGGTTGTATTCTCCCATAGGAATGTTCTACGCAGACTTTAACTCAACGTTCCCAGAGTTACATCATAGACTACCGCGGAAAACTTGGAATGTGTTATAACATTATTAGGTACTGGAGAACCTCTTCGATGTTCAAAACTTTCAAAAGACCAAGCACTGATTTCATGGACTGAACTGGTAGAATAGCCTGTACTGAACAAAAAAGTTAGAGTTGAATTCTGCTATTGTTCGGACTATTATGTCTTTGTTCGAGAGACCCAATGTCAGTGTACTTCTTCCTGGAAGAACACTCGGTAACATGTTGATATTGGACAAGCCGTTCGTTCTGTTAGTGCGGAAAGTACATTTAAAAATCATATATAATACACTTCTTAACCCGCTCTTATCATTCAGTTCCAGTAATAAATCTAGTCAGTATTCATAGTCCCCCTTCCCCTACTTCTCCTGCTCCACCGATTACAGCAACCATAGTCACAAAGAGACAGAGCCCAAAACAAGGAAAAAAGAAAAAGTCTCAACGGCAAATAACACAGTGGGAAAGAATCGCTCAAAGCATTTCAACATGTGTCGCCTTCTTAAGCTCCAGTATGCTTGCTCTAGCAATGGCGAACCCCATTATATGGAGAACGCCCAGGGTGCATTCATTCCTTGCAATGACAGACACGGCTGTTTAATAGAAGATGTATTATCTCTGAAGCCAGGATCTGACACTAGTCCACCAGGTTCCCCTATCGAAAGGGAGTACACCATTGTGAAGATTGGAGGTGACTGCGAGAGATGCGCTAATCAAAAGGCAAGGAAAATCGAGGAGGATGATAAGGTCTTTGTTGACATGAATTCTGTAGTTGGCAGAACGGAAAGGTATTTCCACGGCATGATCAGGCGTTGCGGCGAAATCGCTGTCGATAACAGGACGCGAATGTTGAATAATGTTAGAAGCCAATATCGGCCAAACGATACTTGTTCTTCAGGGTCCTGCCAGAATCAGGTTTATGTTTCTCATGCTGGCCTTAAGGGAATGTTCTGTAGGAAACATACTTGCTCCGCCCAGGAGTTTGATTGCCTCACAGATGTTTGTACTACAAGGAATAGTGCCCAATACTCCACATACTGCCCTCGACATACTTGCAGTAAAAGCGGATGTGGGCTCCAGATCCTGGCTGACGATACTCCTCTTTGCAAGAGGCATCACGATCAGCTTGAATTGGCTATTTCCGTTCTTCGTTGAGAGCTACTGGTTTGTTTGAGAAGCCTATCATATTCCAGCAAGGTATGCCTGGCTTTGAAATAGCCCAGCGAAAAATACTATACGCCGCCTCGAAAGTATGTCACTCCAGCACGCTGCAAACGAAGAGTCCTGTCAGCGGAAAAGAATGACGGTTTCGTATTTATAGGAGACGGGCGGGTTGACCAAGGGCCTGGGGTCAGAATTTCATATTCCTATATATCAAGGTTGGAGGCTGATTTCCTTGCTATATATATACTACATTTTAACATAGCATATACTCTTGACTTTACAGCACATTTGAACTCATCTCACCTCCGTACTGGTACATTAGACATCCTCCTACCTTGATCCTTTGGTTGTTGCAAAGCATTTATAGACCTAATAGAGAAACTGGAGTCAACAGTAGTCACCTACAAAAGCCTCCAGAACATATATCATCCTAGATAGTCTGTCACGGCTTGTTTGGCTGGATCCTTTCTGTCACATTCTTCAGAGTCGCGAATCCAACTCAAATCAAATCTACCAAGGATTGCAGTTTTCTTTAAGAAGGTATTTTCGTTGTTCTCATATAGTCCCAAACTCCCTATCCTTTTCCGAAGCTTCCAGCATCACAAGAGTCCTCTATCAGTATCCATTCCTCCTAATCCAATTTTCATTCTGATTGACCCCTCTATGAGGTCTCCTTCTTCTCCTCGACCTTCTCATCTCCCTCCTCGATCTCAACCGACCCAACGGCAGCGCTCAGACCACCCTCTTCTTGGTTCTTTTCCTCAAGCTTCTTAGCAGTTGACAAGAAGTACTCAGCAACGTCGTTCTTGTGGTTGAAGTACGCCAGATCAAGAGGAACGTAGTTCTGCTCGTTTGCCAGCGCGGGGGAAGCGCCTTGCTCCAGGAGCAGCTTGATGACATCGAGGTGACCGCCCAATGCTGCCCAGTGAAGGCCTGTGTTTCCGGCCTCGTTTGCCTCGTCAAGAAATGCCTGCTTCTGCTCCTTTGGTTGGGTACCGAAATATTGGATGAGTTGCCTGACGATTTCTACAATATGTCAGTCTGGCATTGTTTCACAGTTGGACTCCAAAATGGTTCTTAGGCCTCACAAAATCTCATTTCTTTCAGGGTTGGACATACCTAGGTGACCATTTCCTGTCGCCATGTGTAAACATGTTGACTTGTTGGAAGCATCTTGAGCAGCCGCTACAATCTCAGCAGGACTGACATTCTCCCGCTCCGCCAGACTCCTGATAGTCTCAGTCAGATCCTCCTGCTCTCCTGCTCGCGCAAAGTAAATGAGATCATCGATCTCTTCTTCCGTGAGTTTGGGTGCCATGATGATGCGCTTGGTGATGTTTTCATGTCAAGAATATAAAATTTTATGATGAGGGGACTGTGTGGTTAGATACCCCGCTATTTTCGCACCGTGTGGAGTGTAGATTGCTGCAGGGTAGTTAAGTTCAATTTTCACCTTCGATTTAGGGAAAGGAAAAGTAAACTACCAGCTTAACTTAGTCGCTGTGTTAGTAAATTCCCTCTTTTCCCTTGCCAATTGACTCCTTTACCGAGGATCATAATAGAGTTTCCTTCAAAAAGTCCATGCAAGTCAGATTCTCTCGCTAATGAGTGCTTCCCCAATTTCGCCATCCAGCCATGAACACAAGTCTCCAGATTCATCCAGCCATTCAATTTCTGCTTTGACTCCGAGCATTGTCATCAGTTGCAACTCGAGTCGTAATTCTGAGCCTTCAAGCTCATTTTGAGAGCGCAGGCTGATCTTCTTGAGTGTTGAGATAGCTACAGCCCGCTCTCTGCCATTCAAATAGGTGACGGGATCACGGCACTGGATTGACGTGATAGACACATGGCTTGGCTGTCCGTAGTTACTGAGTGAGGTATCAGTATGACCTCGGGAGAGATGCACTGATCTGATACCGAGCCACCGCAATGCTTCTATACCGAGATCAGCTTCATGGCTCAGTCTTTCGGATCCGTGCCGGTAGCATCGCAAGATCTTGACGCCGTCCGGATCGTAGTCAAACAGCCCCAGGAGCGGCAGTTGGGGGCACTGTGTATGAACAAAGTTCAGGAACGAGCGCGTGGTCAAATCAGGATATCCTTTGGCCTCCTTGAGTCAGCTCGGGCGTCGCGTTTCACATTGTCCAAACATACTGTGACAAGCACTCCAGGACCAAAGATGCAGGTTCTCCAAAATTGGGACGAGCAGAGAGATCGAAAAACGGCCTGCAGGAGTCAGCTTCATCGAGGTGACGAAGAATCTGTACCTCTTACATCTTTCTCAACAACAAGAATCCATTTGATGTTTTGAACATCAATGCTTGAGATTGACTGAACAGTCGGGATAGCAACTCCCTACATCACTCAGAATCAAACAGAATCATACCTCAAAAAGTCTTACCAGATCTCCCGAACAAGGGTTCAATGTACTCCCATCGTGGAAGCGTATTAGCAACGGTCCAGCCAGGGCACCCTTTGATGCTGCAACCTGTTCCAGTTAGTTGAAGTACGGCGGGTGCTTTCAACAAGGCGTACAATATTCAAGTCCCCACGACTGATACCAAGATTGAAAGCAATGTCATCAACGAGGTCATCCACTTGGCCTTGCTTCTCAAAGAGATGCTGGTGTTGGTAAAAGATGTGGCTGCATATGAGCCCATTAGTACATCTCTTGCATCTGGGGCCAATGCACTAACCGCTTGGTTAGAACGGTGCCAGACACAAGAGCATCATGTGATAGCTGAAGAATGAGAAGTATGCGCGCTGAAACTTGTAAGTCAAATTAACAGAGACAACCCTGCTGAAGCCTGACCAAACTTGACTGCTTCCTGTTGGTTACGACCAGGGAAGTGAACCTGTTCTGGCTGTGCATTTGCGGCGCGACGTGTTGACCTTCGTGCAGAAAATGGTATTGATAACTCATGTCCCGCAGCTAAAGCGCTGATGATTTGCGCAAGAATGTCCTCAATACGAATGACAACCGTTCCTGCATTGGGGTTGTTAATTATCGTATTCGTATCAGTATTCTCGTTCGCTGTCGCTGATGATGTGTGATTAGCTTGAGGACTCTGGGTTAGTTCTGGTATAGCAATCGAATGAGCAATTTCTGCCTCTTCGTCCATGATTTCTTGGCGCTTATTGAAACAAGCTTAGGAGTTGGATGATTTTCGTAAGTAAAGTTCAAGATCTTGTCCGAATACGCAGTAGAGTCTCAAAGCGCGATGCTGTTCTGTGGAGGTTTTCAAGATTGCCCAATCCTGAGAGTTAATTGATTTTCAGGGGCTTGACCGCTAGACATGGGGGGAATGATATGCTGCAGGTGCCACCAGAAGACGGCGGGCCCTCCCGTACATCGGGGCTTACAGCGGGCTGGTAATTCCATCCGCCCCCGTGTTATAGTTTAGTTTTAAATCATGTGCTGCTCATCAACTTTTGACCAGGGGATTGTTCATGATCATTCCACTGCTCTTCTCTGAATTGACCCGCGAAACCTGCCGCTGAGACCATCAAACTCACCTAAGCATGGTCGCAAATTCTACTGGACTTGAGGGTAGCGCGCTAAAGTCGCGTAAGCGCGCTGCTGACTCCGAGTCGGAACCACTGTTGAAACAGGGTCGGCCGTTCCCCAAGCAGCCTCGCATCAGCTCACATTTGGACACGACAAGATGGAGGCTCAAGGACGACGACAGTCGCCACACATGGCACTACCTTGAAAATGACGACGATGTGAAGGAGTGGCCACAGAGTTATGCCGAGAAATGGTATTTGAATTTGCCTCTGGTATGTTCTTTGCCAGATCCCCCTTCAAATCGCAACTAACATGTCGGACAAAGGATCTCCCTGACCTTCCCACCCCCGACAACCCATTGGCAGCAGCGGAGAACGGTCTCGACTTTTTCGAAAAGCTTCAACTTCCCAGCGGACATTGGGGTTGCGAATATGGCGGTCCCATGTTCCTCCTCCCTGGTATCGTCATGACTTGGTATGTTACCAGGACGCCAATTTCCTCCGCCAAAGCGACCGCGATCTATAAATACATATCCGCACGAGCGCATCCAGTGGACGGTGGCTGGGGTCTACATATTGAAGGCGAAAGCAGCGTCTTCGGAACACTGATGAATTATGTGGCCCTCCGACTTCTCGGCGTCGACCCTGAGGACCCAGTTCTGGTCAAGGCCAGAGGAACTCTACACAAGATGGGAGGAGCATTGTATGCGCCACACTGGGCCAAATTCTGGATGGCTGTTTTGGGACTCATGAGCTGGGATATCGTCAACCCTGTGCCACCAGAGTTTTGGTTGCTTCCTGATTGGGTTCCTTTTGCGCCATGGAGATGGTGGATTCACATTCGAATGGTGTTCCTACCAATGGGCTGGCTATACTCGAAACGATGGAGCTGCGAAGAGACCGATGTGATTCGATCACTCAAGAAAGAAGTATTCCTCGAGGATTACGCCAAGATAAACTGGTCAAGCCATCGTAACAGCATTGGCGCTATAGACAATTATCACCCCAAATCATGGTTTCTCAACGCCGCCAATTGGGTACTTGCCAATATATGGATGCCCTATCTGCGACCCAATTTCCTCAAAGAGAAAGCTGAAGCATGGGCTAGCAAGCAAGTTGATATGGAGGATGCCAATACAGGCTATGCCTGCTTGGCCCCTGTCAACGCTGCTATGAATACTGTTATGTGCTATGCTCGCGATGGCCCTGATAATTATGGTGTTCAGAGGCATATCGAGCGACTTGAAGAGTATCTTTGGGTCAAGGACGAAGGCATGTTGGCCAACGGCACCAATGGTGTTCAATGCTGGGACACGGCGTTCTTGATTCAGGCTGTTTTTGAGGCTGGCCTTCACAAAAACGAGAAGTACCGGCCTATGCTCATGAAGTCGCTGCACTACTTGGAACGTCAGCAGATTCGAGAGGACTGTGCCGATCAGGAAGTGTGCTATCGTCAACCGCGAAAGGGTGGCTGGCCATTCAGCAACAGGGATCAGGGATACGGTGTCAGTGATTGCATTTCGGAAGCACTCAAGGCTATTATTCTTCTGCAAAAGGTGGGCGGCCTTCCTGAGGTTCTCGAAGATCGACGTCTTTTCGACGCTGTCGATACTCTGCTCCTGTACCAGAACGACAACGGCGGCATGTCCTCATACGAGAAGCGACGAGGAGGCGAATGGTTGGAGATGCTCAATGCCGCTGAGGTTTTTGGTCGTATCATGATTGAATATGACTACCCTGAATGTACAACAGCTTGCGTGACAGCTTTATCCATGTTCAACAAGCACTGGCCAGACTACCGAACAGACGAGGTCAGGACACTTATCCGGACGGCCGCCGAATGGATCAAGTCCAACCAAGCACCTGATGGCAGCTGGTACGGAAGTTGGGGTATCTGCTTCACATACGCCGGTATGTTTGCGCTTGAAAGCATGAAGCACATCGGCCAGACATACGCAACAGGCGAGAATTCTAGACGCGGTTGCGATTTCTTCATCTCCAAGCAGAGAGCTGATGGCGGATGGTCAGAAAGCTACAAGGTACGTTACACAGACTTTGCTTCACGGTTCTTACTAACAATCACAGGCCTGCGAAACGATGACCTACGTCGAACATCCTTCAGGCTCCCTTGTTGTTCAAACAGCCTGGGCTCTGATCGGACTGATGGAAGCCGAGTACCCTCACGTGGAACCTTTGAGACGAGGTATCCAGTTCATCATGGACCGTCAGAAGCCCAATGGAGAGTGGCTGCAGGAGGCAATCGAGGGTGTCTTCAATAAGTCATGCATGATTTCGTATCCCAACTACAAGTTCACCTTCACCATCAAGGCCCTTGGCATGTTTGCCAAAAGGTTTCCCGAGGAAAAGCTGCTACCAAGCTGGGCGGTGGCGGAAAACGGAACGAATGGAGTGAAGACAAATGGTGTCAAGACCAACGGTGTCAAGGGGAAGGGTAACTAAAAACTAGACGGATGGATACTACATATGATGCATGAATTACAAGGTAGGATATAATGAGAAGGCGACTGTCGAAGTCAATCCCTCGAAAATAATCATAATAATGAATGCATCAAGAATATGCATTTCAGACACCTCCATGACTATTTAACATACTGTCTGGCCCTAGGATTCTGTCCCTCACATTGACCTGCATACAAGAAGTCTCATGCTTGCCGACCGTTCTTCTGCTTCTCACTGCATCTTCATTCCTAACTGTTCTCCTCTGTCAGCCCTGAATCTAAAACTATTTTAGGTGTCGCCCCGACCTCGTTTCCCGTATTGCCCCTCTCCATTCATTATCCTCCTGCAACACCCGTCGTCTGATCCGGCTCCCTTCAGCGTGCAACGATCCCACTCATATCTGCAATACAAAGCCAACAAATCTACAGAGATACTAACAGCTTCTTCTTCACACCATCAGGCCAGTCGATGAATGCAATGAAAAAGAGAGTTCGCACGCCAGAAGCATACCGAGAGTCAAAAAATTGTGCCCTTCCACTCCGATACCTTGAACATCAGAGTGGGTAATTGACTGTTGGTCGCCAGGGTCGCGAGCAACACACAGGATAGCCAATATCCAGCTGCGGGGCGAGAAGCGCAGCATGAAGAAGAAAAGAAGACAAGATCGAGTCCAGGATGGTGTGGCATCCTTTTGTACCTTGACAGCATACAGCAGCTCCTTCCCAGGAAAGAACGAAGGCTGTTCACGCCGGCTGGTTGCAAGAACGTAACGAAGCAAGAGTGATCGTCAAAAACTGTCGGGAGTATGGTCCGATGCCCAGAGGGGTTGTTTAACAGTATGTCATGAACACATATTGTCTATTCTCATCATGAGAAGGCGCCTCTGGCCACAATTGCAACTCTAGTGCATTCACGGAGATTGGGAAAGGGCAACCAAACTCGGCGGTATTTCGAGCAACAAAGAAAGCGCCTACCACAGCCGAAGATCATAAAATGTACTTACCTTAGGTAGGTATTTATCGTACAGTACCTACCCCCATAATAAATCTAGAAGATCGGAAAGTTGATGGAGACACCTGAAGGTAACGCATTTTATGGAACGGGAGCTTTGTTGGCTCGCAATTGCAGCTGGAGATCAAGAAGGATACCTATAACTACAAGTAGAGCGTGATCATTAAAGCCGACCAAGAAGCAATTGAAGCATGGGTTGCTAGAGCCTGGTCAGTGTCATATGTATGCAGATTAACTGCTTCATGGAGAATTAGGTAGTGGCTGGCATAGCCCCAGGACAATAGCCCTAGGTCTCAAACGTCGAACAGGTCATGATGATTACGGGAGGACATAGTGAGAAAGAATTCCCAAAAACTCATTTAAAAAGAGTGAGAGGGAAACCTGCACACTGCTAGAATCTATCTCGATGGTACCTCAGTGACTTATGTTCAACCTGATAAAGTCGTGGTAGACATCTGTTCAACCACCAGGGACAAAACAACCAGACATCTCGACCATGATTGAAACTGGGCGATAATTTGTTTCCTGTAGGTAGCTATACAGAATATTGGAGAGTTGTGTTCATTTAAAGTATAGGAAATACTTTGCAGCAACTTCTTCGTTAGAATGCGACGCCCGCTTCAATGATTCGCTGAAGGAATCACAAGAAGATTGTCACTGAAGGTAAACCAAGTGCTCATCGATACCCCTAGATCTTGAAGTTTAATGCTCGGGGTCGAGGTAACTTAGGTAGGCACCAGAGCTTCTTCCACTTACACAGCGCGGGGGCTACATGAGGTAGGTGCCTGCATCATGCCCCACCAAAGCTTCCAGAACCAACCATTCCTCACATCCAACTTTAAACCTTCCACTGCAGCCTTCGCACCAACTCTTAACAATACCAACTCACCTCATTGTCACACTGCAAGACTTCTTTTTCCTTGAACATTCTTTTTAATCCCACATATTGCAGTCTACCATGTCACACATCACACTGGCCCAGCAAGGCCTCGCAGCCGCCGAAGTACGCAACTGGGATGAAGCTATCGAGAAGCTCTCAGCCGCCTTGAAGGCCTCGCAGAACCCTGCATGGCTCATCGCTCGATCGAAAGCCCTTATCAACAAGAAGCGCTTCCAAGAGGCCCTCGACGACGCTAACCTTGCTTGGCATACCGCATACCAACGAAACAAACGACCCCTTCTCATCGATGCCCACTACCGTCGGGCTGTCGCCTACTTTCGGCTCGGACAATATGCCAACGCCGACGCATGCTGTGTTTATGCTATGCGCTTAGTCAAAGGCTTCCCTGCCGTAGAGAAGGAAGATCCGCCGAAGAAGAACACAGACGAGAACGGATTCTACAAAGTGACATTGAAGGATGCTCAGGAAGAGTCAAAGACAGATGAGATCAACAAGAGACAGGCAGGGGCGGCAGGGGCACTGGGAGCAGAAAGCAACAATGTTGCTAATGCTAAAGAGTGGCGCCTTGCGAGCACTTTGCGAATGCAGATCCTGTTCGCTATGGACAAGCTTCCAGAGGATGACCCTGCACGCAAGCTCACCACGGCCAACAAACCCGAGTTGAAGGAGCTATCAGATGTGGGGAGTAAGAAGGTCGAGACTAAGGAATCGGCGGCTGCCACACAAACCGCCCCCAAGCCTACTGTACCCGCTGATACCCCAATACGACTCCAGGAATTCCAGAACGACACCACGATGACAGTATCCATCTTCTCCAAAGGCGTGAACAAAGAGAAGCTCCAGGTCCAGTTCAGCCCCAAATCAGCCCATCTTGACTCTGTCGTTTGGCCCAGCGGCGACGAGAAGCCATTCACACTTGATCTGTGGGGTGAGATTGACACAGATGCATCGACATACAGGGTTACGCCCAACAAGGTTGAGCTAGCACTCAAGAAAAAGACACCTGGAAAGTGGGCGCAGCTCAGGGGAGAGGCAGGAGATTCTGCTCCAGATGCTGCAGCTGCTGAGGAAGCGGAGTAAGTTTCTCACAAGTTCTCAATCGATACAGCTTACTAACTTTACTCAAGAAAACTCAAGGTTCTCAAAGACGCCCGAAAGAAGGCCATGGACGATGCCGCGGCAGAAGCTTCTGCTCAAAAGGAGGCTGCAGAGTCTACCGAAGCGAAAGACAAGGCCCCCGCCACGGAAAACTCTTCCAAGCCAGCATACCCCTCATCGTCTCGTACTGGGCCCAAGAACTGGGACACCATTGGCGACGACGTTGACTCTGATGAGGAGAAAGACGTCAACGTGTTCTTCAAGAAGCTTTTCAAGGGCGCCACTCCTGAGCAGCAACGAGCCATGATGAAAAGTTTCACAGAGAGCAATGGTACAAGTCTCAGCACTGACTGGGATGACGTCAAGAACAGGACTGTCGAGACGGTGCCCCCTGAGGGTGTCGAGGCCAAGAAGTGGTAGATGGTAATCGCTTATGAACCAAGGATGGGAGATATTGAGTTACGAATACTGAGCAACGATTCACGAACTACGGTGTTTGGTGGGTTATTTCGGCGTATCGGAAAGGTAATAGAAAAGCAGCTCAATCTGAGCTATCAATTGAACCAATTCGTAATTTTCGCTATGCCGTACTTGTTCTATATGCTATCCCAGGTTTAACACTTCATAATCTCTTTCTCCCAACTCCGCAGCTCCTTTTCTCTTTAATCCGTTAACAACGCTTTCAACCTGTCCCCCGACCTTGTCAAACCACTTCGATGCCTTCAACTCCTCATCCTCCAGCGCACGACTCCATTCCTTGCCATTGCGATACTCCGCTGCCAAAGCTTCAGGCACATGGAGAACACGACTAACGAGATCCTCTCGTGCAATGTACGCTCCTCTCAGCCATCTCGATCCTCCACCAACGTCAAACTGATTCCGTCCATGCATGACTCTCATGTTATCGAAAAGAACGCACTCTCCTGGCTTCATCTTCATCTCAAACATGGAATCAGGATCATTGATCAGCCCATCGAATAACTGCGCTGGTTCAAGCCACGCTCTTGCGTCAACAGCTGGAACCTGGAATTGGTTCTGGAACGGCGGACTCCAGTATACAGCTGCGAGATTTCCATCTGGCCCAACATCAAACAGTGATCGCTGCTGACGATAGAAGTATCCGTGTTTCTCATAGTGATATGGAATCTTCACTCGAGCGAGATTCCTGATTGCTGGGGAGTTTTGTAGCCATAGTAGCTTTCCAGCGAACAGCCCATCACTAAACAGTGACTCTCCGCCATTGCACGAGTTTTCCATGCAGTGAAGAAGTTGGATCGCGGGTGGACTCTCAAGGTATAGTAAATCCTGATGAAGACCAAGATACCCGCTTGTGTATGCTACATTCTCGGCGTCTGGCTTAGCACGAACGTCGAAAGTGCGGCCGTAGAAGGTTTCTTTAATATTTGCGATGCGTGTTGTAATGTCGACGATGGAGTTCTCATCGTGCGGTACGTTCTTAAGAAACACGAGACCAAGGTTCGATAGATCGAGAAGAGTATGCCAGAATGCATCGTCGCCCTTCATGAAGTCATTATAGTCAATCTTTCGTACACGTTGCTGGATAGTCGCTTTGTCCCAAAACGTACGCCCTGTTTTGGGATACACTGCGTCTTGTCTTGGGTATGGCATTCTCTCAACTGGTGCATGGCCAAGTGCTTTGTCGACTGAACTCCAAGGAAGAATCATCTCGTGATCTTTATACATGTCGTTCTTGAACGAGATGCCCACGCCGGTTGAAGTCGTGTGGATACCATCAATGGCGATGTCTGAGGGAATTGCTGTTGTCGCAAAGCTCTTTTGACCAGAGGCTGGGTCGACGCATGTTGTGCATGTACAGCTATCGCGAAGAACAGTGGCATTGAGCCGTGTCCAGCCGCCATGCTTTTGATCTTGAATCTGTATGAAACGGTCTCCGCTGGAGATGGTGAGATTGTTGTCTTGGGCTGAGATTGTTGTTGTTGGCTCAAACAGTGGGGGAATCCCAAAGTTCTTCGTTGTGAGCGTCCGTCGATGCGTAAGGCATTGTGAGTTTGTTGATTTGAGGCTGATTCTCTGAGCACTTGCTCGAGTTGATGAGAGTCCACGAGGGAGAGCTCTACAGCCGTAAGCTGTCAGCCTTCGAGGGAACATGGTAACGTAGAGCGACCTTCTATTAACACAAACAAAACGTACAATCAAGAAACAAAAGAACTCTATGTGGCAAGTCAAGATTGAAGCTGAGCCAGGATCTATATGTATATAACAACAACAGCTGCCATCCTCGTACCTCGGCCAAAAGGGAGACATTGCTTCATGTGGGGTTTCTCGGCTCTAAACCCCGCGTTGTTTGGAGCTGGACCCAGCGATGGCATCAGTCAGAAGCAAAAATGGCCTCATGTGGTGATGCAGTGCGACGCCAACGAGGCTGGCATTTTCACCTAATACGTGATACGAGCAGGTATGAAGTTTCAGATATTGTATGTTCATGAGGCCTCGAGGAGGGCATTGGTATTGATTTAATGGCATAATACATGTTGTGTACAGTAGATCGCAAACGCCTGATAGCCTGTTCCTACGCCAAAGAGCATTAACCCACGCGTATACCATTACATTGCCGTTGAATCATCAATTCATCAGACATCCAGCGATCAACCTCTGTTACGGTTGGCAGACCATCGCTTCACCATCACTTCTCTGACTTTGTATAGCTTCAATGCTTCAGCGACTCCCTGCTCCAAAGCCTTCTCAAATTTCGAAGGCGGTGGTACATCAACGTACACCAGAACAAGACTCTTAGTGACGTGTGACAGAACACGAACCGTGCCATGGAGCCACTGCCATGTCTTCTGAGGGTCCTGTTTTCCGGACTCTTTCCAAAGGGCATCTGAATAAGATGGTACAACGATTAGACCGAACTCGGCGTGGTCAAAGACCGGGCCCTTGGCATAAAGAAGCCAGTCCACGCCAAACTTGATGCCTGCGCGAGGTACCCATCCAAGCGATCTGAAGTAGTGATACACTGCATAGTGAATGAGGAAGTTATCGTCAGGTTGAAGAGCGGGATCCGCAGGTTCAACACGAGGTGGGAAGTATGAATGTTGTCTGAAGAGTTTCAGCAGGTCCAAAGACGAGAGCTGAGCACCGGAGGCAGGATCAGTGACCGTCAGAACACCCAAACCGAAGTTTAGAAAAAAAGCCTCCTCCGGCGTTAGCTGGAGGTGCTCCATATTCTTCAGTACTGGCCTGCTAGTACGCTCCAAAGAGCTCTCCTCATTGTGTCCGTTCAAAGCCACGGGTGATGCAGCGCGAATATCGGCAAGCCCATTAGCCGTGCCATTCGATGTCGAACGCTTGGGGCTAGGGGGATCTCCGAAGTGGAAGGTGGTGGATTCCACTGTTGGCGAAAAGCGTACACTCTTACGTCGCTTCTTGGGCTTAGTGTTGTCTTCCTCGTCTGACGAAGATGCAACCACGGAAGTGCCATTCACATCATGGTGAAGTATTCCATTCGCAACTGGTTCCATGACATGACCATTAAGGAGAGTATCCACAGAGAGACCCATCGCCGTGGGATGGACTCCGGATATTCCAAGACCATCCATCTCTTCAGCTGTCTCGATGGCCGACTCTTCGACAATTTCTGCAGAAGAGTTCGGCATGCCTAAAATAGTTGCAGGGCACACTGGCGAAGCATGCGTGGGAGTAGACACAGGCAGGTTGACAGGCTTGATAGGCGTTGGCTTAACAATGTCCACCAGTGAATTTGGTAGAGCCAAAAGTGCAGCAGGGCTGACAGGTGACTCATAAGTTGGAAGGGCAGCCGACAGTGAGATAGGCTTGATGGATCTGGGCTCTGCGATGTCTTTCGACTCTCTGGCACGTAGCTCTCGTTCCTTGGCTTCAAAGGCTTTGGCTTCTCGTGCCTTAATCTCTCTCGCTTTGCCTTCTTCGGCTTCCTTGCGGCGGGTCTCTCGGATCGCCTCTTGCTCGAGACGTGCTCGTTCCCACTTGGCACGCATACGCTCTTCCCTTCTCTGCACAGTCATAATCTCGCTGACGTGTGCATCAGCCAGTCCTTGACGAACTTGTTCACGCTTTAGCCAAGCTGGTTCACTACGACTAAGACTACCCTTTCCATAGAAGCCTTGCTCCCACAAAGCTCGGGTAGAAACATCATCCGTGATGTGGACGGATGATGTTGCAGCAGACCATACACCATTATGCACAGCCGAAGGTTCCGCCTTGGGCGGAGACCACAGTTGGCCTAACCACGCATACGCAACATGGAAGAAGGATATGGGGTTGCTCGGATAAAAGGCCGGCAAAGGGAATGTGCGGATCGGTGCCGGAAGGGCGTAGATCTGATGCAATGGGGGCCCTCGCTGCTGGGATTGCCGTTTGTCGGCGGAATCCGTGGTAGGCAGGGTACCAACGGAGACTGTGTTTGATGATTGAATCTCAGCCATTTCTCGCCGGGGTCATCTTGATCTTGACGTATGTCAGTTGAATTTCTGGAATGATGATGAAATTTAAAAAAAATCAAGTTTTGTGTTGCTCAGATACCGTTGTAGTCTATAATATCAGAGCTTCATGGGAGACCAAATGAATGGATTCTCTAAGCATTTTGATATGGTGTCATCACCGCAACATGAAGCTCCGCTGCCCCGGAAAATTGAAGCGCGCAGAAGCTGCAACGCGATTGCATCCCAGGGATGAAGCAGCATAAGGAAGAAATGAGAAAGAAACCTACTTATCTAAGGCGTGACCCAGGCACGATGCTGGCTGGGTATTTAACCTCGTGGCCATCCACAGCAACACACTGCTCAACCTCGACGAGTTGAACAATGTCAATTGCTCAAATGTGAAGCCCGACCGAGGTCCTGAAGCTTCCACGAGCTTTGAGAGATTTTGTTGTTGTGGTTTTTGTGAGGATGATGACGGGAAAAAGTTGACGGGGGCAGAAAAGTCGAGCTTTTTCTTGGAATTGGAGCTCCCCACTTTGATGCCTTGTGCGCAAGGCCATTGTGATTATAGGCTCCGCTCCGGAGATTTGACCAACAACTCCACTGCAATTGGATGTTGGCATACGAGGTTTGAAAGTAAAGCACAACATGTGAGACGACAACCTGCTGTTTTATATTGCCATTTCTGTGCAGAATCTCACCGCCCTGAAGCCTCTTGATTTAAATCCCTGGGTATTAATAAATGTCACGTCCTCCCTGGGCACAAACCCACCGCCAGCTCCCCGGTTCCTGGTCACTTGACCTCCAGCCCTAGGGACGAATGCATCAGTGGTGCTGGGGCGTTCAATGAGGATTCAACGAACTCGCCTTGCTTTTTCCAAATATCTTCCGGTTGGCATTCAGCATGAGGGTTAGACTGGTGAGTTGTAGAGCTCAGGCTGACTGAAAGAAGGGCAGCGAGTTAGATGGCGGACCAAGGTCCTCGAATAGAGTCTTGCTGAGAACACAACTCAGGAACTTATTAGAAAAGAGATGGACTTTTCTTTGGAATCGCTCACTCCGAGCATATCGTGTTGTGACTAGGGACGTCAGCCGATTACCTATGAAGAAGTCTTGGGAACACACAGGGTTATCCTAGAGACCTTCTACAGTCTTCGGTTACATATTACAAATGCTTCGCTGATGAGAAAGCAAATCTATGAGATTCAGATTTGGAATGCTAGTTTTTCGGGATACAAACGTAAATAGGCCGGTGATGACGACACGGCGCGGTCCAATGCCTATCCTGTATTAACCGTTCCTAAGCTTTGATTGAGTTGTCAGCATCTTCCAACGCAACAAATAGCGTCATAACGTTACCTCCATAATCCTACACATGATAAGAAATGCATCACTTCTAAAATACCATGAATCTGCACCAGGTAGCTTCAGTAAGATGCTATAAAGGAGGTCGAGCTTCTTATAACATCAAAACATAACAGATTCAAGATTTCAACGACCTTGCTCTGAGCCACTGAACGCCGCATACAATATCACAACACATCGGCTGTTTTATATAAGCACCGATATCTCATCTACCTTAACAATCTCTCTGAATTCAAGTTCGTTTACGGGCTGTCCCAAAGATGACTTCATTTGATGATCAAGGCTTCCCCGTTGTTCACCTTTCGAGCGATGGCTGGTCGACTGAGGACGAAGCAACTGCCACCTGCTTCTGCGGCGCCGTGCAGCTCGTACTTGTAAGTCACCCTGAGTGGTATAAACTGAACCGGAAACTTCAGGGTCCTAACATTGTGACAAATAGCCACTTAAGAAGCCCGGCCTGCTCAACCGCCATGTCTGCCATTGCATCGACTGTCGCAAGATCGGCTCAGCCTTCTACCAATCCAACATCACAGTAGATGACACATATCTCAAGCATGTCCGTGGTGAGGACAATCTTTCAACATTTAGTGAGGAAAAGACCATTCGCGCCAACGCGACCATGACCAATTACTTCTGCAAGACTTGCGGTACACTCATGTATCGTCGTGGCGCACGTTTTCCAGGCTTGACGATTCTGAGGACCGGTACTGTTGATGATCTCAGCCTTGCAGACACTAAATTGAGACCGCAGGTCGAACAATTCATCGAGAGACGAGCTGCTTGGTCTAAACCCATAGATGGTGCGGCACAGGTTGTTGGGATGCACCAGCCTTCGGATATTGAGGGTATCCCTTAGTCTACTCACTAGAATTAAATGACATGAAGATAAGGTTGGATTAAATTGTATTTCGGTTCCTCCCGTGGGAAGCTTGCAATTGCTACCCGCTGGTTTTATTTTATTTTGTCTTTCGTTTGTTGCGCCTGTCAATGTGGCGCTTGCATCCTGTCTCTGATCGTACTCCGACATTCAAGCTTGGTCCCTCACGATGCTTGTTGCTAAATTTCCATAGTTCAGATATCTCTAAATTAGCAGGTCTGCTAATGATTCATAGACCGTCTTGTAACTGGTAAGTATGGCATGTGCTTCGGAGATCCGCGTGCAATGAACTTCTGTCGTGAACGAGACCCCTGTTTCAACGGGGAAGGTTATGGAGTGCTCATAAGACAGCCAATTATATGAGTACCGTGAATTGATGCTCGCGGACTTGCCGGGAAGGGCGCATCACTTCAAGGCCCAAGTTGGGGGATTTGCATCACTGTCGGGTGGGAAAGCAGCACGTGTTATTCATTTCCGGCTGTCCATCTCAGCGAAACAGAATGTTTCTATTGGTTTACGCTATCACCTGTTCCTGCTGAGATTCTGGTCTCGGGAGGGAGAGAACGGATTCCAAAGAAGATGACGGGAGTTACCATGGAAGGCAAGCGGTGCACTGTTAGGTCTATGTGCAGGGGAGTGGAAAGTTACTCATTTTGCGCCCGCTTGTAAGTCTGTGCAGGGTAAAACACCTGGATACAAGTAAGAACTTGCATTTTTGACATAGATATAATTAGTAAGTAGGTACCTTATTTAAGTGCCAGAAACACCCAGTAAGACGTCCACTCAATCCCTTCCATCTGCATTCGTTCACCACTTCCACCACCTATTTAGAATCTAGATCCTCAATCTTTTTGCTTCCGCTTCTCCTTCTTATACCACTCTTGCCCTCTTGAGGAAGAAAAAACACCCAGTACCTCATCCTAAATAACCAAAATGCTTAGGAAACTCGGTATTAAGTTATCCTAAGTTTAGGATATCTTTTACCGAGTTTATTTTGACATTCCACATCAAGGCCCGGCACTGTGAAAATACTGCCGTTCCAAGAGTTTAATTTGGCAGGCGGTGATCAGATTGGGAAGGCGGTAAGAGCTCTCTTCTACCTTACTGGGAACACAGATACCTACTACCTTGCCGCTTGCATCTACTCCATAGCTTAATTTCCATTCACCAGGGCCATAATGTGGTCGTCAAAAGAAATCATTGCTGGCGTCTTCTTGTTTTTAGCTGTCCTTGTTTTCACCGTTGTCGCTCTTGGCGTCCGGGCTATGTAAGTCTCACCAAGCCACTCACTACCTATCTACGAGCTCTCCCTAACGCCCACAAGCTTTCGCAACTTTGCTAGCCTGCCAGCTCCTTCACCTTCACTCAACCTGGGTGACCATCCTCCTCATGTCACCATAATTCGACCCGTCAAGGGCGTCGAGCCTCGGCTCTACGATTGTATTGCCGCATCATTTCGCCAGAATTATCCCCAAGACAAGATTTCGATTCGTCTCTGTCTCGAAAATGACACTGATCCGGCGTACCCGATCCTACAGAAGGTCCTTGAGGACTTTCCTAATATTGATGCGCGCATCCTGTTTGAGGTAGACGACCTTACGTTAGGCACGACGCCGAATATGGGACCGAATCCGAAAATTCGCAATATCAGCCGAGCATACCGAGAGGCCACAGGAGATATTGTGTGGATTGTGGATTGCAACGTCTGGATGGCCAAGGGAGTCTTGGGACGCATGGTTGCTAAGCTCAAAGGCCACTATGTTGGTGGTGATGACATGCCCTATAAATTTGTTCATCAACTTCCCATTGTTGTTGACTTGATCGACTATTCCACACCGGTTGCAGCAGACGGTCAGCCCCTGTTAGCTGCTTCCTCTGTTGAAGACGATGACTCTGATCACATGGGCGAAGGGGGTTCTCATGGTAACCCCAAGGTTTGGGCTCAGGGCGGTGGAAGACTTGACGAGATGTTCATGGCCACGTCGCATGCCAAATTCTACAGTGCCATCAATACTTCTGGTCTAGCCCCTTGCGCTGTGGGCAAGAGCACCATGTTCTGCAAATCTCAGCTCGATCGCGCGACCAACCCTTCACTGAATCCCAAGATACCCAGGGGCAAGAACCTCCCTACGGGCGTTGATTACTTTTCGCACAATATCTGCGAAGATCATATGATCGGCGATGTCCTTTGGAATGCTCAATTTGACGGTTATAGGAACCATGGGTTAGTCTGGGGTGACATTGCTGTTCAGCCGATGTCGAACATGTCTGTAAAGGCATATACAGCACGCCGGTCTCGATGGCTCAGGGCGAGAAAGTTCACGGTTCTCCCGGCTACAATAATTGAGCCATTCACGGAATCTTTCGTGTTTGCCACGTATTTTACTTTTGCAATCACCACACTGCGGATATATGGCATTCCTCCGACCTGGACTGCTAGGGCAATTACTTGGCTCACAACAATCACTGTCTGGATGGTTGTCGACTTTTTAGGCTACCGGCATTTGCACTCTGGCGTCGCTATGGAGGTTGATGAAGACACCCCTCGTTTCGCCAGAGGTTCCATGGATCGAGAGGGAATCAAAAGTCGCAAATTCTCGGAGTTTTTGGCTGCCTGGATTGTCCGCGAAGCTCTAGCTCTACCGATCTGGGCATACGCAGTCGTCTTCGGGAATACTGTAAACTGGCGAGGAAGACGATTCCGTATCCGTAGAGATACAACTGTTGAAACACTTGACCCCGAAGAACGAGAACGAAGTCGCCAGATGCCGACTCCTGAGCTCGAAAGGGGATCTTCCCAGAATAGGCGACGGGTGGATTGAGGGAACCACGATTGAGCTGATGACATGACTTGCATGAGGTGATGGGTAGCATTGATATAGACAAGGATAAAGTAATGTGTAACGATAGGGCTTAAAGGTAATAGTCGTAATGATAGACCACAGCGAAAACATAAATAGATCACAGGGTTTTTCACTCAGTTTATAGCAGCGCTTGAGGCTCGGGCAATACCTGATCATCCCATTTTAAACGAGTCATCCTGAATGTCGGTGCCTGCATATTCTGTACAGAACTACTCATTTTTACACTCAAAGTTCTGGGATGAGCGTCACCGTGAAGATGCAAACCACCTCCCGCCACGTGATTGGATGAGTTCCCCCACAGTTCCTGGTAGCTCTCCAGCATTAGCACCCCATTCGTTAGCATTTTCCCAGGGCACGATGCGGTGGTTTCTAGGTTATGCGAAGCGCAACTCAAACTTGTTAATACCCGGTACAAAACCCTTTTCGCAAGTTCCAAAGTAAGGACCTCCAACTCGCCTCTTCACGTTACGTTTATTTACCGATTTGCTCTAGACGCTCCTTCGCAATGGCTTCTCCTTCGGACCGTCGACCCCTCGTCATCTCTGGACCTAGCGGTGTCGGAAAGGGCACGCTGATTAAGATGCTCTTCAGCCGTCACCCCGATACCTTTACTCTTTCTGTGTCGCATACTACTCGTAACCCTCGTGAGGGTGAGTCCGACGGCGTTGAGTACCACTTTGTCACCAAGGATGCGTTTCGGGACTTGATCGCCAAGGACGGCTTCGTCGAGCAGTAAGTTAAGCGCATCAACAACCAGCAAATGTACTAATACTGAGTACCTATAGTGCTCAATTCGGAAGCAACCTCTACGGAACGAGCAAGGCGACTATCGAGGAGCAGACAGCCAAGGGCAAGGTTGTTGTTTTGGACATTGAGATGGAGGGCGTCAAGCAAGTCAAGGCCTCTTCCATCGACGCACGCTACGTATTCGTCTCGCCCCCTGATACCGAAGAGCTCGAGAAGCGACTGCGCGGCCGCGGCACCGAGACTGAGGAGAGCATCCAGCAGCGCTTGGCACGTGCGCAGGATGAGCTTGCGTGGGCCAAGAATGCCGAGTTCGACAAGATTCTCGTCAACGATGATTTGGAGAAGACATACCAGGAGCTTGATGCTTTTGTCTACACTGAGAAGACCAACTAGAGTGGAATAGACGGGGGGTTATTTGAGGTTTGACACACAGTATGCGACGTCCTTGGGATGCAGTGTATAGGGTAGCGCAAAAGTATAAACGAGAAGCATGATAGACTTGCAATGATCAATGATTATATCCAATAAGATTGAGCCTCTTGAGACTGTTGTATTATGGTGTGGATAAGATCAAGCTTTCGTAACTGCCTGGCGATTTATAGGTCATTGGGAACATATGAAAAAGTCAAATAAGGAGTGCGTGAGTCGCTTTTACAAAGTTTCGTAGCTTCGTGAGCTACTCACATGCCAGCTGAAATTTGGATTGGTCAATGTGAAGGATTAGCGGCTCACCTGACCAAATGATAAATAACCATGTGAGTTGAGTGAGGCTTGTAGAAAGATCACATCGAACCTTGCTAGATGTGACCCAACGACTTGCTTTCGTTCACTGAGAGACTAGCAACAACTTACAACCGTGCTCTACAAAGAAGCAGTAAAGAGGAGAAACCATTATGATCCACCCACGGATACAATATCTGTTTCCATCTCCTCGCCTCTATCAAGAAATTATGTATTGACCTAGCATCATGGTAGTATAAAAAGGATTTGACTGAACAGGTATCCTTCCCTTCAGCCATGCGTCGATGGGGAATACTGAGAGGTCTGCAAGGGCTTGACCATTCTAGAGTTTTCCTCGTGCTGTACTCTCAGAGACCCCGAAATTTGCTTGAGTATAATCGTAAACTTCCAGACTGAAGAGTTCATGTGCATAGGGCAAACGAGTGCTAACTCTTATCGAAGTATAACGAGATGCTGTCTATAAAAGCAGCATCACCTTCCTTCTTTCTCTCAAGCCAGCTTCTCTCCTTAATATTCTCGTTATACTTTTCCTTACAGCATTCGTCAAGCTTTACTCACGTTTTAACCAGCTCACGACAAGACTCTCGCACAAACTTCACTTTATACGGTATTGCCATATATCAGTCTATACTCACTACTCTTCTTTTACGACCAAAAATTCTCTCAAATATCCTATTTTTTTTTTTATCCACGGCTTCCATTCTCGATCAGTCAAGATGATGCACACCAAGATCCCCCTCAACATCACCCGCAAGGGAAAGTATGGGTTCTTGAAACCCCGGGGTCTCGAGAATCAAGTGCCATGGAACTATTTTACTGCGCTATACCACCGCATAAACACCCTTCCAGCTCCTGGATCATCCAGTTGTGCAACCTCTAGGAGCGGTGATGCCTCCGGAGTCTCGTCACCTTCAGACATGTCGGGGTCAGACACATCAGTCGCAAACGTTCTGCCACTCAAAGCTCCTGGACTTCACGTCTATGTTCCAATCCGCACACAGACACTCATTCTCACACGAATTCAGGCTATCTTGGAGCATGCCTGCTTTAGTTTCGCTCAAGAGGCTATGCCAAACGTCCTGGAAGAGACGGAGTGGCCCTGCCCAGAAGCAGGAGAGCTAAGTGTTTGGGCATTCCACTTCAGGAAGCACTGGGAATACCTCCAACAGCTCAGCCGTTGCCAAGGGAGTGGCCTTGTCCTCACCTCCTTTCTCTACTCAGTCAAACAAATCCGAAATATTGCTGTTCACCGACAGCCCATCACAGTGGACCACCTGCTTATGCTGATGAGTCATGCTATCAACTTCTGCATTTGCCTTGATGCCCCAAAAGCCTTGGATATGATCCGAAAGATTAGAAGTTTTGTGGACACTCAAATCCAGAAGCTTGAGGACTGCAAAAATAACATCGAGCAAGGACGCAGCAAGGCTGATCAAGAGACCTCCATGACACGCTTGGAACTCTGGGCATGTGAGCAGCAAGAATTGCAAGAATCTTGCGAGAAGTTTGAGAAGAAGAGAAGGGCCATCTTTAAGAAGGTCGAAAACTTGCTCCTCTCTGAGGAGGTGGCGTGCTTTACCTTGGAAGACGACGAGGATGAAGATGAAGATGACGATGACGAAGAGTATTGAAGTATGGCGTATAGATGAGCGAATTTGGTTTTAGAAGGAGTTTTTTTATTTACGATATTATGGCCGCGTGGATTATGATTAATGAATAATGAAACCTGAGTATTTGAACCCTTGGTCATACACTCATACTACTACGCGTTTATTACATTTTGTGTCACTGTATAATCAAGCCTGTGACAAACATGTACCATACCTTTCACACATCAATAATTTCTGCAAAGACTTTTATCTCATACCTAAACATAAGTATTTACCAGGACGAGTAGCATTCGTCTCCTTTAAGTAACATATCTTCCATGTGATTCATCCAAGTATCTAATTGAGCATTCTCGGTTTCATGCATGCTTTTATGACTCGAAAGGGCTTCTACGACTTATAACCACACGAATGTCACTGACCGGTCTCTTAACTCCAGTTCCTGGGATCATAGCAGGCAACTTCCACTCCCCGTCTGCAGGACTGATATCCCAAAGACTAACTACAGCTGACCCAAGAGAAATGATCTCTTTCTCTGCAAATGTTCGGCCTTTGCACATAGCAGCTCCAAGACCCCAAGGTTTCAACTTTCCATATCGTGCCATGGGTTTTCCCGTTTCATGGTCTGTATCAAGGAAACGATCAGGGATGAAAGTGTCAGGGTCCTCATATATCGAAGGGTTCTTGTTCTTCAGCGCTAGAGGAACGCTGATATATGTCCCTTCTCGAAGCTCATGTTTGTGATTGCCATCGTTAAGATTGACGGATTGAGTGACATAGCGAATAGATGTTGGCTCGTTAACCAACCGATATGTCTCAAATATGCAAGCCTTGAAGAGCTGACACTTCCGGAACAAACTCGGAAAGTCCATCGACTTGATCTCGGGTTTGTCACCATCTGATAAAGTGATATAGGAGGAGATCTCGTCTCTGATTCGCTTAAGCAAGCCTGGAGTCGAATAAACGTAGAGCAAGAACCAGAACAACACAGGCTGAGCGTTGGCGTTGAGACCCCAAAAAGTGCCAAGATCCGCTGCAGCACGTTCGGGAAATGTCCACCCGTCTCTGTTGTAGATCTTGTTTCGTTCTCGTAGCATCATACTGACATCTGACATGTCGGCACCGAAATCAACTGGCTCCCCTTTCTCATATTGGTCGACGCGTCTGTATACTGCCTCCAGACTATCGATGATTCTGGCTCTGGCCTTGAGACCATCTTGCATCATTCTGAATGGAGCCCACTTAGGAACGCCCACCATGAGTAGTGGAAATAGATCATTATCGAAGGTCCAGAAGTCATCTAGCAGCCGAGGATTCCGATCGAGTATGTCTTGGCCATAAATGAGAGGAACAGACATGCATGCTCCAAAATCTCGAGTCAAACTCTGCAGGTTTGCTTCGACTTTCCCCAGACTATCAGATGTCTCTGGCTGAAGTACCTTGATTCCTGCTGAAAGCTCCCATCGTGCCATATCTTTAGGATTAGAAGAGAACGTGACAAGTGAAGCACCTCGTTCCGCTACACGAGACTTTTCAACATTGGCTGTGGAAGCGGCATCATTCAGAAAAGTTCGCTCAAGAGGAGGAACAAGATCTTTCAGTGATGTATCGAATTTGACTCTTAGCTCTGGGGTATCAGTGCTACCAAAGACAAGGGTACAGAGTGAGTACTGTGCCGGGTCAGAGTTGAAAGTGTGATGAGATTGGGCCAAAAGACGTTCCACGCCGGGCAAGTCGACAAAGATCTGATGTCCTGAAGTAAGACCGAACAGAGAGCCTCCATAGCGGCTTAAAGCTGAACTATATTTCAATTAGCCAAGTTCCTGGAACTGCAGAGAATGCGTATTACAAGATTCGTCGACCTATGCCATCTCCACTAAGGATATAACTCGCAATCGCAAGTTCAATGGGAGCATATTTCGGCAGATTCTTCTTATACCCCTTCCTCTCAGCCCCAGAGAATGCTTTACTGAAAGCAAAAATCACCAGGACAGCACATAAGAGCTTGTAGGCCACTGGCAAAGAGCCAAACGTCGCCGAGGCGTTCTGGTAGACCGAAGACAACTCCATTGTCTCAACAGCAAGCTTGAGCAGTTTCACTGAGGGGAAGCTTTGTCTTTTAGAATCTCCAGGAGGACGACACCATGTTCGCTTGACTGAAATTAGGGGAAATAGAGTT
This sequence comes from Fusarium proliferatum ET1, assembly GCF_900067095.1. Classification (NCBI taxonomy): domain Eukaryota; kingdom Fungi; phylum Ascomycota; class Sordariomycetes; order Hypocreales; family Nectriaceae; genus Fusarium; species Fusarium proliferatum. Next base: position 3,636,294 of record NW_022194792.1, on the reverse strand, counting down.
TACGTGATTGGTCGCATCAAGTGGAATTATCCCGACTAAGTCGACATCTTAGCGTCGTGGTATAAGCGCTAGACGGGATCAGCATCCTCGCACTTGATCTCGGGTATGGAGTTGTCTAATAGGTCAGTGGGAGACATCGAGGTCTTGAAATTTTTGTAATTGGTTTGACGTGATATATCCCATGGATGGGCTCTGGTTTCAGCATCATGCCCGGGTACAGATATTCATCATTGACCATGTTGCTTCAAGCTCATAATGAACCGAATACGACGAATTTGAGTTCTCATCATAATGATGTGGTTACATTGACACCTCATTGTCAGTCAAAGTCAAACTTTCCGACGATGCCGGCTATTATATGATAGGTGGCATTATCACGGATATAGTTGGAGTAGTTCTGAGACATCCTCTCCAGGTCTATGACGGATATTGCAGCAAGCCACATGCACCTAATGAGGCCGGTCTTACATATCAGACTAGCAAACGAGCCTTGATATCGCCTCACTTCAACTACAGAGATAAGGCTCACTTTCTAAAGTAACTCATAATAAACAATCGAAATGGACTCTACAGTATGAACCTTTCAAGTTTTTGGCCTTACCTCGAGCCTTGTCCTCACGGGCATAAACCTTGGCTCTTCACACCTCACAGTCCCTCTTCTCTACAACCAGCCTACCTCCATCAATACGCCCTTCTTCAAGGACTTCTACACCCGCGGAGCGGTGACCCTTGTTCCACTCGCTCTATTCTCAGGTGCTTCTTCTGGGATAGTTGCTTATCTTGTCCCGGCTCAACGTACGCTCGGGGCAGTTGCTGCTGTCGCTACAGTGTCTCAGCTGCCCTGGACGGTGCTTGGGATGATGGCCACGAACAATCGACTCAACGATATTGCTGCTAGCAGCGCTGAGCAGGAGAAAGTTGGTCGTGATGAGGTTGTGGCTTTGTTGAAGAAGTGGAGATGGATGAATATCGTTCGGGGGCTTCTGGCCTTCACTGGAGGCTTGTCTGCTATTTTGGCTCTTCAGAATGAGTAACAGCTTGAAAAGGGGAGCAGTGCGAGAGCTTGATAGTCTTAAGCTAGTAATGTTATCAAGAATCGAGGCCCTTTCTCATAGGTCAGAGGTACATCGTAGTTGTAGTTAGTGGTATATCTGAAGAAATTCAATGCTCCTCTCCATGCCTGTCATCCTTCCTGTCAGTAGCCTCCCCATCATTATCCATCTATGTAGTAATCCATACCATCCCAATGCAATCCCACCTTCCGGTGCTTTTTACACCGATGATGCGTCTAAAAACGCCACAAGGACTAGCATTAGCAAATAACCAATCCAATAAAATACAAGTATGCAGTTGTGTACTCATGGGGCAAAATTGAAAGCCTCCGCCGAGTCGAGAGATAAAAACGCCTCCATATTCATAGTTCCAAAATCAATATCCCATCCAACATCAGCAGCTGTAAAATCTGCCATATCTTCCGAGGCAGCGCCAGCAGGAGAGCTCGAGCTCCCATTCATCTGGCCAGTGACATCAAACCCGAATGGCATGGAAGGGAATGTGAACGCAGGCTCGCTCCTCATACCACCCGCAACAGAGACAGGTGCTGGTGAACCAGGGAGCGTGGACTGCGGGGGCTGCTTCTGCTGGTTCGTGTCCACTGGATCTTTCAGTTCAAACCCAGCAGATCGGACCATCTGCTCTATTGAGGCGATTGTTATTGGAAGCTGACCGGCGTTCACTCCTGCTGATCCCATCATGGAGCGAAGGCATCTTAAACCAGAGTGAATCCAGGGAAGATTGCGGTGAGCTGTCTTCTTTTCTTGAAGCATATCGAAAGCCAAAGCATAGCATGCTCCCTCCATAAAAAAGCCATGATACTTTATATCCTGATTTTGGTTAGCCAGTTCCGACTCTGAATTAAGGTAGATAACCATACACGACAGAGAATATTGGTGGCACAAGAGCCCGTTAAGAACCCAACGGAATTCCTCGCTGCTTCCAAGCAATACTCGCAAGCGCTATCGAGCCAAGGCGGAGGCATTTGTAGATTCTCTGCTGAAGTAGCAGCAGCACGGTCGTGATTCAGCTTTGCTCGCAAGATGAGAAAGGGGCGGAATGTTAATAGGAGTGTATGATGATACACTGTCTCGATTAGTATGGTACAGGAGGTGAATTGCGTTAGCTTACTTGTTGAAACCATAGCTTGGCACACGCCGAGCTCTCCTGTGCTGGGGTCTCCCACAAGACCAAACTTCATATCCTTGAGTTGTTGCTCTGCAAAATGGTGTAGTTCGCGGCGGATCTCGATGGCTGCATTCCAGACTGGCAACAGGGAGTCATGTCGAGGACTATAGATTTTCTTTACACACTTGTCCATGATACGTGATAGGGTGACCAAAGACTTTAGTAGTTTTTGGCCTTTCGGTAGTGGTATGATCGAACCGGGGTCAGGAAGCGAGCTAGGTCGGCCAAGGACAAAACATTGCCAACTGTACCATGTCAGTAGTGGTCAAGGTGGACAATTAAGAACCTTACGTTTCCCAGAAGAATAAACTCCAGAAAGTTATTCTTCGCTGATTTGTATCATCTTCCGTGTATCCTGGGCGTGAGCATCCATCCTTATGTAGGCCAGCCGCTACTGCTTTTCTGCATGCAGTTCCGACATGCAAGAAACCTGAGTTTGGCCTTGCTCTTTCAGATTGGAAGTGAGCGTGAGATTGTGTAAGCTTATATGAGAGCAAAGTTCAGGAGGTACGACTTATCATTAAGAGGTGTATCTGAACCATCTGCATGTTCACAACCTCATCCAATTTGGCAACTCCTTGTTTGGTTTTCTGGAAAAGAAAGTCTGCAATGGCTTCTTCGCCTGTCATTGAAGCTCCCAGTCCTACAGCGAGCATGATGATGATAGTCTCGGGTGCATCATAATCAAAGATACCTGGTGGTTGGTATAGGGCACTCAAGCGACGGCGGTAATGGTCTTTACTCATGATGGGAAGGCCGTGCCAATAGGTCAGAAGATATCTCTCGAGTAGCCGGTGAGCAGTATCTGGGTCAATCAACATAGCTGAACAGTCGTCTGGTATTGATGATGGCCGTTGGTTGTCAGCCAGATCTCCGAAGAATAGTCTCCGATGACTGAATAGGTCTAGACCCGGACCAACTTCTTCGACAATTCCAGAGCGTGACGGAGGATCATTTGGGCATGTCCCTGCTATTTGGTGATAGATCGAGTTGAGTAGGGCAAAATTCGATGAGGGGCCATAGTAAAGCTGGAGGAAACAAGAGGGTGATGCGCGATGTGTCGCAGCAACACTATTATGTGTCAAACTGCGTTCGCTGTCCATTACTGATCCTGTAGGTCCGACAGATGCGGTGTCGTCGGCATTTGGCGTGGGCGGCACAGTTCCTTCATCAGAGGGTTCCAGAGACGTGCTCTCCATGGCATCGTGAGACATTATAGTCTCATAAGCTGCAGTTCGCGGTTTGACCTTGCGCGTCCGATTACGGGCCTTTTCGCGATAGACGCAACTGAGATTTCTCATGCTGCAGTTTTGACAGGGGGTCTCCCCATTGCACTTGATCTTCTTGGCGCGACATTCTTGACAAGCCTTTGAGATCCTCCATTTCGTCGTGTTCATGGTCGCCGTAGAGTTAGTTGTGTCTACTCTAGGTATTGATGAAGAAGATATGACAGACTATTGAATTCAATGCTCGGCATGCATGGAGTGATTAACTTAGTTTGTCTCGGCACGCTAGTGTGGATTTCGGTTTCATTAGCTGCATAAACTTTATTTGTTTTGGTGCATATATAGCGGGAACGGGCACTCCGTAGTAGGAAATCCGGTCGGCCGCTGCGTCAGGGATACCCTGAGCATCCTTGACAGATTTGTGCCTGACTACCCTATGAAATTATTTAACAGCTCCAATTACTCTTGATAACATCGGCAATAACTCCATGGTCCTCGTCTTGCTTGAGCCCGCTCACCACGACAACAGCAACGATCCCTTCAACTCCCTGGACACGAATCGGGATGGCTCCACCATGGATTGCGTAGTCGCCCTTGTTTGAATCTGCAATGCCATATTTGGCAGCGAAAGCAACCTCATCCCCCTTGAACTTGTTGTGCATGAACCATGTGCTATTGCCGAATCGGAGAACAGTGTTTCTCTTACGGCGAACCCATTGCTCGTTGTCGGGAGCTGTGCCAGGTCCGGTAACGGTTTGGTAGACAACCTGGGAGGTGTTTGCAAGGGCAATTGAGATCACCGTTGGCTTGCCTTTGACAGCGTATGGGTAAAGACGGGCGTAGAGAAGGTTGCCCAGCACAAAAGCATCCTCTGTGGTGAATGATGTGAAAGTGAATGAATCACAATCAGCCTTGAGTTCCTCGAGCTGTAATTCTATGAGTACAGTGGCGTTCATTTTGTATCTGATTCACTTACGTCAGAAGGCGGCTTGAGAATCACCTCTGTCTTTGGGCCCTGGATAGCTCCCTGGACCTTCTCCAGCGCAGCGCCAGTAGTCGTCTCTCGGGTCAAGGCTTTAGGTGCCATTTCAATATTTGATGATATGCGGGTTGATAGAGTTTATGGCTATTGATTTGTGAATGGTAAAGAAATTTTGCTGGCTCGGCGATTGGATAGTGGAAGATATATGTCACCATGTCGGTTGGACCTTCATCTCGTGTGGAGACCACGATTTCGAAGCACCCAGAACATCATTTTCCTTTCACCACAACATCTTGTATCAATTCCATAAAATCACTATCTTTCTCATCTCTATTATCAAAGGGACTTTCTCGATTAGTTGTACATTGAAAATACTTGAATGAGATTCTGTGGCTCTAGCTGAAAGCCTGCAAACTCTAATGTGGTCAAGTAATGATATCCACTTGAAGTGACGTCAGAAACTGGATTGCGCTAGCGACGTCTTTCAGAAGACAACACGCCGTAAAACTTATTTAAGCTTATTACTACTTCGATATACATATATGGTTAGAAACGGCCTGTGTTTCTCGGTCAATAGATAGACTATGTCGAAAATCTTTGCTGGCAAGGAGTCTCCGGAAATAATTCCAACATGCAATTTCTAAAATTAGCCAGCCAACCAGGCTTCGACATGGGACCTGAGTCAAGCACAGTTCACAGGGAGCAAAGTCCTCGGGCTTCATACCACAAAGATACCCCAGCTCCGGGAGCAAAAGGACTTTACAACTAGTTCTTTAAGTTTAGGCTAACTTATCTTCTATCGATATGCACGCTCTAGGTTTTGCTACCCCTTTTAACACTCAAAGCTCCGTCTTATGTCCAGACTCCAGAGTCTCTATAGAACAACAGTTGGCATAGCCATGGGCACCGTGCTCATGAGCATATAGCATTCAAGCTTGACATATTCTTACTATATCCTCTCAACAATAAAAGGTTCTGTCAAGGCTGAATCAGATCTGAAATACCCAGCGGACATACTTCGTACAAGTTGCTCTCAAACAGTCACGAAATTCATTAGTACAAGATCTATATATGTCTCTGAGAGGATTGAGGAATGCAGGATGATATGGTTGGCATTCAGCCTGCAACACAACTTAAACATAAATATAGAACATAAAGGACATCCTTCGCATCAGAAAAGGGTCTAGATCCAAGAAGCTGGTACGGGTAGCCAAGCACGCGACTTTCTGGATCATTAGGTTGCCCATGGGAGAACATAATCTTCCCTTGAACCGCCTCTTTTCACTCTTCTCTTCTCTCTCCCATCACAGATATCTTCCACTATGCATTCATCATAATACGACTCTTCCTTTTGGGACAGGTAATTTCCATGTTATCATCAATTCTCTTCAGGTGATCACTGTATCTCCCTATCTTCAGGCAAGTATCAAGATGAGGCAATCTCCTAATAACCACTCTAAGAGTCGGTGATGTGCTTCAGACTCGATCAGTTCTATATCTTCAAGCCCCCTTGGGGTCTCAAGCTCTGCTGTGACCTCATGCCCTCGCTCCTGTGGCAGCCAACAGCCAACCAGCTCCTAACCACCAATCCTGACTTTGCATCAACAGCCATCTACCGACTTGCCCCGACTAGCTTGTTCGGCACATGAAACTTCTGGCAACACATCACAATACTTTTACTAGCCATGCTGCGATATTCTGCAACAGGGTCAAGATTTGCACGATGGAACCATTTTAATCATGGAAGTCATAGACAAAAGTCGGAAGTCAGCATGTCCTTCTCCATAGAACTTGCACACGGGCCCGATGAGGTCGCGTCGGCACAGCATTCTGACACAGCCAGTCGACTTGACATCACTATTAAGTTTAATAGTCAGAGCGCATGTTTTGACAAAGTCTAAATTACCCTCTCAGGAGTATTCGTTACGCCTAATTCACAATATTATACTTTCGAAGCCTTCGATTCATAGAGCCTATAATTGCTCTACCCGAGTTGTCTTCACTACTGGCTCGCCTTGGTATTCCAGATGCTAAAGCTACGAGGGCAAAAGATCAGACTTCAAAATACCGAGCAAACATTTCTCAGGGTAACTTGAATGACAATGAAGTTCCCAAACATTGTGTCTACTACGCAGGGTTTATCCACCACGCGAGGAATCTTACAGAGTATCAAACCCATTAGTCCTGAATTAGCGGCTCTTTATCGTGTAGCCGGTCTACCGATGGTAACCTTGGTAGACCTTGGTAGCTGAGCTCGGTGCTTGTTGAGCGTGGTTATTAGTCCCTAGATAGCAAGAAAACTGCTGCCGTTAGACCAGTCTGTCAAAATAAACTAGTCGAAAGGCTTGTTAAGATACCCTGCACTTACCTAAGTATTTTCCTCACTTAGAAATTAGGTCCCAAGTTTTCTTGGCTCCCCTTCTTACCTTAGTGTAGCTGTTGTCTTAGGTAGTCGTGACGTAACATCCGCGGCCCATCCCGGCCCCGTCTATCCGTAAAGCAGAACCAACGAAAGCGCCCCTGATCATCTTCAGCTCTAGACCCGAGGATCAAACCAGGAACTGCACAAGGATCTCGATCTCGAGCACGGATTGAGTTTGGAGACATGGAACGCAATTGGCCAATTGGGCAGTTTTGGTCTCACATGGGGAACGTCAAACTCACCCCGCAATGTCCGCATATGAGCGTCATTGACGTCACGTTTCCGGAGCTTTGGTCCTGAAGCTCTAGCTTGTGGTTTGTTTGCGTCGTGATCGTATGAGTACGTCATTCCTTCGACAAATTGCAAAAAAAGTTATTTACGGAGTACTCACCCTCGAAATGCCATCTTCCACCTTTTCTTCCCCTCATTCTCACATCTCTCCCTTCGTCATTACAATCTGATTCTCCATTCTCCCTCTCGTAGCAACTAATCCGACACAATGCTTCCTGCTCGCCCTCTCATTCGATCAACCGTGCCTCGTGCCGCACGTGCTTCTCGCCAAGTGCGATTCCAATCTACAGCCTCATCTTCGTCGAGCAGCGCTCATCTTGCCTCCGGTATCGCTGGTGGCTTTGTCGGCTCAGCCATTTTCTATGGCATCTACTCTTATACACCCGCTGGCCGTGCTGCGTCAGGTATCAACAAGGCTGCCAAGGAGGCTCAGCAAAAATATGAGGCCGCCGCAAAGAAGCTCCAGAAGAACACTCCCGACGCGGATCAGGCTGTGAACTACATTAAAGAGTTTGCTTACTCCTACGTTGGTTGGATCCCAGGTGGCCGTGCATACGTTGATGCCGCCTTCAAGGACTGGGAAAAGGTTCGGGAGAATAACAAGGATGAGGCCGACAAGCTCGTCAACGATGCTTACAAGCAGTTCCAAGATCTTTCCAAGTCTGGCCTGAGCCTCGAGACTGCCTCAAAGGCCTACGACGTCCTCGCCGATCTCGCTAAGAAGGTCGCCAACCTCGCTGGGGATGCCATCGGCGACATCATTGACAACCACCCCCAGGTCAAGGAGAAGCTTGGCACCAACGTTGATCAGCTCAAAGAGCTTGGTGACAAGTATGGTCCCGAGGCTAAGAAGCAGGTTGACGAGACTTGGAAACAGGTCAAGGACATTTTTGCTGGAGGCTTCAGTGCCGCCAGCATAAGCAAGGCCCGCAAGCTCATCGAGGAGAAGGTGGAACAGATCAAGAAGCTCGGCGACCAGGCCTGGAAGAAGGGCCTTGAGGAGGCGAAGCCATACCTTGACAAGAACCCAAAGGTTAAGGAGCTTATCGAGAAGAACGCCGATGCTCTGAAGGAGGGCAACACCGCCGAGCTGTTCAAGCGTGCCAAGTCCGCCGTCGACTCTGGTGACCTAGGCGACCTGGAGAAGTACGTCAAGGATGCGACTGAGAAGGTCAAGTCCAAGGGCAACGAGCTCACTGGCGGCTGGGTCGACATTGAGAAGTACATCAAGGAGATCCCCAACGGTGGCGAGGTCATGGAGAAGCTGCAGCAGTTGAGCGAGGTTGCAGACAAGCACAAGGAAGAAGGCGAGAAGTTGTTCAAGGAGACTGTTGAGGAACTGCGACAAGTGCTGGAGAAGAAGTCTGAGAAGGCCCAAGAAATTGCTGGTGAGGCCAAGAAGGACGCTAAGAAGGAGACCAAGTAAACACAGAATTGTTCTCTAGTCCATGATTCCCAAATAATATTCTCTAATAATTGATCAAAAGTTCAGACAGTCACGTTCCAATGTTTTCACTACCAACCAACTTTGTGACCTAACTAGCAAGTGAATATTCTTTCACCCAATTAAGGACTATACTTTAATCCCTTGCGACCTATCCGTCGGCCGTTGAGGAAGAAGTACTGCAAGTTCGCAATGACAGCCATAACAAGACCAACCGAAGCCAGAGCCATGATAGCAGTCCAACCTGTCTTGTAAAGAGGAGCATCATGCTCTTGGAAGAGTTGACTTCCAATAATGCCAGATGTGTTGGCTGACATGATGAGGATGGCCATGGTGATTGATCTCTCTCCAGCGGAACCAGCGTTGAGAGCCATCCAAGAGCCATTCAGGGGATCTATGAGAACATTAGTATGGCTCAATCTATCTACTTTATGGTTCAACTTACGCCATTGCCATCCGAAAGCATGAGTTAATGTCAACAGAGCGAATCGTGTGTGTCCATCAGGTGAAAACACCATGACACGATCAGCGATCTAACGAGTCAGTAATGTATGAGTAAGACTAGAAATGAGTTACGTACTGTGAAGGCCCAAAACATGAAGATTCCAAGGGCAACCAGAGGACCACGCATTTGAAGTTTATCACTGGAAGGAGTTAGCACAAAGTCTCAAATGATGAATTGGTGTTTCTTACCCCAGATAACCCCATAGCAGATTAGTCACAACAAGGGCCCAAGATCCAATCGACACAAGGGCATTAGACTTGAGTCTCTCATAACCGAATGACTTCACAAGACTTGGAGAGTAGGAGCCCATTGTTGTAGCGGGTGCGAGAGCACTGATAGTGAGTAGCACATGGGGAATGAGTCTCCAGTTTGTCATCTGCAACTGTCAGCACACTATGATATGATACTCAGAATAAAATACATACCACATTTCGAAACTCTTCTTTAGTAACGTTTGGCTTTGCGTGAATCTTGGAAGGATCATCCTTCAGAATTCTCTTCGCCAGGATCTCTTTCTCTCTTTCAGTGAACACACCGAACTTGAAGAGTGAGACGGGGTTGAAGGGACTGTCTGGGAAGAACAGGATGAAGAGAATCCCGACAAAGATTGTAAATATACCCTCCAGCTGGTATTGTTAGTTTAGACACGATAGGCCAAGTATGTGTGGACTTACAATGAAAAGCCATTGCCAACCTCCAAGTCCACCAATACCTCGCATGTGAAGACTGTCATGGTCAGCAAGGAATCAAGAGTTAGATAGTTTAAGTCATGCTTACATTCCATATGCAATGAGACCTGATGCCCCAGATGCAAGCATGTTACCCAGGAAGTAGATTGAGAATCGCTTGCTGGTCTCATCACGCTTGTACCATCGAGTAATTGTATATAGTCCAGCAGGGATGAAGCCAGCTTCACAGAGACTATGCAATTGTTAGAACGGTTCTACCACATATCGAGAGACAGACATACCCAAGAAGAAGTCGAGTGGAAAGAAAAGCACCAAGACCTTTCTGGAAGGCCTGGAATGTGGCTACGAGACCCCTAAAGACGTTAGACAATATAAGAAAGGAGACATTGGGAAATTTTTACCATGCAATGATCTGGGATCCAATCCACTTGGCCGGCCCAACACGGTAGAGGATGAAGTTACTGGGAATCTATCATCATTAGCAACCCTTATCAACACATCCTCTGGAAGCATACCTCAAGCAGGACAATACCCGCAGATAAAAGCTGTTGTCCAACGTTGAACTGACTTTGAGTAATCCCAACATCAGCCATGAAAAAGTCTGTGAGAGCATTTCCACTAGAGTTATGTTAGTCGAGGATAGAGTCGAGTGTCGGTAGAAGCGTACATGTTTCCTCGATCGAGTTGAAGGGCGAAGAAGCCAAGAACTAAGAGTGGCATAATAGTGAAATCGACCCTGAAAGAATATCAAAAGTTAATATCGGGGAGGAACTCATAGTTTCTGGATGTTTTACTTACTTGCGAATGAGTTTCGCTTCCTCTTCTTCGGTCCAGTCAACTTCGATGTGTTCCAGATCACTGGAACTACCATCTTGGCTACCAACTGCTATCTCATCAAAGTTCTTCTCCATTCTGAAGACCGAGTATAAGATAAAACACAAACTTAAATTATCAGTTAGAAGGTAATTGCTAGAGAAGTCAAGCCAAGGTCCGCGGGCGATCGCCCTCTTTATTTCTGCGACATCCCACGCGATAACCCGATCTTTCTCATCGCCATTGAACCCCACTGTTGTCTCTTTACCAGTAAAAGCCAGTAATTGCCAATTCCTAACAAGTAAAGATGTCTTGAGTTCGCCGAACCTGGGAGTGTGATGTGGGATAGTGGAGTTTTATGCCATCTATAGTGCCCATCACGCAATTGACCAACGAGCTCATCCTTGCAACCTGTACTTCCGAAAGGGAATTTATTGATCGATATGCATAAAATACTACAGTTTGCAAAATTCTGTCATATTACAGTGCATGTCTTCATCCTGTGCAATAGTCTAGATGTTCATGGACTCAGCGTGCGACGATATACAGCCAGGCATGTCCGTTCATGTGCGAAATGTTAATGTGCAATAATCAAGTCTTAAAACGCTTTTGTTGTCGCCCCCGAACTCCTCCTTCTAGATGCTACCTAAATAGGTTACCCGCTCAACACCACTTCCCATTCTACAACAATCCCTTCGCCTTGAGATCATCGTGCGCCTTCTTCTGTCGGTCCCATTGCTTCTTCAGACCCTTCAATTGGCTCTTGGGTACATCGCTGCCATCTTTCATCTTAGTAGGCAGTCCTTGCTCATCCCAAGCACTGTATCTCTCATCACCCTTGAAGAGATCCTCGGGTCGGACCTTGGCCTTTTCACGAGCTTCTTGATCGGCCTTCTCACGTGCAAGACGAGCCTCCTCCTTCTTTCGCGCCTTTTCAGCAGCTTGGGCAGCTTTCTCCTCACGCGCAGCAATCAGTTCAGCGGCGGGGATGAACTTGATCAGGGAGGCTTGGCCGTCGGGTCTGTCGTCCAAGTAAACGCCTAGATTTGTGAGGTCCTCGTCGCGAATACGATCTGTCAAAGAAAGAATAGCCTTCTTCGTTTCGGGTGTTTGGTTAGAAACAATGCGACGCAACTCATCTCGAAGCTTAGAGACGGCACGGAGATAAGGCAAAGCCAATTGCTCAGGGTCGCGAGAGCCACCAGAAGCGATCAACTCGAACTCAGCAGTAGGGTCTTGCTCAAGCAATGAAGAAATCTCGGCGCTTTCTAGAGACAAGCCAGAAACATCAGACTTGACCTTGGTGAAGGCCTCAGCGTAGGGCTGAACGGCTGTCTTTGGCTCAACGTCTGAGGCGATGATTGTGGCCCAGCCAAGACCTTCATATGGCGGCGAGGCATTCGAATCGAGACCAAAAATGCCCACGATCTTGGTGATCCAGCGTGCAATAGACTCAAGAGCCACAAGATCAGCGTCCTTGTTGTCTCTCAAGTGCACGTTGGCAGTGTTGACCAACTTGAGGATAACAGACATAGCCTTTGGTGTGTCGATTGAGTTGACTAAAGCAGCCTCAAAGTCCTTCTTGGCTTGCTCGAGTTCGGCCAAGAGACCCTCACTGGCCTTGCCATCTGCGCTGAGAGACAGAGACTTGACATCATGTGAAATACCAGCCTCCGCCAGCAATGCCTTGACGTTGATGAAGAAGTTCTGACATATGTCAGTCATGTTAGATCGAGATTTGAGCCATACTTACGCTGATGGTTGACTCCCAGTTGTCAGCTTGCAATCGCATATCCGGTGAAATTTCAACACCATCGTTCCATCGACCCATCAAAAACACAATCCGCATTCCTCTCGAAGAGTAGTTCGTAGCCAATGCATCCTGAATAGTTTGGAAGTTCTTGAGAGACTTGGACATCTTGGATCCAGAAATAGACAAGTGACCCATGTGGATAAAGTAGTTGACCCATGTGTGCTCGCCCTTACCATGCTCGCAGAAGTAAGCCTCGCTCTGTGCCAACTCATTGTCATGATGGGGGAATGCCAGGTCGATACCTCCAGAGTGGATGTCAATTGTCGCTCCTAGAACATCACTGCACATAACCGAGCATCTTGAATTCGCTTGTTAGCTCATTACTCAGCTGCCTTGGTTCATTTGAACTTACTCAATATGCCATCCAGGACGTCCATCTCCCCAAGGGCTAGGCCAGAAGGGTTCGCCAGCCTTGGACTTCTTCCACAGAGCAAAGTCGCCGGGATTCTTCTTTCCACCAAGGTTTTTTGAGAGGGAACCCTCGCCTTCTTCCTGGAGAGACTTGTCATTTCGGTTGTCAGGGCGCAGTCGCGCATAAGTATTTCCGGCCTGCTCAAACGCGGAGATATCAAAATAGACAGATCCCTCGGATTCGTATGCGAATCCTTTGTCGACAATTCTTTTGACGAAATCGGCAATTTGGGGCACGTATTCGGTAACTCGAGTGATAACGTCAGGTCGCAGTACGTTGAGCGCATCCATGTCGTCCATAAATAGCTTCTCCATGCTCTGAGTCAGATCTGTAAACATGGTCTGGTCCCTCGTGTCAATGGTTTCCCTGTAAAGCGAATCGAGGAAGGGCAATAAGATCTCGTCGGTGCCGGGGAAGATCTCGCCAGAAGCCATAGCTTCAGCGGCAGCAGTCATGTTGCTGAGGTGCATTTTGACCTTGGCCTCATCGTCGCCAGGCTTTCCCTCACCAGAAATGGTGCCTCCTGCAAGCACGTGTCCATATCCCGCCTCTCTGCGCTGAGCGTAGTTGGTCGCATCGATGTCCTCTCCGTCCTTCAGAAGCAGAGGCAGGCTGCTCTTAGCATATGCCCGGAAAGCGGCCAGGGCCAGATCTTGAAGTTCGTCCTTCGTGTAGTTCTTCTTCTTCTCGAGCTCGAGCAATCGTTGTCGTCGTGCCTTGATGATGATCTGTAGAGGTTTAGACAAGTCGCATGATATCTAGCGAGCTCTTCTTCATACCTTATCGTCGATGTCGGTAATATTCATGACAAATTTGACATCAAAGCCAAAGTAATGCATCAGAATGCGACGAATGATGTCTGTAGAGACATAGTTGCGAGCATGGCCCAAATGGCTCTTGTCGTACACAGTAGGACCGCAAGCATACCAGGTAACTTTGCCCTTCTCAATGGGAACAAAAGGCACCGGAGCGCCAGGCTTGAGCGAGTTATAGAGCTTTAGCGACTCCATGGTGCTCGTGTTGGAGCTGGATAGAGACGAATACAATCGATGGAGGGGTCGCAGTCGGGGCGTTGAGAACGGAGTGGGGATTTTAGATCGAATAAGACGTTGCCGAAAGAGATTCATACAGACGCCAAAAGGTGGGAAACACGAGAAAAGGAGAGGAGAGGGAGGGTATAGTAAGAAGGAAAAAGTAGGTGTATATTCAAGGCAACGTATGTACCTTTGAAAAAGACAAATGTCTACTACGAGAGGCCTGAGTCACAGTCGAGTCAAAGGGAGAGAAAGACGCCATCGATCACTTTTCGAGTCACCCGAGACCAGCTCTGAGCTACAAGGGAGCTACAGGCGACCAGCAGCTGGGTGTCCCCGTGAGGTTTGGCCAATAGCCTGGTCCATGATCAGTTTTAGTGTCACATTGAGTGCCCCTCACTAAAGCTTTCAGTGGAGACAACGCTAATTGTTCAGCCTCGCGCGTATCCTGGAAATATTTTTCTGCCTCGTCTTTGCAAATCTAGTCTAATCTTTACCCATCTTATACCAACTCAATTTCTTTAAGACACGCCTGTGCGTGCAGACGCATCAATGGCTCAACCATCTCCTTTCCTGGAGCCAGGAACTACAACTTCCACTGGCGACTTGGCAATTGTTCTTCTCTCCAGAGATAACCTTCAGCCTATTACACTGGAACAGTCGACTGGCGCAGTCGATGGATACCTCGAAGGTGCAACTTTAAACACGCGATTCGGATCTTTTCCTCACTCGACACTTCTTGGCATTCCTTGGGGTTCCCAAGTCCGTGCATCAAATGTCGACACTGGCTCAAGAGGGCGAAAGCGCCGTCGCGAGGCGACGGATGATGACACGCCGACAACGACTGGCCCAGACGATGATGTCGCAGATGTGACTTCTAAGCCAGCCAAAAAGGCTGTCGCAGCTGCAAGTGGCTTTATCCATATCCTCAGACCGACTCCTGAGCTCTGGACAAGCAGTCTGCCTCATCGAACTCAAGTCGTGTATACTCCCGATTATAGCTACATCCTTCAAAGAATACGAGCAGTTCCCGGTACTCGAATCATTGAAGCTGGAGCCGGCAGTGGAAGCTTTACACATGCCTCTGCACGTGCTGTCTACAATGGCTACCCTAGGGACGAGAACGATAAGAAGGGAAAGGTTTTCAGTTTTGAATACCACGAGCCTCGATATAATAAGATGCAAGAAGAAATCCACGAGCATAAGCTGGATGGTGTCGTACAATTGACACATCGTGATGTGTATGGAGAAGGATTCAATGTGGATGGAAAGTCTCCCCAAGCAACATCAGTCTTTCTTGATCTCCCTGCGCCTTGGGAAGCGCTCCATCACCTTTCAAGACAGAAGCCCGATAAGCTAAGGAAGGAAAGCGAGTGTGCTAACACCCCCGAATGGGTCTCACCTCTGGACCCCAAACGAAGTGTCCATATCTGTACCTTCTCCCCTTGTATTGAGCAGGTCACAAGAACAATTGAGGAGCTCCGGCTTCTTGGCTGGAAGGACATTGACATGGTAGAAATCTCGGCTCGGCGGATCAACACTATTCGTGAGCGAGTCGGAGCAAACCTGCCTGCGGAAAGGGGCAATGTCCAAACACCAGCCAATGTGAAGGAGGCAATGCAAAGGCTCAAGGAGATTAATCGAAAGACGAAAGAATTCCACAAGGTGCATTTCAAGTCAGCAAACGGCGACGGCGATTCATCAGCAATGGATATAGATACCCCTGCCTCAGATTCACCCAAGACCGACACCAATGGAAAGGCTGCTGAAGATAGCAAACCATGGATGCATGGCAATCTCTACCATAGACCTGAAAACGATCTCAAGACTCACACGTCATATCTCACCTTCGCTGTGCTGCCTCGAGAGTGGACCGAGGAAGACGAAGCAGCAGCTGAGGCGAAGTGGCCATGCGGAAAAGAGGGTGGAGTGATTGGGAGCCTCAACAGGCAGGCTCGCAAGCAGCAAACAAGGGAGAAGCTGGCAGCAAAGAAGAAGCAGAAGCAGGAGAATGATACCCAGAAAGAGGGAGTGGTCGAGGAGACTGCAGAGAAGCAATAATAAGAGAATCGCTGATAAGCGGTCGTGAGTTCAACATATCAATTTCTCCAAACCAGTCTGCTGCAGCTCAATCGATGGCTGTGCCTTCAATCAGCATTGTGATTGTTATCATCGTGATGTTCATTACCTCAATTACAAAACTCCGATTCGCAAGGACGATATTCTTACTTCATGCGTCCATGCTGGTTCGAAATTCCGATGCACGCGACAGGCAGCTGACAAGGCAGACTTGACTGAGGCCATCCATGCTCGACTTGCCAGATCAGGTACCTCGCAGGATTAGTCAAAGTGCAGCTGTTCAATTGGCAGATGCAGTGACACCTGTCCAACGCTCATAGCTTTCACAAAACACGCCTTTACGATTCTCAGCCAACTATATGGATAATCTGCTCATCTCTTACCCAATCAGGGACCCATTCACCATGCTTCGACGACCCACGGGTTCCTGGAAACACGAGAGGTCGCCTTTTGTGTGTCTCCTGCATGCAGGCTTCCTTTCGGCACCCAGCGAGAAGAGTGAGGCTGTCGGGTGAGGAAATGCGTTAGAATTATCTGCGAACCTCGAGTTTGCGAGCCGCCACAGCTGCTCTTTGCTCGGAGGGATATCCCTGGATTATATCTGTTCAACGAACCCGTGTTCTCGTGCACTTATTTCCGTTCTGGAGTGCTAAGCGACCGTCGCATCACGAATATGGTGAACAAAAGACACACTGCGCATGAGCCCCAACCTTCAACACCTGCATCGAAGACCATTGAGCCATCGCCCGCGCGATCTCGGTGGTCGGAATGGACTCTCCACAACTCAGGACTGTACTACTACCGAGCTCGATATATCTCATTCGAGGACATCTCATCAATACCGCCAACTGGGAGAAATTCGATTGTGCCGAATGTTCAAGGTGGATACATCCATTACCAATCCATGGGTGTCAATGAAGGGACCAGTCAAGGGACCAGTCAAGCTCCAGAGCTATCAACTTGCTCTACCGTGACAACACCAACAGCCAGTGATCCTCCGGTCTCTAGACAAGAAGTGTATGGCCAGCAAAATGATCAACTTGTCGTTTCAGCAAAGACAACCGAGGATAGCATGCTGATGAGTGGAGCGCTGCAACCAGAAGCAGACGCTACAGAAACTGTCGTGGTGATTTCGAACTCCAATGCACTAAAGCGGAAATCAACTACATCGAAGAAACAGAAGGAGAAGAAGAAGCATGGAAAGAAGTTGGATGTGGATAAGAGAAAGCAAGTCAGCAATAAGGCGAAAGTGAACAAGTGGTTAGACACTCTATAATCCCATATGGCATTCTTATGTTATCTGGACGGCATTTCAGGTTTATGGCGTTAATTAGGGGCATAGTATGTTGCAGTATACGATATCGAATCTCAATTGTACAGATGAAGCATACAATCTCTCAGAAACTGTGAAATACAGACACTGTGCTTTTCATGGCCTGCGTGCGTACTGCACACAGTGTCAAGCCAAACTCTCGCGGGCTCGGATCAACTCTTCTCCACCTCTCCAACGTCCCTCACCACCAAGCCTCGCCAATTTTCACGATATACCAAGCTCCAGCTCAGCCTCGGCCTTGTGTACACGCGACAACACGAAAATTACACCTAACCGCAACCATGACTTCTACAATCGGTATCCCTATTAAGCTCCTGAATGAGGCGCAGGTCCGTATCCCTTTTTATGGCACCCCTGATTGAGCTACGAAGCTAACTTTGCCTTGCAGGGCCACATTGTGACCCTCGAAATCACTTCCGGTCAGACCTACCGTGGCAAGCTTCTCGATGGTACGCACCTGTCTCTCTATCCTTTCTTTTCAACTGTTTTTTAATGCTTGGATTTCCACTAACACATCACAGCTGAGGACAACATGAACGTTCAGCTGAAGGACATTACCGTCACCGCTCGCGACGGCCGCGTTTCCCATCTCGACCAAGTTTACATCCGTGGCTCACACGTGCGCTTCTTCATCGTTCCCGACATGCTTCGCAACGCCCCTATGTTCCGCAGCCGTAACGTACGTGGCCGTGGTGTCGGTCTTGCCAGAGGTCGCGCGACGGTCAGCCGAGCGCGCGCAGGCGGACGAGGAGGACGATAAACAAGACATAATAGAAATATGCGAGTTTTTGGCGTTCGGGCTTGGATTTTTACAATGGGCATGCCTCGATTTTGGGAAAATGAGTGGAACAGGCTTAGGTTGATACCAGTCTAGATGGGGATATGCCTTGTGAGGCTTACAATACCTCGCAGTAGAGGGTGGTTTTTTGAGATTGACTAGATTACAAAAATGAAGGCGTCTCTTACGCCTGGTATCTCGTCACCTTCTAAGTCCAATGCTTTTCAGTCCATATTGTACAGGTTCCCCTTTTATTTCATTCGGCCAAGAGCTTCCTGGGCCTTGGCCACCAGCTCGCGAACCTCGTTAATCTCATTACCTTTTTGGTCTACGACCGGCTTTTCCTGTTGCTTCTCGTGGCTGAGAACCTCTGCAACACTGTCCTCAACGCCCCGGAGAGCCTTACGGCCTTCCTCTCGCACTTCGCCCTCCCAGAATGCTCGCGCTGCATCCCATTTCTTCTGTAACCGGCTGCAACTCCAGACTATACCGAGTGCTGCCACAGCACCGGCTTCGTAGACTGTCGAGGAGAAGGAGGAGATATAGAGAAGAGCGGCGAGGGATGTTGTAAGTCCAGAAGTCCCTAACGACTGCACGACCAAGCGTTGTGCGAGAGCCTGCAGCGCAGGGACAGTCTCGTTTTGGAGATACCTTCGGGTAAAGGCAATATGACCAGGCCATTTTGGTAGTGCTAGTCGGTTGTTCACTGGTGCCAGTGGTTCCACCTCTCCTGGGCCAAGTCGCTTCAGCTCCAAATGTGTGTCGCTATCGTTCACGGAGTGTGGTTGAGGATAGTTTTGGTCCGCATTTGCAGCTTGTGCGATCTTCCCGGTAAGATAAACAAGCTCTCGCTCTGCTGTTGGTAGGAACCGCTGGTTGAGCATATCATTTGTGAGCATGGCAACATCATCGACCCTCCAGAATAGTTGCCACCATCCTAGCTTTCGCCATCTTCGGCCTGTGAACGCCAAGTCAAGCTCGTCTTGTAACTCTGCATGAGCTTGCTGTGACCACGCACCAGCTGCTTGGATCAGTATAGGGGAGAAGTCTGGCTCCTGACCGTTGAGAGTGGGAGCAGTCCGGTAAGTCTCCCTGATTTCGCAACGATTCTCTTCTTCGCATCGCGCCAAAATGTTGTTCAACAAAGAAGTAATGAGCCCTCGCACTGCGGGTTTCGTGGTGCCATCGGAGGAGCTGATTCCTGACTTAAGCCACGTTGTTAAGGCAGGGAAGTTACTGTTGAACCAAAGCCGCTCATACTCAATGGCATTGCTGGAACTTTGACGAAAGAGTGACACTCCCCTCTCAGCAAGTGATGTATCAACAAGCGTAAAGGATGCATCAAGCTGCTTTGAGTCAACGCCTCTCAAATCAACCACTTTTAGCACAGACTCCTCCTTGGCAACCGGCACCGATGTGACATTGACAGCTCCTTCAAACCCATCACCGACAAGAATCGCTCTGTGCACAGGTGTAGTAACTGGTGTCACTCGATCTTCAGCCGATGGAATGCCGACCTTGGGCACCAGAACAGCTTCTTCGACCTCGATAGCCCGTGTTTTCTCATCTCTAGAGAACTCGGGAAGATGCGTGTCCATTAACAGTAGCTCCAAGTTGAGGCTGTTCCATTCCGCCGAGGAAACATTGACCTCACTCAAAAGACCCGTTCTGGTGACTGTTAAAGTACTCTGCTGCTCTGCAGCGGACCGGATCCGAACAACGAGGGGGTTCTTTGGATCATGGCCCTTCAATTGGCGCTCCCATTCTTGCTCATCCTGCAGCGGATCCGTTACCAAAACCCTCAGAACATTTTTCGCAGTCTGTCCCGCATTCGAGCCAGGTGCCAGTCCTAATATCGCAACCCTCACAGCTTCCTGGCCAGGTATTTGCCGCAGTCCCTGCAGTGCCAATTGCAATCTTGAAAGATTCACCAAAGACGGTGCGAGTTTCTGAATATCGAGGAGGTGTTGTTCAAGCTCGGCACGAGGATTCGTCGACACAGTGTATAAACGTTTTCCGAGGATAGCGCGACGAGGTCGTATTCGCGGCCGTGATGTAATGCAGCAAAATGGACATATCGAGATACCGTGAGGCTTCGATCTCGGTATCAAAACCCCGAGTTTGCCTGCACGAGGCAGACGGGCTCTCGGTGAAGCCATTTCCTTTGAGAAATGATTGGCGATGGGAGGTTCTACCTCATACTACAAGTTGCACTATAGGTTTGAAGATGGAGCTACTAAAGCAGGGAAGCTCCGTTGGCGGCAAAGGGTCGGCAAATCACGGAAAAGTCGTCACAGGCATCTTGACTCAAAGACCTACCGACGAGCAACAGCCTTACAAGCTAGGAAGGCCACTGTCGATCACATATTATTTTGATTGTTTATGGCGGCTAGCCAAACGTAACAGGCTAGGGGAGGAAAGAAAACTCAGGACCTTGACCCTAAATGATAAAAAGACTTAGGTAAGTTAGCATAAATTGAGCCTAAACTTAGGATCCCTTTTGCTAAGTTTATTTTGACACCTTACGTTAAGTTCCAGTGTTTTCTTGCTCCTTGAGGACAGGATATAGATTGTCTCCAATTGTAGCGACAATGACTGTGCTCTAGCACGGAGTTCGTGACAAAGGTTCATGTCAAACATGTGTAATACCAAACAGGTGATTAGAGGCAGAACTTAGGTCCTTGCCATACACCTAGATTGAATTCCAGGATGTAAGTCAAATACATTCTAGCAATGCTTTGTTTCTTCGACATAGACAAGGCGATATGCTATCTTGTAGAGATGGTAACTCCATGTGCATCAAGGATACGGAGTAGCGGTTATTCCGCATGGCCCACTAAAAAGATAATCGCGGGGTGCCCCACCCTACGAGATGCTTCAGTACACCACCAGAAAAAAAAAAGAGGAAAACCCTGCCGTCTCACTCGCAGTCAAGAACACAATGCCGAAATCGTCAGATAGCAGGCGCGGTGGTGCCCGCAAGGGGCCATACGATAAGCCTGAACGCAAGAACATTTTCAAGTACAACACAAATATTGGCCAGCACATCTTGAAGAACCCTGGCATCGCCGATATGATTGTCGCAAAGGCAAACCTCAAACCCACCGACACCGTCCTCGAGATCGGTCCTGGAACCGGCGTCCTCACGACACGCATTCTAGAACAAGCTAAAGCGGTCAAGGCCGTAGAGCTCGACATTCGCATGGGAGCCGAGTTAACAAAAAGAGTCCAAGGCAAGCCCGAGCAGCAAAAGTTGGAAATTATCATGGGCGATTTCGCCAAATTGGATCTTCCGGAAGCACTCCCACCATTCGACGTTTGCATTAGCAATACCCCGTACCAGATTTCGTCCATCATTATCTCCAAGCTGATTTCTCTCCCTCGGCCTCCTCGCGTCAGCATTCTTATGGTCCAGCGAGAATTTGGACTACGGTTATGCGCTCGACCTGGCGATTCCTTATACTCTCGCCTTTCAGTCAACACACAATTCACCTCCAAAGTCGCCCTGATTGCCAAGGTCGGCAAGAACAACTTCTCGCCGCCACCCGAAGTCGAATCCGTTGTCGTGAGACTTGAGCCACGACCAGAAGTGCCTGCCGCCAACATACAGGAGCTGGACGGCATGCTACGTATCTGTTTCTCAAGGAAAAACAAGACTCTACGAGCGAGCTTCATCGATTCAGAGGAGCTCTGCCAGCGAAATTGGATCACTTGGGCGGCTATGGATCCCGAGAAAGTCAGCGAGCAAGATTTGCAGTTCTTCCGTGACAGCGAAGATACAATAGACGCTCACCAGTCTGTGTGTGGAATTCCCGTTAGCAAGGCCACTCTCAAGAGCTTCATTCGGAGCAAGATTGAGCATGTCCTTGAGAAGACTGAACTCTCTGAAGCACGATCAGCCAAGTGTGACGAAAACGACTTCTTACGGCTTCTTTTGGCGTTCCGCGAGAACAACATTTATTTCACATAATGTCCAACATAACGATCGCAAAACACATTTCATCTTACCGCTCCAGTTTCATCCGAGAGCTGCTATTACCGCATATTATACCCCGATAATGGAGATTATCATATCATGACTGCATTGAAAGAGGAACAAAATAGTAGTCTAGAACAGCTTAGGAGATTTAGGGCTGTCGTCCGGAAAAAACTCCTCAGAGCCGTGTAGCGTTGGCATGAATGCAATACCCTGGTTCATCCTAAATCGCCCGATAGTCGTACACTGATGTCATGCCGCAGATGAAAGAGCTGCATGGAATAATCCCTGGCTTTGATCGCTGGCTCTCTTGCTGCATAAGGCGACCCGAAAATTCTATTGCTTGTCTTTTTTTCTAGAAGATACAATATGATTGGTTGCAGTAATAATCTGAGGCGAACAGGCTTCACAGTTCTGCATCCTCCTGCAGCGTTCGACTCATGCCTTGCCTAATTCTGCGCGGTTTATGAAGGCTTATTTCCTCTGCTTGAGGCGGTTATTGTAATTATCTTCTTCGAGGCAAAATATAAGTAACTTGGTTCCAAGCAAACTTTTATACTTTGAGCTTGTATCTCCAGTGCATCTCGTGCCCTGCCGCTACAAACGCCTTGCTGGTTCATTTAGGCATCATCTGATTTCATATCATCTGATGAGTCTCAACCTTAGAGTGCATTCACGTTTCAAAAAGCCTTCTCCAACTCAATCATGGCTGCAGTGATGGGACCGAACCTACCACCTCCATTCAACTCTCATAGCCAAATGCCGGACATCAAAGACGCAATAAAAGCAGCCTATCCAAGGACGGCGGAGCTATTAAGCTTGCTAGAACAAACGAAACATATTCGCACGGATCTTGCTCTACAACAAAAGATCGTTTCAGACCTCGAGTCACAATTATCAGAGTCTAACCGAGAACTGGATGGATTAGATCGCAAACGTTTAGCTGACCTTGAGTCGCATAAGAAATACCGCGATGGCCATGTAATGAAATTTCTTTACATAGCCAGCGGTAAAGAGAACTCATTTACAGGTCAGGCTGAGAGGGAGGAGCAGAATTACCACAACACGCTTCAACAGGCGCATCTGGCATCAGAGTACAACTCGAGTGTCAAGGCTAGACTGGATGAAGAACTTCGGAAAAAGAAAGATCTCAACCAGAGCATGCAGGGTTACCTAGATCTGCAAAAGCAGCTGGACGATATCTACGATGATATCTTTTCAGGCCCAACGCCAGAATTCCCCGAAGAGGATGGAAAGGAACAGCAGAGCAATGATGCATTATCTGTCTACGTTGCTACAAAGACAGCCCTCGAACTACATGAAAAAGCGCTAGATCTGCTCGAGCAAGCGACAGCGACAATGACAGCTGGACTGCAACAGGTCGACAAGGCTCTGCAATCGGGAGACATGAATCATCTCCGGGCTCTGAATAAGGGCAGGGAACTTGTTCAGCAGAGTAAGACAACAGTTGATCAGCTAGTACAGCTTGGTGCGGATGTGATTGAGCTGCCGCCCGAGGCCAATCCCCGCACTATGGAGGTCACATCTAACCTGGGCGATGTCTGGGGAAAGGTAGATATCACTGGTGGGAGACAGGAGGTAGCGCGGTGCACAGCGGCTTTGAACAACTGCTTGAGTCAGGCGAAAGAGAGGAAGTATTACTTGAGTAAAGAGCTCAAGAGGAAGGGTGAAGAGATGGATGAAGCCCGGACGGAGTTGCAGAAGATTAGAAAGGGTATCTTTGAAGAGGTCATGGGTGATGATTTGGTCAAAGGGTCATAGACTGGCGTACCATTCGCGATAGATACATGGAAGATTAGACTCAACTCAGATCTCGGTTGATAGAGGGTCTTTAACCCACAATTAGAAAGCATTGTTCAGCATCCTCAAAGTTGAGGTTGTCATCTAAAGGAATGCTTGTGATTCGTCTTTTCGGCAATGGTCGCTTAAGTAGCCCAGCCTTTGACAGCTATGGGTCTAATGCCAATGACACAATGCCAAGAATTGGCAACGGTTGATTAATTTCTGAGTGTCTGTGCAAAAGGCTACTAGGCTTTTCAGGTGAAGCTCCCTCGAGGTTCAGCAAATCTGGAGGACCCTTCAACATTGCAAGGTATTTACTTTTTAGGAAATATTCATCGAGTAGGCCGCAGACTTTATATCTCTCCCTTAATCAAACCAAAACTTCGAGCAATTCGCTGTAAAAGCTGCCAGTTTACTCGTAAATTGTCATCTCGTTTCTGTCAAGTGGCTTTCCCTCTGAATGTCACTGTCCAAGACATGCGTCTTTCATTCCCACAGTATAGAGTCTTCTAGACAGGTCCCCTTTCTCAAAAAGGAAACCAAATCGTCAGGGACCGTTTTTCGCCAAATATAAACGATTATTGAGACCCTTGGGGACTTTGACGGGTGCGTGGCCCAGGGTCACCATTTCCATTCTGGGGAATAGCTTCAGAATGATGATTCATGACTTTGCACCAGGACCAGGGGTTTGGCGCTCGGCTCTCCATACACTAAAGAAGCTTATATCAAAAGCTGAATGCGAAGGGTCCTGCCGTAGGATTTAAAGATCCAACGTCAACCGCTGAAGAATGTTGTGTTGCATTTGACTATTTCGTGATTATCAAGTATTAGCTTTGAATTTTCACTCATCTTTACCATGAGCAGCTCTGGTATGTTCACAATTGCACTGGACATGAGATACCTAAATACTGACAAGACTTAGGAGAACGCCCAATTGATGGCTATGTCGACCCAAACTTTCCCAACCCTGACGGCGAATGGGATACGCCTGTAATCATTTATGGTTACACACCCGCATTCTCTCTCGCCGTTTTCGCAGCAGCCTGGTTCGCCCTCTTCCTCGTTGTTCACCTGGTTCAGACAATCCGCTTTCGCAGCTGGTACTTCATCACATTCCCGATTGGTCTTCTCTTTGAGATCGTGGGCTATGTTGCTCGCTCGCTCTCAGCCAAGAAGGATCCGTACCATCTGCTGTACTTTATCCTCAACTACTTCTTCATCGTCACGGCGCCTGTGTTCCTTGCCGCGGGCGTGTATACTATCCTCTCCGCACTAATTCCCCGGCTCGGAAGACGATATTCGTTCTTGCCACCAAAGTTTATTCTTTGGTTCTTCATCACTTCTGATGTTATTGCTACTGTTGTGCAGATCACCGGTGCTGCTCTGATTGGTGTAAGACAGTCGAACCGTGATGATCCAACGGACGCCAATAATATTCTTCTCGGAGGTTTGGCATACCAAGTTTTCTCCCTCGGTGTGTTCGTTATCCTCACGGCTTCATTCCTTTTCCGTGCTCGAAGGGAGGTTAGTTCGCGCGGCAAGAAGCTCAGCTTGTTCTGCGTTGCTTTCGGAGTGGCTACCATTATGATTTATCTTCGAACCTGCTTCCGTCTGGCAGAGACAGCAGAAGGACTTGGGGGACATTTGTATTCGAACGAGATCTTCTTTGCTTGTCTGGAGTTTGCTCCTGTGGCACTGGCTGTCTTGCTCTTTGCTATCTGGCATCCCGGAAGATGTGTCGGCAAGAAGGTCAGGGTGCAGGATTTGGAAAAGGAACAGGCACGAGCCCAGGACTTTTAATTTGAGAAAAGAGATACCCATTGTCAGTTAACTCATAGCAATAATCTTAAATCAAGTTTGTTGGATAGAAACATGATCTTCAGAGGTAGACGGGCATTGAGGGACTAGGCCCTGCCTGGAGCTGCCAAGCTTACCTAGTGGCTGTCTACCCGCTGGAACCGAAACCTTCAGCGGCCGAGCTCCACCTAAGCTCTGGGGTTGCTTACAACTTCAACAAGCTCCAAGAATGCCAGCTCATCCTCAACCTCACAAACATATACACGATGCCCCCTCTTCCCCCTTCCGCGAACCCTCTACCGCGGCTGATCACATATTACCAAACTCATCATGACTCCTCGGGGAATCTCATCTCTCCTCTCTCTCTCATCACACAACCCGGTATCGCCATAACCCACGTCATTGTCGCCGCCATTCACATCAACGATGATCCTCAAAATATCACGCTCAATGATTACCACCCATCTCACCCCATTTTCCAGACTATGTGGGCTGAGTTACGCGTGCTACAAGCCTCGGGTGTGAAGGTGATGGGCATGCTAGGTGGTGCTTGTAAGGGCAGCTATGCACGCCTGGATGCCGATCAAGAGACATTTGATCGGTACTACGGTCCTGTGAAAGACATGATTCGAGAGCGTGGGTTGGACGGTCTGGATCTGGATGTCGAGGAGGAAATGACCCTGGGAGGAATCGTGCGGCTGATAGACCGTCTACGCAACGATTTTGGACCAACTTTCATCATCACCCTGGCACCAGTCGCCATGTCTCTTCTTGACTTCACCAAGAATCTCAGCGGCTTTGACTACGAGGCTCTCGAAGTGATGCGCGGCCGTGATATCGCCTGGTACAATACACAATTCTACTGCGGCTGGGGGGATTGCAGTAATCCCCTTATGTACGATCTCATGGTCCGCAAGGGCTGGCCACCCGAGAAGATCGTCATTGGACTTGTCACCAACCCTGAGAACGGAAGCGGCTATGTGCCGATGAACCCTCTCAACATGGTGCTCACGACGCTACGGGGGCGATATGGATCGTTTGGGGGAATCATGGGCTGGGAGTACTTCAACAGTTTGCCTGGAGGAAAAGAACGGCCGTGGGAATGGGCCAGGGAGATGACCAAATTGTTGAGAGGGCATTTGTTGTCGGCACCTGCACAGGCTACACAACCAGTGCAATCGGCGGCGGTAGAAAGTGGTTCGAAAGCAAAGAACGAAGACGTGGATCCAGATGAACCTGGTGGACAAGATGCACCAGTGCCAAAACAGTTTGACTACTACTCGGATGGGCTTGATGATTAGACCCAGAAAGTAATCTGGCCCAGAGACAGATGACTTTCAAATTGCGGGCTATAGCGACTATATAGACCTTCGCGATTCATACGATGAAACGAATAGACCTATGTTATAGAGGCAGTCTGCTCGTGAACAAGCTCTTAATATCGCTTGTACAAAGGATGGTACTACTCTTTTCAACAAGTTCCGTCATTCTCAGCACGATTTGTTTCGTACGATTCAGGGCAAGATAAATTTATGCCAACTATATAGAAGTTATGATCGCTTGCGCAATCCCTGTTCCGGGTAAATGAATCTTTTCGGCTTCAAGCTGGCACAATGCCTGTCACCAAATGCGGCTAAGCACATTCAACAGCCCACATGGATCTTAACACTTACAACAAAGCCGTGAGGCTTTGGGAGATGAGTCGTCAGCTTTGCAACTTCCTGCCAAAATGAGGGTCGGGTTGAGATCTGGTGCTCAGTTACTAGCTCAGATCCAGTCATTCCGTCTCGCTGCTGGTGCCACCATAATAGTCCTCATCGTCAACGCTCAATATCTCCGAAGGATCCTCGTGACAACATCACGATATATGCACCACTTGCTTTCGAAGGTTTTTTTCAATGCTTCTCGGGCGTTTTCTGGGTTCAAGTACGATGACAGAATTTTGGATCAGCATATACGCTTGATTCATCTATCAGATTCAGCATCCGGCTCATCTCCTAGCCTCAAACTCCATACCTTCAAACTCGGT
Organism: Fusarium proliferatum ET1; assembly: GCF_900067095.1. NCBI lineage: Eukaryota > Fungi > Ascomycota > Sordariomycetes > Hypocreales > Nectriaceae > Fusarium > Fusarium proliferatum. Next base: position 3,608,627 of record NW_022194792.1, on the reverse strand, counting down.
GAATGCCCGCCATACATCGCCCTGTCTTACACCTGGGGTCCGGTTACGCAGAACACAATCTTCGACCAGGGTACAATTCTTCTGAATGCAAGGCCATTTCCAGTGTTACCAAATTTACACAATGCAATCAAGCAATTATGCATCTCAAGATCAGGCCAGTACCTCTGGGTCGATGGGATCTGTATCAACCAGAGAAGTCTCCCCGAGCGCTCTGCCCAAGTAGCAATAATGGATCTCATATACAACGGAGCCGCCGAGACAATAATATGGCTTGGTCTTGCCACAGATGAAACCGCTAGGGCTATCGAGCTCGTTCAGAACATCGCGAAAGGCGCTGAGTCTAAGATCATAGAATGGGGAAGGGTCCAGTCATACGGCGATGCTTATATCATGGATGACTCTGAGCTTCTAAAAAGAAATGGCCTTCCAAATCTTACCGAGAACGATTGGCTGACTCTTCGAGATATCTACACAAGGCCGTGGTTCGGACGTGTCTGGATGCTTCAAGAAGTTGCCCTCTCTCGCAGTCCAAGAGTTCTCATCGGCCATCACGAGACAGCATGGGATTCTGTTGGCGATACAGCTGGGCTGATTAACATGTCCGGCGCTCTTATCGGTCTGTTTACTGTGGGCTCCGGATCAGAAACCGCGCCTTTGATCTACTCTCTCGTCCATGCTGCTGGCCTACATGTTACTCGCCAATGGGCCCAGGACAATAATAGTCGGTACAAAGAGATCCTGAGAAGTATTGATTATTCTGTTGGGATACGCCAAGACCACCCTAAAAAGTTGCTGCTCGAGCTATTGCTAAGTAGCATCGGATTCAAGGCGACTATTCCCAGAGATCGTGTTTACTCTCTGCTGGGAATCGTAAACTTCATGGAGCGTGCGAAAGGGAGACCTCGACTCGACGTCATTGTAGACTACAAATCTCCTGACAATGACATCCTTATAGATCTGGGCATCAGCTTCTATACAGAAACAAAATCTCTACATCTCCTATCCCTCGCCGGTATCACCAGCCGTGCCGTGCCAGCTGACTTGCCAACATGGATCCCCTCTTTCGAAAATGTTCACGTCCCTGTTCTTGGCCCCAGCTATACCAGAATGCTTCCATTCGATGCCGCCGCGGGCAAAGAAGCAGACTTCACAATTGACAGGTCTCTCTTCCATCTAAGCATTGAGATATTTAGTCCTCATCTTGGTACAATCGAAGAGCTCGGCGAGAGCTGGTCTGATGTTATCCAAGGGAAGTTTAACGACACGATGAAGATGCTTCTTCACTGCGGCACAACCTACATACCTACGGGCCAACCAATAGTTGAAGCTTTCTGGCGGACTCTTATTATGGACTGCGACTTATCTCAGAGGCCTGCACCATCATATCTCGCCAAGTCCTTCTCTAAGTGGATGCTTCTTCTCACCATCCAAGCCCTGATCTCTTATCAGCAACAGAATCCATCTATATACGATCAATTCGATGCCCTAGAGCCTCTTTGGACCCTGGCTAACACTCGAGACTCTACTAATACGCTACCCAAATCTGGTGATATTATCCCGTTATTGTTTGAACTTGGCTTACGCCACGACCCTAGTGTTCGAGTTGGCACTGATTCGGAAAAGGCTGCCAAGTTCGCTTCTTGGGTCAAGTCATCCGCTCCTTTCGCAGCCTTATTACGTGTCAATCTTGCTGCAAGAAGACGTATTGCGAGAACCATTCGAGGCTACTTGTGTCTAGTTCCACTTCAGGCCAAGACAGGGGATAAAATCATGATCGTTGCTGGCTGTGCAGCCCCATTGGTCCTTAGAAGATCGGGTCCTTCAGAGAGCTTCTTTGAGCTTGTCGGCGATGCTTACGTTCACGGTGCTATGTTTGGAGAGCACATCACTGGCGAGTCCTCCTGGAGAGATGTTCATCTAGTTTGAAAAGTAGCTTCAGTCGATCCGTCACGTAAATCCTCTTAACAAAGTTCAGTTGTGTTTGCAGTGAATGGTATAACTATGGTTCATCATAGAGTAGAGTAAAGTCGTTGAAGTACATATCGAGAAACGAAGGAATTAATACCATATTAGCCACCAAAATTGATCATCCCCTTCTCATTCCTCATAAGCCACATGCCTACCACACGCCGCAAAACTGACGACACACAGAAGACAGATGAAAGATACTGCCCTCCCGTTTTACCAGCATGCCATCCACGGACTGCACTGGGCCTGAATGTTGTAGCTGTTGTAGAGAGGGTAAGTTCCCTTGACAGCTTCCAGAACCGGATCAAAGAACTCCTTGTTGAATCGCTCAGATTGGCAAGACGAGCAGGGGCCAGTGAGGAAATTGTCGTATGTAGTGTTGTACGCGAGGTAGCCGATGGTTTTCTGATGAGAAACATCAATGGCCTGCAGACTGAAAGATTCAGGCATGACTACCCAATGATCCGCTGTGGAGTTGCGCTTTCCTGGTACGGTTGGGTTCTGGTTGAAGAATGTGCTATTCATGCCAAGGTCATGGAGAGCTTTGATCATGATAAGCGTCAGATGAGAGTCAGAATCAATTTGGATGCCAGCACAGTCGATGTTAATGGTGTAACCGTCTCCTTTCACCGGTTCACCCACGCACTTTCCAGTGTTCCGATCCCAGGAAAACTTCTCGATAAACGCTTGCCAGGTGTTGGGCCAATTGATGAAACGAGGGCTGAGGAGAATAGACACAAATAGCTTGCCAGAATTGGGGTCAGCTGGAGGGTTTGGCTCACCACCTGTGGGAGTAGGTGTCGCTGGCGGCTGTGAGACAAATGTAGTCGTGGCAGGCGGAGCGGAAGATGTTTCCAAGGTAGAAGTGGGATTTTCCATGCCACTGGGACGAGGGGGGGCGCGGTTATCACGGTTGCAGACAAAGGCAGTCAAGCAGACCGCATCAGCGTTGACAGTCGTGTTGATGGCTGCGCTGACAGGGCGACCACGGTAGGCATAGCAAGTAAGTTCTTGACCACCTTCCTTGGTGGTGACGGCAGACCCAGCTGGTTGACCGTCAGCGATTCTTGGGTTGATGTAAGCTGTCCAGACGACACCATTAGACAGTTTGACGGTGGTTCCCTTGGGATTCCAGGGGTAGGTTCCATCTGCGTAAGGAACTTCAACCTCCAGATCAGGTGGAGGGGGAAACTTGGAGACATCGTCAGGCCACTGAACATCCTGGTACCAGTTCACTTGGCGAGAAGTAGACCATCCAGAGTGGGCTTTGTTGTCGCCAATGCCACAATCGGCAAGAATCAGGTCCTCATTGGGGTGACGAATTTGGGCTTGTGCAGTTGCCAGAAGGGCACCAACGGCCGCCAACTTGACGGAGACCATGTTTTTGAATGAAGGATTTGCTTCAGGAATGTAGTCCCGGGTGTTGTTTGCAGGCTTTTAAGATTGAATGGGTGGGTTGAGGCAACAGATTGAAGGATTTGTGAGAACTGAGATGCAGATGAAGGAAGATGAAGAGGAGAAGAGAAGCGAACAGACGGGGAAGAGTCTTAAAAGACTAGCACTCTGTCATGGGTAAGAACTTCGACTGGGTTCCTTCTTCCTCAGCTACAGTCGCTTCATTCTGAGGACCTTGTTGGGACTTCTGAGGTCATTGTCTTGCGTCTTGGGCAGGAGCATCCATCACGAACAGGCAATGTGGACTGGGGAGGAAAGAACACAGATGCAGATGACGCGGACAATACTCGTTGCCTGACTTAAGAGCTTTTATTTTGGCATGACCACATGATTTCCCACATCATGTGAAGGTTGTTGGGGTTCGACGTGTGTAGATATTTCGTAGTGGAAAGAGAGATCATCGAGGACCACAATGGCCTCATTCAGGTATCTCTATGTGTTTAAGCAGAGCTACTTTATCCAAAGATCCGAAATCCAAGGCTTAGCGTCAACATTTGTATCGGTAGAATCAGGTTCTGGCAGATGTCTCCAGGGTGATACTACAATTTCCGACCCGGTAGGGCAGGTTCAATATTACACTTTGTTGAAGCACGCAGTGTGATAATGTCACAACAAACGCAATCGATGTATGATTTTTTTCACGAAAGCCACCGATGGTATTTACCGTAGCATGTATCAATATAAATTAACATCGAATCGCACAAATGAAGTTCAGATCGACAAATGCAAAGCAAACAATTGACGATTTATTGCTTTGTTGGCAAGCTGGTTACCCTGAACTATAGCCGGATCGCGGGACAAATCAAGCCGTCAGCAGCTCCACATAGAATTTCAGCGACGAATGTCGAAACTCTCGATGTACTCAACGTTACCAACAAGGCACCTCGCCCAAGCTTGGATATTTAATCTCAATATGGGTCGCAACTTCACATCTTTCAATTGCCGCCCTAGCCTCCGTGCTCGCGCTCCCCCGCGCATCAACACCTCATATCCTCGCGCCTCGTCAACCCAAGCTTCCCGCATCGACCGCATCACATCTAAGCTTCCTCGACGTTTACAAAGATACACTAGCGGTTTACGTAACGCTCCAGTCTCGCATATTGTTTCATTCTTGATCCTTCACGAGATCACAGCAATTGTGCCCGTGTTAGGGCTGTTTGGTCTCTTTCATTACACAAATTATGTACCAGTGGCATACGTAACGGGCCACTTTGGAAGCTATGTCGAAGATGGAGTCGGCCGCTTTGAGAGATACTTCACACGCAAGGGGTGGTTTGGTTTCGGTCAGAACGAAGAAGGCGAGGCCTCAAATGCGGCTACAACACATCCGGACTCCAAATCCGAGGACGCTGTGGAGCGCTGGCATCGTGGAGATGGGCGGTACAAAGTGGTAGTTGAGGTTGCTCTCGCGTACGCAATCACTAAGGCTTTATTGCCGGTTCGTATCATCGGCAGTGTATGGGCTACGCCATGGTTTGCCGGGATACTCATGAAAGCCAAAGGAATATTCACAAGCAAATCTTAAGCCACTTTGAAATCGAGCACGAAGGTTTGAGAAGATTTTCTGTCTTGATTTTTGTTATACCCACAGAGATGAAGTCATCCCACTTATATGTGCTTTTTCCATTCCGTCATTCAGGGCGTTACAACATCGACAATTTAAGCCTTCTCGTAGACCCAGTTGAACTGGGCGGACTTCCAGGAGACGACCTCACCCTCCTTGAACCAGAGAGCAATCTCCTTCTGGGCGTTCTCGACGGAGTCGGAGCCGTGGCAGACGTTGCGGCCGACATCGATGGCGTAGTCACCACGGATGGTACCGGGGGAAGAGGCAAGGGGGTTGGTGGCACCGAGGATGGCTGATTGTGTAATTAGAAAATGGTGAGCAATATTCAATGATTGGAAACTTACCACGGCCAGTCTTGACAGCATCACGGCCCTCCCAGACCATGGCGCAGATGGGGCCAGAGTTCATGTCTACATAAAATTAGATCCAGTTGTATCAATTACATTCGGGAGCCATACACTCAATCAGACCAGGGAAGAAAGGCTTGCCAGCGAGATCGGCATCTATAACGATGTTAGGGCGAATTGATATATCGAACGACTTTTGGGAATGACGCACAGTGCTTCTCGAGGTGCTCCTTGCCGGGGGTGACGAGCTTGATGGCAGCAAGCTTGAAGCTGTAAAAAGTCAATAGCTATAGCAACAACGGCATGCAAAACTACTCACCCTCGGTTCTCGAATCGAGAGATGATGGGACCAACGAGGCCACGCTGTGATACATTGTTAGCTCTTTTCAACCCAATTGTATAACCGTCCAGGTCTGTTTGTTTACCTGGACACCGTCGGGCTTGATAGCGATGAAGCTACAATCAAGTTAGCCAAATATCCGAACAGGAGCATCAACCACGATGGAGTGAAGCTTGATGGCGGGGTAGCTTACGTCTGCTCGGAGGAGGACATTTTGGCGATATTCTTGTCTGGTATGACTTGAGATGTAGGAACAGAATGAGAATTAGAGGTAGGGGAGAGATCGACTGGAGGGGAAAGGCTTGAAGAAGGCGGTGAGAAGAGGATATAAAGGGCGAGGAGGGCGAAGAGAAGAGCAAAAAATCGCGGGGCCAGATTTTCCGCACTTCTCCGTCCCTGCTGCTGCTTCCAATTCTTGCCGCTGGCGGCGGGGTCTTCTCGCTGGCGGGGCTCCTCTGCAGCCATGATGAGCTGGCGTTGAGGGGTCTTGGGTGCGAGATCTGGAGAATTCACACGGACACGTGATTGAATTAGTTGTCGAGGACAGATATAAATTACTGAACAAGAGAACAGGAGTGAGGAGAGAATTAGAAAAGACAAATGAACGATACTATGAGAGTTAGTATAGCTTAAAGGAAGACCAGATTCATATAAAAAGAACTTAGAGAGTAGCGAAACTTTTCTACTTACAAAATCAAAGCCTTTAAATGAACTGTACCTGCATCAATAAGAGCTTCTTACAGTGCATCCAACACAAGAACTCAGCTCAGAAATCGAGGACCGAAATGTTTGATTAACGGGTCTAATCTTCTATCGAAGCTGCCCCGCCATTCCGGTATCCACTCCCCTGCGTCTGAAACCAACCCCAATCCGGAATGGAGTTTCGCAGGGGAGCTTAGGGACAGCTTGACTTGACTTCGACATCATCAAAGCTGAGGTTATCCCAGCATAAACAATAATAACATTCTCTTAAACCAGCGACTGGACAGAGGATATAGGCCAGGGGACCATATCTGATGTCCTTGTGTTTTCTCAATTTAATTGACCATTCTCTCGTTCATTTATTTCTCATACCTGAACTCTGGTTCCTGACCGACTCAACATCATGAAGTCGAATACGGCGTCGTCCTTTCGCTGGACGGCGCTATTGCTGCTGCTAAGCACCTTTACGTGCCTTTTCCAATCAGCTGGTAGGTTTTAAGTGTGTGTTGACGAAAGGCTCTGCTCACAATCTTCCCAGTGGCCGTGAAAGACAAGGACTTCAAGAAATGCGACCAATCCGGCTTCTGCAAACGAAATCGCGCCTATGCCGACAACGCTGTTGCCCAAGGTTCGAACTGGAAAGCCCCATATGAGATCTCGGCCGATTCGACGGTTTTTGAGGAGGGAAAATTGCAGGCCGTGGTTATCAAGACCATCAATAGCCATGGAGAGACCGTCCGTCTACCCCTTACAATTTCGTTCCTCAAGTCTGGTGCCGCCCGAGTCACAATGGACGAAGAGAAGCGACGTAACAAGGATGTGATTTTGCGAGACGATAGCGCTGTCCGAAAGGAAAGATATAACGAGGCGGACGATTGGGTTCTTGTTGGTGGTTTGGACCTCGACAAGGAGGCGCAACTTGCTTTCCAAGATAAGTCTCAGATCAACATCAAGTATGGACCCGAGGCCACACAGGAAGCCATCATCAAGTTTTCGCCTTTCGAAATCGACTTTCGGCGTGATGGCAACTCGCATGTCAAGTTTAATGACCGCGGTTTGCTCAACATGGAGCACTGGAGACCCAAGATTGAGAACAAGGAAGGCGAGGAAGCCGCTGAAGATGAGAGCACTTGGTGGGACGAATCTTTCGGTGGCAATACTGACACCAAACCCCGGGGACCCGAAAGCGTTGCTTTGGACATCACTTTCCACGGGTACGAGCATGTGTTTGGCATTCCGGAACACACTGGTCCTCTATCACTGAAGCAGACCCGTGGCGGAGACGGCAACTACGACGAGCCTTATCGTATGTACAACGCTGACGTTTTCGAATACATTCTCGACAGCCCAATGACGCTTTACGGCTCCATTCCCTTTATGCAGGCGCATCGCAAAGGCTCGTCAGTTGGCGTTTTTTGGTTCAACGTTGCCGAAACTTGGGTCGATATTACCAAGGCCAAGAACCAAATGAACCCCTTAAGCCTTGGAGTTGGTGGTAAGACTAGCACTCATACCCATTGGATCTCTGAGGCTGGTCTTCTGGATGTCTTTGTTCTTCTTGGCCCTACCCCCCAGGACCTCACCAAGACTTACGGCGAGTTGACTGGCTATACTGCTATGCCTCAAGAGTTTGCAATTGCATACCACCAATGCCGATGGAACTACATCTCCAGCGATGATGTTCGAAACGTCGATCGCAACATGGACAAGCACAAGATTCCATACGACGTCATCTGGCTCGACCTTGAGTATACAGATGATCGCAAGTATTTTACCTGGGAGCCTCACTCGTTCCCCGATCCCATTGACATGGGTGAGCACCTCGATGCTCATGGTCGTCAACTAGTCGTTCTACTTGACCCTCATATCAAGAAAACTGATAACTATGCTGCTTCCGAAGAGCTGGTCGCCCAAGACCTTGGTGTTCATGACAAGGAGCAGAAGCTCTATGAAGGATGGTGCTGGCCTGGAGCGTCCAACTGGATCGACTGCTTCAACCCCAAGGCCATCGAATGGTGGAAGACTATGCTCAAGTTTGACAAGTTCAAGGGAACCATGTCCAACACTTGGATGTGGAACGATATGAGCGAGCCCTCAGTCTTCAACGGACCCGAGGTGACTATGCCCAAGGACAACATTCACCACGGAGGATGGGAGCACCGTGACGTCCACAACCTGAACGGCTTGACCTTCCAGAATGCGACGTTCCAGGCTCTCCTTCACCGCGAGAAAGGCGAGCTTCGGCGACCATTCATTCTGACTCGAGCCTTCTACGCCGGATCGCAAAAGCTTGGTGCCATGTGGACCGGAGATAACCAGGCCGACTGGGGACACTTGGCTACATCTATTCCCATGACCATCAACCAAGGAATTTCCGGCTTCCCCTTTGCCGGTGCTGATGTCGGAGGCTTCTTCGGTAACCCCGAGAAAGATCTTCTCGTCCGCTGGTATCAGACTGGTATCTGGTATCCTTTTTTCCGAGCTCATGCCCACATTGATGCTCGCCGTCGCGAGCCTTACCTCCTAGGTGAGCATTACACGCCAATTGCAACCGCAGCAATCCGACTCCGATACTCGCTTCTCCCTGCTTGGTACACTGCATTCTACAATGCCGCCCAGGATGGAAGCCCCATTATTCGACCTATGTTCTGGACCCATCCCTCAGAGGAGGCTGGTTTTGCTCTTGAAGATCAGTTCTTTGTCGGTTCAACTGGCCTCTTGGTGAAGCCAGTTACAGAACAGAACAAGGAGTCCGTCGATATCTGGATTCCCGATGACGAGGTCTACTACGATTACTTTACCTACGACGTTCAAAAGACCAGCAAGGGCAAATATCTTGCAGTGAGCGCGCCCCTTGACAAAATTCCTGTTCTACTGCGAGGTGGTCATATCATCCCTCGACGAGATATTCCCCGACGATCAAGCGCTCTGATGCGATTTGATGACTACACGCTTGTTGTCTCAGCCTCGAAGGCTGGCGCTGCTGAGGGTGAGCTCTATGTGGATGATGGCGACTCGTTTGATTACGAGCAAGGTCAATACATTCACCGCAAGTTTACACTTAGTGGAAACACCCTGACCTCTATTGAGACCAAGGGACGTGACACCAAGTCTATCAAGTCTGGCCCTTGGCTGAAGGCCATGGAGAAGGTGCACGTTGACAAGGTCATCATTGTTGGTGCGCCCAAGACCTGGGACCAGAAGGAGGTGCAGGTCGAGTCTGAGGGACGAACATGGACGGCCAAGGTTCAATATCACGCAGCTAAGGGCAGCCGCGCAGCCTTTGCCGTTGTGGGCCGAGTTGGAGCCAAAATTGGCGAGGATTGGAGCATCAAGCTTGCTTAAAAGACATGAATTTAGTTTGATTAGAGGTGGAGTGCAACTAAGAATAGACACAGTTTTGGACATTAAATTGATTCACGGATGGACTATGGACGGCAGCATCCGCAAGAATTGCAACTATGGTGTGTACTAGACTGTCACCTTCAAGAAAGGAATACAGTATCAAGTCCTACTAATGAGGCAAGTATCGACGGTGATGGCGCGTCACGGAAATACGGACGTTTTCAGAACGACCGAGTGAGTGGAGATGCATTGCAGTCAATGCCAGGGTTGAAAATAAGCATGATTAGAGCAATTACGAAACGGAATGCCTCAAGGGATGGAGTACAGCATGAGTGACGTCGGTGTTTCGATGATTTAGAGTCGGATCATGAGCATCATGACAACGTACAACTCTCGAAGATAATCGGATAGCAATTGGATATGCACGACATGTAAGCTGATCTGTGCATCAGAAGCCGACGAAGTGCATCGAAATTTGCTTGGATCAACTGGGGAGAAGATTATGGAGAAACGCGATCGAAACGAGATTTGCTCGCTTCGAGATGGTTGGGAACTGAGTTATGATATGCTTCATTCAGATGGGTCTATGTAACGTTTGCTAGGCGAATTACACTCCTGATGTTCGTTGACTCTGAGGAAAACCACCATGAGAATGTTTGGGCTGGTGATCGTGATGCAGTCGTTTATTTTCCCAATCCTGATTAAAATTAGCCGAACTTTTTTAAGCATGATAAAAAAAGAAAGATCTCTAGACAAATTTCTCACAGGATATCATAAGTCTATCCTAAACTTAGGGTAAGTTTTCCTAAGAGCATCCTAAACTTCGAGGTGATTATGGTGACTGAGCCCCAAATTTCACAAGCTTGGGACGGATGAGGTTGGGAATACCAAGTCCGAGACCATACAAGATGAAGTAATGATCGACTGTGACAGCTGTTTCTTGCGCACATTCACGCTTCCTGCATGATTAGTCTCCCTTCGGACCACCAACTAAGACCCTGACTTGGCCCGACGTGTGAGTTGCTTGATTCCAAGGGAGCCCCAACGGGGTCTGCATCGACGATTGAAATCCAGTGGAGCTTAGTTGCCACTCGTCAGCGACCACAAGAATTACACTTCTACCGAGCAGCATATATAGCAATGCAATCTCGATAGATGTAAGCGGTGACAAGGAATAATGGATGGTTATATTCGGAAACACGATAACGTAAATTTGGTTGTTTCAGATGAAAACTATCATGATCCTCATGGTTGGTTATCTCAACCGTTGATATCGAACATGTGCTGGGACAGGGGGTTTTAATGGCTGCGCTGCGGGCGTTTGTAAAGCTTTATTTGGACAGCTAGCATTGGTTCCCGATAATTCAGACCCCCTGAGCTTGAGCTTTGATCAATCATCAGAGATGAGATGCTGGTTTCCATTCTAAACAATGGGTCTTGATGTTAAAATCCGCGGCCCGCGGATTAAGAAATGCTGAGTATCTGGAAAGAGTTTCCTTTACTCGATATATTTATGATGAGTTTATATGATTCAAGCCTAAGCTTATGCTTCTTAGTCCTAAGCTTATGATGATACTGGGTCCTAAATTTAGGATGATGTGGTCATAGTTCATTTCAGCTATGATGGAAGTGTGAGATGCCCTCCTTGGAACCGGCCTCCTGAGCCTATAGCGCGCCCGCGTGAATATGTAAAGCTATCTTGCACCAGAATTCCATTTAGTCTGGGCTGCTCTTGATTTCGGCAAGACTGAAGCAAGCATGAATCGTCTAGAGGCTGGGCAGAGAACTTGAGTGGTGATCTAAGGGTCCTAAGTTTCTGCAGTATTGGATGGTTTCACAATCTGAGGCTCTTTTGGCGCACTTGAAACTGCCCCTACAGAAATTTGTTTTTGGTGAGCCCCCACGCTGACGCGGATGGTAGCACAGTGACAGAGTGAGTTGAAGACGGGAGTGCCTGGCGGCAAGCCACTGTGCGTGTGCATGCGCGCGTGTGGCAGCTAGGTAGGAATGCAGGGGACAACCATTACAAGATTGATTTTCTCAACGGGAACGGGAATCAACGGGGAGAAAAAGATTTTAAATCCGCCACCAGCCATCCACCACAAACATCATCATATATGATCGTCACCATCATGGCTGCCGACTACTTTCAGCTAATGCACCAAGAATACGAGATGGCGAAATGCGTCAATATCTAGAGATCGAGAAAAGTCAAAATAAGAGTGTTGACCTCAGATTGCCTCATTTGCATAATAGCAAGGATCCATCATGAGCGCATCTCGGTCGTTTTCTTGGCTGTGACGTCAGCTTTCTAAACCCTGCGATTTGTCAAAAAAATCCAATGATTTTCTGAGGTGTCTTGCTTAAGCCCCTGATCCAGTGCATCTCCAGTGGATTTTGCGCCCGTCCTTTGTCTCGGGTTAGCGAGTGTGACTGCGTCAGATCGACCTATCTTTTGTCTGTACTTTAGATGCAAGAATTCATTCACGTTTCTCGTCCCTGATTTCGGCCGGTTTTCATCAGTGACAAACTCAGTCATGATCTGCACCGATTTTGACCAAACAAGTTCAGGCTATTTCAGTAAAAGAGCTCACCAAGCCCTGAATTGGGGGGTGTAGTGGCCCGGCGGCATCCTCGGGGTTTCCATTTAGGGAGTTCCACGGGTGACACCATCCACACCGTCTTGGCCCCATGTCTTGACTCCCGGCGAGACGGCGTGGATACTGAACATTACTCGATGATGAAGGCCAGTGGCTTGCCTTGACCCTGAGCCCCGTGGTTCCACTTTCGACGGGCTACGGGTTATGGCCGATCGACCTTATCACCACTAGGCCAGAGCAAGATTTCTGTGTTGGCTGGATTTGGTCATGGAGGTGTGGGCATGTTTTCCTATCTTGATGATGATGGTGGGAAGAAAAAAAAGTTATTTATGATGGAATATGAAAGAGAAAAATCGAAGGAAAATTACTGTGCAAAAGACGGGTAACATATGTTGTAGTATACTCGGATGAATGTATCCATGAAAGAAATTCCACCTCCATAAAATCATTATTCACTCCTTGACCAAGCAAGCAAGCCTATCTGAGGTGACCCATTCTTCCTCCATCTTGGCTACAGTACATTGTCTCCAGTGCTCCACGGTCGCAGGTCGATCTCTTAAAGCTCAACAGCATCCCCGTCACCCGCAGGGTTTGCAACACTTCCCCCAGATTCTCTACTACTTTGTTTTCTTTTCCCTTTGTCGAAAACATCTCTCTCTTTTTTACAAATTAAGCGTGAGACGAAAAGTCGATCAATTTGCTTGAGGTGACGACATCATAGCACCTCAACACCAAGCAATATATCTTTGCGCGTATACGAACGTGCACTGATCGCCTCACCAGGCGAGAATCAGTCTGTTCGATCGATGTTGTAAAAGACCATCGGTTGATCAGTCCACCTCGCTTCACTTCACTTCCCTTTTTCTTGATTTGTCTTTGTCTTTCGCTTTTTATCTCACTTGCTTCACAACGGAGCTCTTAAGGAAATTCCACCACTCACTCTCAACCATCATTGAGTAGGTCTTTTTCATAGACTTCGCTTGCGGCTATATTCCTCATCTCACTTTCCGAAGTATTGTCCTTTACAGAGCCTCGAGTTGTGAATATCACCAAAAGGGGCCATCATGAGTTCCGATCCTCCGCCTCATGGCTTCGAGGAGAAGGAGTTGAAGGAATTCAATCTCAAACAACCGCCTCCAACACGAAACCCATCCCAATTCAGCGCCTCACAGCAACAAGGGCCAGCACGAACAGACTCACCAAACCCAGCACCCGAGCAAAAGCAATCTGCTCCTTCACTCGACACATTCCCTACTCTACAAGCACCACATGAAACAAACGACTCGACCTCAATCAGATCACCTATTGGACAGCGCGCCGATGCCAGCCGACTTGACGATAACATCGAACTTCTGCGAATCGAGCGTGCTGTCTCTGCTGATGATGCGAGTCAAATGAGGAAGCGCGCTCATAATGTTGAGCCTGAGGATGCTTTCAATGCACCTATTCCCGCCGAGACCTATCATAATGAGAAGAAGGTGGATCCCGATGCTTCTTTATTAAAGCTCTGGATGTTTCTGAGAAAGTTTCCCCGATTCGTTCGATATGTTGTGTATTTGATCCCCGGTGCTGCTATCCTCCTCATTCCTGTCTTGCTCGGTGCGTTCGCACTCAAGTCCGACGGCAAGCGACGAGATGTCAACGGTGTCGATCTCATGTGGTTCGGTATTTGGCTTGAGATCGTCTGGGGAGTTCTCTGGGTTTCTCGTATGATCACAAGTCTTCTGCCTCCAACTTTCAAACTTTTTGCAAAGCTGTTTGGATCAACCAACGCCAAGAAGTGGAAGGATATTGGATACCAGATTGACCTTCACACAGCTGTCTTCCTTTGGTTCCTTGCAATTCTTATCTCATTTGAGCCGACCATGACGAACCACAACTTCCGGGATCGCAAGCCAAACTGGGTCAATATCATGAACAAGGTCATTATTGCCCTCTTCACTCTGGCAACACTCAATTTTGTCGAGAAGATCCTCATTCAATGGATCGCTTTCACCTTCCATCAGCGAACTTACGCTACTCGAATCGACAATAACAAGGCAGATATTGGTCAGCTTGTCCATCTCTATGAGCACGCCAAAGCCCACAATGAAAAGACCGACTACTTCTTCCAGCGTGGCAGCAACTCTGCCAGTGGTGCGCAAACTCCTCTACAGACACTCCAGGACAACGCCCGAAACGCATGGAACAAAGTCGGTTATGTTGCTGGCCGAGTCGGAAATGACTTGATCGGCCGCAAGGTCGACAGCAACCACCCTCGCAGAGTTGTTAATGAATTGCTCAAGACCATGTCTACAGCTCACACCCTGGCCCGCCTGATCTATCGCTGTGCTGTCAAAGAGGGCGAAGACCTTGTCTATCTCGAAGACATGGAGAAGATCTTCGAAACTGAAGAAGAGGCCGAAGCTGCATTTATGATGTTCGACAAGGACATGAACGGCGACATCTCACTCGACGAATTCGAGGCTGTGTGTAATGAGATCCATCTTGAAAAGAAGGCCATTGCCGCATCGCTCAAGGACCTTGATTCGGTGATTAAGAAGCTCGACAAGGTCTTTGTGTTCATCATCATCGTCATCACCATTATTGTCTTCATCTCGATTCTCTCCGGTTCAGCTGCCGCCGCTCTCGGTTCCGCAGGTACTGTGGTTCTCGGTCTGGCCTGGGTTCTTCAGGCCACAGCCCAAGAGTTTCTTCAGTCCATCATCTTCGTCTTCGTCAAGCATCCCTTTGATGTTGGTGATCGTGTGACTGTTTACGGATCTACCGGTGACACCATGATGGGTGATGATTATTACGTGACTGAGATTTCTCTACTCTACACCGAGTTCAAGAAGATGCAGGGTCACATCGTGCAGGCTCCCAACTCACTTCTCAACAACCTCTTCATTCTGAACCAGCGACGATCAAACGGTTTGGCCGATGTTCTTCCTCTGGTGATGCGCTTCGGTACCCCTCAACACATGATTGATGAGCTCAAGGCCCGTATGACCGACTTTTGTCTGGCGAACAAGCGTGACTATGCGCCTCGCATCATTACTGAGATGACCAAGGTTGATGAGGTGCGATCGTGCAGTATGAACATGATCTTCTTTCACAAAACCAACTTCCAGAACGAACTGCTCCGTCTCAACCGTCATAACAAGTTTGTCACTGAGTTGATGACTCAGATGGTCAACGTTGGTATCCAGTCACCGTTCCGTATCGAGCCTGGTGGCAGTCGCGAGCATCCCATGTTCTGGTCTGGTCCACAGCCTCCTCCTGCGTATGGAAAGGAGCCTGATCACGGTGGCGTTGAGCTTCACGACAAGCCTGCCTATGATCGGCCTCTTCATTCTGAAGGGCCTCCTCTGAGCCATGTTTCCTCGACCTACAGCCGCCGAGGTCTTGATCGCATGGGTTCCATTGACAACAATGTGAACGACTTCCAAGATGTTTTCGAAAACAGACGAGACAACATCCACGCACACCGACTTGCCTCTATCCGAGAGAAGGAACGGGGCTCCCGAATCGAAGATGAGAAGGAGCGTCGATCGCTTGCCAGTTCTTCGGGAGTGGATCGCCGTACTTCGACGGATAGTCGATCCCGGGTGTTTGGTCGCGTTAGGACTGGGTCTAAGAGTCGACGTCCAGGCGATATTGTCTGAGGACTGTTATGAGATTATGAACAAGGCTAGCATTATAGAGATCCAGATTGGTATATCTGGAGAGGTGCATAATTTTCTCTTACTTGCGGTTTTTTTTCCATGCACATTGAATGTGCTTTGGTATTTTGGTCAGATAGGATTGCAGAGTATAGACAGCGAATATTCGACAAGATTGACTTGCCTGATCTGACAAATGTCCCAGACTCAAGTGATGAACATTTGACGATATAGGTGACCGTATCATAGACGAGGTGCCATTGAAATCTATGATGGAACCCCCGGAAGCGAGGCAATACAGGGATGATCCTGGACTGATGGAAGTGATGTAATGTTTAATATAGAGAATCGTTGGCGAAACATGAACATTGGGTATCACAGTCTGGCAGTCGTAATCGTATGTGCATCTTGCATGGCCTGGGAGACTCCGGGTCACTATTAAAGCTCTCATCCTGGAGGATCGCACTGTTCTCAGGAGAACTCCAACTCCAGGTCATTGACCCCTCAATCAAGGCTGACACCCTAGTCTAAGGGAACCAAAACCATGGTGGTAATTAGAGCTATTAGCGTAATTAAAGGGTCCTCTAAATCCGCCTTACAAGGCCCGTATCCAATAGCAAAACCGCTGATCCCATAGCTCGTCGGTCAGAGTGGAGAGTGCGCTCAGCTCCCGCGTAGGATCATCAGGCTGGACAATTGAAACCTTGGGCGCTTGTTTGACGATTGAAGGAATGTGTACCTGAGGGTTTGTATATTAACAATATTCATTTCATCTCCACTAATACACGTATCCTTTCTGCACGTTAAACGCCGAGTCACTGTTGTAATTCCTTTGTGCTTTGTCCTTCGGGAGCTATCGCTGCCTGAGGTCATTTGCATCCAATGGTTGGTCGCTGCGTAGTTCAGCTGAGGCTCGCCCTTAACCGCTCGGCCACATCACCAAAGCCTCGTTTTCTCTACACCTCCGAGGACGGAATTTACACTCCTTCAAGTATCAGCCATGCCCATTACAGCGGCGCAATAATATCGACCTCTCCTTAGCGCAAACGAAGCGATACAACCATGTCGGGCCTACCAGAAGGCTGGGAGTCCGACTACGATGGCCGACGCTGGTTCTACAAGTACAAGCCAACGGGGCATATTCAGTACCACTTCCCAAAGGAAGGCGACGAGTTTCCCGACTTCATAGATACGTTTTCGCCAGCGCCAGTCCTTGCGCCCGAAGAACGTCTCGAATCGCAGCAGCAGATCCGAAGATATGCGAGCACGACTACACCTGCGAGGTTGAGCCCGAAAAAGGAAGATGGAGGTTATGGTATGTCGGCTACGGCGCGGCCCGTAAGCATGACATGGGATGGTGGGCTTGAAGATGAGGAGAATGGGGTGTTTCAGCCAGAAAACTTTATGTATCTGGGGCCTGGCACTTATCATGATGTGAGCCCACTAGCAGAGGAGGAAGAGGAGGCTGCGAGACGGGTTGTTGCCGGCGGAATTGAAGGAAGAGTTGAGAAAAGCACCTCTAAAGGTGTGAGTCCTCTGAACAGCGAGAGGACGACGCCTGCTCAAGGGACAACAATCGCAGGTCCGGTTATAGGAGAACCTGTCTTGGTGCCGCCTACAGTTGTTGAAGAGATCCATGAGATGCCAGTTGTCGAGCCTCCTCCGCTGCATGACCCGGTGGGCATTATCGCCGAGATGCCGACAGACGACACAGCTCAGGCCCATATTGAGAAACACCCTCCACCAATCGAGATGGCGGATAACATGGTCCTGGCGCCTATTGAGACTGCAGTTTCTATGATGGCTGAGCTACCAGAGCGAACCAGCCCGAAAACCAAGAAAAAGGGGGAACCACAGCTTGCGCCGGGATCATTGCGGGACTATGGCGCACAAATGCAGCCCTTACGGATATCCAAGAAGCCTGCTGAGGAGACACCGCCTGGCTTTCAATCATATAAGCCAGCAGATATTTCTGTCGATATACCACCAAACCCAGCGCCTCTTCGACGAGCGACTTTCCAGCCCGAGGGGTCTGTGATGGATGCAAGTCCTGTTCGGCCACCTGATAGAGGTCATTCTGGTACGCCCAATGTCCTGTCGCCGCCTCAGGTACCACCAAAACGTCCTCTCGATGAGCCTTCACTGCCTCGAATCCCGCCAAAGCACCCTGAACAACCTCCTCCCCTGAGCATTGCCAACAATGGATCTTTAGTCCCGGATCAGCAGCCAGAGCTATCCCATATGCCTTCTGTACTGAAGCCAGCTCGTGGGAAAGCTCCTGGCCAGCAAACTATGCCCGGTCCTGCAAGACCACCACAAGGACATGGTTACGTACCACCTACACAAGGGAAACACCCTCCATCTATGACTCCAGCACCTCTTGTTCAGCAACAGCGTCTTGAAGAACCGCGAATGGGTGTTCAAAGGGTCAACACTGTGCCTGACTTGTTGCCTTCGCAAAGACCACAGCCCACCATTCAAACTGGACATCAGGTGTTGCCACCCAGTACAATGAATCCGCAACAGGTGCCAAAACGACCGGCTAGTGTGATGCCTGATATGATGGGTGGACAACCCCAAGAACAAATCCAGGGTCGTTACAATGCTGGGCTGCAACAAGGCGGAAATCTACCTTACCGGGGTCCAGTTGAGAATGTGCCACCAAAAGGTCTTCCACGATCGGCAACTGCAGGGCCTACAACTCCATTTCCTCCATATCCAGTTGATAATCCACCTTATCCTGATGATAGAACAGTCTATCGCAAAGATAACCCGCCATACCCAGAAGAACCTTTTGTGCAGAAGCAAATCCCAGGTCAAGGTTTTGGCGATCCATCTCCTCCCATAGCCAGCAACCGGCGGCACTCATCATTTAGCTCTGCAGTCGTCTCGCCAGATTCGAGACACGGCAGTATGTCATTTCCCACCCAAACGCCATCTCCCATGGAATATAGTCGTCGCGCATCAACCAATTCAAGCATCAATCCGAACTATACGCCTTCTCCTGTTTCTCAAACTTCGTCGTCAATGCAGAGTTTCTCACCAACGCCTCCGTCTGTTCCGACCAATCAGTATCAACAAGGATCCTACTTTACTATGCAAGATGTTGAAGGTCAAGGCCATAACATTGCTGCCCGAGACGTGCTACGCAAGAAATCTCTAAGTCGAAGCACGGATGCTAGACGTAGCTCGGTCGGGGCAGACCCTGTTGCTGCCCAACGTGGATCACCTTTGGCGCAGCAAACTGGGCAGGGTCATAATAACAATGCACCTCAGGGAGTATCACGTTCGCAGTCCCTTCGACAATTACCTCAAGGAAATGTTGTACCACAAAATCAACCTCCCGCTGCGCCTACGCCACCACCACAGGGACAACAAGGCCTAGGACGCATCGAGGAGTACGAAGAAGCTCCCAGCGCAACAGTGAGTCGGTCTTCGACTGTGAGTGTATCAACAGACATGAGGAAGGGATCAGTAGGTTCGTCGGTGCAACCAAGTCCGATGGGAAGTCGAAGAACAAGTTGGCAAGCTGAAAGCCCGAAAAACGTTTCACCTGTCCATTTCCAAGGACAGCAGGGCCCAACTCCACAGGGCCACACAGGACAGCCTATGTATCAAGTGCAAACTCCTCCAGGTGCTCCTATGGCAGCTCAGAACCCGAAGCAGTTGCAACGAAAACCCTCACAAGGACATGCACCCCAGCACCAAAACCAACAAATGTCTGCCCGAGATTCGAGAGCACCTCAAGGAGTGCCTCCACAGCAAGGCTCTGGATCACAAGGACAACCTATACAAGGTCAGGTGATGCCACCCCAGGTTCAAGGGAAAGCTCCTCATCCTGGACAGATACCTACACCGGTGCAGAATGTTCTCCATAAACCTCCTCCTGCACCTACACCAACGCCTCCAGCGTTAGCCCCTAAGCCTACACCAACGAGGTTGCAAAAGCGCTCGTCTTATCCAGCCAGTCCAGCAGGACAACTTCCTCCTCAACCCCAGTTCCCGCAGGAACCTGCTCCTCCTGGGCAAATGCAACAAGGTCCAATGGCAGGCCCAATGGCTCCACAAGGACAGCAACAAATGGCTTATCATGGCCAAAGTTCCAACGGGAGAGTGCAACCGCAGGTCCAGATTCCTCCAAACCAACAACAATGGCAGCCTGGCATGCAGCCTATGACACCTCAGGGCTCTCGCCCAGTCTCTATGCAGATGCCACCTCAGGCTTCACAAAGCGCTGGGGCAAAGGAAGGCAAGGAGGGAAAGAAGTGGCTCAAGTGGTTGAAGGGTGGCTCCAAATCTGTTTCGCATAGTCCAACTACGCCAGTCATTTCTTCACCTATATCACCTGCTGTTGGACGTCCCAGTTGGGGCGGTGGAGAGTATGCTCAGCAAGCTGTATGGCAGCCCGGGCACCCTATGTCTTCTGCCCAACCAGGCTTCCAGGGAAAAATGGTGCCTCCTCAATCTCAACCCGGGCAGATGCGTCAACCAGCTCAACCACCAACGCAACCCGTCCAGGCACCCCCTCAGCATGGCCAGATGGGTTCCAGACCTGGTCAACCACTTCCTCGGACTGGACCACTACCGCATCAAGCCGCTCAGTCTCCCCAGACCAGTCAAGTGTCTCAGCAGCCAAGCCAAATGCCTCCCCAATCTGGACAGATGCTTCATCAAGGAGGCCCTCCAGGCCAGATCCTCCCTCAAACCATGCAATCGCCTCCTCAACAACGGCAACCACTTCAGCACAGACAAATGCCACTACAGCAAGGACAGATAAATACCCAGCCAGGGCCACTACCGACTCCATCGAGCCAAATTCCTCCTCAAGCAATGCAGTTTCCGCCCCAGAGCCGACAGTCACCTCCCCAGCAGGAACGAATGCCCACTCAACAGGTCCAAACGCAACCGCAGTCTAATCAAATGACGTCTCGACCTGGCCAACTTCCTCCCCCAGGTCCAGCACCGAGAGATCGACAGCCCGAGCCTAGAGGATACTCAACGGGAGGGCCATCTGTAGGAGTCTCGGCTACACAGCCTATGACTCTACCTCCTAAAGTGCCAGAAACTTCCATGGTTCCTCCTGTCAGAGTTGAACCGAGCAACATTTCTCAGTTACAAGCGCCACTTCAAAGACAACCATCGCCAGCTCAAACAAAAGCTTTGGAGCAAGCACCTATGCCTCAGTCCAAAACTGCTCAGCCGCCTCAACCTCCACAAATTGCTGCGTCAAACACCCTTCGACCTCAGCCAAACAGCCAGAGAGCTATATCTCCACCCCCGCCTGCCGTGAGTCCCGGCTTGTCTGACGCGGCTGCTTCATCGATAAGTCGCATGTCCTCTTACAGAAGAGACAGCTTCTCGGACGCTGGGTCAATCACGACCATCGAGGTGGCTCAGGCCCAGCCACAGCCTGTCTTGAAACCTTCCATCGTTCAAGTTCACAGGAGATCAACTGACATGATGAACAAGTCTCAGGTCCATCTGAACAACGACTCTCAGTCAAGCTCGGATGTGACTCCGAGAATATCCGCAGAGACTGCTCGTGTGGGAACAGAGGCTGCTCAGATTCCCTCAAACCTACAATATCAGCAGCCTGCTTCTAGACCTGAGCCCATACCTCAGGTTAACACTTCCAAGCACAATGTCCCTACAGCATCTTTGCCCTCTAAACCCGACGAGCCAAAGTTGGTCCAACCTCCTACACGGGACCAACATATGGAAAAGGAACCAGCACCACGCAAGGCTGATCATCACTCAGCGGCTTACGCCAATTCCAGTGCTCAAAACCAACATAACAGTAATACCAAACTGATTTCGAATATACCCCAACCAGCACCTGCCAAGCCAGCTGCCCCAGTCGCAGAAGACAAATGGGCAAAGAAACCAGTAGTAGACTATTCTGGTGGAGACTGGGGAGATGACGATGATTGGGACTACTGATATCTTGATTGTATACATTGCTTCACATTTCTTAGCAATCATATGGCGGAGTTCACTATCTATTGTCAAGGGTTTAAGATTGTATAAGAGCAGGAACTTAATCGGGGAAATCTAGATAGAAAACTTAGTAATCAACAATCAAGAGTTGGGAGTTGGTTGTTTTCTGGTGCTTATAGCCATTGACACTGTTTGCTGGTGATTCACTTCCCTTTCATGACTGCTTTTGTTCTTAGAGTAGCACGCTGGAAACAATCGGCGCAACATTCTCCTGCTCGCTCTGAGAGGTGTCTTCAACAAAACGCAACGACAATGTTTGTTTATTTTGGCAGAGGGATGAGTCACCTGCCTCTAATAATGGTTGTGTTGGGTAAACTCTGCAGTTGAAAGAAGACCCTCAAGACATAAGTTAACGATGAATGCAAACAATACCTGAAGGCGACCCTAAGTTTTCCCGAACGTTTCTAGGTATGCAAGTATAGCTTTTGGGACCAAGGGTGTTAGCATGACATCCGCTTCAGAGTCCGGGTAAGATCTTGTACTAGATCTAAGATATTCTGGTTCTGGTCGATCTCATATATCTGGATATCGAATTGACGGTCACGGTGAGGTACTTAGAGGTTTGGAGCTGCAGGGTTTTATATGAGGCTGGCAGTGATCTGGCACTGCATGGCACTTCGAACTCGGCGTTATAGCCAACTCCTTATTCTTGTTTTCATACTGCGCCATTACATCCTCACCTCAGAAAGTTTTCTTTATCACCAAGCATTTCCTTCCGACTAAACACACATTTTCTCATTCTTCCTACCTACTGGGTGCTTTGTTAGTCTCTCTGCACTTCACTGTCGCCAAATCTCGGTGAAGATACTCACTCTTCGATATTCCGTTCAGACTGAGGTGATCTGTGGCGAAGCTTTCAAACTTTGAAAACGACAGTTCTCCAGTGTTTGGGGCCGTAACACCAAGCGAAGTTGCTAGCATTTGACGAAGCTAACTACTTCTACCCTTTGTTTTGTTTTCCCATCTTCGCTTCCGTCACTCCGCAAACTTTTGACGGCACCTCACAAAGATTCATCCAAACAAACATCCCCATCTTCTTATATCTGTCGCGCTCCGCGCGCACTGCCGTTTTATCCCCTCTCTCTTGAGTTATTGCATCTCTGCTTCTAAATCTTACACGCAAGAGAAGACAAGACGTTTATCCAGGACATCTTCTCTCTATATATATAGTTCTTGCGGCACAGTCTCAAGCCGGGATTCGGCTGCCAGCTACGATATATTGGGTTGTCATCTCTCCCTTGATGCCAAAATAACGAATCTGTACGTCTTTATTCTTCATGCCCGTCTCTTCATCTCTGACAATATCATCTTCTGCAAAGCCTCGGTGCTGACAACATGTAAGACAACAAGAACACCTCTATATCTAGAACCGAGTCTTATGAAGGAGCGTGCCTATCAACGCTCAAAGACTTACTCATTTTCTTTTAGGTGCTGGCCCAAGTCGCCAGACTGCAGCATTGGCGGGCCGTCTACAGGTCGCACCCAGCACTGTCTCTCAGGAAGTCAAGGTAGACCCTGACAGTCCCTTCGACTACCAGTTTCCTAAAGTTTCTGCGGAGCAATTGAAAAGGATCATTCACAAGCTCTTTGACCACCCAAACATGTTCACCATCCGTGATTGTCAGCGCGCCACCGCTGGATGCATGTTAAATTACAAACAGAATGCTAGGAGCACTGGAAACTGTCACAACCGACCGCACCCCGAGCTTCGCCTCCTGTGTTCTCGTCCAGAGACTTGCCGCTGGTCTGCGAAGGGGTGCATTCACGGGCAGAGGCATTAGCCAGAGAAACATTCAGCACCGCATCATTGTTCATCTTGTGATGCGCTGGAAATCCCATAGTTTCCCGGCAAACGTCAGGCTCTGGAGAAGGATATCAGCGAAGCATTCATAAGTTTGCTAGACAACTATATAATAAATTTCCATCCGCAAAGTGGTTCCCAAAATACGGCAGCTTTATCACGAAGTATTCTGCCAGAGCTGCGCGAAATGGTTCTCGAGCTGCTGGATGCAAGCAGTCTTGATGCGCTGACGAAAACGTCTTAACAATGCAGACAAATTTTAAATTTTTGGTCCTCGATTATTTTACCACATGGCACTCAGAGGATCCGAGAAAGTCGTAGAGCAAGGCCTCAAGACAATTCTTCGACCTTCTGCTCATATTTGCTGCGACCTCTTGGACAAGTCCGATATGTTCATCTCGCGGTAAGGAAATCACGATGAGATTCTGACGTTTCGAGCCATGCTATATTCTTCTTTTCGAGAGGACGACCACTACAGTCCGATAAACACAGCCATCGGCAAGCACAAGACTACCCCCCTTCGTTCCCCAATGACGAGTTGCCGACACTATTCCGCCAAGCATTGCAGGAGATGCCACTTCTATCCATCTCTGTCGATGTTGAGCTGGCATCCCCCACCTTGCCCGGAAGACTAGCACGAGGCCTTCGCTGTTTGACGGCCGACAGAGCCCCCCAAGTAGGTAGACAGTCAACATGGGAAAGCCTACGTGTTGCTTGGGACATATCATCACACGATATTGACAGAGAGAACTTTTACCACATGATGCGCGACATGTGTACCCCAGAATCACTAGAGCCACTGCACGTCCATGAAGATATTAACCCAATCTTCACGAGTCTCATCCGAACCGTGAGATTTCCGAATCTCAAGCGCCTTTCTGCCGTCCTCAACGAAGACAGGGCAGGCTGGGGGGTAATTCCAGTGAGAACCCTGAATGAGCTTATCGCCCGTAGATGCCACGGGCTTGAATGGCTGGTTCTTGATCACAAGCATACTCTACGTGAGGCATCCGCACCAGACGAGTCTTTGATGATGCATCCCGCCTCACTTGCAGACCTTGACATTGTAAGTTTCTGATTGATGATGGAAAGAAAACATCATTGTTGATTCATAGCTGACCATTGCTGTTTCTAGGACGTGGACCACGAGGATATGGCCGTCATGCTAGAGAAGGACTTCGAACGCCTAACACACTTAGCTGTCACTCTTCGCCAGGGCACACTGATCGATGGGATCAAATTTCAGGGTTATTCGTGCTCAGGGGCGAACATGCAGATACATAAATGGTACATTCTGTGTGCTACGTTTCCCTTTTCTCTTCTTGTTTACTAACCACCAGAGTGATAAATCAGAATTTCCTTTGAAGTTGCAAACAACAAATATCACCAAGGCTTTTAAATTCTAGACCAAGTATACGAGTTTGATTGCCCTGTCATAGCAACAAGAACACCTTTATATGATGTTGATCAGTGTTGAACCAGTTCTTTGTAGACATCAATATCTAAGAGGTATTCCAAGAGCTATCCTAAGGATTGCATAAACTTAGGAAACCTTAGTCCTAAATTTATGATAATTTAGGCTACCTCAGGCTAAACTCATCCTAAGAGATCAGATGATGATTGCCATTGACCCTGCGCCCCGTGCCGCGGATTTGAACATCGTGGTCCTACTGGCGGTTCTCGTCCTTGAGATACTATCGATCACCATCCGGTCGGGGCCCTTCTTCTCCACTGTCAACAGCATGATTACCAGAAGTTTTAATTCACAGCATGAAATGGGATATGCTACGACGACTTTTTGTAACGGATGGGAGAACGTTGAACGCGACTGTTCTGTCCAGTGGCATAACCCTAGCCAGTGGTGTTGAGGGCAAAATCCTGACGCTGGCTAGACATTCTGAATAGATGATGAAAATCAGAGGGCTTTCGTGGTTCTTGGTGACTTTAAAAGTGGTAAAAGTCTGAGTCAACAGCATGAAAGGGGTATGCGATGAAGTGTGAAGGGGTGAGAGTAGGCGTTGGAAGGAAAGGGGTGAGAGTGGAAGAATGGAGAGTAAGGAATGAAGGTTAGAGTAGAGATGAGGAGAGTGGAGCTGCGTAAGTTCGCATGAATTATACAGGAACACTGTAGTTAAAGTATGCAAGTTTCCACAGAAAAAGAATGAAAGCGAATTCTAAGCCAGGTAAGTTATTTACAGCCAGTAAAGCCACAAAACAAATATTTGGGCCTAAATTATAATGATAATTATCAGGGTGGTTTTAATTAAGTACCTTACTAATTGCCATTTAATAATATCCATCATGCAAGGATAAGTATATACTTGAGTACTCTACTTCTCCCATGAGCACCACAGTAGTTTACATAAGTCTGGCATCCATTGCCAATCTATATTGCTCTTATCAACCTGGGTAGTATGCACGGTCGAATGCCAATCCTCGTATCTGCCGAAAGAGTTATGTGATTTATTCGAACGAATGAAAGCCATACGCTCCCACGCTATCCTGATCTGTCAATATGAAGATATCGCGTACATGAAGTGAGTTCTTGCGGCCTTATGGGATATTACTTGTCCAAACCATTCAAAAGGTTGCTTGTAAAATTGCTTCTTATTCTTTCCGTGATTCTCCAGTACATTACATTTGTATTAAACGAAGTCTATGAAGATTGATGTTTGTTTTAGAAATCCTTCACGTTGGGAATCAAGAAGTGGCCATCATTGCCTCCTTTTTGGTTCGGTGTCAGATTCGGGTCGGTGCCATTTGTTATTAGAGGGGTTCCGGTGGCAAACCCCTGTGTAGCTTTGTCTGTGCACTCAACCATTCTTATTTGTTAGTAACGCGTTTTAAAGCCGCATTGGTTTTTTTCGAAAGTGAAGCCATTCACAAGTCGAAGCAAGAGGCACTCTATCAAGGTAATAATACCAAGCTTCTACAAGACCAACCGCAGCCAATTAGCAAGCAAATCAATACCAAAGTCTGTTTTGATTCACCTCACCTACACTGCCGCCTTCTTATACCAAATAAAATTTCTCCGCCATGCCTCTGGATCCTGAAGGCCTCGCTGTTCTTATCAATCACGGAGCCCGTAAGGGAATATACGAATAGACTTAAAGCTTCTAATGCTAATCCTGGATACTCACATTCTCCTTGATGTAGGGTCCTCACAGCGCAGTAATATTCAGGCCAGTGGTTAAAAATACAGAGGTGTTGCAGACGGGGAACATGATCAATAAGAGTGTTGACTTACACGGCGCTTGTCCAAGACAACTCGACAGACAGCCAATCAACGCATGTTTCGAAGAGCCAATCGGGCAATGAACTAAGTGGGTCTTGATCCACTGATCTCTCCACAGATTGCACAGCTGGTTATAATGCTCAACATCAGCGGGGATCTTCAACAAACACATCCGGTGTGGTGTATCGGTTTATCATTCCGCGTTTTCAATTGCAGAGCAATAAATGCCGCGGCGAGCGGGGTTCGACTCCCCGCACCGGAGAATCCAGCGAGCTCAGTATGAGTTCGTGAACTTTTTGTGGTGTTTTGCACTTCGTGGCGAGTTGTATTGACCCTGTCCAGAGCCAGCGTGAGTTTTTGGTCATACATTCCCTATTCAGTGTTAAACTAGCTTACTTGTAGGATTTTCCTGTTAGATTGGCTATAATAATCCCGATTAATGAACTATTTCTATACGAAAATTTGTCTTGGAGGTTCTTCTGAGTTTTGCTGGTAGAACATCCACAAACACTCTATACTATCTGAGAGGTCAAAACATTTCTAGCAGATACGAAACCCATGATATGAATCACTAGCTTGTATACTACAGTAGGGTAACTTCATCTTGCTCTGCGTTTCATCATGTTTCACTGTCCCGGTCAGCTTCACTCACAGAGTCGAAGCCAGCGTACTGGCGCAAACACGGTGCTTACGTGTTTTCACCAATCCCAACACATCCAATTATTCAGCTCAGTCACTCAACTTTCAGTTTGGCCTCATTATTGCTCCCAGCTGTCAGATTCATGATTCTTGGACATCTGCCAAAAACGGTAAGACCGTCGACGCCGAAATAAAAATGTGGGGCGGTCCGTATCCCGGGGGTTCCCCACTAGCCGTCACCTTCCCTCCACCTTGTCCGAAACTTGCTTTCCTTCCGCTTCTCTGAGTCTATTCCAACATCATTGCATTTCTTGTCTAGCGTCTGCACCACGTCGATTCCCTAAAATACACCCTTTCTTTGTTCGTGACTGGCTGGCATAGGTACTGCCTCCTCCTATCGGCAACACCCCGCGTCATGACGTCTACCGCCCACCGCCGCCTACTCCAAGAGTATCGCGCTCTCACCAACAACCCACCAGAGGGCATCACCGCCGGCCCCATCTCCGAGGACGATCTTCTTCACTGGGAATGCCTTATTCAAGGTCCTGAGGGTACTCCCTTTGAGGGCGGCGTCTTTCCTGCGGAGCTCAAGTTCCCAAAGGACTATCCGCTTGCCCCGCCATCAATGAAGTTCCTCGCCGACGTGTGGCACCCAAATGGTCCGTCAACTCTTCAGTCTTTCGCATGCTCATACTGACTTTCTACAGTATACCCTAGTGGTCTGGTATGCATTTCGATCCTTCACCCTCCCGGCGACGATCCCAACCATTACGAGCACGCATCCGAACGATGGTCACCTATTCAGTCTGTCGAGAAGATCCTAATCTCTGTCATGAGCATGCTCGCCGAGCCCAACGACGAGTCTCCTGCAAACGTTGAGGCAGCCAAGATGTGGCGTGAGCGACGCACCGAATACGAGAACAAGGTCCGCGAGGGCGTCCGAAAAATGCTGGGTCTATAGCATATAGATACTTAGTAGCAAGGAGTATTGGCGCACATCTTTGACACGGCGAGGCACGGCATAGCATGGTGTTTGGCAGCGGTATCGCCGCTAAATAAAATTCATATACTCATCCGACATCTGTCTCAAGACACGCTTCTAAGTGAACGCTCTACAAACTCCGTCCCTCATGCTCATGCATCGATCATAGTCCATTGTCCGCCTTAAACTTATCCCAGCTCTCGTTGAGAGTGCTAAACACTAATCCCGCGATCAACCTAACCTCGGTACTTGCATCTTGAGGAAGCTGCGATATGTTAGAGATACTTTAGACAGGGTGATGTGTGATACAATGCTTACCTTGTCAGGATGTGTCTTTGCGATAGCTTTCATATACGAGATCTTGACCTTATTGTTCATAACTAATTCGTGCAAGCCCACCTTCTTCCATCCACTGTTCTCCCACAGTACGCTATCGAGGCTAGCAAGGAGAGCACGAATATTGTCTCGTTTTCCGTCGCGCCACGCAGATACCTTGGCATCAACCTTCTCCGAGAGTACAAACTTCTCATCATCCTCCTTAGCTGCAGCCTCATTTGCCTCACGAAGACGCGTAACGGCCTCGGAGCTTTTTTGGGGTCCAAGACTGGCCGTTGCGGAGGGTCTAGGTCGAGGTTTGGCGGCGGCTGGCTTCGGTGCTGGCTTGGGCTTGGGCGCCAGAGTGTTTTGGCATCTCTGTCGACCCTTAATGGCATTCGATCCACCAACGCCACTCTCGACACACAATTGCCAGACCGCACTAGCATCGCCCCATTTCTCCATCTGTTCTAGAGCCTCTGCTTTCCTGCTCAAGGCCTTACCATAAAGGTCTTTCAGGTCTCGGTTTTCGTCTACTCCAGTCTCATTCTTCACAGCCACCACTTCGCCTTGACCATTGCCAGGTCCGATAAGCTTGAGTGCACTATCGGCATCTTCGACAGCCTGCTTAGGCTCTCCGGTCTTTAGTGCAGTCAAAGCACGATTACAGAGGAGCAAGATGGCAAGAGGATGTGTCGGTGGAACAGCTGACAGCGAAGACGAGTAGGATGAGTGGGCAGCAGCATAGTCACCTCGCTTGAAGTGAGCTGTACCCTGGAGACGGTGCTGTGTAGAGGTTTGGAGCGCAACGGGGCTGATAGATGGGATCTCCCGAGCTGGTCGTGGTGATGGTCTTGAGACAGGGGGTGATGGTCTCTTAGCCTGTGAAGTTGGTCGAGGAGAAGGCTGAACGGGTCGTGAAGGCATAGACTGGGATGGCCTTATTTCTTGAGAGTTAAAGAGTAGATCTGATTCTGGCTCCGCTGGCTTGGGTGGCGGCGCTGGCGAAGAGGTCTGTGAAGATGTCTTGTTTCTCCTATTGGGGCTTCTATAAGTAGAGATCTCATCATCTGCCGCCAGTCTGTTGAGTCGCGAATTAGAATCAAAAGCCGATGTCGGTGGTGGCGCTTGCTGCTGCCATCGAGGTGCTGGACTGGCACGACTACCAGCGGAGTGAGCGGGTGATTGTCCTCTCGATGTCTGAGGAGTAGCCCTCTGCTCAGTAGGTCGACTGTTAGTCCGACGAGGCTGTGGGCGGCCGCCAGCTTCAAGCATCATAGCTTCGTCTGTAGCGTCTGCTCGTGCCTTTCCTGCGCTCTGCGATCTGGACTGTTGCTGTGCTTCCCGCATCCACTTAGGTTGGCTTGGGTCGCCGCCTTCTTGTTGGAAATCAGCGACAGCCTGCTGCATCTTCTTCTGTCCGGTCTTCCAAAGTGAGTTAGCAGTCTTGAACAGGCTGTTGCCCATGGCAGCAGCTGTCTTGGCCAAGTCCTGATCGCTTGCTGCAGGCGACCTGCTATCACCTCTTGGAGGTCGACTTCCGGGCCTGCTAGAACTGGCAGACGAGGGTTTCCCCTGTGCCTGTTCCTTGGACTTCCGATGCGCCTCGTCCAGGAGCCAATTGACCGCAGCTTGAGCATTGTAACCGTCGCCGCTCTCAACCAAAGCACGTCGGGCATCGTCAGCGGAGAATCCATAGTCCACAAGTTGCGCCACAGCTCGATCAAAAGGATCCTTGTTGACTCTTGGCGTTCTTTCAATATACTGCTCACGTGCTGGAATAGCTTCCTCTTCAGATGAGCTTGAGTCCTCGTCCTCAATAGGCTTTCCAGGTTCCGCATGTGGTCTGTTGGCTTCCTGTTTGCGTCGCACCTCCTCAACTGGACGTGCAAGATCTCCCAAAAAGTCATCATCATCTGCCAATTGGGTAGACGCCGCAGGAGCAGCAGCGGGTTTCATCTGATTCAGGCCAAAGGGATCATCATCTTCAACTCCAAAGGCGCCTCCATTAGCTCCTTTTCCGTTGGGATTCCATGCGCTGGGGTCGCTCAAGTTAATTGGCGCAGCTGCTGCGGCGCCATTCGCTGGAGTTGATCGATGCGACTCGGGAGGGGGATAATGACTCGAATTGTCGACTTTGGTATCCTTATTGAAGGCGGCAAAGAGGTCATCGTCGTCGATTTTCGGCGTGTCTGAGATGGGTGGCGGTTGTAAAGCAGGGCTCGTCGACGCACCTCTGCTTCCAAGTGAATCCCAGAACTGGCCATTACCAAACTGGGCCTCCTGTTGTTTCCTCCTCTCCTCTTCCTTCTGTCGCTTCTCAGCCTCAAGTTGCGCCTGTCGCTCAGCCAAACTCAGGTTCTGCTTCGACTTTGCCGGTCCGAAATTCATCAAATGGCTGAAACTGTCCTGCGATGGCTTCGTCGGTGCCGGCTTAGGGGCCACGGATCCAGAGCCCTGCGTGGACAGAGGCGTGTTACGTCCTGAGCCCAAAGGGGATGGTGTTGGTCGCATGGGCGCGAACGCTGAGTTCATAATAGGCGGCTTCGGTTGGCCGCCGGCTGGCTTAGAAGACCAATCGAGGCCTGAGAGGTCGTCCATCGTGAAATATCTGGTATGTTATTGGAAATAGTTAATCATAGTACGAGAAGTGAAGTAGTTGTCTGTTATCGCAACTGCGAGATGCCACCCCAGCCAGGGGCCGCATTCGGGTGTGGGGTTTTTGTGTGGCTGTGCATGGCTTGTGGCTCATCACATGATTCTGTACAGATCAGACTCTGAGCGTTAATTCCTGTTTGCTTGATGAAAGAGAAACGATCATACTTTCAAGTAGAGTCTATATATTTAATTGGATATTTGACCTCGGCGTCGGTCCGAAGAAGGAATGTATTAGACTCGGCAAGCCACTGGAATTGCGAACCGAGCAAGCCATGTTCGAAACGAAAGACATTGGTATTTGAAAGTCACCATTGTCTTCTATATGCAGCGACAGTTTGACTGAAAAGAATTACAGGCAGTTACTGGCCAGTACGAAAGGGAAATGTAAGACTACTCAAGAGCGGAATGTACTTCGCAGAAATGAATATTGCCATTGACAACGCTGATTCACTTACACGTCATACATCGCCTACCCTGCACTACTCTGATGTTTGATATGGACAAACACTGTCAATATGTACGCAAATGTACGATAGAGGGTTGTTTGTGTAAGTGACAACTAACAGCGCACAGTCGTTGATGTGAGCCACGAGCTGAACTGTCATAGCTTGATTTTTCATCCATATTAACATTGCCTCGAGGACAGAAATGGTCACGCGGATACATGATCATGAAAGCAGTAACATTATCGATAGGATCCTATGATTAACACTGCATCCTATTACACTCATACTTAGTTGTGTTATCAGTGATGTTTCGTGATGAAACGGGGCGATGGTCTCCAAAATGCCCAAACAACGCGGATATTGGACGCCAGGACCTGTTCTCAAATTAGACTGTACCATCGTTACAACAGCTATGATATTACCAATAAATAGAACAGCCAAGGAGCGTTGGGCGGTTCTGGACTGTCTACTGTTCCAGACGTGCATGGCGCTGGTTGAACGAGCTTTGAGGCAACCGAGAAACGTGGCCATGGTTGTTCTGCCATCCAGAAAACTCACTCTCATTAATGAGCTGAAGATTTGCAGATCAAGTATTCAATCCACGCCTGTATACGTAATCGCAATGTCGATTCAATAATGCCTCGTGCTGGCACTCAATGTCAAGGGAGATTGGACAAGTAAATCATACCGTAACAGATCTACGTTGAAGCGTGGTCCTAGCAATTAGAGGGAGCGAAAACTAACTGACTGGTATGAGCATTGAACGACCAAAGCGTAGTGATCGAAATCTCCCAAAAATCCAAAACCAACAAACATAGCCGAGGAAGCCAAGATCCTTAAGTTGAAAGACATTAATTATGTCGGTCTTTATTTACGATATTTACAGGGTCACCACTTTTGTTAGCTAATTTCAGAGTCCAGACTGAGGTCATCCCGCCGTTAAACGACCTACGCCACTCTCGATTATGATAGGGGGCTTGGGTGCCAGTGAGGGACAGACTGCCCCTGATTGGCTGGTACCGGAAGTGAAACCCGTTTCAGGCATCTTGGCCCCTCAGATATTCCAACCCCTGGATATAAATCCTTATGCAAAGCAAATAAATGTTTGGGAAGTTACAACGTTGAAACTCTTGGGCAAACATGCCGGTGAAACAGACAAATGGCGATGAACACCCAGAACCTGAAGATCAAGGCCATCAATCAGCTCTCGTCCAGGGAGGTTTGAGGTTTCGTTCGTTACCATTGAGAAACCCCTTGTCTCTCCCTTTGCCTTTGAGGTTTGGACCCTTGCCTCGCTCACAACACTAGCAAACCAGCCATCCACAAACTTGACGACACCCAATCTGAGACAATTTACCAGAATCAGTCCAACGGCGTCATAGCCACACAGATCATGAGAGAGTAATTAGCAACCGATCTAACCATGAATGGCCAGCATGTCCTAGCCTTCTCTTTAGTGTGTAATAGAATGCCGTACGAAGGAGTTTTGGCCATTCGATGTTATGCAATCATTTAAGCAGTTGTGCACGTGGTGGAGCCTACGCGACTCTGCGAGGCGCAGGAATCCAATCAATGTTTGGTTGAACGGTGAAGATCTGTAGATTCCAATCTGGAGAGTTGCTCATCCGTTGTGATTGACAGGAGAAATGATGGAAGCCCAGCCCTTCTGGCGCCGTTCGCAATGTGACCCGATGCTGTGTACAGGCTCTGATTCGGCAACTCTTCTGCCGAGATGTCCCCTGGATCTGCTAGCAACTGGCATTATCCAGGGACAGCCTTGGAGATCTCCATGTGTTCATTCCGACCACCAGCTGCTGAGTGCCTTGTACCTGCATTTATCGCGTGCCGTTCATCCACGGATAGGTATTTACGACATGCTATTTGCCCCTACCAGCGCTTACAACCTTCAAGATCGGCCAATGACCCCAGAGTATTCTTCTTAGTTCGGTATCACGACGCAAGACCACTCTAATACCCCTGTGCGTTATAGGTTGACCCTTGGAACCGATGCAATTTTGACTGTGACACAACCAAAGTATCCCCTCCCCTCTCAGAAGAGAAATGCTCCGTTCAGTGCCAAGATGAATTGAATTGCCCCCGGGCTAGAACCAAACACCCCATGCTCTTTGCTTTTGCCTGTCAATGCCATGTTCTAGCGGCGTGTGCTCCCACTTCGCGGACGATCGTCCTCTCCATTCTCCATCTTTCAAGCTGTGCATTTCCCTCTTGCTATTCCATTCCTTTCCGATTGCTTTTATTCTCGGGGTTTATCCATTCACTCTTTTGAAGTTCGGGCTGGCTCGCTTCACACTCATTCAAGTCTGTTTTCCGTCTCTTTGACGTTCGTATCTACACTCTTTTCTGGTTTCGACCATACCCACGCTCCTTGCGATTCTGTCCGACAAATCACATTCGTTTATCATTCAAAAACCGATTATCTGGTTCTTGTATTGTGAAGAGAATCGACAGGTCGAGATCTGAGAGGTGAAGCGTTTTGCGAAAGGAACGCGACTCACAAGACTCGGAAGAACCACGATTGTATCACAACCATTCCGTTGCAATAACTTTACCGGATCTACCGAAACTTGTGAAAACCGTTGATCGTCAAGTCGTTACAAAAAACGGCAGGCTGATATAGGCTCCAACGGTTCACTAAAGTTTATCAACGAGGCTTGTCGACCGCTCATTTCGAAAACGGCTCTCATCTGAACTGTCGACATCATTACTCTCTACTACCGAGACTCTTCTGGTTCAGTTTAATTGAATTTCTGCCAAAAGCTTCCCGAAGCGTCTGTCAACCACTTTACGCTGAGACAAGTCCACCGGTTTGTGCGGGAGTTGGCGTCCGTAAACCGGAAGCGGCACCATTGGACAAAGCATTTTTTGTCCCTGATTCAATCCAGCACCATCAAAGGACCCGGTGGCTCAATCCGGCAGTGTGGCAGTGACCTCGACGTTGGGATCTGAACCACGCGTTGGAATTCAGGGTCTCGGATTCTCAGCGGGGCTGGCCAGACTATTCGCAAGAGTGTGCAACCATCGAGCAATAAAGGCATACCCAGCCATTACAACTTTTGGTTTCAATATTTCCTCTCTGATCCCTTCTTTCGTTTCTTTTTGAATCAATATTGTTCAGAAAGGGAATTTCGAGGTTTACAGAAACTCATCATCGTTTTGACTGAAACTCCACAGTACGTTGACGGTGAGTACACTTCCACTTCCACTTACACCCTCACTTTACCATGATCGGAACTCGACTACAACGACTCAAAAAAGCACCTGTCATTTCAAAATACACAAAGAACATAATGCCGTTCATTTTTCCTTCGCAAAATGGTCTTTCAAAAATGCATTTTGCCCATTACGCACATTGAGCCGTACCTGCGGCGGCTATCCGCTGCCAGCTGGCTTTCGCCTGAGTCCCTCCTTCCGTTTGATGCTCGACAGCAATGCTCTTTCCCTCCCGTGCCAAATCTGGGCGATTGCTTGCACTTTCCTTTTAAACATGCAGTTTTCTTCTTCTTCTTCTTCATCATCATCATCACAATTCTAACATCTCTCATTCAGATCGCCTCGTTGCATCGTCCACTCCTTCAAATATCGCCTCTCGAAGGCTCAATTTCAAGCCTGAATAGGCCGATACCATCAAGATGCTTAAATCACTCATCACTCTTTCTGCTGGCCTAGTAGGCAGCGCCCACGCTTTCTGGCGCATGGAGTGTCCCGGCCGTGTGGGACTTGCCCGTATTGATCCTATTGTCGACCCTGGCACAGTTTCTAAGCATGCCCACGCAATTCATGGGTCTTCCAGTAAGTCATGAACAATGAGACCTTTCTGTGATGCTATATGTGCCATTATACAGTACACAGCAGGGCGCCGAAAGAGCTTCGCTAACACCGCCAGACTTCGCTGAAACCGTCACCACCGAACAACTCCTAGATGCCGATTGTACATCGTGTCGAGTAACACAAGACAAGTCTTCTTACTGGCATCCTGCTATGTATTTCCAAGATGGCGATTCTGGAGAGTTCGAACTTGTTCCCCAAGTGGGTGGTATGCTTGCGTAAGTACCTCTTTAAGGATACCGGAAAGCAATATCCATAATCCTGAATAGTCAAACACAACGAATTGGAAGTTAATACTCTATAGTTACTACCTCCTCTTTGGAGATAACGTGACAGCTTTTCCTCCTGACTTCAGGATGCTCTCTGGTTCAAATGACCGAAGAAGCTACACCATCGGTGATCCAAGCAAGCCAGACCCGGAGAAGTCTATGTGGCAAGCTCTCGGTCAGACCACACAAAGCGATCTAGCTCAACGGGCACTCGGATTCAACTGTCTGAACTACCAAAAAGCCCCCGAAGGTACCCTCTATCGTCACTACATGCCTGATAAGGCTTATCTCGATGCGAACTGTGCCGATGGCATCCGTCTTGAAATCATGTTCCCATCGTGCTGGAAGGGTGGTGATGCTGTTGACAGCCAAAATCACAAGGACCACGTCGCATTTCCCGATCTCGTCATGACAGGCACTTGCCCTGAGGAGTATCCTGTCCGGCTACCTAGTCTCATGTATGAGGTCATCTGGAACACAGCCGCCTTCTCCGATCGTAACGGCCGCTTTGTCTTCGCCAACGGAGACACTACCGGTATGTTTAAGCTCATTTCTCAAAATAGTACACTTTTTGACCTTTTCTATTAGGCTACGGTTTACATGCAGATTTCATCATGGGTTGGGAGGAAGAGTTCCTTCAGGATGCCATCAATACCTGCACCAGCGAAACAGGAAGAATCGAGGACTGCCCTCTCTTCGACGTTGTCAGCGAACAGAAGGCCACCTCATGCGAGATGAAGCTTCCCAACGCTTTGGCCAACGAGGATGTGAAGGGTCCTATGAAAGAGCTGCCAGGCGGCGATGGAGTTACTTATGGAGATGGCTCTGACGTCGAGCAGCCTGACCCAACCAATGATGTTCATGTACCCACATTGACCTACTCACCTGGCGACCGACCAGAGAACTCTGCCTCGCCTCTTCCTGGTCAAGTTTTCAAAGTGTCGTCAGCCTATGGGGCTGCGGCTTCTGGCGCAAGCTCCAAGACCACTGCTAAAGATGTTCCATCATCCGTTGAACAGAAGCCATCTCTGTCCACGGACGAAGTCCTCATACCCACAATTGCCGCTGGAGATGTGGGCGCGGCTGCACTAAAAGAGTCTACGATTGCTGAGCCTCTCCCTGCTTCGGCACCTACAACCACCCCGGCACCTGAGCTGCAGCCCGTGACAGACACAAAGAGCTACTTCAGCACACAGTTTGTAACAAACGGTAACCTCGTGAGCAAGATCCTCTGGGATGAGGAAGTGGTCTATGTGACCGATCTTCAAGAGGAAGTTGTGGTTGTTACTGTTACATCAACTGCTGTTGTCACACCCTCAGCAGTACCAGCCAGGAGGAGACGCCGTGGAGCTCACCTACATGGGCATGGGCATGGACATCGATATTTCTAACATTTAACAATGAGATTAAAAAGGAAAACAAAAAAGGACAAAAACATCTGCTTCTATTGTCTGGCTGGTTCCAGGTGTTCGTATGTTATGCATGGTTGGAAGAGGAGCATTTGGCTTGGAGGTTTTTTTTCTTCATAGGAGGACAATGGCAGCCCACGAGTTTGGGAACATGTATGTAAACTTAGAGAGAAACAACCTGCTACAAATACAGGAATGATGAATGATCACAACTCGTACAGCCAATTTCGAGGATTAATCTCCCTGGTGATTACGTATTCCCGATATTCTCAGCTGAAAACTGCGTGATATTCCTTATATTTTCCTTATTTCGAGGCAGACTGAAACTCTACGGTTTACCATATATACATTATGACTATATGTCTGTCGAAGTGACGAATTAATTCAAGGTTTCTTGAATTTTCCGAAGTCAAGATGGTGCTGCTATCTTAGAGTGTCGTGAAGCTGGTGTCGTGAAGCTGGTGTCGTGGTTTGCTGAGGCTGGAATGGGTTACACCTAGCAACACATTCCTCATGATATTGAACTGAGACCCTGGAAATAACCTCAGCAAAAACGTCGACACGCAAGTAAAGAATTAAGATGAAAGCGGGCTTTTCCCCTTTGACGGGTTTCTCCTTTGGCTTCCGCCATTGCACGTTGTCTGTCCTTTTCAAGCCTCGTGTACTGAACTTATTACTTCTCGATACTCATGAAGCACTGCTGCCGGCTAAGGATTCTCAAGATTCAGCTACGGCAGTGTGAATAACGATGGATCTCTCAAATATTTCACGCAGGGCCATTCATGGAGCTGGTGGACTTGGTCTCGGATGGATCCTCACATTTTCCATTGGTGGTGCAATCCTCCTTTTTGCGGCGATCGGTTTTCTTCTTACTTGGCGCGTCAAGTCTCGAGATAAAGAGGACGCGACTACTGTATATCAAGTGTCGGAAAACGCCGAGGACCATAGACGATCCATCTTCACAAAGCGGCTGGTCAAGCGCAAATACGCCATGTCAAGATCAGTCAGTCGACTCTCACTCTCGCTGCCACCAGTATTACCACCACTCCCGACATACAACAGCTTTACCTTCTTCGGTGGAAACGGAAAACGAGGACGATCGAGTAGCTGGGTTGAAGAGGATAGATTCCACGGTCCAAGAGTCAGCAGGAGCCGTCGCGATAGTCTCTTTTGTCGCGATGGATGGCTGGGAAGAGCACCAACAATTCCAACTCTCATGACGGATGATGACCTTGAAAAGGCACAGGATAGTCAGGAGCTTGAGCAAGGGATCAAAGTTCAAAAGCGACAAAGCGTTGAGACTCTCAAGCCAAGCAAAACTGCACCTGAACTACCCATGCCAGAAGATGAGGCTCAGACGAGTCCCGTGCGAGCTCCCTCGAGAGCTCGTGTACGAGCATCTGTAACCGATACAGATCTTCGAGATATCCTTCGAAGTACAGAACAGCGACTCCGAGAAGGAACAAGCCGTTCGCCAAGCAAGAACTCGCGCAGCTCACCAACAAAACGTTCACCACAGAAAATCTCATCAGTAAGAAGCACACCACGCAAGAACTCTCCTACCAAAACACCACATAGCCACAAGACCATGTCATCTGAGGACTCCACCAACACAACTGGAACAGTTCGCATTTCGAGGATTCCGCCGAGCCCTACCAAGAGAGCTACTATCCATGTGGTACCTACAGATGCGCAGAGCCGGCAGGTCTCTACTGGCTCAATTGGAAGTGCTGCAAACAGTTTGATTGCCGAGGCGACCCAAGAGCTGGTATTGCCAGGAGGACTGTCAAGTCCAAGTCGAATGA
The DNA here is from genome assembly GCF_900067095.1 of Fusarium proliferatum ET1. NCBI lineage: Eukaryota > Fungi > Ascomycota > Sordariomycetes > Hypocreales > Nectriaceae > Fusarium > Fusarium proliferatum. The sequence goes on along the minus strand of NW_022194792.1, from coordinate 3,569,257 downwards.
GAGGGCGTCAGTGGGACGCCCCGGAAGACCCAAGTCCGGAGAAGCAAAACCCTCAGAAGAAGTCTTCAAATAAACAGTCTGCAAAGGAGGATAGCCCCGATAGACGGGCTTCACAAGACAGCCAGGCATCAAGTTCGCTTTCGACACTGTACAGCGTCAATGACCCCGAAGAAAAAGACCAGCCAGATCCATTTGTAGAGCGGAAAACACCTGGATTTATTAGTTCAGAAAGCAGAGGATCATTGTTTGGAAACAGAGCATCGCACAAAAGGGGAAGAAATTTGAGCATATCGATCCCAGGCGGACAATCCATCTTCAACACAACAGGACAACTTCGACCTTCATTTGTAAGCACACAAGCTGTTGGAGGCCCTCCTATCTCCTCATACTTGCAACCGCCACCAGAGCGATTCCAGCGCAATGATACGTACTCACGCGATCAAGATGGTATTGCTCTTGCGTTCCCTGTTAGCAATTCATACACCAGCATCCTGACGCCATCTGTGACGACTACCGAGGGAGATAGCACACTTTCACTTGGAAACAGGATGAGCGAGAGCCCCAAACCGGAAGTGCCGGAGCGTGTGAGGCCACTGCTGCCAGAGAACAGACATAGCGTGGCGACAGTACCGAGCCCCTCGACAGTAACTTCTTCGCCATTCGACGAGCAGGATATGTTATCGTTATTAATGGGCACCGCACCCAAGAGAGCACTCCCCGAGCCACCAAAACATATCGCCCAAGTCGACCAGATCGTCATGCCAAAGCCAGTATCGCCGATGCCGAGACGAGAGTTCTCACAACATCTGCGACAGATGTCCTCAACAGCGAATACCATATACCATGATGAGCCACCGGTGGGCTCCCCAAGCGCGATTTCTACAGGATCACCCCTTCGTCGTTCCATCTCACGCTCGAAGAAGGATATGGCGAGTCTTGCACCGCCGACTGTACCAAGCATGGGATCCCTCGGAAATTCGATCATGGAGCTCAGGAGGATGAATAGCATGGTCAGTTCTTATAGCGGCAACTCATTAGGATCTTCTGTCAACGAGCCTGATTCGCCCACACTGCCGATGTTGAACTTGACCAGTAGCTTCTCCCGAAGAACTATTAATCCTGTCACGCCTAGAGCTAGCACGTCTGGTCGTCAGAACTATCTCAATCTCGGAAGTCCTAACAAAAACTCGTCAGGATCAGTTGTGCCACCTATGCCAACTCGTCCACTCCCACAAAGCCGCAGCAACCGTTCAAATTTAGGAATTGAGATACGCGAGGATGATATTGATGAGGGGAAAGAGAATCAAGAACCATCGTCGACATCAAGTGGGCTCAGAGAGACACGAAGGAGCGCGAATATGGGACGTGATGCTCGCAACTTGAGCCAGGCACTGAGCAAGACCAAACTTGGAACTGTGAGCGAGCTCATCGCTGAAAGCAAACGCGATAGTAAGCGCAAGAGCGTGGATTCGATTGGATTATACGACGCGGATGGATTTTTGAAGAGTTCACCTGTGGATGCAAAGGGACGATGTCTACGCATGTAAACGGAAAGTTTTAATTTTTTCTTCATCATTTTCTTCTGGCTTTCTTTTGTTTGTCGAGGACTCATCATCTCATGTAACATCAGCAGGCTAATTTACTGGGGATTGGATTTACCGGGAGCTTTCGGACTCGTAAGTTTTATTGAATTAATCTGTAGGTAGGTAGCTTAGGCAGAAGCTCGATGGAAATATACCCTTCGGACGTAATCTTAATAGAAGATCGTATTTATACTGGCTGCGTTGCAATTAAAAGGTTCTTTTCTTGAGTAGCCATATCAAGTGAAATTCGTAATGCATTGATTAATTTTGTCTCTTGTACCATAACGCCCTGCCGTGTATTTTGGTGAGGTATCATCTATTACTCAACTCGTGGTCGCTTGTTCTCAGGATCATCAGCGACTGAGGTTTCGGCTGCATCAGCGCCCTCAGCTTCATCGCGATCTCGCACTCTTCCTGCGCCTTCTCCCAGTTCTTCCTCTTGACCTTCAGCGCCAGGTCCAATCCAATTGCCATCTTCGTCGAAATACTCGTTCACGTTATCCGCTGTGATCCAGCCGCCGCTACCAGGCATAGGAGGCGGTAGGCTGCCGTTGCTAGCACCGCGCAGAACTCCTGTGAAACCCTCAATGGCCTGGTGCTCCTCGCTGCCCTCAAAGACAATACGATCGTACTCATCCTCGTCCTCTTCGCCATCATTGGGGTCAGGGTGAAGGTCGGAACAGTTGGCCATGGCGTCGTACAGTTGCTTAGCGACACTGGACTCAGAATCTGATTTGGGTGGGATGATGGTAAGGTCTATTGTGCTAAAGTCGTCGTCTTCGGCACCGCCGTCTGAGAATTCAAGCTGCATCCATACGGCCTGGGTGCGAGGCGCATCTGTTTCGGGACCCAGCTGTTTGATCGCGTGGATGGATATCGAGGGATAAGGAATTGAGACACCTGCCTCAACCTTGGGACTAAAGATGGTCAAGGCCCTTTGCGATGTTAGTTTGAGTTGTACCATTAAAAACATGAGACGTACTCTGAGTTCACAAAGACATCCACTGCCTGCTCCACAAGCTCCTCGACATCACCATTTATGGTGTCGCCTTCAGGAACACTGGGTTTCTCGCTTGAGTCGGCAGGAAATAGAGCCAGGCTACCACATTGTGCCTTGGGGATCCATGCCTTTGCGCCTTCGAGATGGTAGTGAAGAACAGGTTTTCCATTGACGAAGCTTTCGGGCGTTGTCGACTGGTACTCGGCCAGAGGCGTGTAGTCTTCGGCCTTTGGCGGTGTGCGAATTGTCGTTGGCAACATGTCTGGGTGTTTGGTGTAAACTAGATCGTTTGGAGTGGAGGGGTTCACCAGGCAGCTGAAGAAAATGTACATCGCAAAGTGGGAGGGAGAGCTTTATCGTCGGTCGAGTCTTATCGATAAGCTTATCGCACTACGATGAGCAACCAGACAGACAGGCACGCGTCGGTCGACCTCAACCTCGAATTGACTTACACACTCAACTTTGCACGATTTCAAATTACCTTGTCTCTATACACAATACCTATCATTAAATATTACGGGAGAAATATATCTGCAAGATCTTATAAAAGCGCTTGAGCCGATATCCTAATACCCCAAGATTGGTATAATTGCCAACATGCGCGACAACAAGCGTAGGCTTCACTCATGCACGATGCACAACATAGAGCTGATTCAACCTTAGGATCCCACCCTCTTCTGGAACAGGTCCCTTTGACAGTTTCTCCGTTTGTGTCACTTCCAACAGCGACAACACTCTCGTATAACTACAAGACTATGCCCTCAAACATCCCACCCTCGTCCCTGGGCATCGAGGCAGCATCAGACAACCCCGCAGGCCAAAGCAAGCCTAAATACGTGGTATCCAACTCTGGTCATGCGGCACACCCAGAAGACATCATTGCCTCATGCCGCGCACTTCAAGCTTACGTGACCAAAATGCAAGAGGATGCAGAGCGTGAACTCCGAGAATTTGATGAGAAGATCAAGGCGCGTGAACTCGCGGAGAAGAGGAGAGTTGCCCCGGGTTGGCTCGATAGTGAGATGCACATGTTGGAGCCCGAGAGGAGTACACCGGTGCAGCAACAAGGTGCTGGAAACGTACCAGAGCATCAAAACACTCAGAGCGGAACCAACAAGAATGCGACAGAGGACCAAGGTGCAGAATTGGACCGAGTATTTGGCGGAATGGCTCTGAAATAAGCCACCTGAGTTGGCATTTTACGAATCACGATCAACAGCGCAAGAGATAGTTCTAGAAAGCCTTGCTCTTGGTAGTTTTACGCAATGGTTGCTTCTTTACCACAAGACCATGGACTTTATCAGGTTGATGCTCAACAGATGTGAGCTCTATATCTAGCTTTTGTCTACTTCTTAGTGGTGGACTCAGAACTACACTATACATCTGATACATTCGACACTCTTCAGTTTTCCCTGACCACAAGGGCACGAATCTTCATTTAGTGTCGCTTGGAGGAAGCAGTCAAGATCTTGTTAGCGGCGTGTGCAGCAGCAACCATAATTGAAGCCTGGGTATTTCCAGTTGGAACCTCAGGATGCATGCTACCATCGACAACAAACAGGTTCTTGGTTCCCCAAACTCGGGTGTCGGGCCCAACGACGCTTTTGCCATCGTTCTTAGCTCCCATGTTAGCCGAACCGAGGTGATGGTTGCCGCTGTACGAAACCTCGAGAATAGTGTCGGCGGTGACATTGCTAGGTACACTCAGAACACTACCAGGCTTACGTGCGTAGCTAAGAAGTTCGGCGACAAAGGTCTTGAGAGCATTACGGTCACCCTCTGTATTGAGGAATGGCTTTTGGGTGATGTTGGTGTTGCCCTCAGGAGTAATCTCGAGGGTTCCGTGGGATGTAGGACCGTGTGTGAGATAGACCTTGGCTGAGATGGTGTTGTTCTCAGGGGCATTGACTGTGCCTTGCACATAGCGGGTCACTCCATCACTGCCTTCGACGCTCTTCCAGAAATTAAGACGCTGAGCTGACTGCGAGAGAAGGCCACTTCCTTCAGCAAACAACTGAACAGTCTCATCGTTAGGCTCAGTGAAGGCCTCCTTGGGAAGGGCTTGAAGCTTATTCTTGGTTTGGAAATCCACCACAACAATCGGATGGTCTCTGAGGCGCTGACCAACGGGAAGGTCGATCCACTGAGAGGCAGGAGGGAGCTTAACGTTCGTAGAGCCGGACTGGACAATGCGGATTTGCTTCTTCGGTCCAATGCCTGAGTTGAAGAGGATTCGAGGTGTCGAGTGGGTGCCAGCTGAGAGAATCACGGAGCCACCCTTGCTTAGCTTGATGATCTCGCGAGAACCGTTGTCATGCTCCACTTCGATGCCGGTAACGATAGGGCCCTTGCGAAGAGCACGGATGACCTTGGCGTGAAGCTGCAGGCTGAAGTTGTCAAGGGCCTGCGCAGCGGGTAGGATATCGCGAACGGGACCACCTCGAAGTCCATTGCTGATCTTAGTGATGTTAGAGTTTTATCCTAAGTATAGGGATCAAACTTACCAGCCAAGGAGGATGCGTGAAGATCTTATCCTTCGCCTCGACGTTCTCAAGAGCATTGACTTCATCCCAACCATTGCTCTCAAGGAACTTTGACATAACCTCAAAAGCACCATCATCATAGCGCTTTCCATCGGCCGAGGGAAGAATGCTCCCGGGCATACGTTCAAAAACGCTCTTGGCAGCATCTGACACTCCATCCTCCCATTGCCATCCCTTAGGCCAGCCCTCAAAGTCGGCAGCTCGGGGCTTGACAAACATGAGAGCGTTTAACATGGTAGACCCACCGAGCAGGCAACCTGCTGAGGCAGCAATGTCTGTGCACCACTGAATGGTCGGCGAGATATCGGTGTAGTAGGCCATGCCTGGGACATCGTATGCGGTGACGGTTTTGTTCCACTTCATCAAGTCATCTCGGTTACCCGTTGAGTAGAATGAAGGACCACCACGCTCAACAAGAAGAACGTTGTGGCCAGCATTAGCAAGTCTCTCGGCAACAACCAGACCCGACGCTCCGGCACCGGCCACGATGTAGTCGTAGGTGGTTTTCCGGGTAGGAGTATTACCAGCAGAAGCAAAGCCCAACAGAGCTGAGCCGATAATAGTGGCGAACTTCATTTTCACAGCTGGCAAAGACAAAGAGGAAATGACCTGAATAACAATTCTTGAAGACTTGCCAGTGCCCTTTTTGTACCCGTCGTAGGCAGAGCATCTTGTAAGAGATTAGATGAGATTGATAAACTCCCCACATATGGTTGCTGCATCTAGCATAAGTGCCGACGCTGAGTGGATTGCTGGTGGGTAAGGGTAACATTAAGCTTGTTCTTGAAAGTTATCAGATGGGAATCGACAAGCATTAAGACGTTTAGTTCAGCACTGTTGTCATGACATGGCTGAGTTTTAAATACCTCATCTCAATGGAATCTGAGAGTGGTGCTCTTGGTTTTGCTCTTTTATGCGAAGGTAAGCACTGGATTTGTGCTATGTCTACGTATTGCTTTGAGCTTGTTTAAAATCCTCCAACTGAATAACTAGAAGTCCTAGAAGTTGAACACAGTAACCAAGGTCAATATAATACTTGAAAGTTCTATTCAAATACCTTGCAATAGACTACGCCAGCTTGACCCTTGTGGAGACTGTCCATGTTGTCCGTTTATCCCGAAACCCTGGTTCTCGACGTTATATATCATTTTCATCAGATAAGATCTTGGCTAAAAGTTCTTCCGTCAATGGAATCAACCAAGCCGAATGACGGCAGTCATGCAAGGGATGCTTTGTAGAATGAGTTATAGGTGATGTTCCTGCATGTTAATGCCTGATACAAAAATTGAATGGCATTTGCACTTATGCTTTGCGTTTAGAGAATAGCCTTTCGAAGTAAGCTAAATTGCAGAGTGTATAGTATTTATAAGGGCTCTTTACATGCCAAGATCTTCTGGAGAAGTATGAGAATATCACCAGTTCAGAGGTGAGAAAAGAACTTTACTCCGACTACGGCGAGCTTTCTGCCAAGACGAGTCCAATTTGGCCTGCTTGGCGATTTGCATTGGTGGTGGAGACGTATATTTTGCTGTCAAGTGGCTGCCACTCTATTCAAGAACTGATGGGAATTTCTTTCAATCTTGTAGCAAAGGATCGTCTCGAAAGAGATTCACTGTCACCATGTAAGGGCCAGCTCGTGTTTTTCAGAGCTTGAACCTAAGATACTGGTTACATAACTCCTCATTACTTACCATCACTTTTCAGCCCAGAAGATATTTATAAATCAGTGCTCTATTGCTAAAAGTGTATTGCGAAGCAAATAGCCGTTATATTGTTTCTTCAATCCAAGAGTTTGGTATATTGTGCCAGCTTCAGTGCCAAGGTAGATTGCTATGTTCACTCCGTTAGTAACTTGTGACTGTGAATCACAATGCATATCCATAGTGCGGGAGGCATCGGTCCTCTTTAAAATCAATGAATCCTTGTACTTTTTCGTCAAACAAAATCTTGTGTAACCACATTTTGCGGATAGTGGCATTTCCTCGTCAACTCCACGCTTAGCAAAGTGAGTAACACCGGTTGACCACAACATCAATATTCACGCTTTAGAGCAGAGCAATGATATTGCCGTTGTTTTATTCAAACATGTGGGAGAATTGTAGGTGGTTTTAATTTGCGTCACTGGAAGGGTAACTCTGAAGCATTTGCGTAATGTTTTGGTGGGCTGACAGAGAAGGGAATAATCGCAAGATAATGGCATTTTATCTATGGGATATAGCTAGTTGATTAGGTAGACGCTTGAATACTAAGGCGGTATTCTTAAAAGCAAGAGGTAGCAGCGAGTTTCTGCAGGTTCACAAATTCCATTACAAACACGCTTTTGCAAGTAACGGAGTTGTTCGTCCTTAATGGAATGGATGCCTTCATCGACCGAGGGCAGTGATAGGGAGTGGATGATTCAGAGCGTGCCTTCCATCCCTAAAGATAATCTCGCTCCGCACTTTTTCACCCATTGTCAATTATTCAGCCCAGCTTTTCATCCCATTGTTCTTCATCTTCGCACACTGGTGATACCTTCATCCCCCATGCCGCAGGTGTTATAGTGGAGACAAGTGTGCGCGGCAACTCTATTGTTCTAAACAACTCTCTAACACTCGATTTGTCTCTGCTGCTACAAATATGGTGAGCTTGCTATATACCAAGGGCAAGCATTTGCTTAGCCCACGGCCTGAGTCTCAAAACACGAAGCGGTGTCGGGCTATATATGTTGTTGAGTCGCCGGGAGGAACGATGAGAGAAACAGACCCTGCAGCTTTCCACCGGCCAAGGTTCTCGAACATGTCCGCCACGCAGCGCAAGTCAAATGAGGCCAAAGTTCCTAAGACCGTGGAACCAGGCCCAGGACCGACTACTGGATCCCTCGCTGCTAGCTATCCGCTTCGTCCTGCCGCCAGCCGTCAGAGAACGTACCCGCAACAAGAAGAAGAGGAACAAGATGAAGACCACGCCACTCTTTATCGATACACAAACCATGATCTCTCCCAGCAGCATCTTAGCACTCTGTCTGTTCGCGAGAAGCTCCGAAAGGGCATCGCTATGGGCTTTGCCAACAACCTAGCACATACGAATGGCACACAAGATGCGCTTCAACAAGGCTCACAAGGAAACCCAGGACCGCAACCCATGGATACCATGACGATCAGTGGAATGATGACAAAAATGGATATGCATTATCATATGATGCCTGACCTCTCTCGCCTTCACTCCAAAGGAGTCGACAATCGCAACGTAGCAGAGATGGTCAACCATGAGCTGATCAACAACGCACCTGGAGCCACTAGGCGAGCCGAATTTCTTAGGAAGAGGTCTCAGCATATCAAGGCCCGGGAGGTTCCGGTGTGAGTGTCCACCATCATCATATATCCGTGTTAGTAGTTAATACTTACAACTCTTCCCAGACGAGTAGCTAGTGAGCGTCTCCATGTCATCACTGGATCTGCCAACAACAATCGTTATGCACCCTTCCCGATACTTGATCTTCATCCTGAGCGCCTCATGCGTGTTGAGCCCTTTCCCAACAAAAACGACTCGTCTCTCGTTGTTCCTCTAAATTCGGAAGGATTGATGGCGTGGCTTGAATGGGCATGCCGCCGCTTCGGGTACTGGAAACTTGAACTTGACTCACTCCATTTCAAGCATGATATAGTGAGGAACAAGATGCTGAAACGGAGTGTGAGTCTCGGTACACACAGTCCGGTATCGGCTGAGATCGCAGACAGTGTAGATGCCCTCAAGCTGGATGCTCGAAAAGGCAGCATCACTCTGTATGAGGCAAACGTGTGAGTTACCTTCAGGGGTGAATATGAACACAATACTGATTGCCGATTTGAAGTACGTGCGGAAGCCCTCTGCAGCAACAGAGATGGACAAAGTTCAAGATTGTTAAGCCGCTTCTTGATATCAAAGGCCCTGTGCCTCAGAAGTATCGCACGGGCGATGCCACTATGGTGTTTGCCATTCCCACGTCTAAGATCAAGAAGATCAAGGAAGAATGGGACCCTCCCTTGCCTGTTCCTCAAGCCAAGAGCCAAGAGCCGTGCCAGCAGGATGCCTCTGCACAGCTTGGAGACTTCGGACGACTCAATTTGGAATCTTACACCCAAGAAGCGACACGCCAACTGGCGCTCGAATGGAGATACAGCGAGAATGGAATTCCAACCTTTGCAGTAACGCCCCATCCATGGTTCATGAAGAAGTTCCCTCCAGACTTTCTCTGGATAGAGGATGCTCCCATCTACTCTACCGACGAATCCTGGTGGGATCGGCTTGGTGAGAAAGCCATAAGTGATCAAGATCACTGGCACTATGTCCAAGCGCTCATGTCAGGAGACATTTGTCTCGTTGAGGCCAGGTCCAAGAAAGGAGGTAAATGGATCAAAGTCGCACCTCAAGTACTGAAGGGTAATACTGGGCGAACTTCGATGTCCTATCCGAGTGTCGGGAACTGCCAATACAAGACGGCCTTGGCAGCATCTAGGTTACGCAATGAGATCCAGCGAGATTGAGTGTGATCGACCAAATAGAGTTTGATATCAAGTCGGACGCAGGATCATCAGCATTTGCCTGCTACAGAGGCGCTGAGGTAAGACGCAAATGGATGTCACCGCTACAACACCTATTGGAATTAGATTGGAGTGAAGGCGGCATTTGACAAGACTGGGACACTGGATGAAGGAGAACAGAAGGGCCTTTAGAGACTGAAGCTTAGTCTTGGTACCTGGTGTAGAGATGTTAGCATATAAATAGGGTTGGCCGAGAATTTGATTGCTTACGCAGGTGATATAGGCCTGGCCTGTTCTTTCATAGTCAGCCAGCACAATCCGGCATTTCGCACTACTTCCTTCTCTTCCCTTCAGGTGTATCTCCCTTCTTGTCTCCAGACATACCAGCCCTCGCAAAGGCGTCACTGGCCACGGAAGTGATCAATCTGAATCTTTTGGATCCTAAATGGGCACCCCCATACCAGCGTGTAACTACAACCATAGAATCCCAAAGATCCATGGACTGCATCAGCTGCAGGAGTCGGGATCCGGCTCCCGTCTCACCATCGTCATTGAATTGTTGATGGCCAGTGCCCTCGCCTCTAATACGCCACGCCGTGATATTGTGCGTTGCGTTACGTATACGTTTATCTGATTCAAGAAGAGACTCAAGGTAGATATTGGCCTGGGATGGCGATGTTACAGGGGTAACGTGTGCTATGAACTCTGTGATGCGCTTTGAGGCTGTCCAAGCTGGGGGCTGTGATTTAGGCAGAATGGATTGGACTGCTCTCCTCGCAGCCATCACGTACTGCAATTGAATGGCAATGAATCAGAATAGAGTTAACTCAGACAAGAAGGAGGTTGATTTTGTGTTTCAATGTCTTGGACTGCTTTATGCCTTGTCTTGGAGTAAGGTAGCTCAGTACGTAGTAGATACCTCGAAACAGCCACAATGATAATGTGAAAGATGTGTACCATGGACAATTCTTCTCCAACTGCAAGCTCGCTTGATTGATGGAGGGGAGCTCCAACGCTCAGCGGCTCTTGGCTTATATGATTGGTCGCCTTTGTTTTCCAGGGGGTTCTCTGACAGGTCATGAGCTGGTCAAAATTGCGATCAGGTAGGTAGTTACCAGGAGCTATCTACTAAGCAAACGCAAGGCGGGGCGGGTTAATATCAAAGCCGAGAGAGCGCAAGCAGGATGGGAGCCTCCAGGTCCCCGCCAAAAATCCTCCATATCCACATCCACCACTGAACTTTTCTGTATGTGCGCGCCCGCCCCTCAACAACTGTTCTTTTAGCCTTTTGCCCCTCCGACACCGACAACCCGGCACCTTTCATTTCTTCGAACCACGCCTGATCGAATCTGCTGCCATCACTTGAAGGAGAATTATACCGTTGAGCCGAAGAAATACTGAACACCTTGCCCATCATGCAGGCTCCGGTGGTGGTTATGAGTGAGTCTAAACCTCTACAAAAATATATAACCCCCACACTAGAAGGCGAACCCCTGGGCCCTGAGCCTGAGAGGGGAGCTTTCAATTCAGAATCGAGGCTGACCGAGATTGTACAGACACCAACAGTGGTGAGAGGCAGACTGGCCGGAAAGCCCAGCTGTCCAATATTGCTGCTGCCAAAACGTATGCCATTGTCCCTATCCTCGAGTCGCGTGCCCGACCCTAACCACCGATCCTAGTGTTGCCGACATTATTCGATCATGTCTCGGCCCCAAGGCCATGCTAAAGATGCTGCTCGACCCCATGGGCGGCATCGTTCTCACAAATGACGGACATGCTATCCTCCGAGAAATTGAGGTCTCCCACCCTGCCGCGAAGAGCATGATTGAGCTCAGCCGGACACAAGACGAGGAAGTTGGAGATGGAACCACAACCGTCATTATCCTGGGTAAGAGAGCATGGCTATACTGCAATGCTAGTTGAGCATATCACTGACATCATCTGAACAGCTGGTGAGATTCTCGCCCAAGCTCTTCCCCAGCTCGACCGTAACATCCACCCTGTCGTCATCATTTCCGCCTTCAAGCGAGCCCTCAAAGATGCCCTTGAAATCATCGAGGAGATCTCTCTGCCGATCGATGTCAACGATGACAAGGCCATGTACCAGCTCATCTCTTCCTCAATTGGCACCAAGTTCGTTTCTCGATGGATGGATCAGATGTGCGATCTCGCCCTCAAGGCTGTCCGCACTGTGACATGGGAGGCTGGTAACGGCAAGACTGAAGTCGACATCAAGCGATATGCCAGAGTGGAGAAGGTCCCTGGCGGTGAGATCGAGGACAGCAGAGTTCTTGACGGTCTTATGCTCAACAAGGATATTACACATCCCAAGATGCGCCGGCGCATTGAGAACCCCCGAATCGTTCTCCTCGACTGCCCTCTTGAGTACAAGAAGGGCGAGTCTCAAACCAACATCGAGATTACCAAGGAGGATGACTGGAATCGAATTCTGCAGATTGAGGAGGAGCAGGTCAAGGCCTTGTGCGAGGCGATTGTCGCCGTCAAGCCTGATCTTGTCATTACGGAGAAGGGAGTGTCTGGTGCGTTCTGAATTCATGACTCCTGAGGAGCATGCCTTACTAATCTCTGTCATAGATCTTGCCCAGCACTACTTCATGAAGGCAAACATCACAGCTCTCCGCCGAGTTCGAAAGACCGATAACAACAGAATAGCCCGCGCTACCGGAGCCACCATCGTCAACAGAGTAGAGGATCTCCAGGACTCTGATGTGGGTACTAGATGTGGCTTGTTCGAGATTGAGAAGATCGGAGACGAGTACTTCACATTCCTTACCAAGTGCCAGGACCCTAAGGCCTGCACAGTCCTTCTCCGAGGTCCCTCCAAGGATGTACTCAACGAAATCGAGCGAAACCTCCAGGATGCCATGGGTGTCGCACGAAATGTTATGTTCTCTCCTAGGTTATCGCCTGGTGGTGGTGCCACAGAGATGGCCGTATCCGTGAGGTTGGGTCAACTCGCCAAGAGTATTGAGGGTGTCCAGCAGTGGCCCTACAAGGCTGTAGCAGATGCTCTTGAGGTTATTCCTCGAACTCTCGTCCAGAATGCTGGTAAGAGCCCTGTCCGTGTGTTGACAGATCTCCGAGCCAAGCAGGCCGAGGGTAAGAGCACCTGGGGTGTCAACGGTGATACAGGTGCCATTGCAGATATGAAAGAATACGGAGTGTGGGAGCCTCAGGCTATCAAGCTCCAGAGTATCAAGACCGCCATTGAGGTAAGCATTTCACGATATTCCCTGTCATTTACAACTACAGAAGAGGATACTGACAATCTGAACAGGCTGCTTGCCTTTTGCTCCGAGTTGATGACATTTGCAGTGCCAAGAAGGCTGCGCAGATTGGTGGCGGCGGGGGTGGTGAAGAATAAAGAGAAAGAGCATGTTTGTAGATGACAATTCTGATGTGTCTGTATGTGAGTGAGCGATAGTGGGATAGGCAGGCGTGTAATTCGGACTGCTTATACGAATGTCTGTTTGGATGGACTGGTCATACCCCTCTGTACTAGCCGAAAGAGCAAAATAGACAAACAAGGAAAATATGAACACAGTGGGCGCCGGAGCGATCATGATATAGCTCCGGCGACTCTTCTCAAAAGGAAATAAATGGGTATCATATAAAATTACCTGGTCGATGAGAACTGTTGCATCTACTTACGACGCCCTTGCGAGCCGTTCTCCTCCTATAATTTAGGTCTCAAGTCTGATTCCGATAAAGCGTCCTTCTCGCACCTGACACTTCGGTGCAACTGGGCACGACTTCTTGGGCTGCTGGCCTTTCGTATTCCTTTTTGTTTAGTCATCTTCATCGTGAATGACTAGTCCTGCAGGTTGTATCGATGGCGTTGATTCTGTATCATCCCTGCCATGCTCAGCCTTGGTCTTAGAATCAACATCAGCAGTGTCCTTCTCAGTATCGTTTTCCGTGAGTGAGGAGGCATCTTTGGACTGTATCGCGTTGGGCGCTTTGTCAGTGGTGGCAGGGCTCTTGCCCTTCTTAGACTTGCGGGCCTTCATCTTCTCCCTCTTTTCGCGATTCTTGCGCGTACGTTCTTCGTCTTTTCGATCGCGTTCAGTCTTGCCCTTGTTAAACTCTTCGATGTCCTTTTCGCGGCGAAGATCCTCATCCATACTGCGCAGACGCTCATACTCGCGCCGACGACTCGCCTTATACACATGAAACTCGCCTGAACCGGCACCTGCACTAGATCCCTGAACATTGGTGACAATTTCCGGAGGGGCGGAAAGCAAGGCAGAACTGCCGGAGCCGGAGGTAGAGGACTCGGGGATATGGATGATTTGGTCGGGCTTTGAGAAGAGGGCCTCTACCGAAGCGGCTTGCGCTGAGACGGGCGTAAGGGCGCGCTTCTTGGTAGGGCGATGGGATCGGGGATCGGCCGATGTTGGTACCGATTCGGGACCAGGAGCAGACATTTTGGAGAAAAGAGGTAAAAAGAATAAGTCAAAGAAATGTTGGTTATCCGACGCCTGATCTCAGGTAAGATGAAAATGGGCTGAGGCACGCGTGAGAATGAGACGTCGACGGGCGCGGTAGATAGCCTGAATAGGCAGAGGATCGTCGGGTGAATTGAAGTCCGTTAAACGATTGATTGATTGAGACAAGAACCTCTGAATGGGAGCGGTCAGATGGTTGGCACGTGAAGAGAGCAATGGCCGGCAGATGCCAGATGGTTGTGTTGGTGTTGTTGATGGGTAGGATAAATCGAAGATAGTGGACGCTACCTAGGTAGGTACCCTAGCCAGGATCTGATGAGAGTGGCGTTGATTTGGGTACAAGGTTACAAAGAATTAGCCTAAGCCCCTCGGGGAGCAAGAAAACACCGTACCTTGATTTACTGGTAGCATGTCAAAATAAATTCAGCAAAAAGCATCCTGAGCACTTGTGGCGTTGCCTAACCTATTTTGTCACTTAGGATCGAGGTCCCTAGCCTAGCAAACAGCCGCTGGGGGAAATGTTGATCGCACCGGAACGGGTGTCTGAGGGTCGCCTGATAAGCGCGCGGCAGTTGAATTGACATCCCAGGCACAAAAAAGTTCCAAGCCGCGTCAGCAAGCCACAAAGTGACTCTGGGTGATGAACATGTGATGGATTGCAGTCAGGAAAGGCAACTATCTTCGTTGCAGAATGCATCAGTACTGCAGGCGGGAGCAGAAGGGGAAAATGCAAGACAAAAGCCACTGATCAGAGTTAGGATCAGATCGTCTCCGAGTGACTTTATCCAGATATACGATGTTGCAGTCGGCGGCTGGGCGCTTCCCGTTGTAGATCACATCACCTCACCATGCTCCGCTGTAGCCGTCATTCTTCAGGTGATGAGATTGAATCCAGATGGTCCAAGACAAGCAAGGGGCCGTCTAGATCCGATAGATGTAATTAGCCGGCGGAACATAGATAAACACCACGAGATTAATCATGATCATGTCCACGGGAGGGCCGAAAGAAAACAAGAAAATGGAAAAAGAACAAAACGAGATGCATGCATGGGAGAGGCATGAACATGAACTTTGCGTGCCGTGACTCGAACTGTCTGCTACAGTGGCCGGAATTACTCAATCTGGCTCTGCAGATCTCCAGGATTGGCTAACCAACACCAGATTGCCAGTTTCTCAGTATCTTTGACAAGGGAGAGCGAAAAAAAGATCAAGTCAGTTCCAAGGATACAGGAATGGTAAATCATATGATTTGATATCAGCGGATATTAACCGCCGCCATACGATGTCCGTCCGCGGGCGGAACAACTCAAGGTCATGAACAGGTCAAACACCGAATCGTATCAGTCTTCGGACTTGTATCGCCAGATTGTCCCAGCACGCTTTTCGCTTTAATCATGATTAGGTAGCAAGAACCGTTTGCGGGCCCCTCCTCCAGATCGTGCCATGGGGAGGGGAGCTACCCCTTGTGCCTTTGCTTCATTCGTAGTATTAGCAAGGATTCGGAAAGATTTGGTTGAGACTAGTCCATCTTCCAAGAACTCTTATGGGCTGTTTCTGTCTCCGTGTGATGACCAGCTTGAATATGGCATCCATTGTCATTGGTCAATCATTGTGTGCTTGGAGGCTTGACCGTGGACGACTGAGAAGCTGTTTTGCTGTTTCGGTCGACAGATGGCGGGGCGGCTCCGGCCCCAAACGAGGGTGCTGGTACCTGCCTCGAAAGTACAGCACCACCCTTGGATTCTCCTCACCAAGGGGAGGAAAGAAAGCACAGGGCCTTGATCCTAAATGATAAAAATATTGAGGTAATTTGGTATAAATCTAGCCTAAGCTTGTAATACTTTTTGCTGAGTTAATTTAGACAATCTGTGTCAAGGCCCGATGTTTTCTTGCTCCCCGAGGACCACCTCTCCGCTCAGATGGAATGGAGGTTCATGGTGCACGATACGTAGTCCCTAGGTAGGCGGACACATCCTTCCTCCAGCTGGGCTGAGGTGGTGGTGGGGGGGTTATCCCGGCAATTTTGGCGGGGCGTCGTTTTTTTTTCGGAAACATGGTTGCATGGCATGGCATGGGCTTGCACTTGCCCTCGCTCTGATGGATGCTTCAGGTCAGGATGTCTCGTGAGCTTGAGCCAACGGCTACGGGATTAGGCAAGCCTCACTAAAAAAAGACGTTGCAATCCACGCTTCACCTTCCTTTAGCTTTTCTTCATTTGTTTTTTATGACGCTGAGCTCCTGCTGTTTCTCCCAAGCTTCCATCCTCTTCTCTCTTACTATTCATAATTGGTGACTCCTGCCTATGCTTTGGCTGACCAATTGCAAAACTATCTATCCCCTACTCCGCCATATTCTATCCCGTCTTGACCCAGCCTGTCTCACAACTTGAAAACCTCCATTCAACTTATACAACTATTGTGAAAACGCTCAGGACCCCGGAATATCAAATTCATCCTTCGACTTATTAGAGACACGCTCAATCACTTAAAGACTACCCCTCTATATCGCGTCCCTAAAGCATCATGACCAAGCCACGCTTGATCATTCTAGTTCGCCACGGCCAGTCCGAAGGCAATAGTACGTTAATGCTCTGGCTTTTTCGTCCCTCATTATTCAATACGTGCTGACAATTATCAAGAGAACCGAGAAATTCACCAGACCGTTCCCGATCACCGAGTCAAACTTACGCCAGAAGGCTGGAACCAAGCCCACGACGCCGGACGTCGTCTCCGAAGCCTCCTCCGTCCCGACGATACCTTACAGTTCTTTACCTCTCCATACCGCCGCACACGTGAAACAACAGAAGGAATTCTCGAGAGCCTGACCTCGGACGAAGGCTCCCCGTCGCCCTTCCGCCGAGCTAACATCAAGGTGTACGAAGAGCCTCGGCTACGTGAGCAGGATTTTGGTAACTTCCAACCATGCAGCGCTGAAATGGAACGTATGTGGCAGGAGAGGGCCGATTATGGCCACTTCTTCTACCGTATACCCAATGGAGAGAGTGCTGCTGATGCTTACGATCGTGTGAGCGGATTCAATGAGAGTCTATGGCGGCAATTTGGCGAAGATGATTTCCCCAGTGTCTGTGTACTGGGTACGTATTTCACCAAGCAGCTTTGCGATTTTACTAACAGTACGCTTCTTAGTGACTCACGGACTCATGTCCCGTGTCTTTCTCATGAAATGGTATCATTTCACTGTCGAGTACTTTGAAGATCTCCGAAACATCAACCACTGCGAGTTCCTCATCATGCGCAAGCAGGAAAACAATAAGTACCTTCTAGAGAACAAGTTACGAACTTGGTCCGATCTGCGGCGAGAACGCAAAGACAAAGAGGACAAGGACAGGGACAGCTCGAAACTCCCACGCACCAAAACATTTGTTGTTACACGCCGATGGGGTGGATGTCCCAATGGCTGTGACCATAGTCGACACTATGCTAAGCGTGAGGATTTGGAGATCATGCGCAAAAAGGATCATGAGAACGGCGGGCCAGAGCCTTATGGCAAGATTACAAACCCAGACGAGATCATTACCATCGTCAGCCGGAAGCAGAAGGCTCAATTAGACTGCATTGGTACCAATATTGAGAGCGCCACCCTCGGAGCTCATGATGATGGACCAGAGATCGACATCTCATCAAACCATGAAGGCAAATCTGTTTCTGACCTCAATGACACCCCCTCAGTCATCTCTGCCAGCGAGTATATCCAGTCGCCATACTTGCATATTGGCCGCGATGGGGGCGGCAGCTATTCTGGCCACACATCTGCCGCCGAGACTGACAACGACTCCTCAGAGGATGAGAACATAAGCTTACACCGTATTGCCTCCTTGAACGCACAACTCAACAGGACCGTTGGCGAAAGAAGCGAGAAGCCTTCATACAATCAGAAACCCCTCCTCAAAGCCGGACCCGAACATCTAGCATACACGAGCGATAAGGATAGCCCGGATGAATATGCAAGGACTAACCGTCTTGGTGATGCATCTACCGATGCCTCTTGTGACGGTGACGCTGAACTCGTTGAGGATTTGGATCGCGCTGAGAAGGAGGATCGAAGTATCCGGGGCAGTGTGTACTGATCGTATTCTTACTTGGATGGGCGCATTCTCACTCTCTTATGACTTGAATTTCATGGGAACCGCGGATACCAGCCCGCCAAGGCGAGGCAAATTGTTTTGATGATTTTCATATCTTTATGCTAATGACGAACGATTTGGAACGGATTACGGAAAAGCAACGGATAGAATGACCAACTGTGCTGGCATGGTTTTGAGATTGAGCTATTTGGGGCCTATGATAACGTTTGGGCTAGCATAACATCACAAAATAACATATCTGTTCCTCCATTTTCAGACGTTCTTAACACGCAGAATTGTTCTTGAAATGGTTATAATTTAGATTGATTTCTTTATTTTTGCCTCGTCATGAAAATTGTATAACACCGTGTTGGAAATGCCCCGCCGCCACCTCTTTTCCCGCGGCGTCCGTCTATCTAAGTATAAATGAATATCGAACAAAGTTGGAGAGATTCAACCTATCCTGCTCGTCCATTTTTCATGCATAACCCATATTCTTCGCCAAAAACATTACCAAAAAAAGAACAAAAAAGTATATCCTCATTGTACCCGCCGCTCATGGCTAACGTGCGTTTTACCCATATGGCAAAATGAATCATTCAATCAGGCCATGGTAGGAAGACATGAACAATGCAAACAAAACTCCTTGACGCCATATCCAGTCTTCGAGCCCTCCCAGGATCCCCTCGGGTCATTCGACCCAGGTGAGTGAAAAGTGAAACGAAACAGACAACAGGCCCGTGAAAGATCGCCAGTGCCCATTATAAGCCCTGCGGTAACGTCCAGCAACATGCAGAAGACAATTTGCCTGGCCGAGGCAGGAAAATTGTGGTTGGTATAAAAAAGTCATATAACCCAGAAATAAACTATGCCAATAGAAATAAGGTCATTTGCCAGGTGCCTCGACCTATGTCAGCCCTGTTGAGCTGCGACAAGGCTTAGCTTTGGCAGAAGACCAAGGTGGCCCTACATAGATATGTCTGGTCTGAAATAGAAGCTGCCGTAGTATAATTATGAACGGAGGAGGCAAGTCGTGAACTGTCGTTGAATGTAAAAGGTCCAAAAAGAAGAAGTGGCAGAGGGGTGACTATGCGCCAGCATTGCTTGAGAGGAGGAGAGTAGCAAGAGTGGTGTGATCAGAAGAACTTGGACATAGCTCTGCTGAGGTCGATGAAGTCGACTGGCTTCGTGACGTAGTCACTGAATCCCGCAGCGACACATTTATCCTGAACGTCTGACATGACGTTGGCTGACAAGGCGATGATAGGCATCTGAGGGAAATTGTTGGCAATTTCCCACTGTCGAATCTCACGACACGCCTGGTAGCCGTCTTTTCGTGGCATATGTAGATCACACTGAGAAGTATGTGTCAGTTATTAAAATTCTCATTGGAGACCGGAGAGTACGGTATAGAGCAACATACCAAAATCAACGAGTAGTGCTTATGTGGCTTTGAGAAAACCATGTTGGTGCACTCTGCGCCATCAACGGCAATCTCGACGTCAACCCCAATCTTCTTGAGATACTTCATGAGAACCTTCTGATTGACAGGATTGTCCTCGACTAGGAGCACCTTGTAGCCCTTGTTGCCCATGCGCCGTTCAATCTCCTGGTAGCTAGCCTTCTGATTCTCGACCATTTGTTGCGCCGTAGAGCGATTACGATCTATGCTAAGATCACGCATCTTGTTTGGATCGAATATGACAGCGAATCGAGACGGCTTCACAGGCTTGTAGATAAAAGTCACCATGTTATCTGAGAGGAGCTGCTCATATTTAGTGTTGGCCGCCAACTTGATGACAGCTTGTCGTTGCACCGAATCTGACAGCACGAGAATAGTTGTCTTATCGATTGTCTGTGATTTCGTAATGTCATCCATAAGACCAATGATAGCGTCGGCAGAGGGAAGGTTGATGACGATATGTGTGAACTTGATAGGATCCTCACCACCAATCAATGTCTGTGCCTCATTCACGCTCGCCAAGGCTGTGATCTGATGAGGTACATCCTTTGGTAGAGTCATCTCAATATGTTGAGTGGTGGCCTCGCGACTATGGAACTGCGGGCAGATGATGAGGATTGAGTACATGGGTGGTCGGAAGTCCTCAGGTGAGCCACTGCCAGGCAAGAGATGAGTACCAGGAGAGCTGCGCCCTGAGGGCATCTCCAACTTCATCTGAGACAAATCTTGCCCACTAGCTTTAGCCGCCTCGCTGAATCGGGCCAGACCACCGGTGACAGATGTTGCAGAGGATCGGTCGGTGACTTGCGACTTAGCTGAACGGACAGACGGGTTGGAGCTACCAACAGAAAGGCCTCCAGGTGACGTAAACTCTGATACTGTGCCTCCAGGGCTAGCGCCTTCGGCGTTGCGTAAATGTTTTGGCGGAGGGAGAGGCTTGATAGTGCTGGGAACATTATCAACCATCTCCGGTCTAGGCGTGAAAGCACCAGTAGCAGGAGGGCTGTCAGGCAGGTTAGGGTGATCATCAGCTGTAGGAAGGCCAAACCGCGCTGTGAAGGTAAAGGTAGAGCCTTTGCCCAGCGTTGCGCGTCCCGTCATGCTACCGCCATGTAGCTCAGCAAGCTGTCGAGAAATGACAAGGCCCAGTCCACTCCCACCGTGTTGTCGGGTGCTACTTCCATCGATCTGACTGAAAGGTTTGAAAATCAACTCCGCCTCCTCCTTTGAGAATCCGCGACCTGTATCGGTAACAGAAAACTCCAGCATGATCTCATTCTCATCGACATGGGAACCCTCCGCGACGTAAACACGGCATCGACTGAAGACTTCACCCTCTGAAGTGAATTTGATGGCATTGCCAGTGACATTGAGGAGAACTTGGCGAATCCGCACCTTATCGCCCTTGACCCATGCAGGTACATCGGCCTCCACGAGATAGTTCAACTCGAGTCGTTTCGCAATGGCCATTGTGGAAACAAGCTCGTTCACGTCTTCGATGATGGACCTGGTATGGAACCATTCGTACTTTAGTTTCATCATGCCAGCGTCGACCTTAGATAGATCTAGAATGTCATTGATAATCATGATCAAGCTGTTGGCACTGGTCTGTATGGTGTTGGTGTAGTCGAGCTGCTCTTCATTCAGAGTAGTATCCTGCAAGAAGCTTACCATGCCCGAAATTCCGATTAAAGGAGTACGAATCTCGTGGGACATGTTACTCAGGAATCTTCCCTTGGTTTCCATGGCCTCTTTGAGCTTGGTCTCAAGAAGCTTGTGGTCGTTGATGTCTGTCGCAGATCCAAAGTAGGAGCTAGCACCACTGCCGAAATCAATAGTGTCAATCTCGACACATCGAATCAGATGCCAGCGGTATTCTCCAGTCTTGGACAGTAATCGAACCTCAGTTGTGTATGAGACTCGGCCAGCGCTATCAGTCGCCACTTTGATTATTCCCTTTCGAGCCAGTTCAGTCAAGTCTGCAGCAGGCCATTCGTACGCTGAACTGCTGCTAGAGCTGTTGTTCCGCGACAGGGCTTGCTGCACATTACGGAGAGGCGAGTCTTGAGGTGTATGCGACTTGGGAGGTTGAATAGTGGCAGTTGACGCCGCCTCAGACTGTGCAGATCCCTGCCGGTATATCTTGCTATGGCCCTCACGTCGTATTCCGCCAGGGGTTGAAGGTTGGGTAGAGGGAATTCGGCACTTCGCAAGATCGTCCGGATGTACAAAGTCCATAAAACCCAATCCAAGTGAGTCAGAGAAGCTTTGCCCTGTATACGAGAGCCACTGTTCGTTGGCAAAAGTGATTCCTTCGTCTTCGGTCGCTGTGAAGATGATCTGAGGGATGAGGTTGGCAAGTAATCGGTGTTTAGCCTCCGATGCCTCGATTTCCTCTTGTCGCGCCGCTTTCAGTTCCGCAATGTGCTGATCGTGTATATCCATGTACGATCCAAGAAATTGCATGATAACCCCTCTCTTATCCTTTGATGCAACTGCTCTGGCATAAAACCACCTATATGCGCCGTCGAATCGTTTGATTCGAACAGTCCTCGAAAATTGTTCGCCCGTGCGAATAGAATGGCCCCATGCTTTTAAGTAGTCGTCTCGGTCATCAGGGTGAAGACTACCCCATGGGTCTGCGGCAAGGTCGGTGGCTGTCTGGCCTCGGTACGAAAGATAACGGCTGTTGACCCAGACAATTTCTCCGGTCTGCGGAAGTGCGACGAATACATGCGCGGGTAGGGAATCTAAAATCAGTCCCTTGAGTCTGTCCGAAGGCGGTGGCATATCAACAGCTGTGGTAGTCAATGAGCCACTCCGAGAAGGTGCAGAAACGGGTGTCGGTCTGGCTGAGAGTGT
This sequence comes from Fusarium proliferatum ET1, assembly GCF_900067095.1. Lineage (NCBI taxonomy): Eukaryota > Fungi > Ascomycota > Sordariomycetes > Hypocreales > Nectriaceae > Fusarium > Fusarium proliferatum. The sequence continues at coordinate 3,546,752 of NW_022194792.1, read as the reverse complement.
AGAGCTCGGCGGAAGAGATTGGAAAGTGGAAGCAAAATCTGCACCATATGAATGAAGCATGCTGTGCCCTTGTCGAGTGCCACGTCCGGTCTTGGTAGAGTCAGCCAAATCTTCAGCTGTATTGTCATTGTTGGTAGGATCCAGAGTATCCATACTGACATCTGGAGCGTCAACGTGACTCGACTTTTTGGTCAATCCGCCAGTCGATTCGTCAGAAGAAGTACGAATTGCTTTATCGGCAGCCGAGTTTTGCTCCGGACTCTCTTGTGTAAGAAGAGAACCGCTGACTCGGATATTTCGCTTCTCAGCAGGAGAAGTGTCTTTTGAACTTGTTCTTGCCCGTGGGGTACCTATGCCGCCAAATGTTTCGTGTCGCGCGGGTACTGGTCTTTGCCTCGAACTGAAGTATCCCTCTCCTTGAGGTGTTGCAGCAGGACTCGAGGTCGGCGGTGGCCGCTTGTCGGCATGAAAGCCTCCAGATCCCTGGTCCCACCCAGGAGTGCCCAATGGAGATCCAGTAGCACTTTTAGAAACACCAGAGTAATCGCTCGGACTCGTCATACTACCAGCGAGAGACTGGTGTGGAACGACGTCATCCGCAGTTAGATAAGCCATGCTTTCCAATGGCCGCCCATCGTGTGCAACCGCCCCAAATCCAGTCGTCTGCGGCCGTTTCCGTTGAAGCCCTGCCAACTCAGTCTCAAGATTACTGTAGTGCCGGCATAGTGAGAAAGTTGTGGCCATATGAGGTGCCAAATGTTCCAAGGAGTGCTTGAGATTAGATGGGTAAGGGATGATTGGGCTCAGAATTGATAAAATAGCGATCGGTGCTGGCTTATCTCTCTTAAGACTGTCTGGTGTGTTACGGCCACCCTCCTCGCTAGGAGCAGGAATACTCTCGCTTTTGGTGCGCGCGTGAGATCTTTGCTCCATTAAAGTGCTGTCTAGTTTGAAGGTTCGAGCGGGTTTCGAGAGAAGAACGTGAGACAAGGGGATGTGAAGAACCGTCCACGAGTTATCAACACCGATAGCTTCGGGCGGCCGCATTCCAGTGTAATCCTCTGTGCCAGTATCTGGATTGAACGAATCTTCGTCGACCATGGCATCTGTGAAAAAGGGGTTTTCTTTAGGGTCAGCGCGTACAGCTGGTGATGGAGCTGGCGATTGTGACCAAGGCGAAGGTGGCGCTTGTTCAAACTCTTCGTACTTAGGCGTTGGAGGCCTAGGCATATCGTCTTCTAAGCGGCCCTCTAATCGTGAGGCTATTGATTTCGCTCTGTCGGCAGCTGAGTGAGTTTTGCTGCGAGTCGGTACACGAGAAGAACTAGCCGAGTTGAACATTGATGATAATTTCGAGAATGAGTCCGAGCGTGGTTTGGCAAAATTCCTTGGAGCATTCGAGGAAGGTTCTGGGGCGACAGGTTTTGGTTTCTTCGACGGCTCAGGCGGGGCTTCATCAGCGAGATACGGATATGATCTAGTAAGTGCAATGGCTCTTCCGCGTTCAAGTACTCGCATGATACCACTGTGGTCAATCAAAGGATCCGCCTCATAATCAAGAGCCTGTAATACCGGTAGAACACGCCCCTGGCTTTCCTTTTCACCCATGAGCGGCGCCTCCCAGCTTGGAATTTGTTGCTCAATGGCATCATGTTCGTCAAGTGTCGTCTTATTCAGTTTGGCATAATCGAGATAGGACTCTTTTGAGGCAGGACCTGCGGGATAATTACTTTGGCTCCTGGCAAGAAACGCAGGCCGCCGAGCCTGTGCGTTGGGTGGAGTTCGTGTTTTCTCCCTCTTATCCTCATAAGTCGTGAATGAATGGCGACTGAATAAATCTGGCCGGGTGGCAGACTTAGTATTCAGATTATCGTCAGAAATCGGTGGTGTAGCATTAGAACCAGGCCAGGATCTATCGTGGTCGCTTGTGCTCATGACGACGCTACTAGACTGTTTGGCTGCCATATAACCCAAACTTAGATCGTCTTCCTTGTGAAGATTGAAGGTTGCTTTTTGGCCCCAAGGAACATTTTCGATGTCTGTTGTGTCAGCTGGAATAGCAAGTGTTACTCGTTCAGCTTTGTACACATCTCTCATAATTTGAACAACATTCGACCACCAAGCATCTAATCCAGGCTCAGCAGCTAGCATTAAAGAAAGATCGTAGAGGTTAGGATTGGGAAAATCGAGATTTTCAGGCTGTGGTGACATTGCGGACGGGTTGAACGTGAAGTTGGATGCTGGAGTCGAAGTACTTGAAAGGACCTTATCCTGGGCAGTCATGCCCAAGGCGTCAAAAGAACCATAGCTGAAAGATCGTGGAGCACCTGTAGGTGAGAGTGTGGTAAAAGGTCTATGCAGATATGACGGCACGAAACCAGCAGGGGCCATTCGTGGAAATGGATATGACGGTGTTCCTGCGACGGGCCCTGGAGTGGGAGCACCTCGAACAGTAGCATTCGACTCAGTTGAGGTCGTTGTCAGAGCTGAAGTCTGAAGCGGTGAACTGGAAAGGCCTTCTTCGGGGATAGGAGAGACCCGATTCTTTTCATTAGGGCTTGCCATCAAGCCTCGGGCAGACATTTCGCGGCGTTCAAGGTCGCGTGCAAGCTTTTCTCGATATTCGTTAAGTTGCTTCTGCGATGACGCTTGGGTGGGAGAGGGAGCACCACCGAAACCTACACGCCGAGGACTCAATGCATCTGTTCCAGTATGGGCAGCCAATGGCTCGGCAGTGTTATCCGAGCCCTTGATCACAGAAACAGTGCTCTCATCGGTAGGATCTACTATCATGTTGTTGTGGACGCGGGGCTCTTTAGATTGAGCATCAAGGGGCGAGGGTGGAGGGTGGCTCGGGTGGCGATCCGTCGTCATTGCGTCACGCGCGGTTGGTGTCGCAGTCGCATTTATAGTCGAGTTGGAGATCGATTCCGGCATCACACTTCCATTTCTAATAGCGCTCACGGGCAGCTTCTCGGCCAGCGAAAACGACGGCAATATGGGTGTCGGAGAGGCGAGAGTCGTCAAGTCCTGTTGACTCGATGGTGATGGGATCGATAATATGTCGTCGCCAACCGGCGAGGTGGCTCTTTGCATGCCTCACAGGAAAATAAGTCGTCCAAAGACGTACAGCTGAATCCTTCTCGCCGGCAGGAAGAGTAGTGTTGAGGACAATTCGCGATTTAAAGGATATGTCAAACTAAGGTAGTAGTGGAGGAGGGGGTATAGAGGTCGACGCTTTGTTCCCTCTAACCCCGAGCCAACAGTGGCAGCACAGTAGCAGCAGCGATGGTCTCTAAGAAACTTAGCACCGGTTGATCAACGACCGAGTTGTTTATTGACTCGTAGGGAGGTCAGGATAGGATGGCCCAGGATCCGAGTGGGAGGGCCGTAAGAGGATGTTCCAACAACGGGGCAACGAGCGGCCGGAACGCAACGCAGGAGGTTTGAGAGCGGAAAATTGGGGGTTCGACCACACACCGGTCCTGCGCAATGAATTGTAGTGTCTCTCAGACTGTCTTGGTGCGGAGATTCAAAAGGTAGCGGTGGTAGCGGTGGTAGAGAGGTGGACTGAACTGGCTTGGCCTGGTTAGTGAGAGACTGGAGACTCCTCAAACGGGCACTTTGAAGAACCGATTTCAAGGTGGGCAAAGTTGGTTTCTGGCTTGCATTTGACCCAGGTACATCAAAGTAGCGTACAGCGGCACCGTGGCACCAGTGAGCATACAATGGTCGGACATACTACTTGTCTGGTACTTGACTAGTCCACGATGCTGGCGCGCAGAACGGGGGTAAGTAGTGCCAACCCTGCACGCGATGACGTAGAGAAAGCGACCCTCAGGGAAAGAAGCAAATCTGTAGGTAGCCTCTACCTGGTCACCTACGTAGCCGGCTGTAGGTACGTACCGAATGGAAATCGCAGCTCCAGAGTAAGTGCATTAAAAAAGAGGGCTAAAAAGGAACTCTTCTCTTCTCTATTCGCACACAATATTCATGGCCATGAATCGCTTCGCACGAGACCATCTTACCTTGTCAGTTTCCATCCTAATCACAATGCATTTGCATTATACGCACAGACTCGAGCAGTGGTGACGTTCCTAATAACAATCAACAGTACCCGTAAACCGCAGCACATCAATACATATTCAGGGGATTGGCTGGTCGGTGCTCATGATGCTCCTGAGCGCAGATTACAATGAAGGCCAAGGAGACCAATGGCTGCAAAAGTGGGTGCTGGCAGCTTGTGCATCATCATCGTCATCGTCCGCTGCTATCCCTGGTAGCCAGCCAAGCATCAGCCCCAGCCGATGACCACTTACAGCCCTGACAAAGCTTCTAGCGGCAAGGTAACTTCCACTGGTGAGGGAGCTTTACTTCCTGCGACAACCACGTCCATTATTGCCATACATCCAAGGTACTGCCTGCATCCAATGGCTGCCAGGATTGCTGTAAGTACACAACCTTTTTCAAGGCAAACAATACGCCAGCGTTAATCAAGCGCGCTGTAGTGGCTGTTTTGAGCCCAGAATTTAGGTTCTTGAAATGTCTCTTTATTTATATAGAGTAAGAATCCAAACATCCTTCCTAGCAGCACCCTGATTTCTGAAATGATTTTGCTTCATTTGGCGATCAGGGCGCTGCTCATTCATGCGACCAATTTGACAGTCATCCGTCTTGTCAAGTCTTTCATTGTTATTATTCATGCTTCTTCGTGACAGATCGAAGCAGCGCTCGAGCCACCACTGTGACCTGTCAGCGGTCATGGTGGTTGTTCCCCATAGACCCTCTCATTCTCGCTCCAGATCGGCGATCTTCAGTTAAATTGTCTCTGTTAGGCATTTTGACAGGAGCCACAAAGACAGGGACAAGGACTTTCGATCGTGTTCAGAATGAGGCTCTCCATGCTGTTTACTCGTCAACAAAAAGACGAGGCGTCTTAATGAGCAGGCTACTAACAGCCGTCTGTGTCTAATCCTGATCCCTTCTCTGGTACGATGCAAGCCGCCCAGGTATTCCTCAGAACAAACCAGCATGAGTCTCTTTAGGCGAACCAGTTACAATACCAGCCAAACCAATAATTTCCTCCAGCCCTCATGATTCAACGGACTTCTTCTGTCTCCCCTATTCGCCAAACGCTGCCAAGCGAATTAACTTGATCACACTCGACGTCTAGCTGACATCATCATGGACTTCATGTCTTTTTACTGCTTGTCTAATACCCGTTATATTATTATTATCATTCGTGGAAACAACGCGCTTCACCGAACTCCATAATTGAGTTTTCCTGATTTTGCCTTTTTCTCCCGGAAGCTCCCCAGGGAATTTGGCTCGTCCCATGGACACTGCAAATTAGGCTCTCGGGTGGTGCTTTTTGGTCACATACACCCTTCAGCAGTGGGGAGGCCTTTCTGGGGTCAGCCCTCAATTCCAATTTCAATGTTTCCATATTAAGACCCAGCCTAGTTGGCCTAACTGGCCTCCCACGGGGGCCTACGGGCTGGCGGAATGTAGCCAAACAAGCAGAAGAACCAGCCACAGAAGACTTGATTATTATTAACTCCATTATGTACTAGGATGTTGTATTAACATACCGGACTACTGACAATTACTATCAGTTCGTGGTGTATTATACCCAAGAGCCAACGTCCCTAGCAGTCTTTCCAGTGAGAAATATGGTTAATGGGGACAAACCTCCCAAATGCCAATTTTTCCTACAAGGTCAAGAAGAAAGAAAGAAGAAAAAATCCCCAGCTGCAGAGTACCAGTTCCTTTACGGTGTTGAAAGGAAAGAAGCATACCTACCCACTGCGTAACACTTAACGTGAATGACAGACGCCATCCCTCTTCGAAGTCGGGTCGGCTGGCATTTGGACTTTGTGTGCCTCGATCAGGACCTCGCGAAGTAGTGGGCCTATCTGAAATCTGAGATGTGACAATAGTGGCAGTATTCCTCTTCATTACACAAAAGGCTGAACTATTGTTCCACAGGAAGCTCAGCTTCTGTCGTGCTGGTCACAATCGTAGCCAGGTCTACATTTTCCATCTCATTTTATTGGATTTTGCGTCTTGTCTCATTGTCTTGTGCTTCCACCGGCGCCTGAAGCAGCGGCTGGTTTGAGATGAAGGCGTTTTCGCATGACGTCTGTGTTCAAGACTTTGTGTGACGTCAAACAGAGCGCGCCACAAGAGATCAACCAATCTCAAGTTGTGGGGTGAGCCACGCCCATGCTATCTCTGGCGACAACGTGTCTAGCCTCCGATTTATGGATCTGATAGAAGCTCCCAGTAGAACCTCTGGGAATCATTAACACTCCAGACCTGGTGATAGGATGTCAAAATAAACTCTTTAAAGAACCCCCTTGTTACTGTGCTAACTTCTGGGGGGTTTTTTTTTATCGCTTAGGATCGAGCCCTAGCCTGAGTAGATTTTTATCTGCTTCAGAGATCCAGGCAGCTGGGTTCACTTCTTTGCTGTAACTTTGTTATCGTCTCAAACAACAACAAACAACAAGATCAATCAAAAACACAAACAACCATTGCCAGGCAGCCGGTAATTAGTCTCTTATTATATCCACAGAAATCTGGGGTTTTTTTTTTAATATATATATAATTGTTTATTTTTCTGAAGAAGCTGATATTACTTGCAGTAATCCTAGGCTGAGAACCGGACAACCACGATGACAACGTAATCGCTGTGGAACAGAAATTACATTAGATGCTATTATACCACGCATTTTATCAACTGAGCCTGTTTGGTCAACGTTATATTAGATCTTCAATAGATCGCAAGGTCCCCTTAGGCTGCTTATCACTTTTCACTATCTGTGCAAGTTTCCAATCACAAATCAAAGCAATAGGTAGGCAGGTGTGAGTCGGTGAGAATATTTGTCCAAATAGACCTCCCACACCAGAAAATATAATACATTACGGAGTAGGTACACTGCTTTGAAAGGTATTGATAGTTTATCTCCTGTCCCATTAGTCTCATACCCAAGCGGAGATTTTTAGGCAAAGAATGCGGGACTTTATCTCTATCAGCCAGTGTTGACATTCGATGTTGGTCCAATTTGAATCGGGGATTATCCGAGAAGTTCAACTAGTACAATATCTGTCCTGGCCTATCTTGGTAGCTTGGCTACCCTGGATTCACCAACCGGTCGGACACCAACGCCGTGACCGTTTTTTTGTCTGATGGATCCTGGCTCATGTTACTTTGAGCTTGGGGTCTAGTGGGGTATGGGTTATCGAATGACCTGAAGATCTTGTGTCCAAAACATAAAAAACCTGTCATACGTGCATGGATAAGACATGGTTTCTTCATTCGATGTACTCCGTATGTGCCCATGGATTCTGAAGTCTCAGCCTTCAACGTGCCTCGCTTTCATCTTAGCTTTGTATTGGCCTTTTGGCATGATGTCTCCATGAAGCTGACCCAGTTCTGGGTAGTGAGTAGCTGGTTCACTTGGCGTTGTCGATTGAGCCTTGCACTTAACGGTTTGGCTTCGGCTTCGGCTTCAGCGCAGCTGGTATTTATTGCAAATAGTAAGGTAGTAATGCTACGAGAGACAATCAAATAGATATGTACCTTTAATTGTGGGTAGGTAAAGGTAATAATACCAGGGCTAGCTTATCGATTATTTACCGTCATAGTTACGTTGTAAAGGAAATCTAACGATCTAGGTAAGTTAATCGTTTAGGAGGCTCGGCACTTGGGCAGTAAAATTGGATGTCTATTATATTATATTGCATGCTATTTATGGCACCATACCTGGCATATAATGAACTTGGCCGATATATATGCCAAATTTAGGGTCCAGATCTCGGTTCACTAGTACATAGTAAAACGCACTGTAGTATATTTTCCACTGGTATCTGTAGTATTGGGCATTTTGAGGAATGCCCAGACCACAGTCATTAGTCCGAATCGTGAAGATGAGAGCTAGTCAGATTTTAAGTAGAGTATACAGACATAATAAGGGTCAGACAGGGCCTAAGAGTCTCCCGATAATGATGTGCATTCTTAAAACTACTTGTTTCTTATTTGATAAGTCTCCTAGCTAGCAATTGTATGTATATCTTGGGACTCTCTAATGTCTAGCTACAAGAATTGGGTTTACCTGAGCTTTGTATCGCCTCGTCTGTTACTACGCAACCTCCCAGACATGATGTTAGCAATGACTACTCGCAAAATACATCACCAAGGGGCATAGCAGAATTTTATGGTATATACAAGTTTGTTCTCTGTCTTATGTTGCTGCGCCAGAAAAACCTTCATTGACAGAAAGTGGTATCATTTATCTCTTGCCAAGAAATTCCACTAGACGGCAGAGTGTGTTTGCACGGGGACATTTCATTACAGGACCTGAGGGGTGGAAGAAAACACCAGAATTCTTCTCTATCTCGCTCCAGGAACAGGGGTCCTCTCTCGTAAGGGCAGAGAAGGGTTTAGGTCTCTCATCAGATACGTGAATGAGTAAAATCTCGGGATTGTAGACGAAGGATTGTCCAAAGTCAGTCCCGGAGTCTTGTTGTTTAAGACTGATCTTGAAATTTATGTCATGCCAAAATTGAAACTTCAAGCTGTCTTAAAAATGTTTCGTCAGAACGTTCTACGATAGATTATTTCTGGTTATTGGATATGTTCGGCTTCAGGTCCTGGTAATGCGATATGACAGATGATATCACTCGAGCAATGGTTCAATATGAAAGATGGAGGACATGCACATTTTGTACATTTGCCCTGAAGAAAGGGCGAATCTATGACTACGAGTCTTTGAATGGTCAGTATGATACGCAACACTGTAGCTCTTGAGGTCGATACAACTCAGAAGTCGAGAGGACTTAGTTGCTGGTTTCGTCTCAGACATATTTCCCATATTGCATCGTGAGACTGGTAAATTGAGTATATTGTGATAGTTGAGCGCCGACGCCTAGGTAATAAAAAATTCGGGAGAAAAGAATTGAATTAAACATGATGAAATGTCGCTCGCTGATAGCGGCGAGAGGCGCGACTACTCCCAGCAAATTCCTCACAATTGTGCCAGAGGCACAGTACAAAAGCTTCAGGACGGCTCCAAACACTGAGAACATACACCAGACGCCGTGTTCCAAGGCCGTTCGCGAACTCATCGCACATGGAAGTACCTACAGATTCCATGTAATCGGGTTTCCAGCAGTGGTCAAGCGATGCAGACCAAGGACGGTCAAGTCGAGCCAGGACCTGGGAAACCAAGCTTTTGCTTCTGAATCCGAGGCACAACACCCACCAATGTGAAAATAGCCAGCAAGAGCACGGCCCACAGCTTGATCTTGAGCACATTGTAGTTGTAGTCTGTCTCGACAGCACTAACTACGGTAGCCAAGAGCAGAACAAAGATGATATATCCGCTCCAACGATGATACTTCCAGACAGCCTTGGCGTTGTCCACGCCGCCATACAGGGCTGGCGTAGCCCACATGGTGAAACCAACGCCGTACTGGAGGAGAAGAACGATAGAAGTGATGACACCGAGATAACCATGGACAGAGTGAAAGTGAGGACCGTCGTTTGCAATCTTGTTGTACTCGATGATGGTCACGCCAGCAACAAGAATAAAAAAGGCCGCGAGGTTGAGACTGGCATGTACGCGCTGGCCGACACGCTTCTGTTCTGCCGTATGAGTCGGCTGCAGACTCAGAACAGACTGAGCCAGGGTGAGAACCGCGAGAGATTGAAGGAGTGGGTGAGCTGAGAAGAGGATCAAAGGCTTAGAGAGGACGCTTGCCCAGATCAGAATAGTGAGTAGGACCACGCCTAGCTGAGCTACTATCCCAGTACCTGATATACCGTACAGTCAGCTATATGTCGGTTGTTTGCAAATTCGAGGCTTACCGAGAACGAGATTCTTGATCAAGGGAACCCCATCTTCTTGCGCAGCATCGCCGGGTCGACCGAGGAGAGGCTCGGTTTCTCTGGCTGACAAATCTTCGATTGGAGGGAATCGCTCTGGGACACCTGTAGCACTCGCCATTGTGAGGTGAACTGGTAGGAAGGGTTGTCTTCTGAGCGTGAGACTCAAGCTCTGTGTGTACGATCTGCAACCAAAAGGTAAAGAGGTGCCGAGTCGAACTCTATAGCCACTTATTCACGCTCCGGGCTTATCAACTGCGCATGCACTTGGAGGGTATTCACAAATGCAGATATGTCACGTATGTAAGTGAGAAGTTTTCAATGACAGATTCGTGTTTTCGTTTCGCTTCTATTTGCAATCACCGTTGACGTCAATGAGATGACTGAGCTTTGGCCAATCACAGGTCATCCTTTTGCAATAGCGCGGGGTAGAGTGACGGATACATCATGTAGCGCAGTAATCGCGTCAATGTCTAGGGTACCTAAGGAAGAAGGAAATGAAACTGGAACAGAAGTATTGGCAGATGATCTATGTATAAACCTGGCATAATTAGTATCTATTACTCGATATTATCGAGCAAGCAGCTTAAGCTACCTGATTAGCTCTTCAACTATCGCTAAATTGACCCGCCACAAACGATGCTCTGGTTGGTCCATCGTTGTTTTAAAGGTCCCTGAAAAACGGCCGGACGGCTAAACGACACAATCCTCCACTGCCCCGAAGCCGGCGACGGGACAGCAATTGGTCACACGGCCGGCGGCCAGCCGAAACTCCAGACTTATCTGCAGCTGCATCACAATAAAGGCTGGAATTGGTGAAGGATCGTACGTAAGAGGATCATCAGATTGTCTGCAGTACCGAAACGTCCAATAAAAATAAGAGATCAGACCAAAAACCCGGAAGCATTTGCCATGATCCAATATTAACGCCATATCAGTGGGCAGTTCGGAAGTGGCCGATCTCCCCTTCTCCGACTAATAGAACAGATCATGGTTCTCATCCGAAAGAAATAAGGCGATAAGACCGTTTTACAAACTTGTTCAACCCCCAAGTTCAAGAGAACTCTAGATCCGCAGACTTTCATTTGACATTGTATTAACACACACATCATGACTTCCATTGCTGACGAAATCGAATACAAGCTCGACAATGTCGAGGTTGCAACGGTTCGTCCAGACGACATTAACAAGACTTTCCGTTCAACCTGTATTGGTATGACTTATATGTGCTCATTTACACTGACCCGTGGTAACAATGCTGAACAATTACAGATCTTATCTCCAGTGGTCTTGGTGGCCAAGTCCTTGGCTACTCTGACCAATGGTTCTGCGAGGCGTCCAACTTGTTGAACCCCAGAGCTCCGATTGCTCAGCCAGGTAAGATGGTCTTCACAGGTGCTTGGTATGATGGTTGGGAGACTCGACGGCACAATCAGGAGCCCTTTGACTACGCCATAATCAAGTTGGGCGTCGCCTCTGGCACGATTGAAGGAGTCGAGATCGATACAGCCTTCTTCAACGGAAACCATGCTCCTGCTATCTCCGTCGAAGGTGTCTTCAGCCAAGATGATGCCAAGGTTGTTTCATGGGGAGGAGAGAGAGGAGAATGGGAGACCATCCTCGGGATCCAGGAGTGTGGTGCTTCTCAGCGATTTGCCTGGAAGCTCAAGACTCCTAGCCAAAAGGCATACACGCATGTGAGGCTCAACATGTACCCCGATGGTGGTATCGCACGATTCCGTCTCTATGGGCACGCCGTCCCTGTCTTTCCTGAAGACAAGGATGCCATCTTCGATCTTGCTGCAGCTCAAAATGGCGGTATTGCTGTGTCGTGCAGCGACGAACACTTTGGAACCAAGGACAACCTTATCATCCCTGGCCGAGGAAAGGATATGGGCGACGGTTGGGAGACAAAGCGATCACGAGGAAAAGACCATACAGATTTCGCCATCATTAAGCTCGGTGCCCCTGGATACATCGAGAATTGGGTTGTCGACACTGCGCACTTTAGAGGCAACTATCCTCAAAAGGTCTCAATTGAAGGTTGTGAGTGGACAGGTCATGGCGATCCTGTCGCAGATGCCACAGCCTGGAGAGTCTTTGTTCCCCCCAGCAAGACAGGACCCGATCAGGAGCATGAGTTTGAGAGCGAAGAGAAGGAGAAGAAGGCTCTGGTGACCCACGTAAAGCTTATCATGATTCCTGATGGTGGAGTGAAGCGATTGCGGGCATTTGGCAAGCGAGCTGTCTAGGGTACTCGGCGGACGAACTTTGGATATGTTCGTGATGAATACAAATGAAATTAATTAGCATAACTAAGATTGGCATGTATTGAAAATCATCTTGCTATAAGGTGGATACATCGTCAACCTCAAACAATTCGCGTCTTATTTCACGCATCACAAACGTTAGGTGCCATGTCTATGGATCATATCGGTTTTATTTGAAGCAGAGACCTTAGGGAATACTGGATTAGGTACAAAACTATATCCAGTAATGCTGTGGCTGTACCTCGGTGACGACATTCTTGTATGTGTCCTTGTAGGTACTCCGTAGAAGTGATAATGTTAGGCGGTATTAGCGGAGCAGCTCCAAAACCTAAGCGGAATGACGGTTTCTCCACGACTTCACCAGGGACAAAGTGGGCAGGGCAACTCAGACGACATCAACACAAGCAACCAACTTCAGTTCCAACAATATCTCGATCCGATAACGCCTACTTACCGACAAAACAATAGAGAACTAACACGATTACATTTCTTTATCGCCAAACCATCTCTTGCAAGATTCCATGAACCACGCGACGAATCTGAATCTGTCTCTGCCCCTCCCTCCATCATGGATCTAGGGGACTCTATCAACCCCGAAGGACAGCCTGAGGAGAAGCCTCGCACTCTCCCTGCAGATCTACCCAGGTCTCTCGATGACAGAAGGCATGTGCCCAACGAGCACCTCATCACCGAGACCGAGATGTACGATGGTTGGCAAGGTTCGTCGCATCGACACTGCGCATTTGCATTTGCGCTTCTGGTATAACCCGACACGTCATTGACACATTTGTAACAGGCCAGTCCCAGTTCCTCACGACACCAGCCATAGCAAAGCCTCTTAACTTCGGCAATCTGTCGCTAAACGACCCCGAATACGAGGATGACATTACCAAAGGACCCAAAGACAGCGACACGCGATTAATGGAAATGCTGGCCGCCCAGGCAGCGCACCAAGCAGCTCCTGCTTTCGAGAACGAAGATGAGGTTGTGAATAGTGAAAGTCTGTCCGAGGCGGAGAAGAAGGAGAAATTACAAAAGGCCCTCAACATGGCTGCAAGTAACGGCGATGTCGACAGAATTCGAAAGCTTCTCAATGGGAAGGCAAAAGACTATCTTGATTTGGACGCTGAAGACGAGGATGGAACACCGCCCCTTATCTATGCTAGCTGCTTTGTGGGTGAGCCGCCATATGTTGCACATAAGTCACTAACCTCCAGTTAGGGCCATGAACCTGTTGTTCAAGCATTGATCGATGCAGGTGCCGACGTAAACAAACAAGACCGCAATCAATGGACAGCTCTAATGTGGGCCATGACAAATCGACACAAGGGTATTGCTAAACTACTCCTCGATAATAATGCCTCCTCCGACCAAAAGACCTCGTCGGGACGAACAGCATTCGACTTTGTTCCCCCGGATAGCGAGATGTCGTTCTATCTCCACGACAATGGCTACAATATTGGAAGCGCCGGAACGGATGACTTTTACCGACCTGGGTTCTCCCAGGATAGATTCGAAGAAGAGATGGCCGAGAATGAGATGCGAAGAAGGCTGATGATGGAGAGTGCTCGTGATCTAGAGGTTGACCTGGGAAACGTGGGTATGGATGACCAACCCGAGGTAGGGTCCATATCAAAATGGTGAAGAGCTGTTGGGCTGACTGATAGTACAGCCTGTCGATGAGTTTGAGGAAGAGCAGCAAGAATTCGACTGGAATCGCTGCTTACACGATCAAATGTTTGTTTTTCAAGAACACGAACTTGAACGCATCCTTGACATCGTTATTACCAATATGACGCCGCAAAGATCACCGACACAGAAACCCGTGCCAGCCAATATGATATTTCTTAGCGCACGATATGCGCATTATCACTCAAGCCCCGAACTTCTGGAGCGACTCTTGGTGTCAGCTATGGATTACATCAATGACGTTGTTGAGAGGTGTCAGTGGGACATGACTATTCTAGCCTTTTGGATCTCGAACGCCACCCTACTGCTTCACTACCTGAAGAAAGACCCTGGGCTTTTCGAGGCAACAGGTGAGTTCCAGGCGCAGCTGGCTGAATTGATAAATGAGATCTTTATTCTTATTGTGCGAGATGCTGAGCGACGTCTGGACAAGGTCTTGGACGTAGCCATGCTGGAACACGAGACCATTCCCGGATTCGAGGATATTACTTTCCAAAATGAGTGGAAGCTCTTCAAGCGAAAGAAAGAAGTCAAAGAGGAGCCACTAGAAAAGCGGTTCAGACCACCATCACCGAAGCAGCGAGCAAAGCCAGCCCCCCGAAACGTCACCTCACTTCTCTCCTCTACTCTATTTGTACTCGACCTTTACGATATCCACTCTGTGATCACTTCGCAAATCATTTCCCAGCTTATTTACTGGATTGGAGCAGAGCTCTTCAACCGCATTATGTCAAATCGAAAGTACTTGGCCAGAACAAAGGCCATGCAGATCCGAATGAATATCTCAATCCTAGAAGATTGGGCTCGGACGAATAACAGACAGGCAGAGCACTTTGAAGGAGGTGAAATGCGCTCTTCAGGGGAGTCGACAATGGACGCTGCTCGAAGACATCTAGCCCCCGTAATCCAGCTGCTCCAATGGCTCCAGTGCTTTTCATCACTTAATGGAGATGATATGGAGGCTCTAGTTATCACACTACAGCAGCTCAAGAGACTGAGTCCTCAGCAACTCATCCACTCAGCCAACCACTACAGGCCAGAAGTGGGCGAGAAGGGATTGCCAAAAAGTGCTATGAAATACTTGATCAATCTACAGAAAGAGGCGGCGCTCAAACGGGAGAGGCGGCGGAGTGGTGTACCTTCACCACAAAAGTCAGGACAGGACAGCATGCCAGTGACACCGGTAAAGGGCCGGTCAAACGGGAACAATCTCGCCACTCCTGGAAGTACTGCCAGTCCTCAAGAAGATGATTGGGACGAAGATGATGACATGCCAGAACATCTGCTGCTGGATCCCGCCCTAATGTTGCCTTTCGTGCTGCCGTCGGTAACTGACATGCTCGTAACTTACGGCGCTGGACTTGGTGGAGTTAACCGTGAGCGAGAGCGCAAGTATATCCCCACAGTGCCACCGGAGTTTCTTGAGAAGTTAGAGGTGAGCGGCGGAACTAGGAAGGGCCCCATGTTCGGCGAAGCAGATTGGGAGAATGAAGAAGTTTGAGGAAGTGACACTCAGGCCGTCAAGGATGCATGACCAAACCGGCAGACAGCGATACTCGACCTGGAAATTCTAATGATGGGGGAGGGCTGCTTCCGAGACTCTTGCGTAAGCAACGGGGTCTCTTGCCGTTGATATTTAGGACTCGGTGATAGAATGTGGACGTCAAGGAGCATCCCACGGGTCAGATTTGGCGAATCAAGCCAGTGGTAGCAGAGACTACGGAAAGTCTCCTATGCAACCTGTGAGGGGCAGAAAGCCCTGAGTGATGGGAGAAACCCCACGGTGACGGACGCGCATCCACTGCCACGTTCTCAACGCGTTGAAAGACTATCACCAGACGGTGGAGCATTTGGCAAACGGCCAATCCTACACAGCTTCCAGTGCAGAAGAGGCAAAATGGAATATGTCTTCATTTGTAATTCTAACGCGAGCGAGGTTGTATAGTTCAGCATATGGCAAATGGAGTCATGCAAGGAGAATCTAAAAACTCGATGTTATGTCAACTCGTTATTGCTTTTTACTACCATAATCCGTCCATGAGAGGCATATGCCAGCCCTCTCAGTTCTCCCATTTACCAGCCACCTGATCGAACAGTGACTGTTCTGACTCATCAGACGTGTGGTTGCAGAGCAAACTTCAAGCTTTGTGGGCCAAATGCGCCATACTCCAGCCTAGCAAGGGTTACATATCCACTTCAGAACAACGCGGCGACGTCTTTTGCTGCATGCACTCAACCGTTGGCAGTTGGGATGTCCAGTACGGAGTGAGCTAGAGGGAGTGCACTTTTTCTCGTTTCCCATTGTGCGTTGTTTGTGTGCCCTACCTATGTCAGACCCGTCCTCAATAAGCGTTTGTTGCTTGTTCGTCTGGGTATTTCGTCACCTTGCCAGCTTCGAAAATCTACAGAAGCGGCGCAGGAAAAAGACGATAAAAATTACTTTACCGCTATTCGTTCCTGTCTCCCGCCTCATCATTAGGAGAAGGGAAAAGAAAAGAAGTCCCCACTAACCACACGGCACACTGATCAACGTGGAGGAAAATGCAGCAGCAAGGGGCTGCCCGATGAGTTGGCATCGGCAGACCAGGACATGGGTCTGGAGCGGTGACAACTATGTACAGTTGCAGCGTTCAGAGAGGCCATGCTATGGGCAGAACGTGGACTCACTGTAGCCCGGCCGGGACGGAAGGGTACGTGCAGCCTTCCCGGTGTCATCTACATGCGATATATCTTCCTTTTTGTTTTCATTATTATGCAGTCTCCCTATAAGCCAAACGGAGAGTATCTCGTGTGCTTGATGTTGCCTTAGCCGGCTCAACACCAGAGCAGGCCAAAGTCCGATCCCTGCATGTATCCCAGCATAAAAATCTCCCTAGGTTCGGGAGCGGGTAGATCTTCAGGGCAGATGAATATCCCACAGATCGCTCTGTACTTTGTAAAGATTCGCGATAATCATATGAAGACTGAGACAATTTCTAATTTTTCTTTTTCGTCTTTGCCAAGATGACTGTCTCGTTCTTGCTGGGGAAACGAAAAGAAGCATTTCGTATTTCGCGGTGCTTCATGTAAGGGAGAAATAGGTTCCGTGGTGGGCCTTGGTTAAGAATGTGATAAAGTGTAAGAGCTCGCATAAAAAGGTCTCAATTAAGCACAGCCTATCGGGAGATCATCATCTGAGTTTGACCCAGAGCTAGGGAACCACTAACTCAGTAGTTACTTCGAGAAGAGGTTTTGGTCTTGAATTGCAAAGCCAGAGGGAGTAAAGATGAACGAGTGCTTATTTGCTCATCAGTATTCCGTCTAAGCACGTAAAACTCATGGTGACGAAGTGATGATGATACGAATAGAGAAAAAACAGAGTTTGATAAACGTTCTCGTGTATTGAAATTAGTGGCGGCAACGTTATACTGTACTAAGGCTACGGGAGGGCTGCAAAGTTGTGTAGCTGATCTAAAATAGGCGATTGCGTGGTTTACTTGCATAGGTAGTAATGCGCTCTCACTCAATCACACTAGGACATGTTATCAAAGTTCTGTCTTTGTTCTGAGGCTGTTGTTGTTGTTGTTGTTGTTGTTGTTGTTAAGGGGTCTCGGCTTCGGCTAAGTGAGTGATGGCTGAGGCGCTATTAGATGTGTTCCAGAGTAATTGACTGTCGTTGAATCAATGGATTTGAGCGAAAAAGAAACGCGTAATTGGAGAATGTGAGGCTGCTGTGAGACCAGGTTATCCCGTCCCGTGCTGTCTTATCCTCGCTCAATGCAATGTGGTGCTGCGTGCTGTGTTGAGCGATGAATGGCCATCGTTTGGTGTCTGGTCGCGGGTACCTTGCAGACCCCTACATCTTCTAGGCGGCCGTATCGCTAATCCTGGTCGGTATGGATGACTCTGACATTGGGCATCGATTGGATCATTGTGATAGCTCACAGAGGCCCAGTAAGCTCGCCCCGGAACCTGTTACGGCATGGTTGGAAGAGATGCTGGTTGACAGAAGAAGTGCCTCTCTGAACAGCTGAGGAAGAAATGTGAGACTTGACGTTTGCCTACCCTGTGCTGTGCTTGTCTTTGTCTTTGACTGGGGGCATGTCTCGGTGATCCTCTGCTTCTGGAATGCAAACGCTTTGGAGATACAGCACATAGCATACAGCGTGTAGATCGTGATGGTAATCAAAAGACTCATCGCCGTCACCGTCACCGTTTGGAGTCTTGCTTGCAGCAGCCTCCGAACTCTATACCCTGGTTCATAGCGAGGTATATTCGGCTGTAGAGGTTGTCACCATGCTTAAAACCGGATTGCATGTATAATATTTTCTGTTGGGTCTTCATTTTGGAGGCTGCCAACATTTCTTTGTGCCTGAAGAGCGAGGAGTGTGGGATGGCCGTAAAAAGGGTTACATGGGATGCATGCAATTCGCCGGCCTTTCATCAATGCCTCACCTGAGCTCTTCCGAGTGCCTTTTTCTTCCTAAGCCCATGACTAACCCATGCGTCAATTGTGTTGTATTCCGGTCGGTCACGTTCATTTATCTGTGATTACCTGATGGTCAACCTCCGACATTTCGACCTACGCGTGCTAGACGTGGTTAGCTGGGTGTAAGTGCGGTGTGGATTCGCCCAACCCACACGTCAACCATATCGAGCCATTGAGTTTTCACCGTCTCGACTCGCTTCGTTTGCCTTGCCTTAGCTCTATGCTCGATACCCATAACTCAACTTACTTACCGCATGTAGCGGGCGGGTTCTTGCCGTAGCCAACGGAAAACCGTGGAGTCGGTGGATGATGTGGCTGTCAGTAAATGGACCAAAGAAGGAAGAGAAGAGTGAAAAAGTCAGGTTTTGTTTATTTTTTCTCGGTTGTTGTTGCATTGTCGATGAGTCGGTCTAGCAAGACTAGTCGTCAGTAGTAGAATTGATATGGTGTATAAGGAACGCACTTCCATCTCCATCTTGAGATCGATTCGCCTCGCTTGGCTTCCCCATTGCTTGCTTTAGTCGAATACTCTTGTGAGACCGTGATCTGTGCCTTCCATCAAACGCACTGCACCTCACTCTACATCGACCGTTGTTTCCACCTGCACACGACTTTACGACCTTTGTCTCACGACCAATATTTAAACAAAATTCAAAACACGGGACATTTCAGTCTCGATCAATGTTGTGCCAGCCTTTCGAGTTTTCGCTACAGAACGATCCTTGACCATTTCTTTGCATACCCGCAACTTTCAACTTGACATCTGCGAGATTGCATTGTCTCATTCAAGTCTAAGACCTGGGCGACTCGACTCGACTCAATTCAATTCTGATCGACCTACTTTCGATAGAATCAAGTTCCAGTTCAGTTCAGTCCGCATTTTGGCGCTTATTTTCGAGTCTCCCTTGATAAGACTCTCCCTTGGGTTCCCTCTGGATTCTCGACCTTGTCGCGACTGTCTATAACACCAGCTCACGGCCCTCTCCCTTTCTTCAGCTTGCTCTTAGACTCCTCACCTGAGCTATTGGGTCTGGTCTTGGGTGTGCTCGATCCCCGGCATTAGCTTTGCTCCCTTGCATTTGCTCCTCATCCAGCCAACCTGCTGGGGTCTTACTTACAACCAAGCTTCTATTTACACGAGCAGACCACATTGTCGACACCAACCATTCACATTGATAGTTGCTTCGAGGCCTTTAAAACTCGCATCATTCTCGCCGTTGGCTCCTTTGTTCAATTCACAATATAGCGCCATGTTGCCATCCAAATCTGGGAGTGGGCGGCAGAAGCAGCCTGAACGCCGAACCAGTTTACGGCTTGATCCTAGCATAGTGGCTTTGCGATACGAGAAGACCATACCAGCAGAACCTCCGATTCTCATTGTATCACGAGACCCTACTCGGCTCTCACGTCGTCCTTCGTCTTCTTCGGCATCATCTCACAGCTCCCGCCACCGTCCTATTGTGATTGTACCTCCTGGTATTGTCGCACCGCCTGCCGAGGAGCACCCGGCCCTCCGAGGCTCATCATCATCGTCGTCGTCGCCGTCATCATCATCACTACCAACTCTCAGGACGTCTCCAGTATCAGTGGAAGAGTGGAAGCGTGATTCTGGGGTTGCTAGAAACAAGTCAACTTCAACAATTCACGAAGAGGAGGACGAAGATGGCCACTCGGAACCCGAATGCAAAAACAAGATTCCTGCAGTGGAATCAAACGTATCATCACTGGTATCATCCGTCATGCCGCGGCCTAGTATGACAACGCAGCGAGACGAAGATCCATTTGTGGACGAGGATAGCATCTTTGAGCCGCTAACATCAATGCCTACCGATCCCTTTTGTGTCGTGTACAACGCTCAATGCACCACGCCGCCTCCTCCACCTCAGGTGTCCCACTCCGATACACCGTTACCATCACCAGCACCTGCAACACCTACTCGACTAAGTCGGACGACTGCTTCCACTGTTCCTTTCTCTATTCCTTACTCTGAGTGCCTTGCAGGCAAAGTTCCCTCCTCCCCAACATATCCTCCTCTATCTACTTCTCGCTCTCACAAGTCTCCCTGTTCCTCAATCCCATCGTCTCCTCGTACTTCTTGTTCTTCGTCTCCCCCCACAATCTCCAAGGGCATATCAAGATCGGGGTCCTCTCGGTTCGGTACATTTTCGCAAATGTTCAACACTCCAATTCAACCCTTGTGGCGGGGCACCGCTAGCACCGCCAATTCCAGCGCGTCTAGTACCCCAACCGTCAGTGCACAATCCACTATTACCACAGCCCTTGGCGCTACCGCCAACGCTACCGTCAACGCTCCAGCCACTGATGCCGATACGGCGATTGATTTGGCTGAGTCTGGGTCGCTTCCGTCGGATAAGGAACAGGGCTCTTCCCGTTTTTGGAACAGGTCCCGTTCTGCCTCCACAACCTCGAATAAGAGCACTAGCACTGCTACATTGGCGGGCACCACATCCATTTCATCTAATAACGATCTCCCCTTTGTTCCCCTCGACGTGTCTATCCCTTGCGAAAGCCTCCTCGATGATGCCTTCATGAACACCGTTTCTTTTTCCAATCGCGGCAGCATCATGTTGGGAGCTCAAGACGCCGCGGCCATTGACGGCGCTATGAAACAGCACACCATATCAATTGATTCGCCCTCTTCTACCAACACCGACACACTCGCGACCGCAAACAATGACGAGAGCGACTCGGGCCGCGCCACCCCAACTCCCACTCCCTCAACTGCTGCCCCTCGTTCCATGACTCCTACTCCTACAACGCCAACGACCCGAAAGTCACAGACCCTTCCTCGACCCAGCGACGAGTCCAACGACATGAACAATTCTGTTAAGGGGGCTGGCGATGGTTCTCCTCAGGGCCAGATGTCAACCCCTGACATTCGTGTCTTGGCCGCCGACGTGGAGAAGGAATCTCAAAAGGTGAGATCGCTCTATACTGTTGGCGATGGTTCTCACGGTGAGCCTGGCAAGAGGCACTCGTACTGCGAGCGTCTTGAACCAACTCCCGAGGTCCCGTCCGAGGAGAATGAACTTGACCCGTATGGTTTTCCTTGATTGTCCCTATTGTAATCATTGCGGACTATGATTTATGCTAACCTGCGTCTCCTCTTTAGTGTTCCAAATCACCTTTCTCCGGCTTGGCAAATGCCCGCCTCTGGAAGTTCTTCTTCCCTGCGGTCTAGAGGCGGAGGGCTCGAAGATTGGGATGACCTTGAAGGTGCCCACGTTGACCGATATGGCTTCATCACACTACCGCCACCGCCTGGCACAAGAATGGGCACACCAACAGAGACGCGGTCAGCGTCGGGCTCCCCAAGAAAACGTAGCTTGTTACAGAAGCGAGACCCTTATAGTTTGACATCCACTCTCAGTGGTAGTGGCCGACGGACTCCTACCAGGAAGGTTTCCGCAAGGTCGCTCAACACACAAACATCCGAATTATCAATATCAACATCGCTTCGCTCATCTCGATCAGTAATACGGCAAGCCAGCAACTTGCTGCCCCACAATCGCGATAGGCGGTGGATGGACGAAGCAGGTGACATGCTCAATGCAGCCCCCAGCCTTCAGGACATCGTGGACGAGATTCAAGCCGAGAAGTTAACAGAAGTTATGAAGCGCAAGGAATGGGAAAGGTCAGAAAAATGGAGGAAAATGGCCAAAGTTGTTCGCCGGGGCGGCGAGGGTGAGGGCATGGAGTTTGAGTTCGACATGAGAAACCCGAAGCTGATTGAAAGGACATGGAAAGGAATACCCGACCGTTGGAGGGGAGCAGCTTGGTGGTCTTTTATGGCCACTAGCGCGAGGGAACATGAGGGATCACCCTCTGAGGACAGAATCGTTGCCGAGTTTCATCGGCTCCAGCGACGAAGCTCCCCAGACGATGTACAGATTGACTTGGACGTGCCCAGAACCATTAGCCGCCATATTATGTTTCGACGACGTTATCGAGGTGGCCAGCGACTACTGTTCAGGGTCCTTCACGCGATATCAATCTACTATCCTGAGACAGGTTATGTTCAGGGCATGGCTTCGCTAGCGGCAACACTGCTCTGCTACTTTGATGAAGAGAAGTGCTTTGTCATGCTAGTGCGAATGTGGCATCTCCGTGGACTGGCTCGTCTATATCGTCCAGGTTTTGAGGAACTCATGGCAGCCATGGGTGACTTCAGTAAGCACTGGCTTAATAAGGAAGTAGCCAGTAAACTGGTGAGTCTGAAGCCTCTCGACATCCCAAGTTAGGTACTGACAATTCTAGGACGAGTTGTGCATTGACACTACTGCTTATGGTACGCGCTGGTACCTGACGCTATTTAACCTTTCCGTACCCTTTCCAGCCCAGCTGCGAATCTGGGATGTCTTCCTCCTATTGGGCAATGACACGTCTTCTATGTCTGAATCACGAAAGTCCGAGACCGACACCCCTCAGATGGTGGAATACGATGTTTTGCACGCTACTAGTGCAGCATTGGCTCAAGCCCTCCGAGAGGTCCTCTTAGGTGCGGAATTCGAGAACGCCATGAAGGCATTAACATCACCTATCCCTGTCAAAGATGAGGACTTTTTGATGAAAGTGGTCAAGGCGGAATACAAACAACACCACGGCAAGAAGAAGACGTAGCAGGTCTTACTGCCATGACTCAAGCCCAATGAGGGCATTTTTCTTTGTCCTTTGGCCTCCTTTCTCTTTGTACATGCGAAGCTGTATCACGATACCCTCCAAGGTGTTTTCCTGTTTTGCGTTGCGTTGCTGATACCCCCTTCATGCTTCGGCCTCTGAGGGACCACATGCCTAAACGAGGCCATTCTTTTCTTTGTATTTGTTCATGAGAGCGTCATGGATTCAGAAGAAGGATGGGAGTTTTCTCCTTTTGATGGTTGATAGCGTTTGGAGCCACGGAACCTAATCTTATATACCCCTCCTGGCATCACTTTGTTTTGCTGTCTTGCTTCCAGGGTTGTTTTGACGAGGCTTGGGAAATACGGCGTGAATTGCACTTTAATGTACACGAGGAGGATAAAGAGATGGCAAAAGATATAGAATAAGGAGAGCCGAGATAAATCAAGGATCGAGCGCCATGTTAGGTTATTAGTCTCAAAGTTAATGTATGACTATGGTATCATTGAATCCATTCCCAGCTTTGCCTCGCTTGTTTGGTCAGATTCATGTAACCCTCTCAGCCTTAGCTAACTGTGGCTTGATCAGATCATGCTTTGTGTGACAGAATATGGTGACATGGCTCCAGTCGTACACAAGACGGTAACATCAAGGTATAACAGTAACTGTTAAGTCGTAGTTGGGTGCATTTAGCCCCTCCCAACAAACCCCAGCAAAGTTTGTTTTCTCCAGGTATCCGTAGTTACTCGGATCTCTGTGGTTCCGTCAGCCTCAATGTCTGAAGCTGTCATTCTCTTCTGTCCACCTATCCACCCCCGTTGCTTTTCTCGGCAGAGCAGTCTGTGCCCCTCCATTTCGACCGTGCTGATTGCCTCTTTGGGCATGGGTCTCCGACCCCTCCCGGAGCTCCGGTGCGGGGGAGCCGGCCATGAGGTCGGGAGCGGCTCACCAACGCGAAGACAAGCGACCAACATCGATTGTGGGATCACTGTCCATAACACAGCTAAGTTGAGTTATTGATATTTAAATTTGTTGGGATTGATCCATTGAGCTATTTAGCCGTAAAGCAGCCAACAACATTCGCTTACTCCCTGTCCTTATTTCTGGTACTATTGAAGATTTAAATAAAAAAACAGAATTGAGTTTGACCCTAGCTTCGATGTAACCAACCTGGCGATAAGTCGATGGGCTATAGCATGAGCCGAATAAGGGAATGACGCAAGATAATAGCTTCTCGAGAGGATCCTACTCTGGTCCTCATGCCTTTCTGCTGATTGCTTCCAAACTTCTTTCAATATCACGCACAGACGGCCGAGTTTACCCCTTCAAGACACCCCCACACAAGCCACACATGCATGATGAGAGCTGAAATAAGCATGGCATGAATTTTCTGTGAACTTTTGAAGAGCACAAGGCACAGTAGCATAGTGGCTTACATGCAGAAGACCCAGTTTGTTCTTGTAGAGCTCCTCCATAAGTCCTTTCCTCTTCTGGTAAGTCAGATATACTGTGGCTTTTTCGTATTCTCGACTCCCCTCTCCCTCTCTCTCTTTCGATTGAAGACTTCTCTGACGTTCAACGACATGGTTGGCTTTGGGTCGCAGCCCAGGTAGCATCCAGACTTTTTGAGGACTAGACTTGAGCAGACCCCTGATTTACTGGAATACAAGTTTCGATTCCTGGGTCTCTAATGCAGCTTGGAGCTCATTACCATAAGCTATGTGCTGCTAGTGCTATGGGCGTTCAGTATCCGCAACTCTGTTTTGGGGGCGTTCCTGGGACTACTTTGAGAAATAGGCTGTGAGGCTTCTAATAGACTGAGCCTGCTCTTTTGTATGGGCCGAAGCCTCTTAAAACGTGGCTTAACATTCAAAATAAACAACAGCGAGAGTGTTCTCCATTCCTCGATCTGCGACAATTGTTGTTCATTTCGCTCCGAGTCTGTTTGATGAAGCTCAAATTGACTTGACTTCCTTGAGAATGTCAGTTATGCATTGCCTGAAGCTGCGAAACTTCATCCTCCTCAATCTAAGTCCAAAGGGTGTCTATAGCCGTCCATAGAACAAGTAATATTCCCATTTTCTCCCTTTCCTTCGTCTCATTGAGCCCGAGCCCGAGCCCGCTATAACCAATGCTGTTCCTTAATGCCTTCGACTCATTGAACCGAAAATCAAAGTCAAAAACTCCATTTTGTACCGTGCACCCAACCTTTAGCCAAATCCTCGCCCTCTCCAGTGCAGCTCAACGAGACGTATATTTAACACAAAATGGCGCGCAAACTTCTAAAAGACTAACGTAAAACCAAGGGACCAACTTCGATGAGTCTGAGTCCGAAAAAACTTTTAGTAGTAACCATGAGAGAATGCCACTCAACTGGTCTGATGCATATTTTGTTTCGGTAGGTAGGTGGTACAGAGCATTGATTCGGGTATGCCTACTAACAAGCCAGGGATAGTTGATCAATCCGGCCGGGCAAATTACTCTTTCATGTTTGTGTGTGATTTGTGGATTATCGTAAATTAAATAGCAGCCACGCTTAGACATAAAATGACTGACATGTGGCGCATAAGCGTGAGAGCCGATCGACAAAACCGCGTCTAGGGTGCACTATCATCAACCGCCTTGTCTGTCCCCTGAATCTTCTCGCGATTTTGAGGTTTCCTCGATGCTTCGATGCGGCTTTGAATCTCCAGGTGATGGCTGCTTGTAGCGGCTTTCTCGCTCTTCGCTCGGGCGACGGGGCCCAGGATACCGTGTGCTAGGCGGTGGCTCTTCTGACAATATAGCTGATACCGACTGTTTGTTCTCGCTACCCGGTCTTTCTTGCGAGGGCATGGGCGTGGAGGCGCGTATCGGCGACATTCGGCGTAAAGGTCCGCCAAAACTCTCTCTGCGAGACCGTCCTGGCCCGACCACTCTAAAGGGTGACATGTCACTTCTTTGTCGTGAATGACCACGTCGTGATCCACGAAAAGCTGCGCTCGACGAGCTGCTTTGACTAAGAGGCGGAGGTGATCGATATCGCTGCTCACTGCGGGTTGGGGAAGGCGCATGATGCCCTGTTGCCTTGCGCTTTCTGGGAGTTTCCCCTATGATCACAGAAGCTATGTCAGTTCACAGAGAGTCTCTCTTTCTCTTGGTCTTGGACGAACCAGAAGGACTTCCGGGTCGGTTCGAGCTTCCGCTAGCTTGCGATGTCGGTGGCTGCCAGTGGTGAAAGTATATCGAAGGACTCGACTGGGCTTCTTGCTGCTGTTGTTGCTGCATATGCGGATGCTGATGTGAGTGCATCGGGTGAGGAACGTGTGCGGGCTGTGGCACATTGGTGTTGATGCTCGGCAATGTCGATATGCCCATGGGTCGTCCTATAGCACCACTCACTGTCTGGCCTCGAGGCCTTGATGGTGATGCCGGATACGCATATCCGGCTGCTGGGGTCGACGCAGATGGAATGCCCGGGTGCTGTGCATGGGTATGCGACAGTGTTTGAGGTTCTCGCTGGTGTTCGGGTGACACAGGCCACTGTGCAGGCATAATCTGGGCACGGGGAGGAGCCTGTCCGGGGGGCATAAACTGCTGAGCCCATTCCAGGGCAGCTTGTGGCGCGACTCCTCCGCTACCCATGCCCGCAAACACCAAAGGAACCATGGGAGGAGGTATACCTGCCTGAAGCGACGTCCGCAGCATATCCATTTCAACTTTGCGCTGCTCTAGACGCAAGCTCTCCTGCCTCGTCCGCTCCTCCTCCTGCTTTCTCTTATCCTCTTCCGCCCTCGCCTGTAGCCAATGCCTCATGGATTCCTCTGCCCCTTGCCATTGCTGAGGTGGAGCAGGTAGTTGGCCCCATGAATCTCTCTGCTGGTGACCAGGAGGGCCCAAGGATGGCGGAGGCGGAGGCGGAGGCGGAGGAGGCGGATGGGGTGGAAGATGTGTAGATGGAGGAGCACCAGCCACTGGGGGCTGCTGGGGAGGAAGAGTCATGGCCGCCGGCGGAGGCAGGCCACGATGAGGAGCCGACATGGGCTGTGATGGTGGACTATGTCCCCGATAGGCGATAGGCAGAGAATTGCTTGCTGGTTCTCGATATATCAAGGGGGGAGAAGGTCGAGAGGTTGAAGGCGGAGTCGGGAGATCATGGACGGACTTGTAGCCGCAAGTTGGTGGCTGCTTGACGGTAAGCATCGTTGTATGATAGCTGGGCTACGCCAGTGGGGACATTTGTACGGCAAGAGTAAATGAAGGCGCATGTATTGTTGGGAGGCTGGGGCTTGCTGCGATTGACTTTTTCCTTTTATACAGATAAGAAACAGTTGACTGGGTGCTGGGCAGGGGAGGTGGGCAACGATGTTATACAACAAGATTGCACTCCACGCTTGAAGATCTGGGTAGCTCTGGCAGTACGATTCAGCCAGATCAAGTGATCAAGCAAATCAGGGAGCATGGAAAGGAAAGGACTGCCAAAAAAATATTGTTGTTTGGGCTGCAACTGTCTCGTGGTTCCTCTAATGCAAGTCTCCAACTGGGGACTGGAGGTATACGAGGGAGAAGAAACAGACGACGAGAATATAAAGCAAGTGATATCAAAGAAGGAAGAAGAGGGGAACAGAAAGAAGCGGCGTACAATTTGGGGTTGTGGGTATGCAAGCTTTGTATAAGCTGGCCAGAGGTGACAGGCGGCGAGCTGGAGATGTCGGCCAGCTCCAGAGTTGTGGCGGTCGAGGTGAGCGGGGCTGATGAAACCAGTTGACAAGCAGGCCAAGTTCATTTGGAACCAGTCATGGATGGCTCTTCCACATAGCACACATGGAGGGCACGCGCAGAAAAGAGCTGTCAACGAGTGCTACTTAGTAGGAAGCTTGTGTGAGAAGTGGAGAAGATCCAAGGCTGACAAGAGACGACTAGAGGCCAACGTTGAACCGATGTGAATGGATTGGGCCGAGATGAGGGACAGAAGGCCCAGAAATGGAAAGTTCCGCAGTGAAGGGGAAAACTGAGAGAGATTGGAGCTTTAAGCTCAGCGAAGTTGTCGTAAACGACGGAGTGGTGAGTAAAGATGCATCAAAGGATAACAGCTCAAGACGCAGGTACCAGCCAGCGTGGTGTATTGTCCTGTGAATCACTCTTGTTATTCACAGCTGAACGGATACGTCTAGGTTCGTGTTGACATCGATGATTGGAGTCTCCAAGAAGAGCCGTCCTGTGAGTTGATGAAAAGGAATGTGTCGAACAGTACCCTCAATCAAGGATATATTTCGTCCTGTTCTGTGTTGTTGGTCGTCCTGTTCGAGTTAGCTTACCACTGACAACTGAGGCAAATGAGACGAGGTAGCTTGCAGACTTCAAGGAGCTATAGCACGAGACCAACGGCTTCAGGGACCAAGGTTTTTTAATGAACGAATAGGAGGGAAGCTCAAAAAATAGAAAGAGGAGAAAATAGTCGATGATCCTGGATAGAAGATGGAGGAGAGAAAGGAAAGAGAGAGAAAAAAGAGGGCTGAGCAGCTCGAGTGAGCTTCGGCATGAGTGGAGAGGAAGAGTGAGTGGTGGAAAGTGAAAGTACACGCACACGCCCGCACACGCCCACCCGCTTGCTTATACGCACATCATCAAGCGCCGGCCGCCGAGTCGCTCTCTGCCGGTCCGCATCTTGACGCATCGGGGTCGTAATTTAACAGTCAAAGACTGTTCAAGACAGAGTGGAAACGCTGCATTGTGGGAACTTGCCCTGAGCGAGCAGGGTATGCTCAAACTGACAAAATGATTAGGGATCAAAGGACAAGAGACTACGGCCAACAGCTTCAACGGCCATGGCATGCGCCAAAGCACAGGTTCAAACCTCCATCTGGCCAGAACAGTCAGGCATTAGACATTTAAGGCAAGGGATAGAGCGAATGTCGTTCCAGTAGAAAGAACGACTATCCTCTTGAGCATCTTATCAAGTGCCAACATGGCAACCTTTGAAGTTAAGGATAAAAGCGTGTATCAGAAGAGATTTGACAGATTTCGGACACATGGTAGGTACAAGACAAAACACTAAAAAGGTAGTTAACCCAGAAAGCAGGGGTCGGTATTGTAGGGGCAGTGGCAGAGGTAGACCGAAGAAGTGGCTGAGGGGTCCAGGGCTGGGATGATTGCTGCCATGGAGATAGAAAACCCAGACAGTCCCATCGAATTGAACGTGCGTCGTACATGCTTCTGGGGTTTCGAGTAGCCAACAAGAAGACAGGATGGAGGGACCAAAAAGGGTACAAGTTTGGGATGAATAGATCATAAGAAGTGGAGTGAGTGGCATCGGGAACCAGGGAGGGGCGTGCACAACACGGTGAAAGAGGTGTGTAGATTGCGGTGCGAGAAGCAATAGAAGAACTACTTCATCAACACATATCCAGATATAACATCGGTATGTGGTAGATAGATGTAAGTTATTAGTCCAAACCCAGTGGACTGTTCTCTCCTCTCCTTTCTTCTCTTTTCCTCCCTTTTGTTTCGTTGATTGATGTTCTCGAAGACCATGCTGAAGATCAATAAGGCACAAGATGCTGCAGACATTCTTACCCAAGGACTCTTGTTAATAAGCTTTCTTTGCACCGACTGACTCTGCGCCTTACCCCAGGCTGCGACTACGAGCTAATGACACGAGCGCCGAGGCAAAGTGTCCGAGCTGCGGCAGCCTCTGAGCCTCCTGTCCAAACAAGGCTCTCAGCCTTGATATGATACACGGGCGGGCTGGCAAGACATGTTGTCTCGAATCCGGTAGTTGGGCGGTAATTAGAAAGCCATCAATCGTGTAGTTGGATGGAAGGGTGGACTGGTGGAAGCCCCACGAGTGGCTTAATAGGGACCTGAAATGTACATACGCCAGACACTTGTGGCAGGAAAACAATAATTTGGATGTTGGTTTTTAGCGCCTCAGCTTAATTCAATGCAGTTAGGTTAATGATAGGGCGTGCAGAGCTTGATCAAATACGTACTTTGGCTACCAAGATTTCCTCAATCTTCGTATTCCCTGTCTTGCGATTGCTTGTGGTTTTTGCTTCGCCTTTGTCTTGGCTGCAGTATAAGTTCGAAACAGGTCACGTTGAGTAAGTCAGGTCGTAATGCAGCTTCTGTATTGGATGTAAACAATGGGTTTCGAAAGATATGGTGCAATCGAAGTCGTGGGCCCTGTTTGAAATGAAGCTTCAGACTCAAGCCGTTCGTGTGTCACAAGGATGCGACTCTAATCAAGGCACAGGAAGTGGATGAAAGTATGGATCGAATTTTGAAAATACCTACCCAGGCTGCCAGGCTAGAAATCTCGAGTAAAAGCTGTTGCACAAAGCGCGGTTCCCGTTCTAGCCGGGTTTGAGCCGCTCTTTGGTAAACTAGGCTCGAATACCTGTGGCTTGTGATCTATTGTTTCGGGTGTGACGGGGGGGCACTACATGGATAGAAGGGTCGAAGAATTGCGAAGGTCATTGAAGTCTTCCACGAAATAGCGTTTTCCTTCGTCTAAAGCAACTCGGTTCCTCTCTTTCCCTACCATACCTAGGTACTTGATATAATGTAAGTCCCCCAAGACAGGCAGTAGATACCATGCATGAGCCTGGGCGTGGCTAGGCTCCTACTGCATTTGGCTGCTACCCGCATCTCGCTTCTGCAAGGACCTCATATCATCTTCTGATGAGATGAACCAACTTCGGCAGGTATTCGTACATATTTGTAGAGCCTTGGCAGAGAAAGGTCGCGAAAGGTAAGGGAAAGAGAAGCTGGCAGTTGAGCCCCGAGCCACCCTGGCAATAGCCCTGGGTTCTGGGCTTTGCCTGGGTCTAGGCCAAGATGCTTTGCAATTAGCTTGTGACCGAGTTCCTTCAGCCGCTCCTTCCGACCTCATGTGGCGCTGAGTTTGAACAAGCTAGGTAGGAGGTAGGTACGTATTACTTTTGTGTGTGGGCTTGCTTACATCCACCAAAGACGTCCCCCTTCATGTCGCGGTTCCGCGTTTCATCTTTGCAAATCTCCATCCTGCCAACCCACTTTACCGAAGTTACAGGGAGATATTCTATGTACATATATTTTCCCACCTGCTGACGATTACGCATGAAGGGAAGTTGGCCAAGACGAGGCATTGTCAGACACTAGTCTCCGATCATGAAATGTCCGATCCTATCACAAGTCAATGACTGTATAACGGATAGCTGATGCTCACAATGTCCAGTAGCAGCCCAGCATCACATTTCGTCATCATAAAACCGTCTCAAGCTGTTGCAGATCTAGTCTGTTCCCAAACATACTCATACCAAAGGGCCAGATGTCAGAGTAACCCACGGAGGCTAGGCCTGCTTGCCTTAGTAGTCAGCCTTTCCAGGATCAGGGCCAACAATGATGCCCAGGTTTGGTCATGATGCATTGGTCGAGAAAATTTGGCACCCTCTTTCTAGTCGATCCAATCTAATACCCAACCCTTCTGCAGGACCTCGAGCCGCCTGGTAGTAATACAGATTAGCGTTGCTCAAGGCTCACCAAAGTGATGGGCGGGGTCTTCCCCCAAAATTCATCCTTGAAGGCTTGAACCTGTCGCCACGCAGCCACACTTGCCAGGTCCGTCGTCAAAAGCACGTTGCAGCATGACCTTCTCGTGGTGGTGGTTCACTAGGCCACTTGAAGAATCTCTCTGCAGCTTTAGTCGAAGGCCAAGCTACCTACCTATGTATTGGGGAGCATAAGAACGGCCAGTGGGACACTCCCTCCTGACCAGGCGTATACTGCTGTGTGCCGGCAGATTCGTCTAGTTCACAAGGATTCAGCAGCTTTACAAGCCCACAACTTGAGACTGATCTCGTTCGACGTAGGAAAGGAAACGGGAAGCTTCTTTGAGTTAGGTAGCCAGAACCTATCCAGGCAATCGTTCATCAACCCTATGGGCAAAGATGAGCAAGCTCAGGCGAGCGGTACCCCACCCCTTGAGAAAGCCCCACCCTCTCGAAAACCGTTACCACACCTTGTTGTGCGCCGTTAGATATCGGAAATGCGCCACGATCCAGGTCAAGGTTCTGACCTGGGTACGCGGATAAAAGATTGTTGATCAGTCCCTCGAAATTCGAATTCGTTTGTTGGGCTAGTTCAGGATCAACCACCCATTCCCTCTCAACCATGGTTAACTTATGAAAACAGATGTTTACATGGCAGCAGCCAGGATATGGCTTTATGCACACAACAAGGCGTACGGGACCCAGGCCATATGAGGTTATCGGACCCTCGACATCCTCAGATGCGATGAAAAGAGCAAAATACGTAGATAACAGAGTTCATTTTTATTTCGACCTTACAGGTATAGTTTCTTGTACCTGTCTTGGCTGCCTCTAAGCGCGCTTCCTTATATTGTTCTATTTGTTTCGCGTAGAGACATACAGGGCTTTCTGAAATCCATCCCTTACCTCTGCGGAATTGTAACTAGCACTTTGAAGCGAGTCACCTGCAAGGAACGATTTCACCTGGGAAGAGATTCAAGAGTCTTGGAGTGAATGCAGCGATATTTGCACAAACTTGGCTTCCAATTCGAATCTAGTCTGTCGCCGGTGGTAGTTCTGAGTTGAGCCAAGTTTCGAAAATATTGTTGACGTTGATGTTAACCCCATCTGTTGTGATGCCTATTCTTCACTAGCTTTAGCTTGTTGGGGGTAATTCAGTGCCTGGGAGTCGTAGAAAGTTCCTGCACAAAGTGCCACCATCATAGCATCCGATGCCCTCTCGAACATTCCGTCCGGTTTCTCTGCTTCACAACAGCTTTGTTGTACAAGGAGATCCATGGTCTCTCATACTGGACGAGTCGTACGAACTTTACGCTCGGAGTACGAATCAGGTCAAGTACAAGGCCCAATTTGTCTTGCTTTACCAACTAGGTAATAAGCACGAACTGGAGGAATCAAGGGGCGATCAAATTCCCACCTTTCTGGGTTATTTTGACCCCTCTGTCCGCTATTGGGATATCGGATCAAATGACAGTATCGGTAGAGCGACGCTGTGTGAAGTACGTTCCTGGATCGAAAATTACATGACCTACAGGTTCGTAGAAGTCAGCATCAATGATTATCTCACATCTCTGTTGGTTGCACTACTCATCTACATTGGCCTTAGTGATGGTTCTATGCAAGCATCTTTTCCCGATGATTGCATAGTACGGAGATGAACGGGAGTACTATGGTACAACGTCTCCAGATCTACCTCGGACTGAGGTGGGAGCCAACATCTATGTAATGGAAGGTAAGGTAGGTGCATTAGTTAGTACTAGCTTGGAGGGGGTGCTCCTAGTGAGGCTCCTTGCAAATCTTGTACCAATGAACATCCGCCAGGGTATGCTCTCCCAGTTCCAAGGACTAGGGATCCCAGGACCATATCATGCTTTGTCCAATTAGAGAATAAGTTGGTCGGTCGGGCCCGAGACGCACCTGCAGCTTGGAAACCCCATGTCGAGAATGGACATCTGAAACACCAAGTCACACCCTGTCCCCTGTCCCTGCCCAGCTCCTTCTACGACATTCCCCTCATCTTTGTTGTTTTGGTGGAAGTTTTTCCAAACTGGGCATTTCCTCCCATTTTTACTTCGTCCAACGACTTCCTTGCTTGACTGCACTCTCATCTCGTCATCTACCCTCTATCCCTGGCTTCCTGTCCCACACTTTGTCATCTCACTTGGACTCGTGCATCATTATCCTTGTCTCCTGCAAGTCTGGATCCATCATCCTACAAGGAACCACATCAAACAGCAGCATTGATATGAGATGAATCATCTCCGTTTTGCATACTTTACCCAACAGAAACGGAACGACTCAACTGGTCGCATGCACGTCTCAACCTTGTCTTAGGTTTGCCCGCCTGTAGTTTGAACGACATAATGGATGTTGCCTCCGATGCACCATAGCACCTGATATCATCTGCGCAAATCTCTGAGCCCGAGTTTTCAATGAATCAAGCGACTAAGTTGCCACACTAGCCCTTTACACATGTCATCTACTAGCAAAGCTGTTCAGAGCCTCAGCCGCAACTTGAGGGCATCCATGCATACACTGTCAACAGATGCACTGATCCCTTTGTGGTTCTCCAATTTGCAATCCTGGTCTCGCTCGTTACCTACGCCTACCAACTTGACTCAAGCTTATGATGTGCTCATTCACATATGGAATACACAGGCGTGTGAAAGGAACTGGCGCTTTTTGCCGCACCATGTCAGCTGTAGGGACAGGGGCCTGCCTCAATCAACTTCTACTATGTATGTCCGTCTTCATCTGGTGGCTTGTTGAATAGCTCAATTACATCTAGACGCTTGTCTGTCTGATGCTAATGAACGTGGACGTGATTTATCATGGAGTTTCCTTAACAACTAAGGAAGGAGATTGGCTTTCAAATCTTTTTTTCCCTGATCACAAGTACCGTATGCCTATTGACGGGCCACGATTACCTGCTCTAATGTTCATTGTGCCTTGCTTTACGGACTACTCCGTACTGCACATCAAGCAACTCAATTTCGCAGATCCTTTACTGATTAGTCGCAGCCCAGGATTTGCGACAGGGCTCGCTCAGGCACAATGGCCTATCTTGGTAGGCTCGTTTGATTTGCCGCCACCTATGAAGCTGGAGGTTCTTGTTTGCCTGTATGAGCTGATGGATCGGCAGCTAGCCTTTAAGCGACTTTCCCACCCACCCTCGTGGTCGGCCCAATCCGATGATACCCTTGTAGTTTTTGGATCTAAGCTATCCCGATCCATGTGCGGGTCTGGTCTAGACGGGACTCACCTCGAATCCAGTGCCATGCATCCTTTTTAAACGCCCTGCCTTACCTATCTAGTCAAGGGGTAACTTATGGAGAGGTGCCAGACAATTCCCGCTTTGCCCCAACACAAACCAATGATCACCTTGTTGTTGGTTGACTGACATGACTGAGTCCAAAGCCTGCACTTGTGATCACGTCCACATACTCACAATCTTCGAGTAAATTGACAGACTCGGTTTCGGGTAACTAAATTAGGATACGAAACTCGGCTTTGTTTTGCGGGAACCCACCGCTATAGTGTCTGTGTACCTATCTGGCTTCCGAGATTTTTCTGGTGATCGGCTACTTGCACCCAGGCACCGTTACACTACTGGCCATTGCGGTCTAGCTGTAGAGTATCTACCCTGTATGAAGTACCGAATCGACTTCAAAAACTTCCGCATCAAACAAGAAATGGCCATGGTCGATCACTAGGCTACCGGACGTGTCGATAAGTAAATGATTCGATAACCCACATCTCAACCTCAAGCCCTTGATTATTCGGGCGATCAAGATCAGCGAAGTGATTCCCCTGCTAGCGCCCCCCGTCCCATCTGACATGTGTCTGTCGTGCCAGAACCCACGAGCCCCAAGATTTAAGGCAAGCCATGGTGTAGGGATCGACACCAGAGGCTGCACTGGATGCCAGAGATTATCCTTCTCTGTTTGGTAGTTCGGAATTGACGAAAACCTCCCCGCCCTGACTGAAAAGGCCGGCTTCCGTACATACCAGAACCTGCAACACGACTAGATCACTCCGACTTCAACTGCGTGGCGAGAGATCTCATTTGCCCGTCTGAGCTCCTTTGTCTCTGTCGATCATCTTCCTCCATTGATATCACCCAAATACGAGATGCTGTTTCTAGATGTTGACTTCAGTCTGGCTTGCTGGCCTAGCAACAAGTAGTCAAGGAACAAGGACGCGTATCTGTTAGTCCACGGACCATAACTACTCTCGGTACGTATGCTCCCTTGCCTCCCAGCTACTATACCTGGTCGTTCCGAGTTTCAAATTTTTATTACATAGAAAGGATAGTGATCTTAGATCATGAGACCTCGTCTTCATGTACCAACAGCTTCAAGGCTCGGACTGAACTATGACGAAAACAACATGAGGGGGAAATTGCGCGCCGCATGGTTCCCAGAGACAAAAGGCCGCAATGTTGCCACGACTGGTTTTTCTTCCTGCTGCAACCCAAATCAGGTCCTGAACTGGCTTAACTCTCAGTGGGCTTGCACATTGCCAGCTGAGAACCCCTTCCCCTCCACAGTGACATCTGCATGTATTTACGCGAGATCGAATCCTTGAGCCAAAGTTCATCATTGACCAACCAGACAAGCCGGGATCTGCCATTGATCGAGAATTGATCGGTTGGTCAGCTTACACGTCAACTCCTTTTCCGCTTCTCCACCCCGTCACCCTCGCCACTTGTTGTGACGGTATGTGTGGCTATCATCCCGTCGACACATGCAGTCAGGCCGTAGGGTCTGACCTATCTTGAATGGATGTCGTCGGAGACTCGTCTCATCTAAGTTAAGTTAATCTCGGACACCAATGCGTTGTTTGTCGCCAACGGCCGCTAGCGTGAGTCCTCCATGTGGCTCCTCACCTCCATCTTACCCTTTCTTCCATGTCGATCATATCCATTTATGGCCATGATTATTAAGCTTGGTTCACTACACCCTTCAATCCTTATGGTGTCAAGCTTCGGCGAACTAATGTGGAGCTTTGTTCGAGGTAAACCGAAGGGCACTGTATGCTATCACTGTGTATCTGTCAACCAAATTACAGTTCCTTAGAGCTCAGAAGGTGTATAAAATTTCATGGTCAGGGACCCTCACAACGTTCTGTATCTGTAATGCTAAACTCTCACAAACCATATCATGCTAGTTCAACTGTACTGTGGCATATTCTCTGTTCTTTTTGGCGCTCCGGTCCCCAAACAGTGGACCATGCTATCTATGCTGAGTCGATGATTTCCGCGAGAATAGGATAAAGCAAAAACGAGGTATCTTGCAGGGTTCCAAACAGCCCACCACATAACATTTACCCTCTTAGCCATCAAGAATCGAATGCCCTCGCTCACCTACGCCTCAACACAAGCCCCCATCCTCCTCGAATGCTCCTCGCTGAAGTAAAAACAATTACACCAAATTTAGATCATGCCCAATAGCATGAAGGTTGTGAGGCGGGAGAAAGCTCTTTTCGCCCACCCATATAGAATGTCTTTTTCTTTGTCCGCATAATCCACCAAATCCATGAACATCAAGTTCCGCTCCACCAGTCATCCTCAATAGTCCCTGCCATATTCCGAACACAACCATAAATTCATTTCATCCATTGGTGCTCCCTTCGTCATGTTGGAAATATAGGTCCATAAAATAGGTCAGGCCGGGTGCCGTAGATAATTATGTTGGGATCCAGAGCCTGCAAGAATCGTGCCTCACCAGAAAAGTGATGAGGCTTTGCCTGACGTCGTCAAGCAAAGGTGTCTTGATTATCCTAATGAGGGAAAATTCGATCCTTCAACGATGAGGCAGAGGACGTCAGGCTACTGCGTTTGCTAGAATCTTTCCCAGAACTGCAAGAGTTGTTCTCCGCTTTTTGGCTCTCTTCAACAAGATTCGTCGTGCTCTGCCGTTGTGGTTTTTTGAGAACACCTCGCGACTTGTCGTTATATACGTTGCTAAGCGATGGTCGCTCACTGTTTGACTCGCTGTTGCGGCGATTTTTGATAAGCTTTCGAGGCAGTCGCTTCTGTGACTGGGAGGTTGAGCTGTCTGCGATTGACGCCGTGTCTACAGACCGATCATCACTTGAAACGCGGCCAAGGCCAGAGGTATGGATCGAGTGAGGTGAACTGCCACGAATGGCTAGTGGCGATGGCTCTTGTTCTCTGTTGAAGACAGGGCTGTCTTGTGCTTGTAGAGCCGTCTGGTCAACTGGTTGGTTGAACACGGCTTCTTCCTGCATCGGATCAAGAGACATGTTGGCCAATCCCTTTGTTGCCACACTCGTTTTAACTACAGGAGATGGAAGAGTAAACGATGAGTTAGATCTGTGAGTAGCGACTCCGGATTGCGTGTGGGGGCTAGGCGTGGATGATGAGTCGTGTTGCACTGGGGGAGAAGATTCTGGTTTTGGCGGTGGGTGCTGCGTCATGTCAGTGAAATTCCTGCAACACCGGATTCCCTTACCTCAACGCTGAGATATGCGTCGAGCTTCTTTTTAAGAATCTCTGATCTAACTGGCTTGGCGAGATAGTCATTCATACCAGCAGCCAAGCACTTCTCCCTATCGCCTTGGATAGCAGAAGCGGTCATGGCAATGACCAAAATAGTGCGCACTGCATCGAGAGAGTCCTTCCGGATTAGCTTTGTCGCCTCATAACCGTCAAGAACCGGCATCTGGACGTCCATCAAGACAACGTGATACGGTTTGCCCTCTTTGGCCTTTTGCCGGAGCCCTTCCACAGCCTTGAGGCCGTTGTCGTATGCAACAACGCCCTTGTAACCCAATCTCTGCACGTATTGTATAGCGATCTTTTGGTTGATGGGGTTGTCCTCAGCAACACAGATGCGGATCTCATCCTTGGGTACCTTAGACAAGTCCAGATAAGGGTTTGGCGATTCTGCCCTCTCCACAGGTGAGGTTGCTGCGTAGTATCGGTCGACAGATGGCGTGGTTTTGGTCTGCGCGTCTCCTGCAGCAACATCAGGCTTGGCCTTCTCAAACGTGACAGTAAACCAAGCAGTCGTGCCCACATTCTCTTCACTCTCGAGCCGAATCTTGCCCTTCATCATCGTCTCAATGAGAGACTTGCAGATGCTGAGACCGAGACCGCTTCCGCCGTATTTTCTCGCTGTGCTAGCATCCGCTTGGCTGAAGGGTTGGAACAGTTTGGCCAATTGCTGAGGAGGAATACCGATGCCAGTATCTCGAACCCAGAAAGTGAGGGTGGCGTGCTCCTTTGTCTCCTTGTCCAGTCGAGCACCAATAGTGATCGAACCATCTTCGGTGAACTTCAGACTGTTTCCAATGAGATTGCCCAAAACCTGGTGTAAACGGATAGGGTCGCCGTAGATTAGCATGGGCGGTAAGTTGATGTTTTGTACGATCTTGACATTCTTCTTGGACGTCTTCTCACGATTGCTGTAAGAGACAGCCCGGACGACTTCGCGGACCATATCTTCGGGGTTGAAGGCAATGATGTACAACTTCATCTTGTCTGCCTCCATCTTGGAGAAGTCCAATATGTCATTGATCACCGTCAATAGCAGATCAGCGGAAACTCGAATCGAGTCGGCCATCTCGAGCTGATCCTTGTTCAGATCACTGTCGCGAAGAAGCTCCGAGTTGCCGATTACACCATTGAGAGGAGTGCGAAGTTCGTGCGACACATTGGCCAAGAAGATGGATTTAGCCTTCGCCGCTTCCTCCGCAAGCTTGACATTTCGCTTGGCTTCCGCTTCCGCGTTCTTGGCCTTTGTCTCTGCTTCAAGGGCTTTGGCAAGTGCGCGCTTCTGAACGGCTACCATAGAACGGTTTTCTGCTGATATTTTCTCAACATTCTTCATCGCAAGGGCGTTCGAGTAGCTAATGCCAATTTGGTTGACAAGAAGCTGCAGGACCGTGACGTTGCGATCTGTGAATGCGCCCGGTTCACCCTCCAGATAGAGCACGCCAAGCAGAGGTTTGTTGCCATGACAGATCGGAATCGCAATAATACTCTTGCCAACGGGGTTTCTCTGAAGCCAGGACTCGTTGACATTGCCGAATCTCTCATCAGATATCAGGTCAGGGACAAAGACTGACTCAAGGAAGCGGGTAGAGTAGAGAACAACATTCTCTGCAATAAGTGAGGTTCCTGATATAGGGATGCCCGGTATATGGGCGGAAGCTCCTTTCTCAGGATCACCACTCGCTGCTACACACCAAGTATTTATGTCGTTCTCTTGGACAACAATGGCAGCCAGCGTAGCTGAGCCACCACAAGTCTGTAAGATGACATCGCACATAGTCTTCAAAAGCTCGTCGACTTGCAGCATAGAAGAGATGACCTGTGACGAGACAAGAATGGCGTGCAGATCGATCATATCGAGAGCAGGCAGTCCCGCCCCGGGCTCGGCCTGAATGTTCATTGAGCCTCGCCATGCACCTATGCGCTCGCCCTTGTTGAGGTCGGCCATGTTCATCGTGTTAGAAGGGATGCGTGCAAGATCTCCACCGTCCTCTGCCTCTCCAGTCCTGTATTGAACTGAGGTGGCATCAGCGACAAAGTCGGTTTGGACACCAGTATCGCAAGTACGGTAGTTTCTTGTAGGACCATGTAGCAACAGGCTGTGTTCCTCCTCGATGGCTTTTGAAACACCGAGAGCCCCCATCTGCCGGAATAAGCCAACTGCTTCAAGAAGTGCTGCTCGAGCTGACCGGCGCGCACTTCGTCGAATGAACATACCAGCCATAAGATAGTTACCAAGAGCTTCATCAAAAACGGAATTATGCTCAGCTGCATGATCCAATGCTTGCTCATAGTGCTGAATGGCATTCCCATGGTTCAGAGATAATTCCTCAACCTGTGCTTGCAGAAACTTCATCCAACTTAGGTAATTAATGTCGGAAACAGTGCACCACTCGTCCATCATCTTCACGTAGTGGCGCAATTCCTTTATGACCTCTTCGACCTGCGAGGAGAAGTCTTCAGTTGGGGAGCAGGGGAGTTGGAGCTTTTGTAGCAGGTATCCAGCACGGGCGAGGCCGTGGAACAACAGTATCAACCTACTGTTGTGTGCTGACCAGAGCATACTAAGTTGATCAACGGCGTGGCTTCCAATTTCCACGGCACGCTCATAATGTCCGTAAAGGAATAGGGGTATGATCTCGAAGCTCTCATAGAAGGTGACAGAGCGGTTGCTCTTACGGCTACAGCTGATCAGCCATTTCTTGTAGTTCTCCGCGTTATGTGTCTCGTCGTTCATGACTTCCAAGGCGTTGCGAGTGCGAGTCTTGCCCTGAAGAGCCCGGGAGAGCTGCCTGACAGCAATGAGTATTGAACCTCCTCTAGAATCAGCATACCAGTTGGGAATTTCCTCGCAGCCATATTGACAGAAGCCCTCGAGGTCTGAGCAGGCTTCTCCGCTGAAAAACTTGAAAACCGAGGACACGCCGTAGCTCATGATAGTTGATATCCTGTCACCAGCGACTGATGCATACTCTACGGCGTCCTCCATCTGAGCCGTAATCATGGGCATCGTCATGTGAACATGTCCGATACATATTGAGTAGAGCATCAAACCACGGGCGAGAAAGAAGGGGTCCTGTGATTGGTAGAGCAACTCTTGGGACGTATTGCCTAGCTCTACCGCAAATTGTGTCATATTGAATCGGGACAATGCAATCATCGCAAGATAGAGGAATGCCATTCCGGACTGTGGATACGCGCCTCTTTCGAGATGCATCTCGACCATCATGAGAGTGAGATGATAGTACCGTAACCCGTCGCTCCACCAAGCAGCGCTAATG
Organism: Fusarium proliferatum ET1; assembly: GCF_900067095.1. Taxonomy (NCBI): domain Eukaryota; kingdom Fungi; phylum Ascomycota; class Sordariomycetes; order Hypocreales; family Nectriaceae; genus Fusarium; species Fusarium proliferatum. The sequence goes on along the minus strand of NW_022194792.1, from coordinate 3,505,487 downwards.
GTTTCGGCCAGCACGGCTCCGACAGGTGCGACACTAGGATCCTCTGCTTGCTTATAGTTGAGGAGTTCGCCACGTCCCATCGTTTGAATCTGGATTGATAAGCGCTCGAACTTCTCATCGCACTTTTTGAAGCTTGGCTCATCATCGACAGTGACCCCAAGGCCGACCAGGCAGTCTTTGAGTGAAACTAGAGCAGAAGCGGAATCACCACTCTGGGCGTATATTCTCGACTGCAAGACGTATGCTGGTGCTTTATCGAATGGTGATTTCCCATTCTTGAAAATAGTGTTGAGAATCTCGTTCGCCGCGGTATATTGGCCCATGTAAAGATAACACTCTGCTGCTCTGAGGTGGAGCTGCATTGTTTCATCGTAAGATACATCTTCTTTGCCGTCTGTCCAGGGGTCGTCCTGGAGGAGAGTAAGAGCAGTATTGTAATATTTTGCGGCTGTAGGCTTTGCACCGCTCTCTGCGGCGGCTTGGGCGCAGCTCGTCAACAGTTTGCGATATTGGTAACGATGTGAAATTCGTCTCTTGATAATGTCAACCGCTGCACAAATATGTGAGGCTGTGTTGTCCAGCTGTTGGTTTTCGCCGCCATAGTATTTTTGAAGTGTCTGGGCAATAATGAAATGCATCTTCCGAGAGTTGCATTCCTGCAGGTCTGCTGAAGCATGAATGTATCGGTCATGGGCAAATCGAAATCGATCGTCGGTCTCACTGGGCACAATGATGTAGGCCTGTATGGCTGCTTGAAGACCAGCAATTGCTTCTCCTTGCGAATAGGTTTTGTGTGTAAACGTTGCACAACATGATCCCTTATCATCCTCATGGTAATCAAACTCACCCCCCATCAAATGACAGATGAGTTCAAAGGAGAATGAATTGCCGATGAGGGCAGCCCAAGCGAGAAGAGTTCGTGCTGCTGCAGGGAGCTCTGATAGCCGGTGTGTTATGAAGCCTGTATCAAGTATGTCGTAATCCTTCTCCCCTTGGAATTGCTCAAAAAGCCTGTCAAGGTCATAATGCCATTGGCTGTCTCTGTAATCGTACCAGATACACTTCTTCCGATGACAAGCACTCAGCATCTCTCGCATGTAGAATGGATTGCCAGCCGTCTTGGATTGCAACACCAATGCAAGAGGCAAGACTTCTTCCTTTGGCCGACAAAGTGTTGTCGAGACGTATTGAACTATGTCGTCTTCGGCCAAGGGTGATAATGTTATACGCGTGACCAAAGGACCGCCCGAACGAGGATACTCTGCTGGTAGCAATTAGTCGTCATTCATAGTACTAGAGCATCTATTAATACATACCTTCGCCTTCAGGGAGGTGGATCATGCTTTGAATCTTATCCCATGTGATTTCTTCCGTTCGGTAGGTCATGATGATGACCATTTTCATCCTCGAAGCGATGATTTGGGATATGAGCTCCATTGATTCATCGTCGGCAAAGTGAAGATCATCCAAGCAGAAGCAGATGAACTTGTGTGCAGTGAACACGCGAAGTACATCTAGGAATATATTCATCAACCGCATTGTCTTGGTGGATGTACCCGTTCGAAGAAAGTCTGAAGATGATTGTGAAGCAACGCTGGGGTTCCTGGCAACTGGCTTGGGTGAACTTCCAGGAGATGACCCCCTTCGTTTTAACCCGGACTTTCCATTCCCTCTGATGGAGGCGAATTGAAGAGACGATGAGATCGAACGGCCTATTGATGCTTCTGGGGGGCCGAGAAGAAACTCCGGGAGGCCCAAGAGACGGTGCAACATTGGCCAGACGGGGCGAACGAACTGCTTGAGACCCTGATGAAAAGGAGTCTCCGTGTTCCTCTCACCCCAGACTTGCTTGAACAGGGACGAAAGCAGCTTAAGCAGAGGTCCAAATGCTGTTCTCCTTGCCGTGTCAAATTTCGCAGTGGCACAGTAGCCCCGCCGCCTAGCATCCGCCAGAACGCTCTGAACAAGACAGCTCTTTCCAAGACCCCCTGCACCTTCGATTGTGACAACCTCACAATGGTCGCGCCGTCTAAACTTGGCCGAGCCCAGCTGTCTTGACAGGCTGGACGCCGTCGATTCTACGACGCTGTGGCGATTTTGGGAATCGGGCCCTGAGCTATCGACAAGACTGCGTGTCTCAATTGAGATTGACTGGTGTCTTTCCCATGGTCTAGCAATTCTCGGAAGGGTCCCTGACGGTGAAGATGAAATTGTATCGCCAGACACCGTCTGGGTATCCGAAAATAAGGGGTTGAAGTTGGTCTTTGGTAGCTTAGGGTCGGAAGAAGAAGTGTGGGTAAAAGAACCGCTGCGATAGTTTGTGCCATCCACAGAGCTCGCCCCCTCGCTAGAAATGTCGTCAAAAGCGGCCATATCGTTTGACAAGGTTGAGCCGTCAGAGAACCGGTTCGTGTTTCCCTTCAAGTTCATGGCATGGCTTTTTGCGACGCGATCAATGACCTTATCTAATTCTGCTTGCTCTCGCTGGCGGCCGATCATGATTGCTGGAAGCATGAAGAACGATGATACGTCTTTGGTTCCAATCCTCCACTCCTTAAGTGCCAACCAATCCCCGTCACCGAGAAACTCCTGGACCTTGACCAAATCATGGCGAAGCCCGCTCGCCGAGTGATAACGGTCCTGGACATTCCTAGCCGTGCATCTTTGTATGATCCTTCCAACCACGTCGGGAATATCAAGCCTCACTGTAGAGACATTCGGTATCCTTCGACCAAGAACACCCTGTACGATGTCGAGGGGACTATCACCTTCGAAGACTGGCCTCTGAGTCAGTAGGGTCCAGAACAAAACGCCCAAAGAATAAATGTCGGTCCGACTATCTGGCTCAGCAGGCATTCGTCCTGTCTGTTCAGGGCTTATATATAAGAGTTTGTTCTGTGCCCCGAGTTCTTTGGAAAGCGTTGACCATCCCGTGCTGGTCAGGCCGTGTTCGAACGAGCGAATCCCAGACCCAAAAGACATAACTTTGACCTGCCCAGTTTCGATATTGAAGTGAAACGCATCGCCCCGAATTTCGCCATGGATCATGCCAAGGTTGTGGTGAAGAAGCTCCAGACATTGAGTTGCACCTATAGCAAAATCTAGAAAATATTGTAGAGAAATTGGCGGGTGCAGTTCGGGTTCGTTCTTCCGTAATGAGCTGAATGTCTCTCCTTGTATGCGAGCTCTGTAGAAAGCTGGTCCCATGTCCAGTACTTCGAGTAGATAGTTGGGTCCAGGATGCTGGTATATAGAAACAACAACCTGTGCGCGATCACCAGGAAGGGGCTGTAGCCTAATCAAGTCGATAGGTTTAACAATGTGCTCCCCTGTCGGATCTGAAGTGGCAATTAGGGTTTTAGCTATGTGAAAAGCCCGCTCCTCTCGCAGGGCGTGATATGATAAACGAGCAACGACTGGTTCTTCGATATATGCGGCATCGCTTGGTATATTGGAGGACGATGAGGCCGGGGGCGTTATTGCTTGAGTATCGTACCCGTCGATATTCGATATTTGGGCATAAGGTTCTGACGGCGATGGGCGGCCGGAATGTAGCCTCAGGGCGGATCCTGGGCTCGAGGCATTGTGAGAGCTCGAAGGCGAAGGCACCGACGACACCCACCGCGTGCCGATTACATGCCTAGACGTGGTCAGAGAATGAGATGAACATGGTGAAAGCCAGCTATAGTGCGAGGCCTGATGATGAAGGTTCGCGGAGTACAGCGGAGAATTTACCAGAAGTCGTATGAAGAATGGAAAGGCAGCTGGCTTTCATCCCAGGTATAACCAGCTATCTGACGAAGTCGCTCGTATATTCGAGGCGGGGGATCAAGAAGGTCGTCCGTAACGAGAGAAGCACCGTCCATGATGGTGCGCGAACGACGGCGCGCCTCGTGGATATCACAATCGATGTCAGTAGCAGGTCAGAAAGACCAGGAGAAGCGATCGGCGGTGTTCAGTTCAATTTAAGTCTTAGGCTCAGGCAAATGAAGCGCCCATCATCGGAGATATATCGGCCGTGGTTTCAACGTTGATGGCGCAGAGCAATGACTGTTATTTCAGTGTCGAAAGATGACAAGTGGAAAAGAGAGTCAGGCGCAGTAAGATTCGGCGTGCAAAAATAAATCAACGACAGGAAGGATATGGGATATTGTATGCAGGATCTACGTTTGGTAGGCCGAGTGTTTGGTGGAACTCTTCCAGGACAGTGTGTAGGTAATTTCAAGACTGTTGAAGGTGATATGATGTCTATGACGGTAGAGGCTCGCTATTAAAAGGCATACGACGTATCGGAGCAGGCGAGGTCGTGGTAGGGAGTCTGGGGTAAGGAGGAAGAGTCCGTTGATCCTGCAACACTTGAGTGAAGAAATGGTGAAGTCAAATGTAGGACAACTTGTGTTAGTGTGTGGTGGTTACTGTCCCGTACCGTGACCGCCGAGCACAGAAACACAGACAGGGTGGGATGGAGTTGGTTTAGGTTCAAGTTGGTTTAGATTTGGGATGAGTGGACTTTCAAGGTTGAGGTGGATTCCCGCCCCTCCCCAGGCTTCCCCCCAGTGACAGAGACAACTATGTACGTGCTCCTTATTATGTACCGCACCTAGGTAACGTAGGGGTGTCGGGGGTATTTGTTTAGATTAGCAGAGTCGTTGGGTTTGCAACTTGGTTACTTTCCAGGCCAAGCAGAGACAGTCTTGATTCAATCGATACTTGAGCTGGACATACATATCTTGGGGGGTCAATGATATTCTCCATCGAGTACGGAGTAGTTCAGAACTAATTGGTGAGAATTACCTACCCATGTTTTTGTGTGCGCGCCAAAAGATACAGGGTCCAAGTCTTGTTCACGAGCTGGTCCCGTCTTGAATTAGTAGTGGATGACGGAACAGCAAGGATATCATCCGGTTTGACAGTTGGGCCTCGTACCCATCCATGGTGATTGGTATTGGTGGTAATAGCCCTGCCTCTGCTGAAGAAAGTGGACGCATCAAAGTGTCAAGCAGAACACGTTGTGATTCAATTCAGGGTAGGCATACATATCTCCTTCCACCCTGCATATTCAGCTTCCATTGCATCATCCAGCAGTTTTACCTGAGTGTACTGACTTGTCACCGTTTCGAAACATAATGCAGAAACAACTGTGCTCTCTTACTACAATCATCGTTAACCTCATCTCACTTCCCCTCTCCGTCCCAGTAACCACGATCCCATTGACTTTATTGTTTCAGCCGAAACTCTACAGCATCTCCAGCGCCACTATTCCCGCTTTGGGCAGCCATAACAACTTCGAGCTAATCTCTGGGTGCCTCTTTTTGCCCATCCCTTCTGTTTTAGCCAAAGTTTTCACCGAACTAGAAAATCTTCCCTAGTCTCGTGCTGTCAAGTTGAAATACCAATGTTCTGTTATAGCGCATCCACAACTTCACTCATGGTCTGCTGTATCAGAATCTCATTGTTTAAGTCAATAAGTCGTGTGGGCTTCACAAAACCGGCTCATGCGCGATGGACCCTTGTGGCGCCGTTTATGGGGCAGCACAACCAAGCCAGCGCTTGTTTATTAAACTGGTCCGTACCTAGGTAGGGTAGCTTTGGGCACGCATTCCCTCCAAGAGGTTTGAAGCTGACAGTAACATGATTTCTTCAGTGTAATTCCATTATCATGAGCAACAAAAATGAGATATCCCAACTACATTCTCGCATCTACCCATATATTGCATAACGCACATAGACTATGATGTAAGTGGCAGGGAATTAAATGTCACTGAAACATCAACGATCCAGGAACCAATCACTGAGACAACAATTCCGATGAAGAAGAGCTAAAACACCGAAATCCTTCCACGAAAAGAGATAAACGGCCCAGAAACGCTAGAATGGCATCAACGACGGAAACATCAACATCTTCTAAGTTCTATTGTATATTATGTATCTGTATAGGATGATCCGTTCATTTGTCTAACCCTAGAGCAAAAATCCCAGATCTATCTCTATCATGTCGCCCCGCCTTGTCAAGCGGAATCCTATATCCATCCGTCCAGCTAACTGGAAATCTTCACCAGCAGCGGCCTTTGTCCCGTCATCAATCCTAAATTCGGACTCATCGTTTCCTGAGGCGCTAACTCGCTCTCCACAAAGTTTTCTTGTACACATGTCTCTTGGATATCAAACGTGCCCAATCATAAATTGCTCACGCTATACCTTCAACTCCATTTCCAATTCTATTCCATTGGCTGTGAATTTACTGGGCCTTGGAGTGGCTTGGAATCTCCTTGGTGCCGTTGGTCTGAGGAGGAGCCACAATGAAGTTCTGAGTGAGGCGTCGCTCAGTGTTCTGGCGGGAGTTGACAAAGTCAGGATAGTTGAGTGTCAGCTCGACGGCACCGCTGTGGATGGCATCGACGGCCTCAACACCGAGCATGAAGGAGTGGTCCTGGTTACCGACCTCGTATCGCCAGCTGCCGAATCGACCACGGGAGAGAATGTCCATGGCCTCAAGCTTGGGGAGGACCTGCTTGAGGATGCCCTCACGCTCAAGGGTGGGGGTGGGGTAACCATGGTCGAAAGCACGGTGGTAAGTAGAGACAATCTCGTCCTCGGGCTTGATCATCTCGGTGTTGATGAGACCCTGGATGCTATCCTTGAGGAGGTTCTCAACATCCACAGGTTTCATGGTAGACTGGGAAACCTCCAGCATGATAGACCAGTAAGGTCCCTCCTTAGCCTCAGAAGTCGCAGGTTTCTCACCATTGGCAAGGTAAAGCGTGGGGAGCTTGGCATCCTTCTGAGGTTGGTTGTAGGGGGAGTAGTTGGAGAAGATAGTGGCACGGTAGAAGGGACAGTTGTCCTCGGGGAAATACAGCCAGCACTTGTCACCGATGCGCTCAGGGCGCTCGCCTCGGATACCGACACCAATAACATGGGTAGTGGAGTAGTAAAGCTGCTTGGTGAGGCTGACAAGCTCCTGGTTGCCGAGCTTCTCGGCGAGGTGATCAACGGCCATGGTGTTGATGAGCTTGTTATAACCGATGGTGCTGCCATCGGCGAAGTAGGCAATCTTCTTCTCGGCGTCGATCTTGGTGACCTCACCCTGCTTGCCGAATCGCTTCTTGTCCTTGGGAATGGTCTCAGCAACGGCAATCCAGATACCACCGGTACCATCACGGGCGGGGAATCGGAAAGTAGCGTTGGGGCCCCAGTTACCAGCGACCTTGTTGAGGATAACGTTCTTGGTAACGAGCTTAGCATCGGGGGCAGCGACACGCTCACCGAGCCACTGGCATTGCATCTGTTGGACTATCAGCACACTGACTTCACTGTTTTATACAGAATCTGTGGTCGTACCTTGGTAGTAGGGACGGCCCAGACCTTGTAGTTGTAAGGTCGCATGAAAATGTTGGCAATGCCCTCACCCATCATACGGACAATCCACTCATCAAAATCCTTGGGCTTGGTGTTGGCAACACGGCACTCAAGAGCAGAATCGATAATGCCCTCGATACAGCTGACCTGGTCCTCCTTGGGAAGCATGGAAATATTGTTCTGGAAGGGGTAAGGAACCCAAAGGCCCTTGTAGCGAACGTAGGAGATTCGCTGGTGAGTGTACCAGTCATCGTCCTTGGGGAGGGCTTCGTCGATGCAGTCGTCGAAGTACTTGTAGTGGGAGAAAATAACGTGGCCACCGACGTCGTACAGCTAGAACGATCGCATGGTTAGGAATATATTTGTCGAAGTTGGAAGACGACGACTTACGAAACCCTCGGGGGTGGTGTCAGTGCCAGCAAGACCACCAGCCTTGTCAGAGGAATCGACAATCAGCCATGAAGGGCCGTTCTGTTAACATCGTCAGCCTGTATTTCTCGGCTTCAAGGTGAAGGTGAAGGTGGCGGTGAGGGCATACAATGTGGTTGAGACGCTTGGCAGCACCGAGACCAGTAGGTCCCATGCCAATAACGAGGACATCAACGTTGCTGTAAAGATGATAAATGTCAGCAAGAGGTCTTTTTGCATGAATAAACAGTGCTTTCTAGTATATGGTATACAGAGACGTCAAGCAATAGCAAACAGGCGCAAGAGCAACTCACACGTCGGCCATGGTGGGGGTATTAGATGGAGCTGAAGAAGATGGATAGAAGACCGCAAAAGGCACAGAAATAAGCAGACGCAGACAACAATGAAGCGACGGAGGGGAGAAGAAGTTGTACAGAACAACAAGAAGACAGCGAGAAGATCAAAGTCTCGTGGTTGTTGTAGATATTGACCGCGATTGCAGAAAGTGAGGTGGCTTCAGGAGTCTGGCAGAAAAGGAGACGGTAACGGATCGATGGCGGGGCTAAAATTATTTTGGGTCGGGTCTCCTCGACCCTCCTAGCCTCCCTTAGTTGGGACCCCACCCGCGGGCCCCTGATACTGTAGATGGTGGGTGGGCGTGGGTGGCCTGGTTCTAACATCGGATTGGATGATCTATGTGATATATTCTCTGGTTGTTGGTAGCACAATCAGGGTCAGAGTCATGATAAAGACGGGGACTCTCAGGAAAGGAGATTATTTTCGGTCCAGCTTGGGTCATGGATGTGTTGATACCGGATCTGCATAAAATGTCATCCTTTGTGGTGTGACTACCTCAGTGGATTAGAGATTATCTGCTGTGAAAGGCAATCTCACTGCCAGGTGTTGACAGATCAACCTCGTCGCCCCAAGCGAGGGACTGAAAGATAGCCTCCACTGTCTATAAGGGTCTTTCGACGACCAGCCTGCCCTGTGTAGGTAGTCTCTAATCGTTTTCGACAACAGAATACGAATATGACAATCAGCTACAGTAGTCTCAATATTCATATTGCATGAAATCTTAAGCGACACGCTATTCGGCCTATGCCTAACGGACACTGTGCCATGAATGGGACAATTAGCCTCTTTTCTTAGTAGCTGTCGGGGTGGCTCCCACCATCTCGACTCCGCCAAGATTCCGTCAACTCCAGTATTAGAGCAGCGTTCTGAGTACCATGAGGCTGATCTTGCATTAATCCGATACCTAGGTTTGATATATTTGAAACCCGCGTTCCCAAAATAATCAACGCGTTGCCAACTTTTATTGCTGCGGTTTGTTAGAATTTCGGACAATGATGGCCAACGGCATGCTTGCTGGTCAAAGATCCCACGCGATGGATTCGATAGTCTGTTGGTACTGCAAAAGAGGTCCACAGAGTCTTTTGCTGTAATTTCCTAAGATGAGGTGTAATTCAACGCTCCATGACAGATAAGATAATTACTCTCAAAAGCGTCTTTGACTGGACAATTGAATACACTCCCAGTCATTTTATGCCGCTGGCCAATCCAAAGCACGCCCAAGACCAGATCTCAATTTCTCTTCTGACCATCGCCAAATTAAAAACGAAGCCACAACTTGATGCTTATATCCGGGTTGGATCAATTGTATGTATGAGCACCATTCTTATTTACTCGGCTGAAGCTTGTTAGACTTGACAAACAAGCTCGTGTTCCAGAATATCCGTATTTCGTGCAACCCGAGTTCTTCGCAATTTCTTACAAACAACCGTCAAGAAAATGTCATTGACTTTTGCTGACGGTCAGCCTGAGAAGCACACATGAAAATACCAATGTAATGTTCAGGGGTGGCTTGCTTGACGGGTGAGTGGGGGGATTCTAATAAAGTAGCGATGTACCTGTACAGTGTAGCGAATTCAGCTTTATCATGATAAGATACGGGATGTCCAATGATTGTCCAAGCAATTTCTACGTTCGAATCTCTTGAGATGGAGTCTGTAGCAAAAGAATGCTGCTAGCACGAAGCGGTCAACCGTTCTAGTACGGAGTAGAATTATACCTGTAGTTGGTTCACGCTAGTTGTTACATGCATGTAACAAGCTTTCGCCTCTCCCTTCTTTCTTTGGCCCATACCTCCGTTGGTCGAGCGATGATCGCGCCTATGGTTTCCATGATATCGGCTCATGTAAACCGACCTTGAAACCATCATGGCCAACATGCTGGAGCAACGAGATGAAGGGCTGGAAGGCCACGCACAAGGCTTCGTAACCTTCGGTGAAGAAACGTCACTGGACCCAGATATAGCAAAGGATCAACTGGCGGTTTGTGAAGTGTCTCCACTAGGCACGGCTGTTCGATAATCTCTGACAGCATTGTATGGACTCTGAAACAGGAAGCAGATCAACCAGCCATCAGGATCGGTTTGGCACTACTACATGTTGTTTTATCAAGAGCCAACCGTGCGTGGCTTGCAACGCAAGGCTCGCCTCGCGGGTGAGCTCCCGCCCTCTTCAGCCTGGTCTTGGCTCGTTGTGGCATGGATGGTTACTCACAACGGTAACATATCTCTCCTCTCCGCACGACGTACGGGATTTGTTTCCAGGGGACATCAAGTAAGATACCTCATTGCCATTGTTTGCTTTCTTGAGGATGAACGTAATGTTCTTAGTAGATGAGCTCTAGAGTTGGTATCCACCATGAGCCAGCTCGACATGGTTACAGGGACCCCTTATGGGTTTCCAAGGATTGGTATATTTCCTCGGCTCGGTTTGATATCTCACTGTGTCTGTCTCCGTATATTCTCTACATAATACATACCATGGCTTTGGCACGATCAAAATGGGTCCTTGACCCCCCTAAGAATGCTTAACTGAAAGCCAAGTTTGGTAAACTGGGCCGTTTCTTCAGCCAGGGTGATAGACCTCTGGGCCGTCTCGGCTGGATCTGCAGATGTGTGTTGAGATTCTGGTTACGTTTACTTGCCAAGCTGGATCTCCCGATTAACTTGTTGGAGACATGACATAGCAACATGTAATGGTTACTTCCGGCGGCATGCTTTCCTAGGCGAGGATTAGGCTTTTAACGCGTCTCACAGTCTGCTTAACCAGCAACTGAAGTTCTTAAGGAAGAAAAGGGAGAAAAATGAGGACAATAATTCGAGGTGGGTTGCCGAAGCTGTCTGGCTGTATGTAGTTACGTACGGAGTATAACCTACCTAGTACCGACTCTGTATAGTACCTTGGAGGTTATAAGGTCAACCATTCCGTGCCGCGGAAGGAAGAAAGAATGCTGCGTGTTAAATACCTGCCGCTCATGGCCAAGGTGCAAACCGAGACGAGATTAGAGTGACGTATGTTTCTGGTCGAGGAGTATTGTACGAATATAGACCGTGTAAGTGAGGGCCAGACCGTCAATGTCATGGGAATGCAAGAATGAAGCCTCGCAGTCTGAGGAATCGATAGACCGTATTAATTGCCTCAAGAGAATAGCTTGTGAACTTTAAGGAACCCATATATTATGTGAACCACACTTTTCTTATTTCTGGGTTTGTTTCCTTTCCTAGACAGGATCTAGATCTTCCCCGATAGTATTTAGACGAAAACGTCCAAATTCGAGATGGTTCCGGCAGTTGGAGGTTCGCTCAACCGGGGCGGGGTGTGAAGTCTCCATCATTGACAGTGAGACTCTGAGGGTAGATGCTGAGCCGACAGTAGTCTCGAAGACAGATATTCTCTTCTAGAAACTGACAGCTATTAAAGGAAGAGTGCTGATGGAACGGCAGAACTACTCAATCTAGCATGCGTTTGTTCTTTTTGTCCCTGGTTGAGGCCTACGACTCTACACACAATAGGTAGTTAGTTAGTATGTATGTAGAATTGAGCCATTCAGCCACAAACATTCCTCCCTTGAACTTTCACCACCATCATAAAGTCCAGATTCGCATCGAAATGCAGTAAGCGCACAGTGCGAAAGACCCCTCAGCTTATCTGGCAACGAAAATTGGAGCAACGTGGGCGGGATGATTCGCCAGGCTTGGCTCGACCGTAACTAGCGGATGCCCCTGAATAGAACAACATCAGCCAGTTCCTGTTGCAGCTCCCATGCCTGTACATAGTACCTTGCATCCCTCCAGCTGTTGCCCCTGTACACGCGTCAAATCAGCTTTTGCAGGCTTCGGGTGCCACACGGCTGGGGGTACCAGTACCTGAGCATGAGAGTTGTCTCGTTCCCGTCATCCACTTTGTTCGTGTTCAACTGGCTGAGGGCTTATTAGTGCTAGTCAGTCACTGCAGGGTCGGCCACCTGTGCTGAACTTTGTGGCTCCTCCACTAATATGCATCAAAATGCCAATTTCAGAGGGGAAAACCCTTCCATAATAATTTTCTGATTGCCGCGCCTCACCCTTGATCGATTCCTAGCTTGCCTTGCCTCCAACCAAAATAACAATAATAGCCCACACCACACCCCTGGATGAGATTTGGAGATCTAGTCAACATTGCCTATTCCCCTTTTACCAACTAAAGTACCCTTCTTCATCCCTCTCGTTCCCTTTTTCATTTCCTCCCTCTCTCTTCTTCTCGACGACTTCTTGTCTTGCTGCCTTATTTCTTCAGTCTTTCTCTTTGCCTTATCCCTTGCGAAACCAGGCCACCTTGAACCAAAGTCCAAGGAGATCAACCTCTTTTCGCCTTTTTTCTCTTCTTTGAGATCTTGTCTCTCCTGGGCCCCGCCAAATTGCATATCAAGCACCCCTCGCCTTTTCCGATTCTATTCCATTACAGGACTCGGCTGTCCGTCCGCTCGTTTGCGCGTCCCCCCTAAAATCTGTCTTCAAGGGGTCTCTTATCTACAACCACGAAATTTCTCGCCGACAGCCTCAACCATCTACAATCGCATCCTTTACATCACCAACAACCAGATTAATCATAATGTCGGCTGACGAAAAGATCCGCGTCTCGGGCGAGACGCCTCGTGCGACCACTCCTGTTCTTCCAACGGTTAACCCCGGTCTCGAGAAGTCCCAGTCTGCTCGCGCTTCAGTTCATCCTACTTTCTATGTTATGTCAGTAGTTTTCTCGATTATCCCACGAAGTGACTTGACGATGCGCCAGAACCGTTACTAACCACATTGTGCAGTGCATGGATTGGTTTTTCATCGTCCGTCATCTTGTTCAACAAATGGCTTCTCGATACTCTCAACTTCCGTACGTTTTTCAACATTATTGTATATCTGCTCCTTTGCTGACATCTCGACTCCCAGGCTACCCCGTCATTCTAACGACCTACCACTTGACCTTCGCGACAGTCATCACTCAGATTATGGCGCGATGGACTCCTTACCTTGACGGCCGCAAGACCGTCAAGATGACAGCTCGCGTTTACGTCCGTGCCGTTGTTCCCATCGGTATCTTCTTCAGCTTGAGTTTGATCTGCGGAAATTTGACATATCTGTACCTCTCTGTTGCTTTCATCCAGATGCTCAAGGCTACCACACCCGTCGCCGTTCTCATCTCTGGCTGGATTCTTGGTGTTTCTGCTCCCAATCTCAAGCAGTTCCTCAATGTCTCCGCTATTGTTGTCGGTGTCATCATTGCTTCCATGGGCGAGATTCACTTCGTCACTGTTGGTGTGCTCTTCCAGATGGGCGGTATCATTTTTGAGGCTCTGCGACTTACCATGGTCCAGCGCCTGTTGAGCTCTGCTGACTACAAGATGGACCCTCTCGTCTCTCTGTACTATTTTGCTCCCATTTGCGCTGTCATGAACGGTGTGGTTGCTCTTATTTGGGAGATCCCCAGGTGCTCGATGGCCGAAGTTTACCACGTTGGTCTGTTCACCTTCTTCCTTAACGGTCTCTGCGCTTTCTTGCTCAATGTCTCCGTCGTATTCCTGGTATGTTTTCCTTGGAAGTTGCTACGCAACTTGATACTAACGAGGTTATCAGATTGGCAAGACTTCTGCTGTCGTCCTCACACTCTGCGGTGTTCTTAAGGATATTCTCCTGGTCATTGCCTCCATGATGATCTGGGGCACCCAGGTTACTGGTCTCCAATTCTTTGGTTACTCCATTGCTCTTGGTGGCATGGTCTACTACAAGCTCGGCTACGAGCAGATCAAGGGCCACATTGCTGATGCCAACCGACAGTGGGCTGAGTTTGGTGCTCGCAAGCCCATTCTCCGCAAGGTCACTATCATCATTGCTACCGCTTTCCTCATCTTCACCTTCTTCGGTGGTCTTGCTCCCGGTTACTCCTCAGAGGTTGATCCCACCAGACTGGCCAATGAGGTGTCTAACCGTTTCGGCATCAACGATGCTCAGCACGTCTAGAGCTCTGTATTATACGGTCTCAATGTGAAGCAAGACCCGAACGTTTAGTTGACGGGGCGAATGGCGATCTAAGGAACCTCTTTTCTATATCCGTTATTTCCTTATGTATTACGCCCAACCAAGTTTATTGAACTTGGTCCGAATGTGTCCACAGTCGGATTGACTTGGCACACTTTTCTGTGGATTGGAGACTTTTTGATATATTCTGTTTGATTGGGGAAGGAGGGGTCTTACTTATGAAGTGTAAAGCCATAGAGCTCGGCGCAGAGCGCGAGGTAGCGGTCCTATGCATGAACCGCATCACGAAAGGTCTAATTGATGTGTAACTCTAGACGGCGTTTGGCCATAGACATGTAGAAACGAAACGGTTAAGAAAAACCTACCATAACAAAAGTTCATTGATCTATCGTCTCTCTTTCATTTCACCGGGCTCTGCGTTTCTGTGTCTAATGTACGTTTTGACGGTAAATTTTAATTCATGTTATGGATTTCGTAAACCTCGTAGACGTTTAACCGTCAAGAAAAGTCCTCAAGGTCTATTCAACACCCCATTGATGGCATCAATTCATTGAACGCCGCCAGTGGTATCCTTCGGTCGGGACAACACATCCGTCCGATCCGCGTTGTATATTGACGCTACAATCACGCGGCAAGTAGAGATCTGGTTGTGTTTTAAGAAACTTCATATTGAGCCCATAAAAACCGGCGTTCCTTAGTGCCATCGATGCTCTGTACATCCCGCCAACTCCCTAACCGTGATGGAGAAACGATTCCTTTTTTAAAACTCTGTGGTGGGTGGTTAGCAACGCTCTAATTTATGTAAATCCCAAGAGTACTCGGCGGGTTTTCATGGAGCTCCGCTCGAGTGGTATAGCGCAGCGATGGGATAACATACTGAGAGGGGTGAAGAACCATCGGTTCTTGCCGCTGGTGTATCGCTCCTCGAGCACCTTCTTCACAGTCTTCTTGGCATCCTCGCGCTGGGAAACCTCCTTGAAGGTGTCGTTGGAGACGGCGCCCTTGAGGCCCTCAAGCTCCAGGGTGTAGCGAGTGGGCATCAAGTGGTTGTAGTTGATGACCTTGATGAAAGGCTTGATCTTGTTTCGCTTCTCCTGGCGGGTCTTGGACATGCGGCGGGTGATCTTGGAGGGGTATCGCTCAATGCCGGCAACCAGGGCGTGACCGAAAGGGTGAGGCTTGTTGCCGTTGTCAACCGGCTGGATGATGACAACCTAATTAAAGCAATTGAGTCAGCGAGATGTTTCCTTGAAGAAAACAATAGTCAAGATCGGCTCCCATCATAGTATTCCAGCGAGTTCTGCGCTCCGCGTCTTGTCATATAAAACACCAACGACCTCTTCGTTTCAATCCCTTCCCTCGACCCTATCTTGCTCGGATGCCGCAGAACTCGGGAAATGCCATGGAATAGCAGTATAAAATCTGTCGAGGTCGTACCTTCTTTCCGGCGTATCTGCCGCGGGTGATGATGGCGACTCGGCCGACCTTGAGGAACTTCATCTTGTCCGGCGGTGTGTTGTCTGCTGGTTAGTGAAGTTGCGAGGAGTTGTCAAGACAAGTTCAAATTACGCACCAAAATATTTTGTGTGGGCTGGTGGCAAGCGAGACCCAGCTAGTCACATGACAAGGTTCCTTCCATTTTTCGGAGGTGTCCTGTGTGAGGGGTCCGTGCATGAGGACCTGCCCTGAACTTTTCGAGGCACTCATTCTGTATTACCTAAGCTCCAGTCGTTGGTGGCTCCAATTGTATGGGTGGGTGGGAGTTAGGCAAAGCTCCTCCATTGAGCCACCTCACCTCCATCATTGTTCATGTACTTGATAAGATAGGTATATCACGATGCCTGCACCGACATATATCATCTCCCGCGCTGCGGATCCAATTTTCGGTGTTTTGATTGGCCTTTCAGCCGCTGCAACCAGAATCAACCGTGAAGAAAAGGACAAAGGTCAAACAACTCAACAGACTCTTGAAGCTGCACGACGGTAATCCCACAAATGATTAGCTGGCAATAGGATAAACACTGATTAACAACATAGACGAGTTGGACTTTCTTCCAAGTCTTCGTAATCATATCTGGGCTTGCTTTGGCACTTGAGTCACTACTGGTTTTGCGAACTTCCAAGATGATAATGTCATGTCAAGCCTTTTTTGGATATTCTGTCTCATTATATACATGCAATTAGTCACCGAAAGATGGACCATATTCCTTCTTCATCGCTTCCCGAACAATTTGTCCGCAGAGTTTGGCCGTTGGGTTGACACTCACGGCCAAACCCTTTGCAATTGGATTTCCATACCTCCCACCAAATGCCAGGTCTCGAGATGCGGCACCCTCAAAATCGAGCCTTTCCCATTTGGATTCTTCAAGGGTCCCATCTATATCCAAGGAACGACTTAGCATTAGTCTGGCTGTTTTCAGATATAATGCAGCTCTTTGGGTGTGAGCCATAGACAGAGTGCGCGCGACCTGAGGAGAAATAGGTATGGTTGGTGACGAAGGGCTGAGGAGTGCGATTGACGTTTCGATATCGCTCAATGCTGTCACAACAGCTTTTTTTCTTTCCGCCTGGGTGGGTGACTCTATTAAGGGCGCGGAGTTGTCCTTGGTATCGGAGAGCATCATCGCATCTCCGTATAGTCGCCTGAGGATCTGTACACGGTTGTTTCTGGCGCTGGCGTAGTTGGGATGCTCAGCGATGATACTCTCAACCGCCAAAAGGCTTTGCTGATAACCCTTGACAGCAGCGTCTCTCACTTCTTCAGATCCAAGACTCTTCAACTGGATTTCAAGTCTCTGGATGGAACGAATTATGTCTCGCTCCCCCTCGACTACTCGCTCATATATCGTGGCATCTGTAATGTTTGGGTCCCGTGGTAATGAGGAGTCGAGAACGATACCAGCATATGGGTTTGACTCCGGATCCTTGATTTTCTCGAGGATATTGATATCGTGTTTGCTTAAGCATGCAGATGCCATTTCGACTGTTGTCGAGCAGTGGCTGGACAGATAAAAATGACTCAGTGATTCAGTTTGAGACCTGCGATTCTGCTATTTGGCGAGAACGATAGATTCAGGAAACTACCTCTGGAGGTGTAGATCTTGGAACGTTCGGGATTTGATGTGACGTGTTGAGCGACAGACATGGCACTGAAAAGGGCTGGCTCAGTGTTCTAAATACCATTCCTGCTATGGGTATGCTGGATAAGCCGACCTGCTTGAGAGGCGTCTCGGCTTTAGCGGGAGATGATCGATACTCTGGCGACTAGTTCCTCCATTGTCGCGCATCTCTTATCCGCAAGGATGTTTCGGCCGGCTTTGCTGCTGACAGTTCCGCAGTCCATCACAGGGCATGTCGCCATAGAGTGCTTGTTAAGCCGTATTGGAACTTCTGGAAGGAGTCGGCCAATGTCGGCTTGGGGCGGCTGGCGCCGCAACGGGACACTCGGCCGGGGAAGTTCCGCAGTGATAACCTCACAACCACCATCAACAACCTTCGGCACTACCGCCCTTGAGATCGATCAATTGGGCTCTCTTGGCTCTTTTGATGATATCAATCAGACAGCCGTCTGACGCGGAAGCCCCGCGCGTGACCCTTAACCCTGCCATGACGGGCATGGCTTTGCTTTCTTACGCCGCAAACCCCATTGGTTCCCAGTTTCATTGAAACTCTGAAAGCCAACGAGGATGTTACCGATGGATATGACTGGTATGAGCTATCTCCTGCTTATCCTGGCAGACCTGTCTTGGGCCGTATAATGCCTTCTCCAGGCGGAGCCGTTCCGTGTGAGAAATGACAAAGAAACAAGCAATACTTGTTGCTTCATGGTTAAGCCGGGCTTGAATCAAATTGGGATTTCTTACATATATTTGTCTATAGCCCCCCATCTCATCCATAGCCATCAGCTTAAGTCAGTCAACAATTTCCTGCATACCTTGCTTCTCGAAGCCACCACACGGAAACAATTCGACCCTAAAACACAAGCCTCAAACAAACGTTTACTCTATTCTGATATCAGAGACTCATCCATCAAACCGTCTGTGTGTCAATGTCCCCTTCTGCCATCACCAATTCCCCTCCTCAGCAGGCAACTCAGCCTACTACTGTTCCTATCACTCCTGCCCTCGACCAAGCAGACAACACTTTTGCGGTTCAGCCGCCCCCTAACTTCACCGGCTATGACCACATAACCTGGTGGGTTGGCAATGCCAAACAGGCTGCCTCATATTACACCAATCTTTTTGGCTTCAAGCCCATCGCATATAAGGGACTCGAGACTGGAAGCCGATACTTTGCCTCGTATGTCATTGAGAACAACGATGTCCGCTTCGTTTTCACCTCGCCTCTGCGATCAGAAGCTCATTTCCCAGACGACGAACCTATCTCCAAGTCGGACCGAAAGCTTCTCAAGGAGATGTACGCTCATCTCGAACGCCATGGCGACGCCGTGAAGGATGTTGCCTTTGAGGTCGAAAATGTCGACGGAGTATATCACAAGGCGGTTCAGGAGGGTGCTATTGCTGTCCAAGACCCCAAGGTCAGCAAGGACAAGGAGCATGGCTCCGTCTCCACAGCCGTCATATGCACATATGGTGACACCACCCATACCCTCATCTCGCGTCAAAACTACACGGGGCCCTTCCTCCCTGGCTACCGAATCTGGAAGAAGCACAGGGCCACTGTGTCTCTGCCAGATGTTCCCCTAGCCCGCATCGACCACTGCGTCGGTAACCAGTCCTGGAACGAGATGGACTCGGCCTGCGCTTTCTACGAGCAGTGTCTGTCCTTCCACCGTTTTTGGTCTGTGGACGATTCACAGATCTGTACCGAGTTCTCAGCTCTGAGCTCCGTTGTCATGGCTTCACCAAACAACATTGTTAAGATGCCCATCAATGAGCCAGCTCTCGGCAAGAAGAAGTCCCAGATTGAGGAGTACGTCATCTTCAACTCTGGACCTGGCGTCCAGCATATTGCACTTCTAACTCCCGATATCATCACTGCCGTCTCAGCCCTACGCGCTCGTGGTGTTGAGTTCATCGACGTTCCACCTTCATATTACACTGACATGCGCCACCGTCTCAAGACAGAGCGTCGCAACTGGGAGCTCAAGGAGGAATTTGAGACTCTTGAGCGCCTCAACATCCTAATCGACTACGATGAGGGTGGTTACCTGCTTCAACTGTTCACCAAGCCCCTCATGGACCGACCCACAGTCTTCATTGAGATCATTCAGCGCAACGACTTCGACGGCTTCGGCGCTGGTAACTTTAAGAGCTTGTTCGAGGCTATTGAGCGTGAGCAAGCTGAGCGTGGCAACCTGTAAAAGGGATGTCTCTGAGATGGGGCATATCAATGAGGGGAAATAAAAATTGCGTCACATATGCATATACATAGCCCATATTGCATGAGGACTCAAGGATAACCAATATTTCGTTGGAGCATGAGACGTGTCTGGTGGCATGTCATTATTTCAATACTGGACAGCGATATACCACACCAGTGCCTACAAGCCATTTGCCCACGGGATAATTAGACTGAAATGCAATAAAACTTCACAGAAACTTTAGTTCCTAATGCGTCGTTTCCAGGTCGTCATGTGCGATGCTTACTAGCATTATTTACGACATGGATGAATGTTGCCTCTTCTTTTGTTCGCTCCTGGGGTAACAACCTCCTTTCTCTCTTATCTTAAGCTACACATAATGACACATAGTTTTACACACATATAGTCTCAACCTCTATGTCATTACAACATCACCGTTGGTGTATGCAGCTGTGCCGTTCGGCTCACCCGATGAGGCAGCGATATCTGTCTTAGATAATAAGCTCTGACAGCCCGGGCAGTTGTGGACAACCTCATGGGCAAAGACGTCACAGTCGATGCAAAAGTGTTGTCCACACACTTCACATGCATATCGCCCACTTTCACTGACGCCCTTGGCTGTCTTTGGTGCGCCACTGTCTTCTCTAGACTTGTCGGGTGCTTTGCCCTTTGGTGGCTCAGGGAATGGCGCTAAGCATGAGAAGCAGGCTGCAGAGCGGTTGGCTCTAGTCCAGGGCACCTCGACCCAATTTCGTAACGGGAAGAGATGATGATATGAGCGGGCAAGGTGAGTCGATAGAATAAGGGTGAGGTCACAAGCTGGACACTCAGCCGGTATGCGGCACACACGAGCGCCACAGCGGGTGCAGAGATATCCCTCTCGGAACGGCCGATTATGACACGCGCAGTAACTTGTAGTCCCGTTAGGAACAAGTGTTCGGGACGGGAAGCCCATCATGAGAAGACTGGCTGTGCTCTGTTCCGCCGTGCGTGTCACAGGGGGTGTCGTGGCTGCGAGGAAAAGTTCGCGGAAATGGACCTCGTCCATCGCGATATTGTATTGTGACTCATCACCGGCATTCGTTCGTGAGCACAGATCAGCGCAAATAGCTACCTGGGCGGAAAGACCGACAATCGAGACACGTATCCGATCCGTTATCAGGTTGCCAATGGTTTCATGAATATCGCCGGGATCGCTGGATAGTAATGCGCCATAGATAATAAGTACTTCTCGTGTGCCGTGAGAAGGCGCATGGCTATAGCAAGTTAGTTCGACTGGTCCTCTATCGTGGCCCAATTAGAAACTCACAACAGAGCTCCTCGACACATCTCCAGAGCGTTCTGCAAGCTTGGATTGCCTTGGGGATCTTCGTTCTCCAGCCCTTTTAGCTTTTCCAAGTGTTCTGTCGGGTTTCCTCCAACATCGCTAATCCTCACAGCAACTCCATCTCGCATACCAATAATTCCTAGTTGCGAAATAGGATTTTGTTCAAAGAACTCTCGCACGAAGGCTGCCGCGTAGCTCAGCATGAGACGATACCTTGTAGGTAGCAGATCCTTCTCTGTCATAGCGAAGGACATATCCAGCACAAGCACCATATGTCGAATGATTCCTCTTTGTAGGGGCGTCGTATCACGTAGTAGTCGCTTCCGCTTCTCGGCCTCAAGCGCTGTGAGACTTAGTATTCCATCTTCTTCCTCTGGTAGATTCGTCTCCCAAGTTCGTTTCGAGACTTCCCATGCTCTAGCTGAGTCGCCT
Organism: Fusarium proliferatum ET1; assembly: GCF_900067095.1. Classification (NCBI taxonomy): domain Eukaryota; kingdom Fungi; phylum Ascomycota; class Sordariomycetes; order Hypocreales; family Nectriaceae; genus Fusarium; species Fusarium proliferatum. The sequence continues at coordinate 3,484,277 of NW_022194792.1, read as the reverse complement.
TTTCTCGACTTGGCCGATTTTCCTTTCGCCGCTTGAGGATCGTCGTCTGTGACGCGGTGATCCATGAGATCATCGTCCGACATGTCGGCGACATACTCGCCGTCAGAGTCGGCCATGGTCGTGGTTGTTTGGACCGTGCTTTGGTCAAAAGACGAAGAGGCCGAGAGCGGATTTGGTGAGGTAATCGAGTTATAAAGTCGTAAGCAAGCCGATGGCTTGCTTAGGGAATAATGTTAAATAAGAGCAGAACAATGAAAATGTTGATGATGGTGACAGAATCAAGTTCACAAGGCTGAGAGAGGTTTGCAGCCTTGCCTAAGAAGATCCACTCTTGACGTTTTAGAGTTAATCGCCTAGCCAATCGCCTAGCCAATCGCCCAGTCGCAGGAAGAAGCTTGGTTGCGGTGTATTGTGGCGACCAACTGTTACAATACCTACCTATGACAAACATCACGACATAGCATGATAATCACATAGCTGATATTGGGGCAGGGTTAGCTTAACAGTTCATCCGATTTTCAAAAAGATTTCCTTCAGCTTTTAAATTAACTTCGATTTCTTATGCATTAGTCGCTCATCAGGGTATAACTTCGAAGTCGAGAACTAATAAATACTATATCCAAGCTGGCGTATAACAAGTTATTCCACGACAGTACGTAGAACCATACAACTCAACAACCGTTCTTAGATCCAGGCCTATTGGCAAGACTGCAACGCGATCCTCCTTCCATATCTCACCATGATTCGCAGATAATTCTTCATGTAAATACCCAACCACCGGTCTATCGAGTTGCGTCGCATACATGTCCGTACAACCCAAATGACAACCCAAATGAAAATCAACTTCGTTTTACTCCAGAAAACAGCGTATTCGTCAACGTATGTGCGTCGTTCGACCGTGAGCTCGGCCGCCGAGTGTAATGAGGGATATCGAAACCGAATAAAAAAGATACGCCACTGAACGCCGTCCCAAGAAAAATACCACCAAAATGCTCACGTGCCGCATCAGGGGTAGGTGTTGGTGACCGGCATGGGCCAGTCGTCCTCAGTAATACTGGACCAGAAAACCCAGACCATGATAACGGATAACAGGGTGAAGAGCGTCTGGAAAAGGGCGCCGTCGATCTTTCCACTCGTACCGTCGCAGATATACTTGCTGATCGCGTAGTTGAAGACCTGACCGATGGCGAAAAGAAGAGCTGCGGCGGCAAGATAAATCATAGGACGTGTCTCGCCCAAAATTCGAATTACTAGGATAGCCTCAAGAACAAGGAAGGCGACGAGGAGGATTAGAGGGACAAGTTGGTAAAGGACGTAGAGGGCGATGTTTCGGTTCCTGGGAGCATCGTAGCTATCGTCCCAGTAACCAGTCCACGAGAAACCAGTGTCGAGGGCGATATAGCCAGTTCCAATAAGCAACAGAAGAGCCGAGATGGCAATTAGAGCGATCGAGAGTGGCGTTCCATCGTCGATGATCTGGTATCCAACAACGGCATTAAGCATTAAAATCCAACATGTGGCAATAATCATGCCAATATGGATAGCAGAGAAAGCCTGATCTTGTTAGCACACTATGTAGGGAAAGAGAATCAGCAGAAAAGAGTCGCGGTCTTACAATTCTCACGGTGCTATTCAGTGGAAACTCTCCTACTGAAAAGATCTCGCATATACTGATGATGATGTAGCCGATGAGAAACATTTGCATCTCCCGTCGACCAACGGCAGCCCGCTTCTTCTCGGATCGCAACAGGAGAAAGACGGCAGTAGCAATGGCAGCTCCGGCGAGGAGGATTGATCCTAAATTTCCAAGATGTCGTCCTCCGCTCAGGGAGATACCCGTGAGCTCGCAACCTCCCCAATTGCCATTCTGATCGTGGTTCTGGGATAGAAGCTATCGACGATCAGTAAGGTCCCCATTGTTCCCGACTCCACATGACAAGGTATGGCGTAGGCAGTAGGTAGGAAGGTCTGACATACATTACAGACTGGGAGAGTCGAATCTCTGCAGAAGTCCTGTTGCACATAAATTAGAACGTGAACTCTGTTGAACAACAGAAAATCGAGGGCGTACATGAAAATTTCCAAATTCGGTAGACCCCATTGTGATTGCGGATGCGAAGCTCCTTGATCAAAGGGGGTGCATCCACAAGCAACCACAATTGGGGAGAGTAGAGTTGGTTGAGTTCGAGGTTGGAGTCGGCCGAGCAACAGAATTGCAGACAAAGGAAATTCGGGAGGACGTTGAATCGTATAGTTTTCGTCGGATTTTCGTACAGATAAATCAAAGATGAAGATGTAGAGTAGAAACAAGGAAAGAGGATTTTCTCGGCCCCTGGTCAAGCGAGTGTTCGTGCGGTGGTTGACTTGACGGTGTCGTTGCTAGGACGGGGCTGCGGGTGGCTGGTGGAACGACAAGCTGTAATTTCGCGGTGTGTCCAGCTCCTCAATCGAGAATGTAGGAGATTTGCGACAAAGCTGGAGATGCTGCGGATAACAATTAATAACAAATTGGTTTTGGTGAGAATAATTATGATCCAAGATGCGATATCCAAAGCAGGTCAGATCGTGACGTTCACGGGCTGATTGATACAGGAAGAGATGGTTGGCATACACACACGCACGCGAAAGAGATGCGGCAAGAGCCAATATAACATAACGACCTCTAGCAGGTTTTTGGGTAGTCTCAGCGATGGAGGACACCCAGTTCCAGGGTCGCATCACATTGAAAGCCCCGTCTACGCCAGGCCAGGGCAGGCGAGCAGGGAGGAACTCAGCAGGGTTTCCTTGGATGGCAAGTTCCAATTCGTTCCGTTAGTCGAGTCCGGTAGCCTTGGCCCGTGTTCCCTACCTACTTTAGTACCTAGGCGCAAAGGTACTTCTGCTGATGACTCTCTGTTTCTGTTTCTGCTTCTGCGTCGGCTTCTGCATGTTGTGTTGTTAAGGTGGCCCCACGCCAACCTTACGCTCATGGGCATCAAGATGCGGTCTCGCTATTCCCCGGTCACTAACTAAAACGCAGGTACCTGCTGCTAAATGGCCGCTGAGTGGCTGTTGTAGCGGGCTTTCGAGTACACGCTAACATATTTGCAGTTAGTGATTGGCTCGGGTCATCAAATTGCGATGGGCCACGCTTGATGAAGCCGGGGTCAATGAGATTGCTGTTGCAGGCATGAGGCAACCTCTTCTCGCGCTCTGGGTCGATAAGCTTGTTCAAAAAATGTATGGTCTGTTCAAGAGGGAGGGACTGAAGGGTGGAATGGCATCATATTGAAGTCAAGTATCCAAGCCTAGACGAGTCACAGGTCGAGCTGTTGTTGAGTGCAAAGATTAGGCAGACAAGGTTGCACTGGAGACTCAGATAACGAAAGCCATGTTTACTTTCTTTGTTTGTACTATGCATTCTTGTATCGGTGAATAGTACCCAGACTGGCATAAGGCTTTGATCTCTCAGCGTCACACCCCACCAATCGACAGCAAGTCTGGAGGGTACCTCATAGAGATGGAGAGAGACGCCATGCAAGTCACGATGTGGGTGGTAGTCAGTGCATATGAACTCATTTACGATGCAAACCAACCACCCCTCAATTTGATCTTAAAGAAATCGGTTATAGCGTCTATTTCTGGCCTGCATCGGCCGTCGTGCTTCGCGGGCTTCTGCATCTCATGGTTCACATCATCATTGGTCTCTAACTTGAGTACTGATGCCCTCAAACTTGACGCGAAATGCTGTGTAAGGATATTGAAGGCGGGTCGTAGTGCAGCCGTTTCGTTTCACTCGTCCAATTGCGGCCTAAAGCAAATTACAGTCTTGGCATTGGCTTTTTGGTGGCGCTTTTATGCTCAATGCTCAAATCTCAATATCAATGATCCTCTCTAGCGATGAATCACCTGCATGATTCTTGCTGCGAAGCGAGACGACTCCCTTCGCGTTTACCCCGTCCTCTGCCAAATGGCCCCATCCCTCGCTCCATGTGAAATATAGACGTTGGTCAAAGCCCTATAAAACTGATGCCCTGCTCAATATGTGTTCAATTATTCCATTATACATACAGTACTTGCCCTTGGCCCAACGGCCCATGTCTCCCTTGAGCTGCTAGCACGTCTCCAAACTTGGAAGCCCAATTTGCCAAGAGATTTCTGGATGCCCGCCACAGCCGGCCAAGGAACTTGTGCGAATACAGAGCTCCTTCGAATTCCAACTCGTCCGTCGTTGCCACAGCCTTTTGGAGATCGACAACATCAGCCACGTCGCACATGTGGTCCACATTCTATTCTTGCTTCCAGCTTCATCGATATTCACTCCAGTTTCCTGCTTGAGTAACCTTTCCACCATTTGGGCTGAATCCAGACCCTGAATCAGTAGCTTTTTACATCAGCGTGCAGCTGAGCGCTGAGTTGGTCAGCAGCTAAACTTCTTTTCCCCTAGTCGATCGTCTGTGCCAGCAGACCCTGCTTTTGTTTCAGAATCACGACAAAGTTGCTTCATCAACTCTTGGAGACTTCTAACTTCATACTGCAATTGGTGCTTCAGGTTTTCAACGTCTTGTTTCAGGCCTGTTTTCAACACCGCATTGCGTATACCGACCTAGGGGTCCAAGAAGACTACGACACCTTTGTACTCCGTAATCACTGGTAGGTAGGAAACAATAACAATTAGTTAACAAGAATGCTAAGCTCAACTGATTTATCATATAGTACCCTAAACTCGTCTAAATAATTTCTGCCACTTAGGCTCCAAGTCCCTTACTTTCTTACACCCCGTAGATACAATCCGTATGTGCCACATACTAACCCGGAACTTACCAATGTGATGATCCCTTGAGAACTAAGGTCTTTCATGCATGTGGCGCAGTATCATCCATGCTCGTTATCTTGTGGCTGCATGTGGTACACCTTACTCATCTTTTTGAGGTGATGCCGTTGCTATCCGTACAAGCTTAATCAATCTTCGTGAGTTTGACACGAGTAGGGGTGACGACCAAGAGGCGAATATTCTCATATTCCGGGAACTAACTTTCCTGTCCTTGACAGCCCTCGACTTCGGTACCAGCAATACTATCACTGAGTGCCATGTCTATTCGTTGCTGGGTCAGTATAAGTTCAAGGGATAATTTCTGTGTCAGTCCGAAGTCTGAAAACCTAGTCTTATCTAGCCAGCTGGTAGGCATTGTATCATGGCAGGTACCGTAACAACTGTACACATTATCAGCTTGAATATAATTATGATGTTCATGGAATTCTGTGACACTTCGTGCAAACGCAAGAGTGCGATAAGACACGTACAGGGTATCCCACCTGAGTACATAGCTCAACTAATAGGCATTAAAAAAAATAAAACTTACGAAGTCAAGCAGAACATGACTACTGGCATCTATATCGGTCTGTCCTGATGGATGTCTCGCGTGTGAGGTAGTACTCATGGGGCTAAGATCCTTCATCCAAGTTGCGGATCCCAAGTGACGAGTGCAAATGACAATGGAACTGCAACACACGTACGGTGTTTCAGCCAGTGATATTTTCAAGCAAACTTCCATTAAAAATGGGCTAAACTAGCTGTCGTAAGGGTCGAAAATGTCGAAAGGTTGGCTTGAAGGGTATACTGGAATGATAGATATGCCAAAGGGTCATAGATGTGGTTATATCAACTACCACTAAGTAAAGCCTACGAGAATCACTCAGGTCCTATACGCCCCTTATAAAACCAACGCTTGACTCAATTGTACTGAAGCTACTGAGAGCGAATGGATACATACATATTGATAGAAGACGTTGAGTGATACCAAGTTGCGATTTCCAGCTCAACCACCGCCACCCAAGATGCACATTGACAAAAAAGCCGAATGCAGAAGGCAACAAACACGAATGTGCGTGCGAAAAGATACTTTGGGCTATTTGGCGTTAGGCCTTAATTATATTTACTATGAGGTTGGCGGTATTTCCTCGTTATAGAGCGCCCCTATTAATGGAACATATGAAGACAAGAACTACCACGAGCATGCAATGAACGAGTAGCAAACGAGAAGAAACACGAGAATACCGTGAGGCATCAAATTTAACCATATGCGTGAGGTAGGGGTTCCTACTTCACATGACTCAATTTCCTTTCAGAGGTCCAAAAACACCATGACCATCCGCAGGCAGCAAAGGCCCAGGCAGTTGCTTCTGCGACATAAACATCAGTGACCACCCCAACCCAGCTACAAACGTCGCCCAGGAAGATCTATCAGAGATTTTGATCATATGTATTTACCGAAGCTGTCTCTGGTACCATAGGATCCTGTTATTCACGTGATTCATGTCCGTGAGCCTGCCAGAACCAGACTTGAGTGAGCCTATGAACAGCCCAACACAAATGACATGGAAGGCTATATTGGGCATTTGGAGCTTGAGGATGAATATATTACAAGAAACTAGAATGCATCGTTCTTAACCTCTTCTCAGAATTGATAGGTCTACTTTACTAACGTATTACATTCTTGCTCTTGTTGCCGACTCTACTTGTCGTAACCAAAAGATCTGGAATGAAGTTCGCAAAAGTAAAAGTCACCACATCCATTTCTACGTGGTTCAAGACTTAGAGTTGTCTGTGAGAACTTCTATGCACTCTTATAATTCACAGGATATGCTTGTTGTCCGAAGACTGTGATTTGCTCACGACAACTGCGAAATATCTCTCCCATTATGCCCATTATAATAGAGGAAGATATATCTAATCAGCGAAGATAGATATAACCAATCATATGAAGAAAGGTAGAGTTAGAACTGGTCATATTTAATCTCTATGTCTACCCTTTATATGGTTTGACCAGAGCGAATGCATATGCCTAACACGATATACACACTACGAACGAAGGTCTCGACTAAAAGAGGTTGGACCCTGACATAAAATCACGCGACTGATGGAACAAGGGACAATGTAATTCGCCATTTTGACATCTTGTTCGTAAAAGGTCGGTCAACATTAGATCGTCATGTTCTAATCTTTCAACCTTGCTACATCCTAGTATACGATAGCACGGTCCCTCATTGAACTTGAACTGATAAGTATTGCCTTTTTAAGCAAAGGTCTGTATTGCTTTCAAGAATACCTGGTTGGTCTATCATTGTATCAAGTCAACAACTATTGTGAAATCTGCAAAAGCGAACATCTCGCTTTTGACAAACTCGATTATGGGTTCTGTCCAGTCCCACAAGCGTCAATAATGGAGATGGAGTGACGTAGTTTGGATCCACCACGAGTCAAGCGGGCCCGCCAACATCAATATCTCAAGAAGACGATAGGCGGAGGACCAAATTACTGTGAACCTGAATATACCCTGGACTACCAGTTGTGTGTGAGTGGAACTTGAAGAACATGTTGAGATTTGAGTCTTCCCTCTTTGCGATAGCGCGATAGCGTATTCTTGGGTGGAGGACAAAGTACTTGATAAGTACATCAGTCCGTATATGCCATCAAGTCTGGGGGTTACTTAGTATGTGGAGAGAACATCCTCGTGAACATTGATTTCGTGGGGAAACACCAACGATTGGAACCGACCACTTTTAATGGATCTTGGTCAAGATCAGGTTGATCTGGGGTTACAAAGGTTGTGAGCTGCTCAAAGACTCATGACGAAAGACGAGGGGGGAGCCAATGGCTCGCCTGTGCACTCAAGTTGAGGATGAGGATAAATCAAATTGCTGAACTGCACATGTCATGTCAGAAAGGAATTAATGGAACATGCCTATTTCCAGCTTCCCTTCCAGAGTCACACTCGAGTTCCAACTGAATGGGTAACAAGGCATGTGACTGGTTATGCTTGCACAGCCTTGGATGCGATTACGAGTCAGATCTAGCAGCGCTTCATCTGACTTGTCTCAGCTGCAGAGAGATCTTTTCAAGTGGCATCCTTATTTTGCTGTCCATTGATTGAGAGCAATAGTGGTTTTTATCGACTGTGAACCTCCACTATGGCTTTCTTGGCTCTATAACGTGTCCACACCCCACACTTCACGATAGTGCTAATTAGTAAATGACCTACGACGGACGGCAAGCTGGTAAGCTTGCCCCGAGCGCCTATAGTAAAAAAGCGTGGAGAAGTGCCCGCTTGGGAACGTGGAGTCTCCAAGACATATTCTCATTGAGTTAAACTGCAAGCATCTGACGGTACTGACTGTATCCATAAGACCGTTGGAATTCAGAGTTTAAGGCTGGCAGAGATGAGCCATTATTACCCCTGAGAAAATGGTAGAAATTGAAACTCGATAGAGCGAACTGGCTGATGATCATGCAATCAAGCAAGATTAGAGATTGAGTAAAGTGGAATCGCTACTGTACTTGAGATAGAGTAGCGAGTATGGAGATCAGACGCAGACAGCCCAGTCAGTACAGTGCAAGAGATCCTACATACATCTCAATCTGACAGCCCAGGCCAGGCAAACGCAACCTCGACCTCCTGAAAGCCTCCCCTGAATGGCAAACTCCCGTACATACTATTTTCCAGCAGCCGTCCCCTTGCTTGCTCTCGATCGAGTTTTAGTCGTCGACTTGTCCTATCCCTCAAGTTACTGCCCTTCCTTCATCTTGAACCGCATTTCCTTCATCTTTATTTCTCTTTCGTTACCAACCTTCATCCTTATCATCAAATCACCTCTTTTCGTCCCGCTTTCCTCACCCTTGAGTCGGTCATTTTCCTCCCGGACGTATCTCTTGCACATTTTCGTGATCACTGCCCCTGCTGCTGTCTCGCCTGACTACAAGTATTATCGAGATTTGTCACTTGTTGCCGCCAGCAACTGTCCGCTTGAGGTCCTATCCTGTCTCAACCGTGGTCATCTGCCTATCGTCCACCCCAGCCGGCTACAGCTTACCTCCGCGTGCTGCACTCCAGCTTTTCCCCAGCTGCGACTTCATTCTAGGCAGTTTGGACTTGTCTCGTCTAGTTCGTTCTGATCAATTCAACCAAAAGGGCCTATGACAGCGCTTTGCTTGTCGATTGTTACCGCGCATTCCGCCTGTACCGCGTCGCAACCTCACGCACATGCAATTTGTCCAAGGTCACTCCAAAGTACCTGATCCCCAAATCTGCGCTGCCGAGTGACGCAGTTTGAGCTACCACCAACCAGGGGTCCCGACAAGCCCAGAAGAACAAGGCCTGATACAGCGTATCTCAACTGACTAGGAACCCACCTCACACGCCCAATTGAACCCGGGCCCCAGTCAGGTATCGCTATCTTTTGCTGTGTTTACCAGTCAACCTCTTTTTTACCGATTGAATCCTGCCAGAGACGCCGATAGACCCTGATTCTGTACCGTCCACACCCCGGTCACCAGACCCATCTTTCCCATTCCCCTCCGTCTATCGCTGGGCCGTTCAAGGTGCCGATGACCTCGTTGTCTCTCGGCCTTTCCCCTTCTCTTTCCGTACCTTTTACCTTCAATCTCTCTGCAGACGGGCGCTGCTGCTTAACAGCCCCATCTTCCCAAAATTCCTCCCTCAAAGTCTTCACGTCTTCCCTCAAACATTCCTCTACGGACCCTTCGTCCTGATAATCAACAACACCAAGACCCGGATTCACAAGCGACGTCATTGCTCGCGTCCCGCAACGACCACGATCGTGCCTACGACGACGATAGCGACGATAACCGCCAACGCCGCCCCGGCGTTACCAAGTCTCACCGTCGCTCGTCTTATTCTGGCTCCGAATCGTCGTGGACTGACACCGGCGATATTGGCGAGCAGCTGGCCGACGAGCACGACCCTGTTCGTTTACAGCTCTCTTCGGACGTTGAGGACGAACTTCTGGCCAACGTTCATCGCCGACATCCCAAGCACGGCAACCAGAAGAGGGTTCGCATCCAGGACTCACGTCACCACCGTCATTCTCAGTCGCGATCTACCCTTATCAACAAGGAGGCTATCGAGGTTCCTAACTTCAACCCCCCAGGTCCCTCTCGCGCTGAACGTGTACTTGGCGCCATCATGGCCGGACGTACAGGTTCAATCCATGGCCTGACAGGCAAGGCCCTGATGTAAGATTGTGCACTCTTGCCACTTGCAATTTTGTAGACTGACCTTTACCAGCTACTTCACCAGTATCTTCGTATCACTCGGTGTTTTCCTTTTCGGATATGATCAAGGTGTCATGTCAGGTATAATCACGTAAGTTCCAATGCCTTTTGAGCCCGTTTTGGTTCTGACTAATCGATTACCAGTGGACCATACTTCATGGATTACTTTGGTCATCCTTCCAAGGCATACGTTGGTACTATGGTTGCTATCTTAGAGATTGGTGCATTCATCACTTCCCTGATGGTCGGTCGCATTGGCGACATCATCGGTCGAAGACGCACCATCTTCTACGGGTCTTGCATCTTCTTCGTCGGAGGTGCTCTCCAGACTCTGGCTACTTCCATGCCCATGATGATGGCTGGACGTTTCGTTGCCGGTTTCGGAGTTGGCATGCTCTCGACTATTGTGCCTGTTTATCAATCTGAAATCTCGCCTCCTCACAACAGAGGAAAACTGGCATGTATTGAGTTCACAGGAAACATCGTCGGTTACTCAACATCTGTCTGGGTTGATTATGGCTGTGGCTTCATTGAGAGTGACTATTCTTGGCGCATTCCTCTTGGACTGCAATGCTTCATGGGTGCTCTGCTTGGACTCGGCAGTCTGGTCATTGTTGAATCACCTCGGTAAGTCAATCGTATTCGGTGTGCGTCGAAATGACATGCTAATTTCACAGATGGCTTTTGGACAACGACCATGATGAAGAAGGCATGGTGGTCATTGCTAACTTGTACGGAGGTGGCGACATTCATGATCCTAAGGCTCGAGACGAGTATCGCGAGATCAAGATGAACGTCCTTCTTCAACGCCAAGAAGGCGAGCGAACATATAAGGACATGTTTCGTCGATACAAAACCCGAGTTTTTATTGCCATGTCCGCCCAAGCGCTCGCCCAGCTCAATGGCATCAACGTCATCTCCTACTACGCACCGTACGTCTTTGAGTCTGCTGGTTGGGTTGGCCATGACGCTGTCCTCATGACTGGTTTCAACAGTCTCACATATCTTATGTCAACAATTCCACCATGGTACTTGGTGGATCGTTGGGGTCGACGCAAGATCCTTCTTTCTGGTGCCACAGCCATGGCCATCTCACTATCGCTCATATCTTACTTCCTCTTCCTCGACATCAAGTGGACTCCTCGATTGGTTGTTCTGTTCGTCATGATCTATAATGCCGCTTTTGGTTACTCATGGGGACCTATCCCCTGGCTCTATCCTCCTGAGATTCTCCCTCTTAGCATTCGATCAAAGGGTGCCAGTCTGTCTACAGCGACCAACTGGGCGGCCAACTGGCTTGTGGGCGAAATGACGCCTATCCTCCAGGAATGGATTAAGTGGCGCATGTATCTGGTTCATGCATTCTTCTGTGTGGCCAGTGTGGTTATTGGTAAGTTCTTTTGCCATACCTGAGCCGACACCGCCTTACTAACATGTTTTAAGTATACTTTATCTACCCGGAGACCTGTGGCGTGCGGCTGGAAGACATGGACTCGCTATTCGGAGACGCCAGTACCGTTGCTGGTACTCCTTCGTTACACGGCACTGAAACCGGTTCTTTGATGAGAGCCGGATCTCCTGTAGGATCTTCTCGAGGGCTCATTGGACCCTCATCTGCCATTCCTGGACTTTCCCTCGACCCCCCTGCGATCGATGATGACAGCAAGTCTCAGATGCAGACCGGCGGTGATGAACGAAGTATTGGTGGCTGGCTATCAAGAGTGGTCGGACGAAACAGGTCCGATAGTGGCAGCAGCGCGCAAGGTCGGTATACTCCTCTTGGTCAACAAGAAGAGGGCCGAGAAAGCCGACGTGATGACTATTGATGAAGTATTTTGGAGTTTGTCTATAAGAATACCTGCATATAGATGGCGCACAAGGCGCAGGATGCGTTACCGCCAGGATAAGATAGCGCAGCGATCGCCCTGAAGGATACTGGAGTCACTTGATGGGAAAGAATCAATTAAAGGTGCCAGGGCTTAAAGGAGGCTTACGAAATGAAGGTGATGTTAGTGTGTGTGTGTTGTTGGATGAGAATCGCTGCATTTCCTCAAAGATCTATGGATCGATATATTTAGACGGAATTTTCATGAATTTAGACGGCTGACAATGGCCTGTATATCATATATACCTAATGAGAAGAGCGGCTTGGTACAGATAAAGAATTGACCATGCTAAGAAAGTGCTGTTGCTGCTGCGGAGTAAGGTTTCGCTCTCTCGCAGTTTACTGTCATGAACTCGATTTATTCCGTGATAGTTAAAGTGGGCCCATTACAACTTCTCACACATCGTGACGGGGGACACCCATGACATCTAAACTGTCTATCTAAATTCTGCAAGCATGGCTACCCCGACCGAGATAAGGTATGCTTACCGACATCTATATCGAAACATTCTCAAGGCAGTGCAATACACAATTCCTGCTCGCTTCGTAGCCCGCGATCAACTCCGGAGAGCCTTTCGTGAGCCAGGTGCCACATATGATGGACGGGGCATCAAGCGAACCATATGGTTTCTCCAGGCGGCAGCGAAAGAGAGAGGATTGGAGCATAAGATCTTGAAGAACTTATTGCGAGTCCGGCAGATGAGATACCGGAAACGAGATTACTCGGCTTATGATCCATTGAAACATGTAGCGTAAGTCTGAATCAATTTCAATGAGTGAGCAGTGCTTATGTTGCGATTAGACAGGAGATGAAGGATGCAAATGTGACTGCGTATAATCATTATGATATGACGGTCGCTATGCTGAATAAAACGATGGGCCTCTGTCTTCGTTGACATTACTTGAGGCTCCCTGAAGTTTATGCAAAGAACAATCCGGTACGCCAGGACTTGCCGCGAAAACCTGCGGTGGTTGAAGTTCTTGGAATACAGACATACAGATATCAAGTTCGCAGACAAATAAGGAACGAAAATACGGATGTGTATTTTGCTATCAAAGGCTTGAGGTACTGTAGAAGCTCCCCTAGCGGCTCTTTGCTGAGACGATGAAAGGGACCCGTACATTTACGGTACTGGATACACAAGGCAAAAGGAGTTGTATGGTTGATGGCAGATCTTGGGCGGAATAACCGACAAATTATTTGCATACGTTCTGGCTTGGAAATTCCCAATTCCCCGAACGGCGAGACCCTAAATAGTACATGTACAATACATTGAACACAAATCGCAATCCTCACTAGGCTAACCGAAGCCCGCAACGCCTTCATGAATGCTTTTCCTTTGTCTGTGATAGTCTTCTCCTTTAATCATGCTTGCTGTGTCTTTTCTCGGTATTCGGAAGGAAGCTCTACTCCTCACCCGGAACGTCAATGTCGACACCAAGCTCCTCAGAAAAAACCTGGTTTAGGCTGGATCCATCACGAACGTAGATCCAGTCACCCACAGCTGTGCCCTCTTTCTCATTCTGACCCTCTCCAAAGAGGCACCAATCATAGCGCTTAGGGCCAGAGATGGGAGATGACAGCCATATCTGCTTATTAGGGGGCTGCTTGTTGATGATGTATGTGCCCTTGTCAGGCCAACTGATGCTGAGGACTCCAGCCTGTAGATAAATGTATCAGATGGGGATGACGATAATCGCATTGGTTATACGTACTGAGAAGTCGACATCGATGTCTTCTCGTTGGTCTTGGAGTTCCTCAAACTTGCCGACAACATTATCGAGGTACTCGTCCGCAAGGTCATGATACTGTTGCTCAGTAATATCGGCGACAACAGCATTCTGATGGATCTCTTCGGCTTCGTTCAAAGGCTTGGCAGGATTCTCCGTATCAGGCATGATACCCCGCTTGTCGGAAATTGTAGTCGAGAAGCATTTTTGCGAAAGGGCACATCGGATGGAAAGGTGCGAGATTGCAGGAGCAATACGGAAGCTTGAGCGGCAGATGGGCGTTGAAGAGCGGATCGCTCGCGAAGCCAAGCGGGAAGCTTGAAATGCGATTTGTCGGGACATCTTGTTTGTTAGAAAATCAACTTTCGGGAATTGCGTCGTGACTGTAGTATTGAATGGTTAGAAAGGGCCCGTAAATGAAAACCAGAAAAGCATTCGCGGTGACGAGCTTGGTCAATCGCTGTTATTCAGAAGATGAACGAATTGAAGCAATCAAGCTCCCCCGCGGTCTGGATGAGTGCAGCTGCCAGGTGGGACTGACCAATTGCACCATGACTTCCATTCGTCAGTAGGTACGTACCGGAATCGTAGCTCCCCCCATCCTGTCATCATCAGCTTTGCGTCTTCATTGCAGACACATGCCCCACCATTCACCATTTCAACCTACAATACCATTTGAATCCATACCTAACCTACTCTACTAGGTCATCTACGTTGGTTTATGTGAGGGCATGAAGAGCTCCTGTCCCTAATCATGATCAACGCCTTTCTGGTCTTCAACGGCCAAGGTCAGCCTCGTTTGACAAAGTTCTATACCCAATTGGTATGCTTTATCCCCTCCAGCTTTGTTACCAGAAACTCAGATGCGCCCCAAAGGAAACTAGTATACAACAGCGCCTCATCTCCGAAATATTTACACTCGTCTCGAATCGGCCGGCCGGATCTTGTAATTTCTTACCCCTTCCACCTCTGCTCGCCGCTTCAGGCACCTCCCACACCTCCTCGGAAGAACAGAACGATGTTCCAACACTGGTAACATACCGCAACTATGCGACCCTTTATTTCATCGTCATCTCTACATCGACCGAGTCGCCGCTTGCCCTTATCGATTTGATCCAAGTCTACGTGGAGGCCCTCGACAAGCTGTTCGAGAACGTCTGTGAGCTGGACTTGATCTTCAACTTCGAAACCCTGCATTCTACCTTATCAGAAATGATAATAGGGGGCGTGGTAATAGAGACAAACCTAGATCGCATTGTCTCAGGGGTAAAGGCGCAAGGAACGGTCGCGAAGAGACCTGTGAATGAAGGAAGAGGGCCTACTGGCCTGGGAAGTGGACTTGGTATGGGTGCCAATTTTGCTTGGACTGGGCGATGAGGATTACGTCTATTCAGAGCGACGAACGACATGCATGCCAGAGCGGATTACAAGATGTGTCTGCCTGTTGAGATATCCATATATGTTTCGTCTCTACGAGACTAACGCCGAACTCCAAGTATTGAATAATATACGTATAGAATACACTATTTTGATTCTGGCTCGTCCTTTGGGGGATGAAAAGGCGGCGCATCTGGTCGTCGTTCGTATCGCTTCTCCGGATCGACTGTGCCGAATAGATATTGTGTCTTCTTACGAATCTAATGATGGCGTTAGCAGTTATTGATTCTTCTACAATCACAAATACGAACCTCTTCAGAAGGCTTATACTTCTGACCCCACCATTCGAACTCGGAGTAGAAGCAGATCCAGATCATTGCAGCTGGAGCTCGAGTTAGATAAGTCCAGAAATGATTGCGTGACGATAATCTTACCAACAATCGTCAGGAGCTGAGCAGTCTTGACAAATTTCACCCATCGCGGTGCTCGACTTGCTAAGATAATGCGACGCTTGTACTTCTTCTCAAACCGGAGTTGTTGCTGGACAGTAAGCTGCTTGAAGTTCGGAGGCCACACTTTTCGGGCCTTGTAAGGATTGGTTGCCACCGTCAGAGGAGCCTTCTTGAGAAGGCCTTCCTTTGAAGACGAGGCCATGCGTCTCATCAGAGTGGAAAACATTGTGATTGAGTCGTTTCGGACCTCTAGTGACTCAATGGTTCAAGACATGAATCTTCGCATGAGGACTGTGCTTAGTGTTGGAGAATCTCCAATAAGCGCCACATCACCGCCACATCACCAGCCACATTGATGCACTACTGTACGAGTGTGCCCCGCGATTTTCACCCCTCCTTCTCAAGTCCGATTCAATCCCTTCCAAACAGTGACTCAAAAATTTCCACGGAATTTCGAAGTGCGTATTGTTCACTCAACCTTCATATTTCAACATACTATTGGGGGGGAAACTGACGATATTTTCTCTTTCTTCCCAGGTCTCGTCCATTTGCGACCATGGCTTCTACCGATTCTGTTCCCAAGGCCATGGAGGCTCTCAACATCTCCAAGACCAAGGAGCTCAAAGGTGCAGGTCCAACTTCCTCCACCGTTTACAAGTGGCCACTCTAACTATGAGCAGACTGAGAAGCGAGATACTTTGATCGCACTCGAGAAGAAATATCAACAGAAATGGCAGGACGAGAAAGTCTTTGAAGCTAATGCTCCCACCACGGATGAGGTGCCCCTCCACTCTATTCCCGCCGCCGAACTTCGGGAGCAGCAGCCCAAATTCTTTGGAACCATGGCCTACCCTTATATGAACGGAACTCTCCACGCTGGTCACTCTTTCTCCGTCAGCAAGGTTGAATTCGCCGCTGGTGTGGCACGCATGCAGGGAAAGCGAACCCTCTTCCCCATGGGCTTCCACTGCACTGGTATGCCCATCAAGGCTTGTGCCGACAAGCTCGTCGACGAGGTCAAGATGTTTGGCCAAGACTTTTCGGGCTACAAGGATGATGAGCCTGTTGTCGAAGAGAAAGCCCCCGTTGCCAAGCAGACCAAAGAGGATATCACCAAATTCAAGGCTACGAAGGGCAAAGCTGCGGCGAAAGCTGTCAAGATGAAGTATGTAGAGCTTCTGCCCTCGAAATTTTCAACTTGCTGATATACCTCACAGGTACCAGTTTCAGATCATGCAAGCTATCGGAATTCCCGCTGAGGAAATCCACAAATTCGCCGACCCTCAACATTGGCTTCAATACTTCCCTCCACTGTGTAGGGAAGACCTGACCAATTTTGGTTGCCGTATCGACTGGCGCCGGTCGTTCGTCACCACCGATGCTAACCCTTACTACGACGCTTTCGTTCGATGGCAGATGAACAGTCTCAAGGCGCTGAACAAAATCAAATTTGGCAAGCGATACACCATCTACTCTATCAAGGATGGCCAGCCTTGCATGGACCACGACCGAGCTGAAGGTGAAGGTGTTGGCCCTCAGGAATATACTGCTCTGAAGATTAAGGTTCTCGAATGGGCGCCCAAAGCCGCCGAGGCCCTGAAGGATAAGCTTCCGGATGGTGTCAATGTTTACCAAATCGCGGCCACTCTAAGACCTGAGACTATGTATGGCCAGACTTGCTGTTTCGTTGGCCCTAAGATTACCTACGGGATCTTCAAAGTTAATGAGAGCGACTACTACTGTATGACGGAGCGCGCAGCAAGGAATATGGCGTACCAGGGTATCTTTGCTAAGGAGGGGGTCATTGAGAAGGTTGCTGAGATCATTGGCTCCGACATGGTTGGCACTCTTGTTGATGCTCCTCTCTCTCTACACAAGGAGGGAGTCCGTGTCTTACCTATGGAGACTGTTCTCCCTACAAAGGGCACTGGAGTCGTCACTTCCGTGCCTTCTGACAGTCCCGATGACTTTGCTACTGTGACCGACCTGGCTAAGAAGGCCGATTATTATGGGATTCAGAAGGAGTGGGCCGAGCTTGAGATCTTCCCCATTATTGAGACACCCACTTACGGTGACCTCTGCGCCCCTTTCCTAGTCAAGAAGCTCAAGATTGCCTCTCCCAAGGATACAAAGCAGCTCGAAGAGGCCAAGGAGCTTGCTTACAAGGAGGGCTTCTACCAGGGTGTTCTGAAAGTAGGTGAGTTCAAGGGCGAGAAGGTCGAGGTCGCCAAGCCCAAGGTCCGACAGCAGATGATCGATGCTGGTCAGGCATTTGCCTACTCTGAACCTGAGCGCAAGGTGGTCAGCCGATCAGCCGATGAATGTATCGTTTCTCTTATGGACCAGTGGTACCTGGACTATGGCGAGGAATCGTGGAAGAAGACCGCCCTTGACTATGTGGACAATGGTCTCAACACTTACACACCTGAAGTCAAGAACAGCTTTGAAGGAGTTCTGAACTGGTTGAACCAGTGGGCCTGTGCTCGCTCCTTTGGTCTTGGGTCTAAGCTGCCCTGGGATCCTCAATTCCTTGTTGAGAGTCTGAGTGATTCGACTGTCTACATGGCCTACTACACTATCGCACATCTTTTGCACAAGGACATTTTCGGTAAGACCAAGGGAAGCGCAAATGTCGAACCGGAACAGATGATCGACGAAGTCTGGGACTATATCTTCTGCCGCCGTGATTTAAGTGACGAGATCGTCACAGGCAGCAAGATTCCCAAAGAAACTCTGGAGAAGATGCGCCGCGAATTCGAGTACTTCTATCCTCTCGACGTGCGAGTATCAGGCAAAGTGAGTGAAATAAAAGTACCTACATTGAGATGAAGGGAGACTAATCTTCGTGTTCTACAGGATCTGATAAATAACCATCTCGTTTTCAGTTTATACTCCCGTTCGTTTCCTTTTCCTATCTTCTTCCTCGTTTTCTGTTCTCTGATTTCCCCTGGAATTTTGTGAATTTTCTGGATTTTCCTGAACCTCTCTATTTCCTCGCTCCCTTACCTCATTTCAGGCAAATTTAGTATCCCTTGACTAACACTTCTCAGATTTGGCCCTATTCTCTCAAGAGTACTGGCCTCGAAGTATCCGAGCGAACGGTCATTTGATGTTGAATGGCGAGAAAATGAGTAAGAGCACTGGTAATTTCATGACTCTCCGAGACTTGACAGAGAAATACGGTGCGGATGCTTCTCGTATTGCTCTTGCAGATGCCGGTGACGGTGTAAACGACGCCAATTTCGAGGAGGATGTTGCCGATACCAACATTCTCCGATTATATACTCTCAAAGAGTGGTGTGAGGACATCGTTCGGGATCAGGATCAGCTTCGAACTGGCGAGTTGAATTCGTTCCAGGACGCTTTGTTCAACAACGACATGAACGCGGTTATCAAGGAGGCTGTTGAGCAGTATGCCAACACCAACTACAAGCTGGCCTTGAAGGCTGGTCTATATGAGTTGACGAGTGCTCGCGATTTCTATCGAGAAGCCTGCGCAGCAGCTGGTATAAAACTGCACCGCGATCTTGCCCTCCGGTATATCGAGGTACAGGCTCTGTTGCTGGCGGTCGTTGCTCCTCACTGGTCTGAGTACATTTGGCTTGAGGTGCTGAAGAACAAGGGCACTATTCATAATGCTCGATTTCCCGAGATTAGGGAGGTTGATGCATCCCTGTCGGCAAAACGTGACTATGTACGAACCACTGCTTCCAACGTCAACTCGGCGGAGGGTCTGCAACTGAAGAAGAAGGCCAAGGGCAAGGAGACATCTTTCGACCCCAAGAAGCCCAAGCAACTCACAATCTTTGTCACGGACAAATTTCCAGCTTGGCAAGCGAAATACATTGATCTCCTGAAGGAGATGTGGAACGTGGAGGCCAAGTCGGTCAACGATAAGGAGCTCAATGGCAAGATTGGCAAGATGGGAGAGATGAAGAAGGCCATGCCATTTGTGCAGAACCTCAAGAGACGACTTCAGGCTGGTGAGCCAGCGAGCGTGGTCCTGGAGCAGAAGCTGGCATTCAACGAGAAGGAGACTCTCCTGCAGATGGTTCCTGGATTGAAGCGAACTAGCGGCCTAGTTGCTTGCCACATCATCTCAGTCGAAGAGGGCAGCAAGAAGGGATTCAACCTCGGAGATGGTAAGGAGGTGGAGCTTTCAGTACCTACAGCTGAGCATGCAGTCCCTGGACAGCCAACATTCCATTTTGAAAATGTCGAGGCTTGAATGTAAGAGCTAGAAAAGGAGATCTTGCTTGTTGCTAAAATAGAAAGTGTCACGCGGGAATGCATACAAACCCATCGGTTGAGGTTACGTGTTCCTGCATCAGATGTGTGTACTGTGTGTGGATCGACAGATCTGTGTTTTGAGTTAAAATTGGAAAAGACGTCGATCAACTATACTAGGTAGGTAGAGACGGCTCGCTTTGTCATGCCTGGCATGATCGCCGTGATTTTGATTTTGATCTGGATTGAAACCCATGTAGGCCTCCCTCTTGGCCTTTAGTCACCTCGATGCTTGACACTCCGTACTCGATACAGTAATCCGGATTCTTTGGTAGGCTATTCTTGTCCTTAGGACTCGGTACACGCATACGCTTACGCTGACATCACGTAGTGCTTTGCCACTATACAATAAGCCGAAAAAGTGGCAGTGATAATAACGAGATTCGATAATAGGTACAGAGTAGTCATGCGGTGATTGTGATAATTCCGATACTTATTGCAAAGTTGCAAAACAGTAATTATTCCAGAACTTGACAGAACATGGTTGAGCTTACAAGGTTGAGTCAAATGAGACAGGGGTATTTGATAGCATCAACGAGGCGAGAGAAGGGTTTGGTGTTATTGCATGGTTTGTTTCAACGACATGCAAAATTTCAATGGAAGTTTACTCATGTCGAAACAGACAGTCTGACCGAGCTTCTACCTTTGGCTTTTTTCTCCGAGCACTACATAAACAGGGCAGGGGACAGTTATTAATTTGATATTGAATATTTCCGGTTGCATCCCCATTTGGTCTGTAACAAACCCCTGGGGACATAAAATGGATGATGAATGCTATCGAGAAATGTTCCGGGGCAATAGGCAGTAATAATAAACAAAAGGGGCCCAAAAGCTTGTTCATGCAAAAATATGGAGTTTTCCGGGTCGGTTAAAGGAGACATAGATTGAAGGGGGGATATTCAAGTTCAAGGGACCTAGTCATCATCACTATACCTGGACACTCTCCTCCAACCGTTGATTCAGATTAAAACATGGAATTATGGATACATACTGATGGGTTCCATCAATTGCGCGTCTAGGGGAGGAAAGAAAACACAGGACCTTGATCCTAGATGACAAAAGTACTTAGGGTAATATAGCCTAAGTTTAGGATGACTTTTGCTAAGTTTATTTTGACACCCCACAGTAAGGTTCGCTGTTTTCTTGCCCCCCGAGGGCGCGTCTTGCGCGGTGTGGGAGCGATGCAGGCGACGGAAGCGGTAGAGGACGGGAGCCAGACAAGGCCAGAGTGCCGGGGCCAAGCTAGCAAGAAGTTGGCAGGGGCAGGGAGCTTGATTTTCTATGGAACCACTATAACAGCACAGGCCATTCATATTTGCTGTTTTGCTGGGGGTTCTTTGGTCTAAGTGAGCGAGAAAGTTCGAGGCAATCGATCATGATGGGGCTTGTCGGAATGTCCGCGCTGTTTCGTTTTAATGCCATGCGCGATAAGAAATGATAATAGAGTGAGAGTGGCTGGACGATCATTCCTGTTTATTCCCTCTCCCTCTCCTTTTCCCCTTGACTGGTGGCTTTGTGGTTGCTGTTAAGGCCGCAGCCTGGTCTGGGCTGTTTGATTCTGCTTGCGCGTCAGAACCACAATTAAAAAAAATCCAACACAGATCTACAGATTATTAGTCCGAGCCGCAAAATACAATCCTAGCACTTGGTCCAGCCGCAAGATTTCAGGGCACAGGCGACAGGCTAGCAGGGCACAGGGATATGAAGGTCTCATCTGCACCTGCGGGAGAAGGGGAAATAGGGAATACCGGCACCCGCTATTCGCGCGGATTCCTTGTACTTGCATGTTATTCCGTCTTTGCTTCCAGTAATTATCAACAGCGAGCTGGTTGGTGTTGTTGTGCAACCCGTCTCCAGTTATCTTGTGGTTGTTTTTAGAAACAATCTCTGGCAGAATCTAGCGGTTTTTTTATTCGCCTTGGTCTGGAAAGCTTGCGCAATCCGCCTCCACCAACCCCAAACAAACTAACCCACGCCCAACAGCGACCATTCATGATTGTTCCCTGATCCTCAAAGGTTCAGTCACAGTGCAGTATACATAATCAAAACTTGGTTGCGTTTATGACGCAAGTCTCTCGTTGCCCAGTGAAACTGTGTAGGCCTATGGAACTGCACGGCTGATCATCTTGAGGACTGTTCCTGTTTCTATGAATCTTTGGAGGTTGGTGTTGGCTGGTTAGGCTGGACCTGAACATTCTGCAGTGGTGTTATGCTTAGTTGGCTATCTCTCCCGTGGTGTGCATCCATCATGTCAATATCTTGTCGTCTTGCATATGGCTGCGGGCAGTATCAGATCTTGGTTGGTTGATCTAGCAACAATATACCGTAGTGCATAAGCATCAGCATCAGCGGAACAGTTGGTGTGAGGCTGGGTATATCTATTTTTTGCTGATTATTGAATTACTCACTGTACAGCCGCGTCAATCCTGCGCTGCAATCAACCAACCAGTGTAGTCCAGCGTGACTCAACAGAGAGCCTTCCTTCCACTGCAACCCCAACCGACACTGTAGATTGCGTTGACTCTGTGCCTTGATTTTCAGCCAGAGAAAACAAAAGTCAGTGTGGACCCTCCCAGCTCTGTAACTGACGCACCGGATCAACTTCCTCGTTGAGGCCCTGGCATCTGGTATTGGGTGATATTGAAATATCCTGGCGGTGGAGTCATGTATAGTAGTACAACGGTGGAACTCGAAGACACCAAAAGAAGTGGGTGGCTTGGGGTTGGGATGATGCAACCGCCCCCTGGGGCTGGTATCATGTATCATGTATGTACTGCACCGACTGACTCTCCTCTCAATCCTTGCGAGGCTCTCAGGTATATAGGAGTCGAAGCTCCTCTACTCGTTCAGTCATTTCCTCGTTCTCAGCACCCACTCAACAGCTACTACAACTACAATCGCTACATCAACACTCGTTTAAACCCGATCTAATTCTCTTCGAACTCTTCTACCAACAACCAAACAACCTAAACCCACCATCAAAATGCACGCTTCCGCTGCCGTCCTCGCTTTCGTCGCTGTTGCGGCTGCTGCCCAGACCCCTGTGGCTCCTGTGGCTACTCCCGTCGCTACTCCCGGTGCCCGTTAGTTCCAACCCTTTCTCACGATCCTCTCTCACGACAGTTCAACTAACATCAGTCAACAGCCACCAACGGTACTAAGCCCGGCTCCGGCTCTGGCTCTGGCTCTGGCTCTGGTTCCGGCTCCGGCTCCACCCCCGCCAACGGCGCTGCTGCCCTCGGTCTCAGCGGTCTCGCTGGAGCTCTCGCTGTTGCCCTTGCCCTGTAAATTTTGACATTTGGAACTTGTACAGGGTTTGGTGGATATGAGGACATGCTGCATTCTGATGCATAGTCCTGGAGGAACCGTGCTGGTGCGCGTTTAACTTTCGATGGAGATAGATCGGGAACGTTTTGTCCTGACTAGAATAGATAGACCAATGGAGCGAAATCACCTCCAGCTATATTAATACTAATCGCATACCACCATCGTTGTCTGGTTTTTCTTTCTTTTTCGTTGAAATATATTTTTTTTATTACCCAGAGCCCATTTGAGCCTCTCATAGTCCTGCTTGTCTCTGAAAACTTGGTAGTAACACTGAACCAAAGGAGTAACGGCGGCAAATTTATTTCCGGCGTGACGTTTGTGTTGTGCTCTTATCTTAACTTGCAGGGGTCTCAATGACCTCTTCCCTGCTCATCGCCCTTGTAAATTGGCAGATTGTGGCGGAGACACAGACCCCCGGTGTTGCAAAAAAACACGACAATCGGTTTGGTGACACATGGATGGATTTTCATGTAAGCGATTCTCATGGTTTTTGCAACCCCCTAGACAGACTTCATTGAATGAGCCGGGCTTCCAGGTACCCTGGGGGTCACTCTTGCCCTACCAAGGGAGAGGTTGCTGCTCGTATTGGTTTGGGGACGTTGCGAAAATGGAATTTTCAAGGATTCCGGAAGTTTTGGCCGATTTACCGGTGTCGAGTTGGATAGAAGCCACAATCTCCTCAGGGGGTGTCGTGCTCACGGCGGAAGGGCGATTGTCGTGCCGGGCCTATTCGCATGGGTAGTCGCAATTTGTATGATTCTATCGCCATTCTTGCTTCACTCAAGCGGTTATAGGAACCTGTCCGCCCGAGGTGCCTGAAGTGGGAGGTTTTGGTAGGTCATCCTAAAATTGTGAACAGAAAGCCACGAGCAAACCATTGTCGCAAGACATACCAGATCAAAAATAACCCGGATCATGAGACTGCAACTAGGACATACGGCAATATCCTGCTCGTCCAGCAAATCCTCGAGTGTGATTTGAAACTTGTCGCCACAAGGACATGGGAACTGGTAAACCCCCATAGCCTCGTCAAAAGTCATATCCTCGATCTCGACCTCATCGTAGATGGAAATACCCTCGTCGTCGGACATTGCAGCTGCTAGTTGATGGCTAATATGGTCGTAATGAGAAAGGTATTCTTCGGTGATGTTGTGTTTATCCAAAATATTCAGAAAAGGTGCCCCGCGATGCGATCAAAAAATCAGTCATCCCCGCGTAAAGTGGCTCAGATTATGAAAAGTGGCTGTGCTCATCCTGTGGCTGTTGGCTCAAATGTTAATCACATGCCGAGCACAACAGGAAAATGTGGGGAGGCTTACACCTGCCCCAGATTC
This sequence comes from Fusarium proliferatum ET1, assembly GCF_900067095.1. NCBI lineage: Eukaryota > Fungi > Ascomycota > Sordariomycetes > Hypocreales > Nectriaceae > Fusarium > Fusarium proliferatum. Next base: position 3,459,833 of record NW_022194792.1, on the reverse strand, counting down.
ATCGACCGAGGAAGCTACTGTATGGGGAAACTGCCATCGATATCTTGGAGCTCACAAGACGTCCTTGGTCATGTAGCGCAAGAATCTTACTCCCTTCAACACTTCGAATTCTTTTTCTCTTTCTTTGGCTTTGATCCCATGACCTTTATTTGAACCAGTGCTTGAGTTTTACTTGGATACCATTCGACTTCTGATTTCCCCATGGGCTTAACTGCTTTGAATAGATCTGTGATGTGACGTCGATACGCCTCGGCTCAACCCCAATCTCGACTACGTTTCGACTTCAAGGGACTACAGAGTTATCGCTAGGGATCGCTCAAGAGTATTACGGAGTATACGATTATCAACTTAGTCTACAGAGTCTCTGGGTCTGCGCGCGCGTCATGGCATCGCAATCGAAGCTCGCCTTGCCGGGCGATCGCACCCTCCGGGGCATCATCTCGCAACTCACAACCCTCTACGTATCCAATCGCACACGTATCTCACGCGCTGTATGGATAACGCTGTTAGCTGCCCTCGCCAATCGAATTCGCCTTGCCATCTCGGAGCAAAAGGCAGCCTCCGCCCGTGAATCTGCCCAGCGCGCAGCTCGTCGTGGTACCACATCCAGTGGAACCGAGGAAACACCCCGAAAGAAAGTCGAGCTGAATCGCGAGTTCTTTCGGTCATTGCTTCGGCTACTTAAAATTGTTGTTCCAGGATGGCGCAGCAAAGAGTCGAGGCTACTGATGAGCCACAGCTTCTTCTTGGTTCTCAGGACTTCAATTAGTCTACGCGTCGCCGAGATGGATGGTGCTATTGTGAAGGCTCTCGTGAAAGGAAACGGAAAGGAATTCCTGAAGCGCATAGTATGGTGGATGCTCATCGCGGTCCCTGCGACCTTCACCAACTCCATGGTAAGCCTAATTATTCCCCGATGTTCGTTGCTTGCTCACAACTGCTTTAGCTATCGTATCACCAAGCTGAGCTGTCGCTCAAATATCGATCGCGACTTACGCAGCATATACATGACAAGTACTTATCCAATCTGACTTTCTACGGTATCTCGGCTTTGGATGACAGAATAAAGAATCCAGATCAACTGATTGCGGTCGATGTATCAAAGTTCTCCAATAGTCTGGCCGAATTGTACAGCAATTTAGCCAAACCTCTACTGGATATGGTATGTTGAGTTGCTTGCACTTACCAGCAAAGTTGCTGACATCATTCAGACAATATATACCTGGTCTTTGTCGAATAGCGTCGGTGGTGAAGGTGTTGTCTTCATGTCACTCCTTGTCCAATTATCAGCCAACGTGATGAGAGCACTAACTCCGCCGTTTGGGAAATATGTTGCAGATGAAGCAAGGTTGGAGGGCGAATTCCGCTTCCAGCACTCACGCCTTATCGATTATAGCGAAGAAGTCGCATTATACGGCGGCCACAACGCTGAAAAAGACACGTTAGACAAGGGTTACTTTACTCTCATCAAGCACGTCAACTACATCCTCCGTCGACGATTTTACCACGGATTTATGGAAGATTTTGTCATTAAATATTTCTGGGGCGCCCTTGGTTTGATGCTCTGCAGTGTTCCCGTCTTCGTCAAGATGCCTGGTCATATCGCGATGAATATGGGCGATCGAACAGAAGCCTTTGTCACCAACAGACGGATGCTTCTCTCTGCATCCGACGCATTTGGCCGTATTATGTTCTCATATAGAGAGGTTATGGAATTGGCAGGCTATACGTCTCGTGTTGCTACTCTACTGGATGTGATGGATGATGTCCAGGCTGGTCACTTCGAAAAGAAGCTCGTCTCCTCTTCGGGCGTTGAAGGCAACGAGGCTGTTCTCAAGGGGCGTGGAACTGTCCACGAGAGTAACGACATCACTTTTATTGATGTGTAAGTTGGAGATCACTGCCCTCTGTTACTACGCTAACCCATTCGCCCAAATAGACCCATTATCTCACCTAACGGTGACGTGCTCATCAAAGCTTTGTCTTTCACTCTCAAACACGGAGACCACTTGCTTGTTGTTGGGCCTAACGGCTGTGGAAAATCGTCTCTTTTCCGCATTCTCGGCGGTCTCTGGCCTGTTTATGGAGGCACAGTCTACAAGCCCCCTTTTCACGCCATATTCTACATCCCCCAACGGCCTTACCTTTCCCGCGGCTCCCTTCGCCAACAAATAATTTACCCGGATTCTCTTCGCCAGATGCGTGCTCGTGGTGTCACGGACGCAGACCTTTTCGAGTATCTCAAAATCCTAGGTCTTGAGCACCTACCCGAATTATACGAGGAAGGTTGGGACGCTGAGGCTGAGTGGCGCGATGTTCTTTCTGGTGGTCTCCAACAGCGTGTTGCCATGGCTCGGCTCTTCTACCATCGCCCTAAGTACGCTATCCTTGACGAGTGTACCAGCAGCGTTACCCTTGAGACAGAGAAGGCCATGTATGATACAGCAAAGGCCCTAGGCGTCACTCTCATGACTGTCAGTCACCGTCGAAGTTTGTGGAAGTATCACTCCCACATCCTTCAGTTCGATGGCCAGGGCAACTATGTTTTCACCAAGCTTGATGCCGATCGACGCCTCAAACTTGAGGATGAGAAGGAAGAGCTGGAGGTTCGGTTGCGCCAGGTCCCCGAATTGGAGCGCCGCATCGCCGAGTTGACGGCTGCTTAGGCGGCACAACCTATATTATGGTTTGAGTGGAAATAATACCGAATAACCGTGGCTGAATAGTTGCACAGATATAAGTGTATTTCCTTAGAGGTACTTAGACGTTGGCGTAAAATGTTTAGTTGATATGGTAGTATGCCACAGACAATAATTGAAACAGCTTCTTCGCCAACCACTTGATGGTATCCTGCATATTTGTAATATACTGAGATATACAACCCGTGCCAAATCTCAGGATGGATAACCAAACTGGCTTTGCGTTATACATAGTCGAGGAGAACAGAGCTTATGTACACGACCCTGGAGGTGTCATGGCTCCCAACCCATCCACCAAACCTCTCATGTCAACCATCCTTCCAAAGCCTATCCCAATATCTCACCCACTCCTCTGGTTGCGAGGGTGAAAAGGGCATGTATTCTTATGCAGGCTGTTATCGCCTCTCATGATAGCCTGATGGTCGGCGCCGCATTCCCAGCAGAACTCATGCCCACATCTTGAACCTGTGATACACAAGAATCAGCACTGCATGGGTATTTCGCTTATAGCTAGCTGAGGGGGAAAACTGCGGCCTACCGCATAAACTAAGTAAATTGGGCAGTGCCATGGATCTTGTTGCATTTCTCAACTACTTGATACAGACTCATTGGCACTACTCAATTTAAATCTGAACAAATCCAGAAAGGCGCAAGTGTACACTGCTCCATTTCTTGCCGCAGAGCCAACAGAATTGGTATTTGCATTTTGCACCTGCTATGATTAGTGTCCATATAACGTGGCCGGCGTGGAGGTCCTGTGTGATCGCATAGTACCCATGATAGTGAAGCAGCATTATAGCAAGACTTGCATGTGCGGAAAGATAAAAAGAAAACAGCAAAGGCGGCAAGGAACTTACATGTCATATGTGCACTATAGTTCCTGTTAGTACTGTGTTTGCCTTTATAGAACACGAAGATTTGATGCTTACCAGCGGGATCTCTTCTCGATAGCCCATCCGCATCCTCCACATGGTTTTGTTGTAGTTCTCAATGTTGCATTGCTCTTTGCCTCTTCTTCTCTCCTTCTGGCTACAATTTTTCGCCTTTCTTCTGTTGCATTCTGCTCTCGTTGCCTCTGATGCCTCTCTTGTTCTAGTTGTCGTTGCATTTCCTGGTTCCTCCGTCTCTCTCGTTCCAGCTCTCGTTGCCTCTCTTGGTTCCCCTGTCTCTCTAGCTCTTGCTCTCGTTCCCGTTCTCGCTCTCTCGCTCTCCGATCTTGTGCCTCTTGGCGCTCAATTTCAGCATTTTCTTCAGCTTCCAACCTGCGAGCGACGTCCAAATCCGCTTCTTCTTGAGCTTCTTGAGCTGCTTGAGCCTCCTCCCACCTTTCATTTTCCAGTTCCATGTAGCTGCGGAATTCTGGATCCTCTTGAAGCCGATCATACTCGTCGCAAGACAAGTCTTCATGCCAGTTGACTCCGTGGCGAAAACATGAGCGATGATTGCATTTAATGCAAACTACGATGGGTTGAGCAGACCCAGAGTCATGGATCTGTCCAGAGCCGCAATCAGAGGTACACCAGAAGAAGTTCTCCTCGTCTGCCACAGCAGCTCGAAGCGCCTGTCTTTCGTATCTATATGATGTTAGTCGTATTCTATCGGTTTGAGTACTATATTCATACTTGGAAATTGTCTGTTCATCGGCAAGGCGTTGAATGTCGTTATGTTCTAGTCTTTCTTTGCACTCGTCGCAATTGATTTCGTTCCAGTATTCAGTCTTTATGGCCACTTGGATTGATCGCACCATGCAATCCAAACATATAGAAGGAGGGTGCGTGCATTTCGAGGTGACAAAATCTGGAAAAGAATCTGGAGCTTTCATGTCGCTACAGGCAAGACACTCTCGGCCGCCTATTGCGCTTACTGTCACAGCATCACTGTCCGGTGACTCAGGCAGATCAAGGTACGGGCTTGCAGAGGACGAAGACGAAGATGATGCGGTGGCGGCGGTGCTAGCTATCGGTTGTTCATTGGATGAAGTATTGTTGTGTCTGATATCGGAAATCTTAGTACCTGTATTCTCAAGGTCGAAGTCTGCAAAGTTTAGGATAGACGCAGGGGTAGGATGATAGCCTTGTCGAGGCGACAAAGCAGAAGTAAACCCATGAGCGACAACTATATCGCGAAGAGACTCTGCAGTAAAGTCAAAATCATCGAGAAAAGAAGGACGTTGATAGCGAAAATGGGCTTGTTTTGATGGTACAGGGGCTGTGTCGTACGCTTGAGACTGAGCTGTGTTACTCGATGAAGAGTCTTGAGGTTTATTCGTTCGATTTTACACTACAGTAGCACTACTATCGTCTTCAAAACCACCCGTAATGGCCGAGTTAATGCGCCCATAGAAGCTGCTATTTTGGGCGGACATGTCGTTGGTGCGCGCAACTTTGGACTGTTGGCGAGGCGGTTGAATAGGGGGGCGTTGCTCAGGGTTGCGTTTTTGAGAGGGAGAAGGGCGAGAATTTGAGTATCTATCAGGGGAAGGACGTGTCTTTTTTGCAGTCGCTTTATTCCTGCGCTGAGTGACAGTGGCAGTGTCAGTGTCAGTGCCATTTCTGGTTCTCGAGGTAGATGTCTGATTAGTCGAAGTTGAAGTTGAAGTCGTTGCCTTGACCTTCTTCTTTTTTGGTACCACCTTGTGGCCTTTGTTTCTCCTGAAGCATAGCATTTTGCAAAGATATCAGAGCATTCAGAAAAGGAAACACAGGGTTTCACAAAGGAAGCAGGTACCCGATCCCCCGTCCAGGAATAAGTTGAGGTTTCACAGCCCTGCCCAGGTTAGGAGGCAATGTTGAGTGGGTGAGTATGATGTTTGATGATGGTTTGCAAAAAAGTTGATCGACACAAGTTCAAAGCAGTGGGGGACTTTATGTACTCTGCCAACGTTAAGTTCAAGGGAGATACCTTAAGGCTACCACCAAAGAAAGAAAGAAAGAAAGAAAGAAAGAAAGAAAGAAAGAAAGAAAGAAAGAAAGAAAGAAAGAAAGAAAGAAAGAAAGA